>NC_134545.1:88859204-89487062 GCF_050624435.1 Tenrec ecaudatus | reverse complement strand
GGGTTGGAACCACTGACTTGGCCTTTAGGAGTCCAATGCTTACATAGCACCACCAGGGCTCACATTAATTTTAGGTGTCTTAATTATCTTCAAGCACGTAAGTGCCCGATGGTACCACAGGCACACACATGAACACATACATGAACACTGCAAGCTGTGTCCATTTTTCCCTTTTAATTTCAGGCACTGGCTATTGTAGCAGAAGACTTTCAGGAATGCACTTTTTTCTGCATAATCAAGATGACAATGTATATCAAGAATCTTAAAATTCCTCTTCTAGTAGTCTAAGAAAGTATTATAATATGCACACAAAAAAAACAACAGCAAAGAATTATGTATATAGACACTCGTTATCACATTTTTGTTAAGTAGTGAAAAGAGTAAAACAATTTGAATCTCAAAAATAGAGGAATGAATACTTAAGTAAATTAGGGAGCAGCAATAAAATACTCTATTATGCAAACATTAAAATTATGTTTGCAAACATTTTGAATAACATAGAAAACGCCTCACCGGTTGTCATATCCAAATAGGAGACAAAGTTGTTTATACAGGAGGAGCTCAATTGTGTAAAAATGTATGGGTAAAAATATGTATAGGTATAAACCCACTCACTGCATTGAGTCGATTCTGAATCATACCCATCCTATAAGACAGAGTAGACCAGCTCCATAGGGCTCCTGAGGCTGGAAATCTTTATAGGAACAGACGGCATCTTTTCCGCTCCGAGTGGCTCGTGGGTTCGAACTATGGACATTTCAGCTAGCAGCCCAATGATTAATCCACTATGCCATCAATCAGACCAAAGGCCAAATTCACTGCCATTGCTCCAATTCCAACCCATAGTGACTATCTAGGACAGGGTGTAACTGCCCTTGTGGGTTTATGAGGCTGTAACTCCTTAGTGGAGTAGAAAGTCTCCTCTTGCTCTCTCAGAAGCTAGTGGTTTCGAATTGCTGGCCCTGCCTTCGCAGCCCCAGGCACAACCCACTATGCCACTCAGGCTCTTATGTGCTCAAGATTTCTCACCTATAGTTAGTCACCCCTATGTTAAAGCTGAACAAGAATTTCAAACGGGACAAAGACGCATTGCCTAGGTGGGACAGTTAAAGTATTGTTCAGCAGAAGGTTGAAAGTTTGGGTCCACCAAGAGTTTTCCAGGAAAAACAAAATCTCATTGATGATGTCTATACAGTGTCCAATAATGAGTGGTGCTCTAACAAGACCTGCATCCTGTGAACTGTCGCACATCCCCGGGCGGCAGGGGTCAGGCGCCCACTATCCGTAGGGTACAAGAAGGAGATTAAACTGACTTCTGAGGCGGAATGGACTTTCAACAAAAAGCGACTGAATCAAGTTTAGAGAAAATATGATGAAAGGAAAAAATGCACAAATAAGCTCTTTTGCATGCATTGCTTCCAGGCCAGGCCAATGAGGTCAAGCCGATGGCTACATGCTAATGGGCAAGGAGCTGGCGTTCTGCCTTATTGTAGCAGTGATGTAATCTTCTGTCAACTTGCAAAGGGGTGGAGTGTAGCCTGTCAATCAGGTCACAGCTTGATGACCTCATTTGGAGGCACTAGGGAAATAAATAGCTCACTGGAGGCTGGGCCCACAGAGACTCTCTGTGAGGCATTTCTTTTGACAAGCCACATGGAGCTACACTGATAGAGCCAGAGTCCTGGAGCTGGGGGAACCACATGGAGACGCACACCAGTTCTAAGATGCTTTCATCATCACTGCATCCACAAGACTTCGTGCCCACTGCCCTGTGATCTTCCTGCATTCGGTGTCATTGTATGTGCTGTGTGAGTCTGAAGAGGAATGTATAGACTGGTATTGGACATATGGGCTAATATTGGACTTGTGGACTTGATCTGGACTGGCATGTTTTCTTAATGTACAATTGCTCTTTTATATAAAGTTCTCGTTTACACATCTATGACTATCGCTGGATTTGTTTCTCTAGGCAACCCAGACTAACACACTTGTGAAAACTAAGACTCCAAAAGGCAGTTAAATGCTCCTCCTTCCTCCCATCCTGGTACAGTCTTCTGTAAAGAAGCCCCTATGGAGCACAGTACTCTTCAGCCTAAACTTGAAGGCCACTGGGAGTGTGTGTGTGTGTGGGGGGGGGGTGTACGGGGGGTGTTTGCTGTGAAGGCCGCAGATGGGGTAGTGGTGGTGATACATATGGTTGATGTTTTTTAATACTCTTCATTTTTAAACTTCTGAACAATTATTCTTAGTAAAATTATTTCATAACCATCTACATACCAAAATAAATCAATGAGAACCGAAGAAAAATGTTTTTCCCTGGGTGTTCAGGCAACACCCTATACAACATCTCGATGGACAAAGCACAGGGAATGTATGCATATGTGATTAAAGAAGACACAAGTAAGGGAAATCGGACCGAGGCCAAGACCAAACTCCTCACATTTGGCATTGTATTGCCCCGCCCAGTCAACCCCCACCATGGCCCACATTCGAGGCTGAAATAAAATACTTGCTAAGTTTACGAAGCCATGTCCCTTCCTAGATCCTCTGCCCCACCGTCAGAAGAGGTTCAGTGTACCCCAGGGAGCCCCATACTTGTAGAATTCTGAAGTCTGACCTTTGTCTTAGTGCAGTGGACCAGGCGAGCACTCTCTAGTTCTGATTCAGAAAGGTCAGCCAGCAGGCCATTGACCTCAAGTGGATAGAATGCAGGTTTATACAAAGGAAAAACTAGTTGGGGATCCTGGAGGGGAAAGCAATGTCTAGTTTCCCCAAGTAAGAAGGTTTTAAACTTGGGCTTCCTGTTTTCATCCATCCTGACCCATTAAAGGTCAGCTCACCATTGGGCAGTGGGAAAGTTTAGGCAAATGAGCCAACAAATATGTAAGTGCCTGCATAGATGAATGAATGAATGAATGAATGACCAAAGACAATAAGATCAGAACTGACTCCTCTACTGAAGACCTATCCCCATAACAAATCGCCTTTTCCAAGCAAACTCTCATAGCCTGTATTTTATCCCCTGTGTTCAAGAACCTTTGCTCATTCCTCTCTATCCCACGAAAAAGTTCCCAAACGCTTAATCAGATTCTATTTGTTTCCCTGAAAGTTTTATGATTTATATTTTAATTTGTCTATAATCCATTTTGAGTTAATTTTCATGTAGAATGTGAGATGTCGTTTAAGGGTTTTTTGTTTGTTTGTTTTGTTGGGGTTTTTTTGTTTTGTTTTGGGCCTATCAGCATCTAGTTGCTCCAGCAACTTGTTTGTTGAAAAGGTCATTGTTCTATTGAACCGATTTGTTATCTTTCTCATATTTATGTGGATCTATTTCTGACTTCCCTATCATGTTCCAGTGGGATATAGCTATATCTATAGATAGCCTTCTGTCAATACCCTTTATAAGACACCATTCAACTAGGCTGTCAATCTGGAGATAGCCAATGAGACCTCTGTGTGGGCGTGGCCTTCTCCTGAGAATTCCGGAAAATCGGGTACTTCCTTCTTGGAGGCAGGAGACACTGTCTCTCTCAGTTCATGCCTTTAGAGACTCTCTGCTGACAAGGCTCACTTCCTGCGAGGCATCCCTGAGGAGATGCCATGTGGACCTACCCTGGGAACTGGAATGCAGCCCTGGAAATTGGAATGGCTGCGTGGAGCCCCCTGACAGCGCTGAGATGCTTCTACCACCAAAGGCTTTTGACCCACTGGCCTATGACCTACATTCAGCATCATTGCATGTGTTTTGTGTGTCTGAAGAGAAATTTATAGATTGATATCAGACATATGGGCTAATATCGGACTTATGGACTTGATCTGGGCTGGGATCTTTTCCCAAAGTTCAATTGCTCTTGTGTGTACATGTGTGTGTGTGTGTGTGTGTGTGTGTGCATACACACATATATACATATATATGCCATTCAAAAGGGATTCAAATTAGGATCCACTCTACACCCTATATAACTTTATTTCACTTAACTGATAATAAGTGAAAAACTCTATTTCCAAAGAACGTCTTGGTACAAAGGTTAGGACCTCAACATATATTTATTGGTCACACAAATGAATCCTCACATCAAATATCCAAATAAAGACTCTGAACTCTCACCTGACTGTCATAGAGTTAATTCTGACTCACAGCAGCCCTGCAGGACAGGGTAGAACTGCCCTGGTGGGGTTCCAAGACTGTCACTCTTACGGAGCTACAGGTGGTTTGAACCACTGCCTTGAAGCTAACAGCTCTAAGTGACACCGCTACGCCATCAGAGGTCCTCAACACAGGACTCGTACGTACCTAAGGAGTGGAAAGAACTCTCAGGATGACCCAGCAGAAAAGAACTAAGCATCCAATTAGAACATGGGCAAACGATATAAGCAGCTATTCCATGAAAAGCATGTACAGATGGCAAATAAAAACAAGCACGATGTCCGGCTAATTATCCAACAGGGAGGTGCAAATTAAAACTGCAATGAGCTCTCACTGCACACCTACCAGAACGGCATTTTAAAAATAAGTGACAAATGCCGGGAAAGACGTGGGGGAAAGTCGACCAGTCAGACATTGTTGATGGGATTGCAAATCGGTACAGACACTTCGGAAACCCGGGTGGTGGCGTCTTATGAAACGCAACACAAAACAATAGCATGTGCACTCGGTATCCCAGAGAAGGGAACTCTCGCTCCAATGTTCATAGCGGTTATCTTTGTCATAGTTACAAACTGGAGGCAACACGGATGGCCTTGAAACGGCGAATGATTAAACAAACTGTGGGGCAGCGTACCGGGATCTAGTCCTCAGCGATCAAATGGAGCAAATGACTGCTATGCAGCGGGCTGCGTGGATCGCCCGGAAGCGATGCTGAATGCACAAGGCCGATTTCGAAAGCTCAAGTGTGGTACGATTCCATCTGTCACAGTCTGGATATGACAACATCTTGGAAATGTGGACCAGAGTAGTGATTTCTTGGGCTTACAATGAGCTCAGAAGGAAAGTTAATGAGATCTTCGTGACGATGCAACTGTTAAGTATCCTGATCGATGAACACACGCAACAAACGTACATGTGTGCACACACATGTGTGCAAGTACAAGCAAAATGGATGGAATTTAAATAAGATTGGTGGACTGTACCACTCCAGAATTCTGTGACTGCTGGATCATGTTATTATACGAGAGGTTTATCGGAGTCCTGGTGGAACAATGGGTTACAAGTTGGGCTGCTAATCGCAAGGTTAGAAGTTGAAAACCCCCCAGCTGCTCCATAGGAGAAAGATGAGGCTTGCAACTCTCTGAAACAATTCCAACCTCAGAAACCCACAGGGGAAGTTCCAGCTTGTTCTTAAGGTTGTTAGGAGTCAACTGGACTCAATGGCAGTGAGATCGATTTATAAAACATTGCCCTCAGGAGAGCTGGGTAAAGTAGACACAGACTCTCCTGGTTTTGCTCTTGAAACCACAGGTAAAACTGCAAGCATCTCCTGATCATTTCCAACAGAATAGAAAGCACATGACCACAAATGGCACCTGCACTACAGCCAATCCCCTGTAATCCATGGCCGCTCTTCATGGAAGGACTGAGTGAGATTTTGGGAGATGAGATGAGAACATTCTGCAGGCATCATTGTGTAGGGTGGTAGTGATAGTGATGGACAGGGTCCAAAGAAGAATTTGTCCCCTACCAGCCCTGCCCCCTTCATGCAGAAAGCCCCATTGGCACTGTGGTCCTCTGTTTAAGAGGCAGAAGAACAGACATGGAAACAAAGATTGCAATACCCCACGGCGGTCATTAAATTTTGCATTTAAAGAGTACTTAGAAGTAGATTCTGCAGTTACTACTACTTAAGTACTACACCGACTTTGGAGCTATGCAGATATAAACGTTATCTCCATTATCTCTGACTGTCAGAACCTCAGCTTCATCACCCACCAGGGCAGGGTGACATCCCTTGCACAGCTGCTACCAGTGAGCTGTGTGTCCATAAAGCTCCTAGCACATCCCCTGGGACATAGTAAATAAGAGTCCTTGGAAGACCGAGTATCGGGGAAGGGATGCTATTTTACATTTTGCACGTTGTACGTAAAAGTCACCAACACATTACAGTAGGAAGGATCATCAGAAAGGAAGGATTCTCGGGGGAAGCTACGGTCCCAGAATCTTTTTCTAGCACGTTTTTCATGGCCCCAGTCTCCTGAGGCCCAGGAATAAACAAGAGCGCCAGTGCAGCCTAGTGAATTCTCATCCCTGCCCACCAAATGGAAGAAGTTGTTAAAAGTTTGACCATGACCCACGTTGGGTCCAGTCAAGTCTCTCTCGCAAGGACTGAAAATGCAGAGGACTGCCATCGCCGGAGGGTAGCTCCCTGAGGGATTTATCAATGAAAGTGACAGGAAAGATAGGATGTGCCAGAGGGGAGCCCTAACAGCTAGTTGCATGGTCCCTGCAGGAAGCTAGGATTTCGGCATTCTAGGCCGGGCTTTCACTCGCCATCTTTCCTTCAGAGTTGAGCTTTCTACACCCCTCATCTTGCTGCAGTTAATGAGTGCTCCAGTGGCTTTCCACCAAACCCCCTCATTGAATAAATTTACTAAATTTCCACCAGACCCCCCCCCCCATTGGATAAAATGACTTCCAAAGCCACCTGGACACAGTCTTCCTTCTTTGTGCACTCGCTGGTCCCCCGGGAGTCCAGATTCCCACAGCCAACTTAGCCTCTCACTGTTGACCTCAAGCACAACTTCAGGAACAGCAGCACCTATGACCACTCTCTTGGGGCACCGCTCTCTAAGATCAATTGGTAATTGCTCAATTAAGCAGGCCTGATGCTGACAGAATCCGAGCTAATTAGTAAGTGCCAGTGATTAGCCTTTATGCTTCTCCTTTAGGAAGATGAAGGTGGTACTACGGATGTCTGTGTGAATGAGTGCCTCCATCTTCCTGAGGCAGGCACAGGGAAGAGGGAATGGGCACAGGGGAGAGGGAATGGACACAGGGGAGAGGGAATGGGCACAGGGGAGAGGGAATGGGCACAGGGAAGAGGGAATGGTCACAGGGAAGAGGGAATGGGCACAGGGAAGAGGGAATGGGCACAGGGAAGAGGGAATGGTCACAGGGAAGAGGGAATGGGCACAGGGAAGAGGATGGAGCAATGCTGAAGGTAATACACCCCCAAGAGAGTCTGCAAGAACCTTTAAGAAGCAACGATGGCCTTGAAGGTACTTGGGCAAGGAGTTAGAGCAGAACCAAAAGGGGGGCTCCTTAAAATTCCTGGTTTTCAAGCCCCAACTTTACTCAGACGGTTGTCCTGGAGGCACAGAAAATTGGCTTTTCTGAAAATTTCCCAGGAAATTGTCACGATTCACCAGAATAAACAAAAATCACTCAGACACATATCAGACCCCCATTCCTAGTCCCCAGAATAGCCCCTTGGTCATACACCTCTAATGAAATATGGATAATTGCCAAGCTAGAAGGGTCAGAAAAGAGGTTACTGACATAAAAACAAGAACAAGAGGATACGGAGAATTGAGCGACCTAGTTGTTTGTCTCAGATCTGAAATTAATGACCACCAACACATTTGGGGCATCAGCTTGACCATTTGTGAAATGGGTAGTCAGTAACACAGGCCAAATATTATTTGTCCCCAAAAGAGGATAAGTGATATAAACATAAACACCTGGGGAATGAACGGATATTGTGTAAAGTTAAGAGGCTGCTGCTATTGAAATGGGAACTTTTAAAACTCTGTGTGGCATCTGAAAAACCGTCTTGAGCTTAACTGGGCACAGTCGTAAGATATATAAGGCATCTTGTGGAAGTTCAACAAAAGAAGAGCACGGGGTAAGAGAGAGCTGAATTGAGTTGTTTTGCTGCTTTATTGCTCATCAACTAATGTCTAGGACAGCGGTCATTATGAGAGAGCCACTGAAAGCCTTGTAAAGCCAAGTACAGTCTGTATCCAATAAAGTTATCCATACGGAAGTAACTGTGAATGCTAGACGGTCTAGTCTCTCCAGTTACTACAGAAGTGAAATCAGAAAGAAAAGCAAAAACACGGCCACGGAATCTTGTCCAGCTCACTGAGCTCTACAGGGCAAAGTAAAGCTGTTCCCTAGGGTTTCTGAGGCTGCTAATCTTAATGGTATCAGAAAGACTCATCTTCCTCCTGAGAAGCAGTCAGTAGGTTCGAACTGCTGGCCTTGCTGTTCATAGCGCAATGTGTACTTTACCACCAGCAGGAACGGAGCATGTAAAATGCACTCGCCTATAACCTTCGAAATAAATAGGTTCTGTGTACATTGAAATCCCCCCTCCCGCCTCCTTAATTTACTTATTTGGCCCACCCATGGTAGTTTCACACATGTGGACATCTGGCAGGGAAATCATGCAGGCGTACCTTAGAGAGTAAGAGAATGCATCCATTTATAAATATTAGTTTAGAAGGGACTGTCTGATCTTGCTCACTTATTAACTTCATTAGAAGCCTAACGAATGTGCTGCTGAGAAAATCAGAGCAAGCCCAGGCAGGAGAGGGGCAGAATTTCACACCCTTCTCCAAACGGTCATTCACAATGGCGATTTAAAAAAGCACTGCATTTGGAGGATAGGGGAAAGCACACAAAACAACCATCAACAGACACAATCTGAACAGAAGCACTCCATTCTCTCAGGCACTGGACAAAATCAAGATTTACATATGCCAAGTAGAAAGAATGAAAAACAAAAGCCTTTCCTCATAATACAGAGGAGAATATCATTGTGTAATTGAGATCTGCATTTTCAGTGTTCTCATTTCTCTATTCTGCAGTAAAATCAAATGTCGGATGGCTCAGTACTTAAGGTAAAGCCTTTTCTTGTTCTCGGTTTTCTGGAATAAAATACTGAATGATTCTCCCCCAGTCCAGTGAATGTATTCTGGTTACTTAACGCCTACCTACTAGCTACTCCTTACTTAGCCACAAATAAGTCAGCAGTTGTTATTGCCAATGTTACTTTGTTGTCCACATGACTGTTGGCAACTCTAGCACCAGTTTTTAGAAGGAAGAAAGCTTGGTTCAAGAATTAAGCTGTTCGCTCTCTCATGTAAGGCATGGTGATGGTCAGATTTTCTGTAAACTTGAACTGTCTGTGTGGAAGTCAGAGTGGAGTCTACTCTATCAAACAGGTCACAGCCTGAGGACACCCCCGTGGGGGTCTAGCCTTTGTCTGAGACTTAGCAGAGGCCTTCTTGCCCCTCTCCTTCCTGTTTCCATGGACAGTATGTCTTGTGTCTGGGACCAGGGGTCCATGTGGCTCGTCAACCCGGGGAATGACTGGTACCCTGGAATGTTTCTGCAGACCTTGGATCCGTGAGACTCGGCATCCACCAGTCTGTCATCTCCCAGATTCCTACTTCACCTGGCTGCTTCATGAGCCAGCAGCTGTGTGGGTCTGGAGGGCTTCCAGCAGCACCTGACCCATGGACTTGAGTTGGACTGGGCTGGGCCACTTCCTTGATAAATATTTCATTGATAGAGCATTCTATCTTAGCTATGTGTGTGTTTCCCAGTTTTGTTGCCCTAGAAAACAGCCTAACACAAGGATCAACTGCTGCTGTTGATCAGTGCCTTCAAGTCAGTCCCAACTCCTAGCAATCCTCTACACAATGGAATGAAACACTGCCTGGTCCTTTGCCATCCTCACAATCGGAGTCCTTCTGGTTGAAGGTGTCCCTCTATTTACTGCCCTGATCCTTTACCAGGCATGATGGCCTTTCCCAAGGACTGGTCTCTCTGGAAAACATGTCCAAAGTACCCAAGAGAAAGCCTCTCCATCCTTGCCTCTAAGGCAGTGGTTCTCAGCCTTCCTAATGCCGTGGCCCTTTAATATGTTTCTTCATGTGGTGGTGACCCTCCAACCATGAAAGGATTTTAGTTGCTACTTCATAAATGTAATTTTGCTACTGTTATGAATTGGGTGACCCCGGTGAAAGAGTTGTTTGACCCCTAAAGGGGTCGCGACCCACAGGTTGAGAACCGCTGCTCTAAGGAGCATTCAGGCAATTCTTCCAAGACAGATTAATTGGTTCTTTTGGCAGTCAATATTTTTAATACTCTTCACCGGCACCATATTTCAAATGCATCACTTCTTCAGCCTTCCTTAGCCAATGTCCAGTTTTCACATGTATAGGAGGAGATTGAAAATACTATGGCTTGGGTCAGGCACCCCTCAGTCCTCAAAATAACATCCTTGCTTTTCAACTAGAAATCACAAATTCTGTCTGTATGACCTCATCATAGACATCTCCTGAGAATAGAGTCTATAGACTCAGAAAAAGGGACTCGAGAAATCATTGCAACCAATCTCTGGAATTTTGAGAAAAGTGGAACGATATCAAGGATAATTTAAAAAAACGACAAGCGAGATAGGCCTAGAAACCAAGCTTTCTCCGAGCTGGGTGGAGTTTCAGGTTCCCAGTTGCCACAGTTGCCAGCTCTACGTGGGAGAGAACCATTGGCCTATTTCACATTTCACAAACTCCTGAGCAGCGCCTACTTCTTCCGATTGGAACCTCTTGGGGCGGGGGGTGGGGGTGGTTATCTGGGTTTGTTTTTAACCTATTCTGCAAGCAAGCAAGCACTTCTCAGGATTTGAGTTTGAGAAACATGTATGTCCCCACCTGCCTTCCATGTTCAGTACGAGGAAGATAACCAAGCTCTCAATGGGCTTTGCCCCCCTAAGAGATGCTTCAAAGAGGAAATAATCAGTAACAGAAGAGTTAATGGAACACACTAAAGAAACAAAAAACCTGACTGCACTTTGCCTCTCACCCAAACAATTGTAATCATCAACAGTATCATCGTCACAGTCATCATTAACCGATGTATAAAATACAAGAAATATATTAACTTTTCCCATTTGCCAGACAAAGGTGATTAGCTGAACGAGAAGATGCGGGAGTTTTCGCTCTGAACTCGAAAAGCCTCATTTGCAGGCATTAGGATTCTAGACTGGCTGTGCATCGGACCATCCTAAAGATTCCTGAACAACTGTCATCTGGAGCCTGGTTCAAGTTGTTGGACTGAAGGGATAGGGGCCTGAAGAAAAATAGTAATTATTATATTAGGCACAAATTAGATGTACGTGTTTAATATAATAATTACTATTTACTAAACAAGTAGGAAGAACTCACTACTACATAAGTATTAAGTACTAATATCTAGTTAGTACTTAATATAATAATTACTATTTGTATAATAAGCATTCTGTTTTCTATGAACTATTTCATTGAATCCTAGCAAGCTCAATGAGATAGGTCCTATTATCATCCCATTAGATGTACAACTAAACTGAGGCTGAGATTAAAGCAAGGTGGTACAGTTGGTAAGCAGGATTTACATGCAGGCCATCTGATTTGGATCCAACACTTATCCCATGAACATACTTCATACGCATCTGTCACCAGGGGTTTCTTTCTGAGAACTGAGGGAGCATTTGACACATGAAATCATCTTTCCCCTCAAGGAGCTTAACATCCTAATAGGAAAACAAGAATGTTTTATATTAAGCAGCTAAGTAAAATATGCATGCCATATTGATCTCTTTCCATCTTGTTCCTAGAATAGTTTTCCATTCTTAATGGAATGACGTGGGGCATTAATTATGATACAAACTTAAAAATGAGCAAAGATGCAGAATGCCCTGTAGTTTATGCATCATCTGTGTGTATATATTTATGTTCTTACTATTTCCAGTGTGCATTAAACTTATCTACTAATCAAACTGTGCTCCCTTTGAGGGCAATCATGCCCATTTAGTCTGCTTCCCCCAGCAATGAGCACTGAGTGGCTCACATAAGTGATGCTCAGTCAATGTCTGGTCAATTGAACGCTCTGTGACCCACTCAGGAGTGGGTCAACAAGTTCACTACCATTGATGACAAAGAGAAGATCTTAGTTCTAGAACGAAGATTTCACAGCCTGTAACAGTCCAGCCTTCAGGGAGGAACAAATGGATGGGAAGCTTTTAATTAACAGTCTAGACACACATACGCGTGTGTACAGGCGCACACACACACAATTGCAGTTCCAATCTTCAGTTTTGTGTCCATTAATTCACTCAGATTCAGCAGGAATTCCACTAAGGAATAGGGATGAGCAGCTGGAGCGGGAGGGATGCATATAAATAAATCATGAGTGTCATTAAAATTTGTTAACTAATAACTTCTGGGAAGTCTTTGCAATTATTATTAGGGTTTTCTTGGCAAACAAAAAATTAATAAATCCAAAAGGTCTCCCTTTTCGATTAAAAAAAAAAACTAAAGCAAAATCAGCCTCCTCCAGAAAGGTCATTGACAGAACAATTAGGGGAGAAAATAAATGGTCCGTAGAAGAGCCTGGAAACCAGATGTGAAGAAACAGATTCACCAGGTAGCAGGAGCAGGAGATAACTGGGAAAAGGGCCAGGACAAGGTGGGGCTTAGCGAGGGCTGCTGGAGAGTTCACGTCTGTTGTCCCAGACCTGTGGTTCTCCACCTTCCTAAGCCGCGACCCTAGACGAGGGGTTCTCAACCTTCCTAATGCCATGACCCTTTCATACAGTCCTCAGGTTGGGGTGACACACCCCCAATCATAACATTATTTTTGTTGCTACTTCATAACTGTCATTTTGCTACTGTTAAGATCAGGCGACCCCTGTGAAAGAGTGGTAGGACCCCAAAAGGGGTTGCGACCCACAGGTTGAGAACCGCTGTCCTAGACCTTGCTTGGTTTCTCTAAATGGTCTCACTCCCTGACACGGAGTCAATGTTGACTCACAGCAGCCCCCTGTGGGCTTCCGAGACAGGAACTGTTGACAGGAGCAGAAAGTCCAGTCTTTTTCCCACAGAGCTGCTGGTGGTTAGGAACTGCCAAAGGCTCATTAAAAATCCAGAAGTGAGTAAGGCATATGTAACCCCTACTGAGTCTAAAGAAGGAGGGTTGGCTGATGGTTAGGGATTTTAAAAATAACTTTATTGGTCTATATTTCGTATGTATGCAATTGAATCATTCCATCACATTAAGATTTGTGAAATCATCGCTGCATTCAATTTCAGGACATTATCTTTTCATACTCATTGTTCTTAGCCCCCCATTTCCCTCTGAACTCCCTTGCCATGCCCCTACCCAGCTACTGTCTCTATAGAACTACCTATCCCATAAAACCAAACACAAGCATACAAAATCATGCAAAGCTAACAAACAAAAACCAAAAACAAAGACCTCTACCAAAAAGATTCTCAGCACAGAAAATATTAAAAACTGGATCCAAAAGGATATCAGATGTTAGGGCATTACATTTTCACCTAACTTTGTGTCCCATAATTCACCTCACAATGTCCTCCGTATGACAGTATGGTTATTCACATCCCTCAACTATGTCAGAGGTGATTTGCCAGAGACTTAATCCATGTGGAGACCCTGCAAGTGGATTTGGGGCTTCCTTTGTCATTCACGGCCTTCTGAAAACCAGGTGTTCACAATTTAAGCTCTGATTCCAGCCCCCCTTTGGATTTGGATTTTATCAACAATCCTTTGATCACACAGACTAGGGTACTTCTTCCAGGTGGACCTGGTTGAGTTATGTATTATATCAACTTGGCTGTACCAAGATCATCCCATGATATTATCCAACATGGTGTGGTGAACTCTCTGATGGGATCTTTTGTGAAGCAGCCAAGCAATTGTGAGAGGAATAGGATGGAGTACTGCCTCCTCAGCCTGGTCACAATATTGATACCATTATATGGGAGGTTTCCTTGCAGTGTAGCCTACTTATAGATTGAGAGTGTGTGGAAGCTAGCTCACTTCTACTGCTGGGTCTGGCTCCTGCATCTGGTTTGTGAACCTCCTATTATATGGTCTGCCCATCCCATGGGGGTCAGCCAACCTGGGATTCAATCAGCTTTGCATCCAGCGTTGCATCCACTAGCCTCGTGGTCATTCTGCTCCCCCATCCTGCTTCCTATTTGTCAGTCGCTGCAATTAGGAGAAACTTCTAGCTTACATCTCACCCACAGACTTGAACCTGACTGGGCATACCCACTTCTACAACTGTGTGAGCAGGTTCTTGATATAAATATCTTTCCAGACACGTACACATTCAAGTGTCACTGGCTTTGCTTCCCTGGAGAGCCCAGCCTACCATCCTTGGCTGAGAAACAAATCACCAACATAAGTTAGGGATGTGAAGCTAGCACTGCAGTGAATAGAGGGGGGACCCCATCAGGGAAGCCCTCAGGGAGGAGCAACTAGGGCACTGGAATGTTCCACACTCAATGGAAAAGCCTGAGGCAGCATACAGGAGGAAAGGACATGCAGTCTCATTGATGTTTCTCCCTTCTGTTGGGCTAAAAAGGGTGGATAAAGAGATGGGAGTTTGGAGAAGAATCAAGGGAAGGAGAAATTGACAGTGAGCTTCAGTGGTAAAGGACACCTGGTCCTTCTTATGTAGAGACTACTTCAGACTCTCAACTTCTAATCCAGTAACAGAGGCTACTGTGGGCACCTTGGTATATTTTGATTCTCAGCTTTGTGTAGAAATTAGGGTTGCGGATGGACAGGTGAAAACTGGATGTGATGAAAACTGGAGAATTGCTGGCTAACCCAGCTCTCTCCAGAAAATGGGTGCCTTAAATAATTTTGAAGCATGTCTTTTTGAGAATAGGGTAGTTCATTTGTTTATTGGCCCAAGTGTTACTATCTCAAGACAGAGAGAACTGAGTTCGAGATTTACCAGCAGAAACAATTAACTTCCAACTGTAACTTATTCTCAAATCATCCCTCTACTCCACAATTCTCTGGTGCTAGGATCAACCAATCTGTTTATTTCTGAACTACCAAAAGGTACAGTTTGGAGATATAAAAAGTCTAGTAATTCCTCCTTTTATGTTCCTGTGGCCAGGTTTATATTTCCCTATCTTCCATGTTAGATTCTCAGAACTTTGGTAGGGATCAAGCAGCCATCTAGCTCAGAAGCAATCAAGCCCACATGGAAGAAGCACACCAGCCTGTGTGATCATGAGGTGTTGAAGGGATCAAGTATGAGGCATCGTCAGAACAAACAAAAATCTTATCATAGTGAATGATGGGGGGGAGTGCAGAGTGGAGACCCACAGCACATTTTTAGGCCACTGGAGATCCCCTTGCAGAGGGGTCTCGAGAAGGAGATGAGCCAGACAGGGTGCAATGTAGCAACGATGAAAAATACAACTTTCCTCTAGTTCCTAAATGCTTCCTCCTCCCCCTCTCTCCCTACTATCATGATCCCAATTCTACCTTGCAAGTCTGGCTAGACCAGAGGATGGACACTGGTACAGATAGGAACTGGAAACACAGGGAATCCAGGGCAGATGATCCCTTCAGGACCAGTGGTGGGAGTGGCGATACTGGGAAGGTAAAGGGAGGGTTGGAAAGGGGAACCTGATTACAAAGATCTACAGGTGACCTCCTCCGTGGGGGACGGACAACAGAAAAGTGGGTGAAGGGAGACTTCGGACAGGGCAAGATACGACAAAATAATAATTTATAAATTATCAAGGGTTCATGAGGGAGTGGGGAGCAGGGAGGGAGGGGAAAAATAAGAGCTGATGCCAGGGGCTTAAGTGGAGAGAAAATGTTTTTAGAATGATGAGGGCAACGAATGTACCAATGTGCTTTACACAATTGATGTATGTATGGATTGTGATGAGTTGTATGAGCCCCTAATAACATGATTTTTTTAAAGGTAACAGAATAATCCCTTCTAGACAGGGGAGCTTAAAAAATATTGAAAAGTCAAAGAAAAAATTTCCCTTATGTATTTTGACAAAAACATGTTATTTCAGTAGAAAAAAAAACTGACCACCCAAGTGAATTGATATTATTTGAAAAGGAAAGGGCTAATCATCCACTCTCCAAACTGGTAGCCACTGGTCACATGAAGCTATCGCATACTTGAAATGTAGCCAGTCCAAACTGAGGTACACGACAGATGCAAAATACACATTAGAATTCAAAGATTTACTACAAAAAGAGGACAGAGGAAAAAATCTCATTCATAAATTTGATCCTAATTATTTATTCAAATGATGGTTGTTATACAATTGAATTAAATAGCATATGTTGTTAATATCAAATTCAGCTGCTTCTTTTTTACATTATGAATAATCAGAATGAAAAATTACCTACAGAGCTCACATATTCCAAATTGGGGAATCAACTCCAATGGCAATGAGTTTGAGTTGGGAGTTTGGAGACTGGAGAGGGAGACCCCTAGCGGTGCTGTGGGGTAATCATTGAACTGCTAACTTTAAGGTTGGTGGTTCAAACCCACCAGCCACACCATAGGAGAAAGATGAGGTGGTCTGCTCCTATAAAGATTTAAAGCCTTAGAAACTGTAGACATGATCATTGTGAACCGGAATCCACTTGATGGCACGGAGTTACACAGTGTCCAAGCAGGAATCTCGATTTAACCATTCTAGCAGTTTCCCCACTCTCCTCGGTTTCCTCTCCCATGTTCCCCGTATCGAATGTCCCTCTGCTTAGAGGAATCCACGAGCTCTCTCTTGCTCAGGGTCGAATAAGCACAGGTAGAGAAGCCAAGTAGCTGTGAGGTCTGCAACACGCCGGTGCTCCGTGTTTCCTGTGAAATGAAACCATACATACAGACTCCCAAGTCTGTTGTCCAGGAGCTGTTGTTGCTTGGGCAGGTGTTCTTCAGTCAGTTCCAATCTTAGGTGACCAATGTACAAGAGAATGAAGCCCCGTTCAGTCCCGCTCCATCCTCCCCATGACGGTGTCTGAGCTCATTCTTGCAGCTTCTGTGTCGATCTAGCTCCTTCAAGCTATTCCTGATTTTCGCTGACCTTTTACTTTACCAAGCAAGATCTCCTTTTCCAGTGACTGGTCTCTCCTGAGGATATGCCCGAAATGTGTGAGATGAAGTCTCGCCATCCCCTCTGCTAAGGAACATTCTGGCTGCCTCTCTTCCGAGAGATTTGCTCATTTTTCTGGCAGGTCCTTAGTATATTCAATATGCTTGGTCACCACCATAAGTCAAAGACATCAATTCTTCTTCTGTCTTCCTTATTCATGGTCCAGCTTTTGCATGCATATGAGGCAATTGGAAATACCAGCAGTTGGGTCAGGCACACCTTAGTCCTTAAAATGACACATTTTCTTTTTAACACTTTAAAGAAATCTTTGACAGAGGAGCCAACAGAGAGGGAAAGCTCGATTACAGTAGGTTCTATAATAACTACTCTCCGTTAATGCCATCCATGCGGAGGCACGGTACGCCAGGCAATTTTCAACGTAGTGTTTCATGGAAAGCTCAGAACAACCCTATGAAGTGGGTGCTATTACAATGGAGCTTCAGAGAGGTGCAATGACTTGTCAGAGGTCGCTCAAGGCTAAGTGTCGCCACAAGGACTGGAGCCCACATAACAGTACCAGGGGGACTCTTTAAGCCAGGGGTCCTCAAACTGTTTAAACAGGTGATCAGTCTACTGTCCCTCAGACCCATTGGAGGGTCGGACTATAGTTTAAAAAAAAAACCATGAACAAATTCCTATGCACACTGTGCATATCTTATTTTGAAGTAAAAAAACAAATGGGGCAAAAACATCCGGCCGGCTGGATAAATGTCCTCAGCGGGCCGCATGTGGCCCGCGGGCCATAGTTTGAGGACCCCTGCTCTGAGGAGTCTGATGGCATAGTGGGTTATGCATTGACCTGCAAACTACACGGCCAGTAGTGTGAATCCACCAGTCACTCTGCGGTGGGAAGACGCAGCGTTCTGCCCCAGTAAACATCTACAGTCTCAGAAACCCACTGGGCCAGTTCTCCGGGGTCACTATGGGCCAGAATCAACTCAATGGCAGTGGGTGAGTGATAAAACGGGTAATGAGAAAATTAAGTGGTGGTGCAGATCCTGATCTTAATTCATTTCTCCTTTTTTACACAAGATCTGTGTCACATCGAATCGAGCTGGTCCTCAAAATCACTTGTTTGATGGAGTAGTCGGGCCCAAAACTCCATCAACGTTAGGCCCTGGGTCCTTTGAAATAATGGAGTACCCAACATCATTAATTCTCTAGGCTAGGAATCCTAGGAAATATTTTTTTGCTTAAAAGAAGAAAATGCAAGGTGAATTTTGAGAATGATGAGGGCAACAAATGTATAAGGGTGCTTTACTCAATTGATGTATGTATGGATTGTGATAAGAGTTGTATGAGCCCCAATAAAAAGATTTATTAAATTTTTTTAAAAAGAGCAAAACACATGGTTGTATTTCAGGGCCCATCTGTACATTGTCCAAGGCAGAGGAGAAAGTACCGACTACTACCAGTGTTTCTGCTCACGTCTTTGTTTAAGAGGAACCTGTCTGCTACAAGTCCATTTCAATTCCTTTTCCTTTTCTTTGTTTAAGCCACTCAAACCACTATTCACGTTTCAGGGATAAAGACTCTAGGGGAGGGATTATTTTTTTTCTTCTTTTTGGTTTCTAAAAAACATACTGTCCATTATTACGCAGCCTATCTCAAGAAATGAAATTGACACAATATCATGTTAAACACCTTTTTTTCACCACCACTGTGCTAATCACATAATCTGGTGTCAATTTGGGACTTGAGAGGATTAAGAGTGAAGGGGTGGTGTCTAGTCTGTCAATCGGATCATAGCCAATGAGGCCTCTATGTGGGCCTGACCTTCTCCTGAGAATTCTGGGAATTCCGGGATTTTCCTCCTTGGAAGTGGGAGACACTTCTCTCCTCTCTCAGCACACTTCCTTGGAGACATTGCAGCTGACAAGACACGTGGAACTATGATAGCGCCCTTAACTGGTGAAGCCACGTGGAGAGCCCTGCCAGCACTGAGATGCTTACACCACCACTGGACCCAAAGACTTCCTACCCACTGGCCTGTGATTGTCCTGCATTTGGTGTCAATGCATGTGTTTCATGAGACTGAAGAGGAATTTATAGATCAGTATCAGACATATGGGCTAATATCGAACTTATGGGCTTGGACTAGACTAGGTTGGGATGCTTTCTTAATTTACAATTATCCTTTATATAAAACTCTCTCTGATACACATATGCATTTCTATGAATTTGTTTCTCTAGTCAACCCAGACTAACACCCCCACCCCCACATTTTCTTCTCCCCCTGTTCCCCTGGCCTCCTCATGGTCATCACAGTCTTGTCTGCTAGTGTATAAACCACAGTTCTCCTTCTTTGTTTTTCTTCTCACGCTGTGACATTAAATATTTATCTTTGTGAAATCGGCCAATCTCCTGGCTACCACCACCAGCCGTAAGCAGGAAAGAATTCCAGGACAAATGGCACAAAGACAAGAAACAGCACTGCAGCTAGTTACGCTTTTAAATAACCTTTTGTCTATTTATTGGTGGATGGCCTCTGAAGGATTCATTCTGTGACTCAAATAATTATATCACACTGTCACCTGAAAGGAGCTGTCATCTTTCCATAGCAATGGCTGCCCCAGGCTTCACGGTTGCAGAGAAAATTGAACGTGTTCAATTCCAAGTTGGTTAAGTACATGGGACAAAATCATGAAGCCAAAAAAAAAGTGAATATTTAATTTAATGTCTTTTCTCTGCACACAACCCGAGTGGGGAAAATCCTACTGTCCCGGGTTCTAGCTGTGAAATAGCTCATCATTGTCAGGGCACAAAAGTGGAAGGGAGACCCAGATCTTCAGGGGCTGGAGAAGGCAAGTAGTCTGAAGTCAGGAGGCTACTCTGATAGACCCAGCAGGTTGGGCAGGCCTTTCAAGATTTATGAGCATGGCCTTTCCCTAATCACATGCTCTTCGGGGTCTTAAACTGGGTTTCATCAGTTCCATGAGTCCTTTCAAACCTAATGTCAACACTCCACATACAGCATATATCCAGAGCGGAAGTTCCTAATCACCAGATAAACTCTGCTATCTGGAAACTGTGCTCTGGGGAGCTGCCTTTGCTTTTAGAGCCCACAGGTGAACTTCTGAATGCCCCCCTCCCTACCTGGGCCCAGAGGCAGCTGTTCTCTCCGCCTCCTCCCTGGCTCCTTTCCTACCGCAGCACCTTGGCCCTGCCCTGAAAGCGCTCCCACTCTCCACTGGGCAATCACGCTCCTCCCATCCTCCCAATGCCCAGTCCAATGATTCTTGTCTACAAAAAGAGTCCTTGATTAGGCGGAGATCAATACTCCAATTCTTTCCACTTGACACAAGGGGAGCAGCCAACATTCTAAATCACCTGTCTCCCTCCCTAGACATCCTACTCTTCGCCCTGAAGATCTCTGCTGTTCCAAGAGCACACAGCTCACCCTGCTCTCAGCCCTGCACATCCCTCACAGAGCTCCCCGCAGCAACGTTTCCTTACAAACAAAGTCAACAACGGAGGGAAACGCTGCACAAACAGAAAGGAACATAATGACCATTAATCATTACAATTACATTAGCGCTACATGTGAGTGACTATCCTAAGTGATTTTACATTCATTATTTCATTTAATCCTTACAACAATCCATTCATTCATTAATGTATTCATTGAGCAAATATTGAGTAAGGGCCTCTTCTGTGCCAGACAGTTCTAGATGTCGAGGATGCAGCGTAGAATTACAAAAGGGAAATGCCCTCTTGCGCTTCAAGCTGAAATGTTAGTGGGTTTAAATGAAAACCAAACCCCTTGCTGTGCAGTCAGTGTGGATTCACGGCGACCCTATCAAACAGAGTCCAATGACCACCACAGGGCTTACAATGACTGTAAACCTACTGGAAAAAGACACATCTTTCTTCCACAGAGTGGCTGCGTTGGCGATTTAGTGCCTTTGGGTTGGCGGTTTAGTGCCTCAACCACTGAACCACCAGGGACTCTAATGGACATACCACAGCCATTGAGTTGATTTTGATTCGTCACAATCCCATATAGGGTTTCTGTGACTTTGTGTGCTTTTAAGGAAGTAGAGTGGCTAATGAGTTTGACCCACCAACCTTGGAGTTAGTAGTCCAGCATTTACCCAACTGAACCACTAGGGCTCCTAGGCAGGCCACAAATAAATGAGCAAGTACATATGCAGCATGCCCGATGGGGAGATGTGCCAGGGAGAAAACTGCAGTCGAGGGCTAGTTAGTTCCCAATACAGAGAAGCTGTGTCTCGGGATTTTCTGGCCTCAGTGACCAAGTGACAAGGGAGCCAAGACAGGATGGATGTGCAAGAGCCACCGTAGCAGCGAGGAGAAAGGCCTAGGAAGAGGGAAGCCCCGTACAAAGGTGGTGGGTATATCGGAGCGCAAATTCCAGGCACTTGGTTCCCAGAAGGCTATGGTTTACAGTCAGAGCCTAACTCCACCTTGAGTCTTGATAGATTCAACTTCTATTGAGTTCATTTTAACCATGAACCAGAGAGGTAAACAACCTGCATCTTAGGAAGAGTGTGTTTGAAAGCAACATACAAACAAACAAACAAGAAACGAAAACTCACTGCCATCCAGTTGGTTTCAACTCATGGTGACCTTGTAAGTCAGAGTAGAACTACCCCTGTGGGTTTCCAAGAAGGTAAATCTACACAAGAGTCGAAAGCTTCAGCTTTCTCCCTCTGGGCTTTTGGTGGTTTCAAACTGCTGACCTTGAGGTTAGCAGCCCAACGCATAATCCACTATGCTATCAAGACTCACCTAGGTGTGTCCTTAATGGAAATTAAGGTACCAGGGTTTGTGGTCATGACCATCAAGCAGCCAGGTGGGCGGAAGGTCCCAGAACCAGCTCTGTAAGCTGTCTAATCTGCCAAAATGTAAGTAGCCCCACCAGGGTCCCTTTCCAGCTCTAGTTGAGTCTGGCCTTTGCCACTGATGGATTGATCTGCTACCAATCATGATTTTGTGACAATTTCCTTTGTTTTTCATGTTCTATAATTAACTGAGTGACCGTAAATCCTTTGGACACCATATGGCCTCACGCCAATGATGTCCCTTATATGGGTGATTTGTCATTGCCTGGTCTTTGTCCCTTTGAAGACTGAATCAAAGCTATGCCATAGTCTTTTATTTGGAGTCTTTCCCCCCCCCCCGGGATATGGGACAGGTCACAGGCAATGTGCTCAGGACTGGAGAGCATGTGACTGGGGCAAAGCATCACTCTCCCCCCTTTGCATTCAGGGGAACAAACTTAAGCAAAGTCAGGTAAAGCATCCAAAGTTATAGAGCTTGTTTGCTGGACAAACTGGAACTTGAATCCTTGTAAGTGGATATATCTTGTGGTAAACAGCTGGCCCAGGTTCCTTGGGTTTTCCTGGTCCACTTCTAGAAGGAGCCAGGCCTCTTCTGAAGCATGGCATACAAGAGTTATCTGCATCCCCATAGAAAAGACCTTTATCTTATCAGGACATTATCCAAATAGGATTGTCTTGCACCTGTCATGATTTGCACCCAGCAGACAGCAGAGAGGACAGACTTGCAGTCTCACCACAGCTTCATTTGTACTTATCCTCCAAGAGAGGCTTTCTGAGAGACTTAGCACGTGAGTGGAGACACTCGGGCTTCCATCTATCAGTGGCACCCTGGTGACTTACACCTTTGACAATTTTCACTGAGCAGCAAAATTAGGTTTTAGACATCACTGTGCAAACGGAGGCCAGCCTTAGTCAAGATGAGCAATTAACCCCTAAATATTTCATAGATGCTATGACTGGCCCCCTTCCCCGGGAGAGAGGCCCCGTCTAGTCTTCTGAAAACAAATAGGTCAGGTGAAAGCCAAGCAGGAAGACAAGCACGCCCCAGAAGGCTCTGCTCCAAGGCCCCCGCAAACCCTGAGGCCAGGCTCCTGGGATGACAATCCACACAGGTGACTGGCCTATTGGACAGCTTCCTCCCCAGTATCTACACCTGACAAAGCCAACAGGATAGAAATACGCAGCCCACTCAAGTCCCCTGAGTCCCCTGCGCATAAACACGGAACGAGAGAGATTGAGTCCTAGTGGATGAAGATCCTGCCTATGGCACAGTGTGAGTGCATGGGAGTGTGTGTTTGTGTGAGGAGGGGCCGTGTGAGGGTGTGAGGAGTTGCTGGGAGGTGTATGCAAGAGCAGGTGAGGAGGTGTAAGGGAATGGGCATGAGGAGCCCTAGGTGAGGTGTATGAGGAAATTCAGGAAGGTGTGTGAGGAGGGCTCTGTGAGGGTGTTGCAAAGGGGAAGGAGGGTGTACAGGGTTCATATACAAGCATGCGTGAGGAGAGGCAGGTACGTGAGGTGCTGTGTGTGATGCGGTGGAGGAGGTGTGTGTGCAGGTTCTCCTTGTCTAGAGAAACTCTTCGACTCTTTCCGTGGCCTTGCTAAAGCCCTCACCAGCCTACCCATCCTTGTTCCATGGGACCCCTCATGGCTGACTTACCTCATCGGCTCAGGTATACAATGTCTACAGGCCCTAAAGCTCTTAAGGGGACACAACAATATTTCAATTTCTTTTAAAAATAAAAAGGAAAGAAATATTTAGACTAAAGAAATAGAATGTATGGTATATGTATATAATTGTCTTTATATTGCAGTCACAAAATGTATACTTTATGACTGTTTTATGAAAAAAGGGGTCCACAGAGGCAAAGGTGTCTAGGTCCTGAGATCATCACCAAGGCTCCCTGATACCCAAATATATCTGTTCCCTTCATGTCAACCTTCTGGAGAACCACAGCATCCTAAGATGCAATGGCCTTAGGGATGCATCTTACAGATGCCTGTAAATAGTCCTGAGGCCAAGACTCTCACTCGTAGCTTCAGGCATGTTCTCTTCACCAGACCCTGTGTTGGGCAAGTGAAAGGAGAGACTGCGGGGAGGCAGAAGCAACAACTGTGCCAAGAAGGATTCTCTGTAGGTCCCCAAAAGAGATTATAAACAAAGAACTAATGCAATTCACAGACAGGTGCCCCAGGTGTCACCTGTGGAACATGCATGGCTTCCAGGGGGGAGGGGGATCCTCTGCTCCTTCTGGAAGGCGTTTCCCATCGGGTCCGCTCGAGTGTCTCCCATGAGCGGAGTCACCATGGCTCCATAAGAAATCTCGAATGCACTTACCTCCACAGGGAACTCTCAGTCACACTCCCCAGGTTGAAGTCATACAGCTTCGTCAGGATAAGTATGACCTGCGATGGGGACAGGGGATGAGGGTGGAAGAGAAAAAGAAGGGGGGGGGAGTAAGTAAGTTATTTTGAGTGTGTGTCATAATGCATCCAACCGAAATCAAAACCATTTCAGCCAAGTCCATTTGGGTTCAGAGTGATCCCAGAGGGCAGAGCAGAACTGACACACAGGGTTGCAGTGGCCGCGGCACTCACTGCTGAAGCTGCCTGCCTCGTGTTTCTCCCTGCAGAACAGAGCGGCTCAAGAGCTAGAACTGCCAGTTTGGGGGATAGCCGCCGAGGCCTAGCCATTTATGCCACCACACGCCCTCTAAGAGTCTGCTCAGACAGCGCATCTCAAATCCCCCAGAGGAGGACTTAGCAGTTATCTGTTGAGTTGAAGGGTATTATAGGATCAAGCAAAGGGGGAAAAAAGCCCTTGAATTTAATGCATCCCCTTCGCTGGCAGCATTCATTTTAATCCTGATGTTGCTTTGCATTTGAAATAAAACATGTCAACAGGAATTAATTAGGTGTCAACATTTGTTTCTCCACATCTGTCCCCCCACAAGGTCAGGCACAGGCCAGCTGGAACTGTTCCCTAGCAAGACCGCCTGGGGAGTGTCTGGGCCGTGCACACGGTTCGTGCACTCGGCTGCTGATGAATGTTTAGACATCCAAGTCTACCCAGAGGTGACTTGGAAGAAAGATCTGGAGGTGTAATTCCAAAGAACCAACCACTGAACATTCACTGGAGCATTTCGGCGTTTGGGGCACATGAACTTGGCATGAATCAGAATCAACACATAGCCACTGGGATCTGAAAGGGGGATGGGGGGGGGACCTGGAGAGAAGAGCATATGCTTGCATTTGATGAGAACATGACTCTGACTTGAAAGATCGGTCCTAAAAGGCTAGGAAGAACTGCTTGAGTCTTTCTGGCCACAGCGAGATTAAAAGAAGTGCTATGTCTCCATCACACTACCATCTTCAACCGCTGCCTTCAAGCTGACTCCCAGTTCATGGCAACTCCATGTGCTACAGAGTAGGACTGCGTCCTGCAGGGCATTCTTGGGATTACGGGATCTTTATGGAAACAGATTGCCTGATTTTTCTTATGCCATGCCCCTGGCTGGGTTCAAGCCACTATTGCTGCTGCTCAGGGGTATTCACAGGGCCATCTCAGTCAGAAACAATTCAGGCCTCAGCGTCCTTGGGTGGATCTGCCTGCCCATGTGGAGTCAGCAGGTGGTTGTGGCTACTGTGAGGGGATTCTGAATTGTTGTGATACATCGTGACCTTATGTACAAACAGCAAAACCCTGTCCAGTTCTGAACCATCCTCACAAGCATTTCTATGGAGGCTATTGGATCCCAATTGACCCGGAACCACTTTTCTAACACCAGAAGTAGAGAGCCTCCGAAGCTGTACATGCCCCCAAAGCCACAGAGCCCGTTACCAGAGAGCCAATTCCAGCTCACAGCAGACCCATGGGGCAGGACACAAGTGCTCCCCGGGCTTTCCAAGGCTGCAATCTTACAGGCACCGACTGCAGTTCTTTTCTCCATGGATTGATGGGTGGGTTCAAACTGCCAACCTTGCCATTCCTTAGTAACTTGGTTTCAAGGCTCTTCAGAGAGCCATCACTGACACCAGCCATCAAGTCTATCACAAATCAGAGACCCTATGGGACAGGAAAGAGTTGGCCCTGTGGGATCCCAAGCCTATAACACTATGTGGAAGCAGCAAGCCTTGGTGTTTTCGAACTACTAACCTTGCCGTGAACAGCCCTACGTCCCACCCACTTAGCCAATTTGGACTACAGATCCCTGACATGGCCTTGGGCTGGCCAGCCTGTCCCATGGGCCATGGATACTTCTCCAGCTGAGGACGTTTGGCTATCAGACCTGACTGCCTATCCCTCATAAGGCTGGACAGCGGCGTAAACACAATCCATACAGAAGAGGTCGCTGGGCACAAGCACCGGGATAAATTGTAATCAAACCGCAGGTGCCTAATATACATTGCCTGCCTGTATGTGTGATAATCCAGTTACACATAATTGTGTTTATCCAAATTTAATGTACAACTCATTTCACTTTTCTCAGCTCCTTCCCATTCCGCAGTTTTACTTCACCCAGTTCATTTTCACAGCGGCCATTAAACGCGTTCCAAGATAATGAATTTCTGCCACCACAATGGGACTCTTCCATTCTAGGTATCCATTTACGATTAAAGAAAAATAATCAGCCATTATATTGAACATTTTTATGGCACTTCGCTGACAACAAAACCCACACTTTGAGATTTATCCTCATCCTGCACCCCATGGGGTCAGTTAGGACTTTTTCCATTTCTTTTATGTAAACTAATGGGGACAAAATTAGAAACAAGGGATATATCCCATTATAGGGCAAAGAGAGTGCAAGGTAAACATGGCTTAGGGCAGTTAAGTGGAGGCTGTCAACTTCTCTGGGGAATCCTATGACAGGAACTGGTGGACTGGCCAGAAACAGTGAAGAAACTCTCCAATGTCACAGCGCCACCATTGAAGAAGAAGTTACCAATGTCCCTGTCTTCTTACCAAGCTACAGCAGCCAGGGGTGTGGAGCAAATTGTTCTCCCCGGGAGCAAGGGGTCTTGCTCCTCTCACTCATGGACAATATCCTCACTTGTTCAATGGGGGTGAGTGAGGGCAAGAGACCCACCAACAGCCGGCCCAACCGAATGCTTACATTGTCTACATCCGTTGTGTTTCTTGAATCAGGAAACACACAAAGCAGAGATCTCCTTTCCTTGTTTTTACCTCCCTTGATCTACGAGGTCTTCCCTGACACCGCGTGAAAGCATGGGTGACTTTCAAAAATTCTGTAAAACACAATCTCGAAACCATGCTCTTTGAGGACTGGGGCAGACTACTGCCTTCCCTCCCACTCTGGCCAATATCAAGTCTTCAAGCATTAAGATTTCTCCCAAAGTGCAAAGTGAACCCAGAAAAAAGAAAAAGATGTTGGAGGCAAGATGCTTCCCCAGGAGGAGACCAGCTCTCCATTAGTCAGTCTCCTCCTTTCCTTAGCTCCTGCTAGCGTGTGTGTGCTCTTTCCTTCCTGCCCTGCACTATTAGTGAATATGATATGCTGGCCACCTGGCTATGGCTTGGGGATAAACAGATCAAGCTCCAGAGCCGGGTGCACGGGCCACTTTACTAGAAACAAACAAAACAATACAAACAAAAAGCTGGCTTATGTGCGATGGTGCAGGCTTCAAAGGAAAGTATGGGAATGTCGAGGTAACCAATCCGGACAGCAGGTGAGGGCAGTCAGGGAAGACTCCCAAGATGTGAACCAGCCTTATTTCAAACTAATACCTAAGACGGGTAAAAGCTAACTAGGCATCAGAGGATCGAGCTACAAATAGAAAGAACCATGAGCAAATACTCAGAAAAACCTAGTTTAAGCACATGCTCTTAGACTCTTCTTAGCTTCTCCTTCCTCTCTGATTGCTGTCCGAATGAACCTTTCTTGTCGCCAACTTTGGAGAACACGACTGACTAAGGGTTTTCAATGCTGTGCTCAGAAATCCAGTGCTGCCTTCAAGGCAAGTCACATCTCCCAGGAGTTGCTCCCAGCCAATGTCTGAGAATGGCACGGTTACTAAAGCAGGCAGGTTCATTCCTCAAGGAGGTGGAATTCCTCGGATGGATCTCCCTGACAGCACTGCTGAACTTGACGGCAATCTGAGATGACTCCAGCCACGCATCCCTCTTTCTCTGTCTTCTTACACTGGTCCAGCCCTGCTCTTGATGTAATGGCTCTCCTATCCTCTTCTGGTACTCACCCATTTTTCTCACAGGTATTTCCTCTAATAGCTTTCGTACCCATCTACCCCCATAATGGAATCCACGCCTGCTACAAATACTATTTCTGCCTATATGAGAGATGTTTTGAATCCTACCTGCAATTCATATATTTTTTATCAGAATTATTTATTTGTTCCTTCTGCCTAATGATGAAATCCAGACTTTTGATCTTGATATTTGAGGTACTCTGGGTCTAAATAATCAGAGAAGCTGGATGATATAAGACAGAATGTGGCACCAAGATTGGAGGAAGCCTTGTTAACTACATGAAATATGCAGATGATACAACCTTGTTTGTTGAAAGTAAGGAGGACTTAAAGCACTTGATGATGAAGATCAAGGATTACAGTCTTCAGTATGGATTACAACTCAATGTAAAAATACCAAATTCCTCACAACTAGACCGATGACAGCATAATACATGGGGAAAAGATTGAAGTTGTCACGGATCATGTCTTGCTTGGATCTGGAATCAATGCTCACGGGAGAAGGATACAAGAGATCAAACCAGGGTGCCTTGGGTAAATCAGATACACAAGACCTCTTCAGAATGTTAAAAGGCAAGTATCTAACTTTGAGGACTAAGGTGCACCTGACCCAAGCCATGGTATTTTCTGTTAACTCCTACATACATGCAAGTTAGACACTGAAGAAGTAAGACCAAAGAAAAACGGATGTGCTTGAATTGTGGTACTGGCAAAGAATATTGAAAGCACCATGGATTATCAAAAGAACAAGCAAATCTGTCTTGGAAGAAGTACAGCCAGAATGCTTCTTAGAGGCAAGAATGGCAAGACTTTACAGAACTGGACCGAGATCCATTACATTCTAGGGAGAGTAGTTGTGAATCAGAACCAAGTCGACTAGGCCTGATAACAGTGATACACAATCTTGATAGTTTTTTAAAAACAGTTATATGAGTTGCCTTCTTGAGGTGGGGTTACCTCACACACCTCTGTCTCCCTAAGAGACAAAGTCAATATGTTAGATGGAGCTTTTTTAAAAAAAATCATAATTTTCAAGTCACTGAAAGATATGAGTGTTTCGTTGAAACAATGTAGGCTTCCCAAGGTGAGAGTATTAGTGTAGTTTAGTACCCTCATTTTACAGGTGAGGATACTGAAGTCCAGAGATGGCACATGACCCTGCCTGAGTCAAATTCCAGCTCTGGGTCCCTTTGCCCAAGGGTTTCAGGGCAATGTCTTTCCCACCCAATGAGTAGAATTAGGGCCTAACAGTCAGGGAGAGCCACTGCATGCAGATGACTGGGCCCCATCCATAGAAAATCCAGCTCAGTAGGTCCTGGATTGGTTGGGTCTGGAAATCTCCCTGAAAGATAGATTTTTCCAGACCATGATGCCTCTCCACTGCCTGCTGTGAAGATACCACCACTTCTCCACTGAGTGATCCTGAGCCAGGAGCACCCCACCCCCATCCTTAAGATTGGGTTTGACCTGGTAAGTGAAACAGAAAGTAGGAGATGGGTGGGAGGATGCCTGGCAAAGTCACACTAGCATTCCCTGGGGGAAGAGTTAAAGGGCTGAGAATGAAAAGGCTGGAAGCCTCTTCTCCCTGTGAGCCCAACACAGAGGAAATTAATAGAGCACAGAAGAGAGGCTGATGTGACCTTCAAGCTTCAGCTAGTCTGTGCCAAGCAAACACGCCCAAGAGAGAAGAATGCCTGCCCCTTCTGGCCCCTTTCACCAGATAGAAACTTCCAAAAACCACGAGGGAATGGCCAGGGAAGAAAAGGCAGTAAGCCCACCTAAGGCATCTCAGCCTGCAGCCAGTGTACTCAGATGAAGATGAGGAGTTGTGAATGTTCCTGAGGAAACTTGGGAAGACGGATACCGTGCCAGGCGGGAGGGTGGAGGGACACTGAGTGAGGATCTGACTTGTCTTTGTCCTCCAACTTCATACCAGCAGATGCCTCCAGAGAAGAGTGGGAGTTAAATTCAAGAAGAAAATGCAGGAGCCCCTATGATGGGAAAAATACTATATGGGCATCTCTCAATCCTGAAAACACGTCTTTGAGATGGTGCAGGTATTGTTAGGCAGCTTAGCCTAGGGAATTGGGAAGTCCATTTACGCATGCCCAGGAGAGCCAGCAAAGGACAAAGCTGGATTTTCCCGCCGGTGGACTTGGATGGGCGTTACACCTGGAGCAGCCCACCTGGGCCATGTGATTGCAATTCAGCAAATGGGATAGACCTGGGGAACCCTTAAGAAGGCAGGAACCGAGAAGGAGAGGGTCTTGCTTGTGCGGTCTGGTCGTCTTCATGGGAGGAGAGAGATCCTTGCGTGACTGGGAGCAGTCTCTGCCAGGCCGCACAGTCAAAGGAATCCTATGGGTTCTGCATAAAACTTGATGCTTCTTTTAACTCTCATTAAATTCACTTGGATCACGAGCCCGGCTTCGGCGTGAAATCTTTCTCCCACGGAGCCAAGGACCGAGGCTGAAATTTAGTCCGGAGAGAGAAACCTAACAGTATTGCCAGTATATTCCTAGTTCAAAGAGGAGGAAACCCAGGCCCAAGAGTTAAATAAATTGGTCCCAATGTATACAACTAGCAAAAGGCAAGAAGCGGCATTTCCACTCAGGTTGAACTGACGCCATCCGTCTGCTTATCCAGGCCTGCTGAGCCACGGCGATGAGCATGAACACCAGACCCAAGCCTGCTGCCATCGAGTCAATCCTGACTCAAAGCAACCCTGTGAGTTTCCAAGGCTTCCAGATCCCATAAAGCTCTACAGAAGCAGCTAGCCTCCGCTTTCCCTGAGGAGCAGTGGACGGGGCTGGAACCTAACAGACAGCTCCCTCAGGGCACATAGAAGGTGGTGGATACGCTTTCCCTCAAAGAATTTACTCAATCATGAACTCCACACAGGTGTACTGAGCATCTAGTGTATGAACTACAAAACAGCTGCTCAACTCTAGGAATTGGGGAGAAACCCAAGCTCAAGGGCCAAGGGAAGATAACTTTGGTTTCCTTTGTTCATGAGAGTAACAGGAATAGAAAACCAAGATGCTGAATGAGAAAAGAACTGATGCAAGACTCAGAACAAATAAGTATGTTTTTTTTAACCTAACCAGCTACTTTCCTGGAGGGTGTGGGAAGAGTAGATCAACAGCAGAGAAATGTAAATAGCAAACTGGAATAATTCACAAGTAAATGGCACTTCTTTCTTACGTGCTATATACACACAGTTGGAAAAACCCCTGAATACAAATAGGTATGTGTGCATAAATAAATATAGCTGGGGCCTATCATATATATTTATAAAATATGTATATAAAATCTCACTTAAAATGACCATCTGAAATCTCTCAAATAACACTTTGTTCATGCATCTGTTAGAACTTTGATCACATTGGGTTGGTATTACTTTTCTGTGTGTTTGTCTTTGAGGGAGCTAGAGATGTCTTGGCATTTAGAAATAGGATCTGATTTATTTAATGTTCTGCCCCTGCATGCCTCGTGCAAACTCTGAAACATGGCAGGTTCCCAGGAAGGCCCATGAATGCACAGTAAATGTCTGAGCATATCAAACTCATGGGTGGACACCAACTCATAGCGGCCCTTTGGACCCAGCAGAAGTGCCCCATTGGGTTCACGAGACCATATAGTCTTATGGAAGCAGACTGCCCATCTTCTTCCTGTGGCCAGTGGACTCCCACGACCTGCATTTGGGTAAGTGACCAAGTACCTTCAAGGTGACGACAATAGGTCTCTTTAAATATATGACAACAAAAGAGATGACGCGATAAATCTATGAGCAATGTATGGATATTGTCATCTAAGAGTTGAGAAGAGGAAGGCATTTATTCTAGAAAACATGATCAAAAGTCTTCATGATAGAACGAGATTATATAAACAGTACCTGAACAGACAGCATTCTCCCCCACCCTCTGTTGGTTTTGTTTGACAGTCCCTGGGTGGAATAAAAGGTTTGTACTTGACCTATTAACCTAAACGCTGGCATTCCAAACTCACCAGCAGCATGGTGGAGAAGGTCTGGCAGTCTGCTTCTCTAAGCCAGAGCAAGTTCTACACTGCAATACCTGAAGGTACTAGAAGTCAGAATTAATTCTACACCATTTTTTTAAATATAGAAAATATCAGGGAGTGGTACACCACCCACTTATAAGAAACAGCATAGAGCCGGGGCAGCATGGGGTCTGTGGGACTATGAGCAATGATGGGGCAGGCACAATATAATGAGCACCCAATTAACTCAGAGACATCACACGAGCTATGGGCAAGGTCGGGGGGTGGGGGGGAGATGCAAAGAACAATGGGCAAACAAGGAAGGAGAAAGGAACCCCAGCTTGGTCACCTCTCCACCTCCCAGCTGTCAGCTCATTGTCCTGTAGCAGCTCATTCATGGTTGTGGTGCTGCAAGCTGGGCCCCCAGTATCTCAAATACCAACAGCATCGCCTACGGTGGACAGATTCAAGAGAGCTTCCTTTCAGAGCAAGATAGACCAGGAAGAAAGGCTTGCCCTTTAACCTGTGAAAAGAAAACATTGCAAACCGACCTCACTGTCCTTGAATCAATGCTGACTCAAAACAAGCCCCTGTGGGTGCCTGAGACTGTAACTGTTCACAGGAGGAGCAAGCCCAGTCTTTCTCCTGTGGAGCTACTGGTGGTTTCAAACTGCTGACCACTAGACCGCCATAAGCCCATGAAAACTCTAAGGATCATAACAGGAAATAGCCTGATAGAGTGCTGGAAGGTAAGCCTCCTGGTTTGGAAAACACCCAAACTTCACAGTGGCCTCCATGATAGCCCCCAGCATACCAGCGATCCTGAAGAAGGCAGAGGACTAAGCATCATGGCATCCTGATGGGCAAGGGCCCACCACAAGACACCGTCAGCTCAACAGCAACCAACATCGTGGTTCATGATGGCTTGAAAAAAGCTGTTAAGAGTGAAGATGGTACACAGCTTTCCCCCAGATACTGGATGCTTCCTCCCCCCAACTACCATGATCTGAATTATACCATGCAGGACTGGATAGGGCAGAGATTGTACACTGGTGCGTATGGGGGCTGGAGGCACAGGGAACCCAGGGTGGACGATACCTTCAGGACCAGGGGTATGAGGGGTGATGCTGGGAGAGTAGAAGGTGAGTGGGTTGGAAAGGGGGAACTGATTACAAGGATCCAGATGTGACCTCCTCCCTGGGAGATGGATGGCAGAGAAGGGGGGGAAGGGAGACTCTGGATAGGGCAAGATATAACAAAATAACAATCTATAAATTATCAAGGGCTCGTGAGGGAGGGGGGAGTGGGGAGGGAGGGGGGAAAAGAGAGAACCTGATGCAAAGGGCTTAAGTGGAGAGCAAATTCTTTGAAAATGATTAGAGCAAAGAATGTATGGATGTGCTTTATACAACTGATGTATGTATATGTATGGATTGTGATAAGAGTTGTATGAGCCCCTAATAAAATGTAAAATAAATAAATAAACACATGACTTAAAAAAAAAAAAGAGTGAAGAGGGTGTTGACACCCAGTCATCACTCATCTCTTACAGAATCAACTTGTCTTGGATGTTGCCTTTGTTGACCACCCACCTCCACACTCAGAGCCCCTTCTCAATCTTCTTGCCATACAAGTATCTTCTGCTGCACCCAGGTACTTAGGCCACCTTCTGCTAAGCAGACGATCTTGAAATACCCCACAAGGCTGGCAACTAGCACTTTCATGTCTAGCTCCTCCTCTCCTGCATTGATCACTCCGGCCCTCAACACAGTGTAAGGTTCGTGGAGACAGAAATCAGGCGAGGCATGCGTCCTTCTCCTTAAGGAATGATTTCTCTTCCTCAGCCTCTTGCCTGCCAGTGTTGTCTCTATTTACAATAAGGACCCAGTCAGGCACCTGGACGCTTTGGAGACAGTGACATATTGCAGGAAGGGGCGCTTCTCCACTGGTCACAGTTCACATCTTATGTTAGAGTGCTCACATGCACACTCAGAACTGCGCACAAAGTCCCCTTTCCACCTTTCCACATGGGGGGGCATTCTAAATTTCCCCAGGTCTAAACTCAAGTGTCCCACTGGATCCAAGCCTCTGCTCTTTGGATGAGATTTGCACGGCGGCATTCTAAGAACATGGGAGCTACCACCAAATGCCTGCACTCACACCCAACCTTAACACCTGGTAGCTGAGCAATTTATTTGTTTCCAGAATCTGCTCCGATTCCCTGAAGCAGGGATAATTACACACGTCCTCTGCCAACCTCCCAGAGCAGTTGCAAATCAAGTAAGGGAAGCAGACCTGCTTTATAAGCTGCACTATTCAAATATGAGTTATTAGTATGATAATTATTCTTCAGGAGAAAAGGGTTCCAAGTTAATCTTGTTTAGGAAAAAGAGAGACTATTTGGATTCCCGAGTTGCTGTGCTCTTTCCAAAACTGTCCATTCACTCAAGACCCCAATCCAGAGCTCAACCCAGTGGCTGGTGCCTCAATTCTGACTTTGGCAACCCCACCGAACAAACACACCCCATGGGTTTTCATGACTGTAACCTTTTGGAAGCAGGTCTGTAGTCGACCCCACACACAGGTACCTCTTGGTGTGTTTGAACTGTTAACCTTTTGGTCAGTAGTTGAGTTCTTAACAGTTTGTGCCACCCCGGGACACTGACTGCAATATAAGAGACTACAAATCAGACACCAGGTATTCACCGGGCACCTACACTCAGCATGGGAAGGAAGGGCAGAAGCCCCAGGGGATTCCTGTCCTCTGAAAGAAGAATGGTAATCTGCACATTCATAAATGCCTGAAAACGCTCCAGCCCATGAGCACATTTCGTGAAGTGAGGACCTTTTAATCTTGTAACATTTTACTCGGAAGGAAAATTACTATAGTTCATTAAACCTCCCTGAAATCCCGGTGCCTTTCATTCCACAGGATTCTCTGCACAGTTACCTCTGAGGTGACCTCACTTCCTTCCACATTGTCCCTGCCTCTGTCAGTACTTTGTTTCCAGTCATGTTAATTAGGGACACGGCAGCTTTCCTCTCCAGGAGCATAGTAACAGAAGCAACAAAGATGCTAAAAGACATACTGCCTGGACTCCTTACAAGAGCAGCTTTTTTGAGACACAGAGAGTGAATGCCAGCATCCTCCTGCCTAGGAGAGCCTCCCACAGGGAAGAGAAGTCCCAGGATTCCACAGCACAAGAAGGCCTGTGCATCCACAGGGTGTCCAGAACTGTGCCAGTCTCGTTCCCATTTCAGAACAGAGGTCCCTTCCCACCTGGGTTGATCATCCAGTTGGGAGTCCAAAGAAAGACTAACTTCTTCAGTAGTGTACGATGCATACAAACTCACAAAAGTGTCTTCCATCTCCCTTTTGCTGATTCATTTCAGATACATAATCAACTCTGTGGCTTAAGAAATCACCTAAGCAGATTCATCTTCATCCCACACCCAACAAGGCGAATGCCGAGTCTTCTCTAGCCTGTTGTGAACCTTGCCCCCATTCCACGCACGCTGTCTTACAGTTTCAGGACCTTCTCGTTTTTTCATTCATTCACCAAACAAATACATATGGAGTCTTTTCTGTTGGAAGGTTCTGGTTGCAGTAAAGGAAACAAAGCAGATTACAGGACAGTCGGGTGGCACATAAAAAGCAACGAAGTAAACAAGTGACACAGTGGGGAGAGAAGTCAGCAGGAGGGGTAAGAGGGAGCGCCAGCATGGGCAGGTTACAGCAATACATGGGGAGTTCTGGGAAGGCCTCTAAAATCAACTGACACTTGGACAAACTCCTGAATGCGGTGGGGGGGCTAAATCATGTCGTCTACTGGAAACTAAGTATTACAGGCAGAGGAAACATCGCCCTCAAAGAGCCTGAGGCAGGAGCAAGCCTAACACATTCGAGGAACTGCAAAGAGGTCAGTGAGGTTGGGCGTGAGTGAAGGGTGAGGAATACACGAGGCCAGGGAGCTGCTGGGAGGCTAAGATCTTGTTGGACTTTGTGAATCCCTGGAAATACTTTGTATACTACTGATTGAGATGGGGGATTTAAATAGAGGATTGTCGTGTTCATAGAATCACTCAGGTTCTTGTGTTGAGATCACGGGGGGAAGAGTGGAATCAAGGAGAACACATTATCCAGGTGGAACACGGTATGGGTCAAACTAGAGCAACAGTAGTGAGAGACAGGTCCAGACACAGAAAATAGAGCCAGGAAGATGTGCTGACAAACTGAACACGAGCTGCAAATGAAAGAGAATCGTTAGGGATGGTCCACAGAGTTTGAACCTAAGCAACTGGAAGCATTGAAGTTGCCACCTTATGAGATGAAGGCTATAGAAAAAAAGGCAGTTTGGAGGGAACATGAGAAGATTAGGTTTTGACATTAACTCTGAGATGCCTAAAAGATAATTCACTTAAAGAAGTCAAGTAGTCAGCTGGATATGAATGTGGAGGTTAGTGAAGATGTCTGAACTAAAAATATCACTTAAGGAGTTGTCAGTCATTAGGTGATAGACACTTAACGGCAGGCAGGCTAGATCAGCAAGAGATGTATGGATAGAGAAGAGATATGAAAATAGAAAGCTGGGGCCCTTCAGTATTTCAAGATAAGGAAATTAGGTATGGAAACCAGTATGCTTTAGGACCCCTAAAAATAACCCCCTGGATATTTGCACCCTGGGTGAAGGCTAAACAATTGGTATTGACTACAGAGAAGAAATGTGGAGTGGACAACATGGCCTCTTCTGTTGAGACCAGTAACTTCTTTGCCGAGCATAATCATTTCCTAAGGATACCATTACAAAGCACCAAAAATTGGGTGGCTTATATGAATAGAAATTTATTGTCTTCATTCCTGGAAGCTTGAAAGTCTAAAGTCAGTTTATCAGACGTTTACTTCCTTCTGAAATCTCAGGGGAGAGGAGAGGCAAGGCTTGGACAGGGGAGAATCTGTTCTGTTCCACTCCTCTCTCATGGCTTCTCATGAAGGCCAGTAACTCTTCTGAATCTCTGACTCTGTCATTATTTTGTTTCTTTTTTCACTTATTGTACAGAGACACCAATTATCTTGGATCAGGGCCCATTCTACTCTGTTGTAACTTGGATTAACTTAACTAATGACATCTTCAAAGACCCTACTTTTCAACAAAGTTATATTCAATGGGACTAGGGGTTAGGGTTTCAGCATATCTTTCTGCAATGCACACAAATGAATCCATATGTGATAGGTAGGTTAATTGTGCCCACCTGGCCAATAAGAACGTGAGATTAGTCAGATCACAGTTTGATTAGAGGGCAAAGAGATAAATGTCTCGGCAAGACCTGCCCCCCTCTCTCTTGCTCTCTGGTGATCAGACCAGTCTGCTACTGCTTTAACTAGTTCTCTGCCTCAGTTTGTGAGCTACACTACCTGTGGGACAAGCCAACCTGTGGGTCCTGTCACTAAAGCTCAAGGTTCCTTCCAGACCTGCTTTGCCACGCTGCTGAGTGTGTGGTACATAACTTGAGCTTGAGGCTGGTGAATCCTGCTGTCTTGCAGTGATTGAGTTTGATATCCTATCTGGGCCTGCTGAAGAGTTGGTAACCCACTCTGCTGTTTGCTGCCTGTGGGGGTGGGGGTGGGTGGGGGGTGGACTGCCTGCACTGCCTGAGGGAAAACTCAACTGTCCGTTTCCTTAGCCTTGGACCCGGCAGCCCTTGTGAGCTCCAGTATATTTACTGTTTCACAGAAGCAAGTTGAACTGAGCCCTCTTTACTGCTGTGTATACTAATTAGCTGTTATATTCCTTTGCGCTGTACAAAACTATCTATCTATCTATCTATCTAATCATAAGTGTCCTGGTCTGTTTCTCTAGAGAACCCTGCCTAATTCACATAATATTCAGCTTTTGTTGTTTGCTAAAATAACTGCACAAAGAGGCATTATAGAAGTTCAGGTTTATGCCTGAACTTAAAAACCTAGATGTCTGTTCACCAAGGCTAGTACAGGTATTAACACTGCTAAATTTCCAATCTGCCTGTGGTAATTACATAATCTGCTGTCAATTTGAGACTTAAGAGTGAAGGGGTGGTAGAGTTTACCCTGTCAATCAGGTCTCAGCTTGTGACCTTCCTTGGAAGCACTAAGGAGATAAACTGTGCTGGAGCCTGGACACACAACACACTCACTCCCTGCAGACAAGACGCATGGAGCTACGCTAGAGCCCTGGAGCAGGAGGAGCCACATGGAGACCCCTGCCATCACTGATATGCTTCTATACCACTGGGCCCACAAGACTTTCCCCCCACTGGCCTGTGATCTTCCTGCATTGGGCATCATTGCATGGTTGTGTGAATCTAAAGAGGAATTTATGGACTAGTATTGGGCATATGAGCTAATTGTGGACTTATGGACTTGATCTGAACTGGTCTGGTATGTTTTCTTAATGTATGATTATACTTTATATAAAGCTCTTTCCTGTACACATATGAGCGTCCATTAATTTGTTTCTCTAGTCAACCCCGACTAACAAAGTTGAGGTAAAAGTAAAAGCTGGGTTAAACCTCAATATGTCAATCTGTGGCAGGCTGATTACATTTTCCCCTTCCGTCACATAGAGGGAGCAATTTCTCCTTGTTGGAAGTGCTCTCCTTGCCTGTCAAGATTATACTAGAATAAACATCTTTCTCTTTTAGAATGCCTATTCACCGTCAGGTAGCCCACACATTACTTCTAACAAAAGAACTAATTTCACAGCAAATGGAGAGCAGTATTGGGCACATTCACAGAACTCACGGACCTCATCATGAACCTGATCACCCTGAAGCACCTCCCTGACACAAAGGCTGAATCTACTTCTAAAGACACAATGGCAACTCCGGGGTGTGGATTCAACGAAGACATAGTCACAACACAGAGCTTAGGGAACCAGGGGGAAGAAAAGGAGTGTTTCCTCTCATTATCACACCCAATAAAAAATGCATCAAATATTTTCTTCATGTCCATACAAGGTAAGGTTTTCTTGACAGATATGTATGATTACCCACTGAGGGAAATGGCTGCACTAGAAGACTTCTGAGTTGAAAATGACATCTGGCAATTTGGGCTTCTTATGTTAATGTTGAAGGGACAGGTAAGGAAGTTCATGGCTATTGAGCCCCTTTCAGTTCATAATGACACTGAAGGACAGAGAGATTAGAATTGGTAAAGAAAGGGTTACTATACCCTGTTGTGGTGATTAGCTCCTATTACAATGAGAAAACTGAGATGGTGTTATAAAATAAAAGCAGAACATTAGACACAACCTAGAGAATTTTATAGGCTACTTCCTATTATCTTAGATTCTAAAAGCTAAAGGAAGGCTAGGGGAATAAAAGAAAATGCTAAGACTCAGAACCTCATGAGGTAAGATTTGTTCACCCCAGCACATTACCCAGTACCCCCGCCCCCAATAGCTGAGGTGTGTGCTGAAGACTGGGAAATGGCTAGTCGAAGAAGGTAGTTATCAAGATCAAGTAGGGTCCCGCTGAGAAGTTTCAACAATCATGCAATGCTGGAAGTGCACACTCATCTACGCCAGGAAATTTGGGAGATGTCTACCTAATCAACCATCCGGAAGAGATCGATGTTTGTGTCCATTCCAAAGAAAGGAGGTCCAATCACCAAAACCGAACCCACCACCACCAAGTTGATTCCAACTCATAGCAACCCTTACAGGGTTTCCAAGAAGATCAATCTTTATGGAAACAGAGTCTCGTGTTTCTCCCATGGAACATCTGATGGGATTTAATGGTCAACCCTGTAGTTCGCAGCGACACAGAGCACCACTAGAGCTCCCTATAAACTGAATACCCTGTCCCACAGGGTTTCTAAGGCTCCAATCTTTATGCAAATAGACTGTCACATCTTTCTCCAGCACCTTTTGGTAAGTAACCTTGTACTGAACTAGTACATCACAAAAGTACTCTTAAAATGAGTGAAACGGTAAGATGGGGAGCTGGCAGCAGCCAAAGCAGTGGGTTCAGTTCTTAATTCTGCGTCTGCCTTTCTCTCTGTGTGTGATGGTTAACACTCTGTGCTATCCGTCACTGGTTCGTCAGGCACTGGACTGAATACTTTCCCATAATGTAATATAATGCAATCAGCCACCGTTTTGCAATCTGATATGAGCAGCCAATCAGTTAATGGGCATCAGTGAAAGCCAAGCAGCTGCAAGGCAATCCGTTTCCGTAGGGGTGTGGTCTGCATCCAATAGATCCGGATATTCTGGCAAAGTTCACTCTTTTTTTATCCCACTCTGTATCTCCAGCTTCTACTCTACAGTTTTTTGGAAGTAAATCAGCTTCCTGACAGAGAGTCTGCAAATTCTGAGATGAACCAACTCCTGCAGGCCCATGAGGCAGCTGTGGGTCATCTGTCCTGCTGAGTTTGGGTTCTTGAGCCCCTGCAACCACTTGAGTCAAGAGAAGCCTTCAGTCTGATGCCTGGCGCATAGATTTAGGACTTAACCAAATGGCACGCATGAGTCATTTGAAATTAATCTCAATTTCAATCTCTCTTTCCTACCCATACACACAAAACGCACAAATGACATACTGGTTCTCTCCTTTAGATAACCCAATGGAAAACATTTGATATGTCTCATAGTTTTCGAAGAACAGTATCTTAAGGATGGATTTTAAACAGTGGCTCTCGGCACCATTCAATGTTTGTGAGAAGCAAGGCTATGGATGATCGTGTAGATGACACATTTCAGTACCCAAGTACAGGGAGAGTGGTCAGGTGGTCGTGCTTTCTCTAGAGCAGTGGTTCTCAACCCTCCTAATGCCCGGACCCTTTCCTACAGCTCCTCATGTGGTGGTGGCCGCCCAACCACAACATTATTTTCATTGCTACATAACAACTGTAAGTTTGCTACTGTTACGAATCAGGCAACCCCTGTGACAGGGTCGTTTGACCCCAAAAAAGGGGTAGGGACCCACAGCTTGAGAAACACACTGATCTACACAAAGTAGAAAAAACAAAAAGAGACCACTTCAGAATCACAGCTTAATGACCAGAAACAAAAGCTGAAAGTTAGTGCATGTACTCTGAAATAATACCTTACTCCTTTGAGAATCAGAGTTGATATTGATGAAAACCAAACCTAGAGTCTTATTGTAAGAGTAGCTGGACACCAATGCTAATTGAGTTCTTAACTTTGAATAGTCTTTGAAATTAACGTGAGGATGTTGATTTGAAAGAAATCCGGATACTGAAATTTCTAATGGGAATGTATGGGTAAATAATCACAGAGATGGGAACATGGAGGGAACCAGTCCTCTTAGTTCCATCTTTGTCTTCTAAACCATGCTCCCAGTAAAACCATTATTTTTTCAGCCCTGTCAGATGAGAGTAACCCAGGTGTGCTTGAAGAGGCTTTTTGTATGACACCTCACCTGGCACAGTGCCTGGGGCATTTCCTCAGGAAGATGCCTTAGGAACCATGACTCAATGTCCCCAGGACCCACACCCACCACATATTTTATTTTTCCTTCTAAATGTATAACTAAACTTAAATCCCAGGAGGAGATATGCTACAATCTAAAAGAACTGCTTGACTTTTAAAATACATACAAACAGAAACCTGGAGAATAGGTGTGATAATGGCTATTAAGGGTGTGGGATACTAGTACAAGGGAAATAAAGTTGGACCATTCTGAATCTATTGATATGGATATCTGATACTAAGTACACCTTCTTCATTTAGTGTTTCTATGCAAGAAGCTAGGAGTTAAAAGTTTACCTGCTTGGTTCACTATAGCATGTGGTCATTTCAACCAAAAAGTTGAAATGTTAGACCTGCATTAATATATCACAGAAGAAGATGGCTTAGGAAATTTGAATGTATCAGGTTGGACTCACAGATTCACTTATGCAGTACTCAGAGAAAACAACTTTTATCACTCTTTAAGGAACTAATTTCTGAAGGGAGCTACAAAATTCTCGAAGGCTACTTCGAGATGGAAGGACCACTTCCATCTTTTCTCTGCTCATTGTGATGCTGGTTATGGGTCTAGTTTTGAAGATTTTAAGTTGCGGTGTTATCCATGCTGAAAGCTGTAGATGTTCATCTTCATCAGGAATTGCTTCAAGTCTTCTTCACTTTCAGTAAACAATAGTGTGTCATCTGCATTTTATAGGTTGCTAATGAACCTTCCTCCCTAATGAGAAATTCTTATTCATGTGGTACAGTTTCTTGAATGACTTGCTCACTATGCAGATTGAATAAGTATGGTGAAAGGATATAACCCTGTGACATACCTTTCCTGGTTTTAAATCACACAGTATGCCCTTGTTCTGTTCAGACAACGCTCTCTCAGTCCATGTACAAATTCCACAGGAGCACAAGTAAGCGTCACGGAAATCCCATCCATTACAACATTGTCATAATGCATTAAGGCCCACAGAGTCAAATTCCTTTATATAATCAATAACATAAAGGTAAACATCTTTCTGGTATTCTCTAATTTAACCAAGAGTCATTGGACATCACAATGACATCCCTCATTTCAAATCTTCCTCTGAATTGAGCTTCACAATCTGCAGTTTCCTATCGATGTACTTATGAAAACATATTGAATATTTATGCATATATTCAAAATAGTGACTATATGTATCTATACATATACATCATATATTTTTTCTTCTTTCCATTTTTCCATTATAATATATAAGATGTAATCAGAGTGAATATATTTCTGGCTGTGCATATGATAGTTGTATCATGTTAGGCACAAGTACAACTTCATAATTATCTTTATTGAGCGATGCTGTATAGTTTAAAAAGATGTGCATTGGTGCTACGTTGACATGGATGGAGTGTCAAGTTAGTTAAACTATAATTCTCGGTGGTTTAGTAGACTTTGCACTTACTGCTCCTCCATAACATAATAATATGCAATCATCCTCAATTTTATGATCTGGTGTGAGCAATCAAGCAATTAAAAAACCAATAAAAATGGAGTCAGTCAGTTGAGAGCCAATCAGTTTCATTAGACATGTGGAATGCATCCAACATATATGAAGGTTTGTGCAAAGCGCTCGCTCTCTCTCTCTCTCTCTCTCCTCTTCATCCTGTAGCTTCTGGTTCTTGGGATGTGAGCCAACAGTCTGCGCTGTGACAGGTAGATTATGGGATTCACCAGCTTTCACAGACTTATGGGCCAGCAGCTGGCTATCTGACCTGCCAAATCGGATTCATCAGCCTATGCAACCACGTGGGTCAGGAAGAGCCTCAAGCCTGATGGCTGACTTGCAGATTTGGAGCTTGCCAGCACCGCAAGTGTATGAGTAATTTCCTTGAAATAAACCCTTCACCATATATTTATATCCAATCTATGTGCTTCCCTGTTTTGATCCTCTAGAGAACCCGGCTGGAGATGCTATGTATTTTAAGCCACCAGCACCCTGAGAGTGACCGCTTTAATGCTCTCCGGACAGTGGCTTCCAGGTGGGTGTTGCTGAGGACTGGGGTTAGGAGATTAGTGGAAGAGGCTCACGCGACTCTCTTCAGACTCTGGTTTCTGAAAGCAGCAAAGCAGCAGCACGAGAGGTCGCAGAGCAGGTGCTCATGAGTCTCGGTAGCATGGAAGTGAAAGACGATGGCTTCCTACCCGGGCCCCTCAACCTCCACAGCAGGAACCCAGGCAGGAGGGACCCTTAGCCCCTAGGAAGTTCCGGTGCTTCCCGGGCAAAGTTCTAGTGGCTCCTGCAGTGACCAATCATTAAACAATTTTGCCTTTATCTTGTTCCTGCAGCCTTCCAAACCATGTTCTAGCTCATTTCTGCATTGACTATTTCCTATCAGAAATAGGCTGAAAGCCTCCTGTAGACACAATGTGGTCTGGTGGGCAGAGGAAATACAGGAGACTGTACCCTCTTGGAAGACAAGTGGAACAGGTGTTTCAAAGAGGAGCGATTGATCAGTTGCGTCAAATGCTGCTGACAGTTAGCTCATGTACAATAAAGGTTCAGATTAGACCATTCAATTTAGCTACTAAATTCCTTCAAAGCCCGTCAAAGTAATTGTTGCTCTTGGTAGTTACTGTCAGTTCAGTTCTGATGCACAGTGACGCTGCGTACAACAAAGCAAACCCCTGCCAAGTCCAATCTCAGCCTTATTTTTACGTTGGTGGCCCTGGTTACACCTGCAGTGTCAATCCATCTCATCAAAGGACTTCCTCCCGTCCCCTGACCCCGACTTGATGGAGAGTGATGTCCTCTTCCTAATACTTAGCGTGTGCACAGTGTGTGTGCAGTAGAAAGAAAACTCTCTAGTTCATTCTCTATGCTGGTAGGATCGAATCCAAATCCCTTTGCCTGGCATAGAGGTCTTCCTCCGCCTGGCCTAAAGTGGCATTTAAACCAAGACCCACTGTTATAGGTTGAATTCTGCATGTACTTGCACACACCCAAAAGGTGTTGCTGTCTCAGTACTTGGTAACCTTGGTAAACAAAGTATTTGCAGATGTACTCAAGCTAAGGTAAATGGGCCCTGATCCATCATGACTAACGTCTGATCATCAGAAAAGAGCCACAGACAGAAACACATAGGAAGGAAGGCATATGATGACACGCGCAAAGGCTTGCAAGCCAAGAAAGACAAAAGACACATCCCCAATGCAACCAGAAGCTCAGAGAAAGACACTGAACAGATGTTGTCCTATAACTTTCTGAAAGAACAAGATCTTGATTTTGAACTTCTAAACCTCAGAACCACGAGAGAGTAAAATTGAGCTGTGCGGTGTTCTGACACAGCAGTCTTACGACATTTATACAGCACGGACACAAAGCGAGGTCTAAATTCTCGCCACACTAAGACACCTGTTCGCCCCGTTTCATATGTGGTACACTTGCCTGAGCTCTCCTCGGCCTGCATGCTCCCATCTGGACCCTAAGTTTCCCTTCTCACCCTTCACGGCTAGCTGTCCTACCCGTGCTTCAAAGGACACTTGGTTGCCCTCCATCTATGCTCCCTTGACTTGCTGCCCATGTATCCAAGTGTGCCACACACGGGATTAGAATGTTTGTTGGAATATGGATCTGCAGCATGAGGCTATATACTCCTTGAGGAGAAGGGCCTGTTTTTTGTCCTTACTGCGCGCCCCTTAAGCAATAGAGGTACGAGGTACGGACACGTGTGGGATTGACAGTGCTGCCGTAAGAGCTCAAAGGAGACGACCACGAGCCTGTGCCTGGTGGTCAAGAGATGCTCACAAAGGAAGGCTTCCATGAGATAAGACAAGGAAGACAATAGAAAGGCCAGTCCTCTCCTTTCAGGACTTTTTATAAAGTTCTTCGAGGGTGTAGTTTCTTTGATAAACTACTTTGCCCAGTCTCTCCAGAAGATAGAGTTCCACATGGCTTGTGAAAGTGCTTCAAGAATATTTCTCAGCTAAACGGTCATGCCATGATACCCACCTTCCCGACATGATCACTGAAGAAAGACGTGTGCATAAGCAAACGTGGCGAAGAAAGCTGATGGTGCCCGGCTATCAAAAAGATATAGCATCAGGGGTCTTAAAGGCTTGAAGGCAAACAAGCGGCCATCTAGCTCATAAGCAACAAAGCCCACAGAGAAGAAGCACACAGCCTAAGTGAATACAAGGTGTTGAACGGACAAAGTAGCAGACACCAAGGAACAAAAACATCATTGTGTGATCACCTTCCTCACATAAACGCTGAAGATGAATGTGTGCATAAGCAAGTGTGGTGAAGAAGGCTGATGGTGCCCAGCTATTGAGAGATATAGCATCTGAGAACTTAAAGGCTTGAAAGTAAACAAGCGGCCATCTAGCCCAGAAGCAACAAAGCCCACATGGAAGCAGCACACCAACATGTGTGATCATGAAGGGCAGAGGGGACAAGGTTTCAAACAACAAAGGCGGGGGAAAATCATATCATCGTGAATGAGGGGAGTGCGTGATGGGGACCCAATGCCCATCTGTAGACAGCTGGACTTCCCTTGCAGAGGGGAAGTGGGGAGGAGATGAGTCACTCAGGGTTCAGTGTAGCAACAATGAACCTCAAATCCTGCCTCTAGTTCTTGAACGCTTCCTCCCTTCCAATTATCATGATCCCAATTCTACCTTGCAGACCTGGTTAGACCAGAGGATGCACAGCGGTGCAGCAGAGATCTGGAAACACAGGGAATCTAGGATGGATGAACTGCTCAGGACCAGCAGTGAGAGTGGCGACACCGGGAGGGAAGGGGGTGTAGAAAGGGGGAACCGATCTCAGGGATCTATGTGTAACCTCCTTCCTGGGGGATGGGCAATGGGAAGGTGGGTGAGGGGAGACGCCGGGCAGTGTAAGATAGGATAAAATAATTATTTATAAACTATTAAGGGTTGGTGGGGGAGGGGGAGCGGGAGGAGGGGGAGGGAAAAACAGGAAAACAAGCTGATTCCAGGAACCCAAGTGGAAGGCGAATTTTGAGAATGACGAGGAAAACAAATGTATAAGGGTGCTTTACTCAATTGATGTATGTATAGATTGTGATAAGAGTTGTATGAGCCCCAATAAAATTATTTATTAAATTTTAAAAAGAAAGTGTTTCGAGAATGATGAGGGCACCAAATGTACAAATGTGCTTGACACAATGGATATATGTATGGATTGTGATAAGAGTTGTACGAGCCCCCAATAAAATGATTAAACAAATCAAAACAAAAAAGAATATGCACATGAGGGTCAGATAAAATGAGCCAGGAGGGAGGACGGTGACAGAATCTTCTAAACTATGATGACAGTACATTTATGAAAGCTGTAGTTCCCTAGGGACGTCTACGGAGAACAGAGGTATCAATAGCTGTGCCTCATGAGTCACAGCTTACAAAAATACCACATCTCCTAACAAAGCACGACTTCACCAATTCTAACAGTCTAGACAGGAACAGGACAGATACGGAAAGGCCAGAGAGGGGGAGCATACACATGCTGGGAAACTCCTAAGGACCGAGCACTGGGCGGAGCAGTCTAGGTGTGTTGCATAGGAAATGGGCGCAGCTGTCATTAAAAGTGAACAAACAGCATTATCACACCGCCAGACAAGTAAACTGCCCAGGTCGTGCAGCTAGGGAGAGGTGGACATCAGCCCCCAAATACTTGTTTGTCTATTCCTGCATGTTTCAAGCAAGGGATGAAAAATGCAGGAATGAATCAGCATTTGTCATACTTATTTAAAACTGGGGCCTTATTAAGAAAGTACTTTCCCGAATTTGGTAGCTGAATAATGCAAGTGACAGATCTTGGAAATGGAAATGCGGTGTTGTTGAAACAAGGAACTCGTGAGAAATGTCTGTAGAATAGTAGGGGGTTGTTCTGGTTTCGTGTGACGAGCCATTAAAAATAAATTAAAAATCCATTCACTCTCATTTCCGGAGGTTCTTTGGAAATGAGAGAGAAAGCAGCATCTCGTGGAAATAATTTAGGCATCATGCAGCCCAGAGACAAGGGTGGGGACAACTGACCCCAGATCCCCCTCCCATGTCTGCATTGTATGATGACCATGCATTAGCATAAGGGTTCGTCAGCCTCAGTGGTCTACAGTTAAATAGAAGTTGGCACTGGTTGCAACCTGGCTGCCCATCTCTCCATCCAACTACACACCAAAACCTACCACCACCGCCACCACCTGGGAAAGGAGGCCAAGGTCAGAGGCAGATCTGAGTGAGTGGGTGATGGGACCATGGCTTCAGAGCAAATGTCTATCATGCCAGAACGCTAGGCGGCAGCACTCAGAGGAAACTGTACATTCTGCTTCCTTGGGAAATGTAAGCCACAAAGTTTAAAGCAGGTAGTCTTAGTGTGGAATGCATCTTCTCCCCTGCTTAGGCTCAACCATAAGCATGAAGCTTCATCTACTGAGGTTCAAGGTCTTCACCTGACAAATGAAGCCAACATCATCTGCTTCCTTGACTTGATGGAGATTAAATACAAGAGATCCTACTGCCAGGCACATAGTAAGCCTTCAGAAAGGATTAAGTTCCTTCCTTTGCCTGCTGACAAGCAAGCCAGGTCATTTGCCAGCTGAGCAGGAAAAGGCTACATCTCCGAGAAGGGGCATGTCACTCCTTTACTGATGGCAACACAAATCTCACAAAACACAAAGCAAGTGGACCAGCTCTCTCACAGATGCAGAGATGAAAGGCTGGCGTGTCCCTGAGTGCCGGCACTTGCTTAGCCCAGTCCTGAACCGACAGCCTCAGCCATGTCCATCTGAGTACATTCTGCCTGGTGTGAGGTCCTGCCCACTTGTCTCTTTTCATTCCTGGGTCTGTCTCTGCTGGTCCTGCCGGTAGCCACATGCCCCTGTTCCTCCTTCCCCGGCTCCTGACAGGGTAGCCAGCTCCTCCGTGGGACCCAGGAGCTCCTGCCAACACATAAAGCCACTGGCCCCAGGGGAATCTTCAGCATCAGCAATGCGCCACATGAGAAGTAGCTGCCAGCTGTGGGACCTCAAGGGAGACCAACGGCAGAGAGCTCGACTGCCAGACACGGAAGATAGACACCATAACTGTCTTCTTTGTTACACGATCTCCACCTTTGGGAAGCCATTTGCCTTCCACACCAAGTAAAAGGGTGTCTCACGTGCTTGAGTGGGTCAATGATGTGTTGGGACCTACATTTTAGAAACGAAAAACTGTCAGGAGTATGGCAGGTGGATCGGTGACGATAAACAGCAAGGAGCAAACGATATTGCCATATGCCGTACACACAAGGGTAGGGATTATTTCCGAGGCAATATCAAAGGGAAAGGAAGAAAGAGAAGAAGGAGAAGAAAATGACAAAGGTATTTGTTAAAAACTACATGGAGGCTTCACAGGGATGAGAAGAGTCAAAATGGCCTCCAGGCTGCTAAGAAGTTAGTGTTCTTTGTTGCAATCAGAAGCCTGGGAGGGGGCGGACCCTCCTATGTCTGCTCAAGGCCAGGCTCTCCCTCCCTCCATCACCCCTGTTGGTTACAGGGGTTCCCAAATTATTTTACTGAACATGCACCTTCTCCTTTGCTTGGACACCTGTCCATGGCCGAGGTTCTCCCAGCTGGGCCATCGTGTTCTGATCCGTCTGCCTAGGGGACTGATGGGTGTGTTGCGCTGCCGCTTGTCTGTCGCTGGCCTCTTGGACTTGAGAAGCTCCTTCCGCAGACCAACACTTGGCCTTGACCACAGGCCTGGCCACGTTTTGTGCTCTTTTCACAAGTTGGTGGCCTGGACCAGACCTCGCTGACCTGCCCAGATGCCCCGGCTTTGCTCAAGATCTCCACCAAGAACAGCAAAGAGCCGGGCCATGGGGAGGAGACGCTACCCCTGCACGGGCTGGGAAGAGAGGGGGGGGATCAGAGATTCCCATCTTGGCGGAGCCCCCCAGAGATCTGCACCACAGATCATAGCAGAAGGAGGTGCTTAGAAAGCCCGGACAGTAAACAAACAAACAAACCAAATCAAACTAACTGCCATCAAGTCGACTCTGACGCATCACTGCCCTGTAGGACAGAGTAGAATTGTCCCTGTGGATTGCCGAGCCTGCTAATCTTTATGGCAGTGCAGGTGGAGCAATATGTAGTGTGGAATCAGGGCTCCGTCAGACCCGGAGAAGAATTGCTCCCCTCCCGCTTTGCGCAGAAGCCAGCATTCCTGCAGCAGTCAGACCCACATTCCCACCAGCAAGGTACCTGGATCCCCTAACATCCCACGAGGCCGGACTTTGTCTCCGCGCGGCTCCTTGCAAAGGAGCAGAAGCTCCGGCTCCTGGTGGTGCGTGATTTACAAGCCCTCTCTCCTATAGCCCAGGACATAATAACAAAGAGCACGTAATTTATTTGTATTGATTCACCAGTGCACATCCGATCATATCTCCTTGTCCTTCCTTTTGCTGAGGCTCCGCGGCCACGGTCCTGAGAAATTTATCTTTTGCAAAATATCTCTGTAGAAATAAACTTCTCACATATCTTAGCTACAGCAAAAAGAGCCCAGGCCAGGGAAACCTGCCTGGAAAAATGAGAAAGGAAGAAGGCCGCGCGTCTTGGGTGTGGGCTCTGATCTGCACACCCTCCCTCCAGGACACACGGCAGACAACATGTGCTTGGAGATTCAAAGGCTCTGTTCTGAGGCCCGGACCATCAAGACAGACACAAAAAGTGGGAGCTGACCAGAGTGCTGCTCACAGGGAATGCAGAGGAGCCGGCCAGGTGGTAAGGCAAAGAGAAGGCGCAGAGCCAAGTTTTGGCCTCATGCTAGATGGCTGCGGAGCATGGAAATATCCAGGTGTCACCTTGTACGGCATACCTTACATGCACCTGGCTCTGCCCCAGCGGCTGCCATCAGTGGGACAGAGGCTCTGTGCTCCAGACCCTCTCCATCTAGGCAGAGTCAAAGAGGCAAGTAAGCAAATATTGGACTGAATGCCATCCCTGTGCTACAGGGATGCCTATTATGAATGTTTGCTCTCGGGACACGGGTCACTCCACTGGTGCCTGGGGGTGGGGACCTGTCCCTCCTCAGAATCGAACAGAAACAGGGGGAAATGGCTTTGCATTTTAGCAAGCCTGACCAACTCAGGTGGGCCCCGGGGATTTTGTAAACCTGAGGGTTGAAGGTGTGGAAGGACAAACTCCTGGGAGGAAGCCATTTCCTTAGAAATTGCTCTATTCCTCCGTGTGCTCCCAAGAGGTGACTAGCGTCCAATGTGTGTGTCCTGGGTATTAACAGACAAATGTAGGAAGTCCAAAAAAAGGGGCGGGGCACATACCCGCTTCTTTGTCTTCAAGAAAATGCACCTGCTCTGCTCACCTTCTCCCTCTCAGCTACCAACAGCCACTCTCCTCACCAGCTCAAGACTCTCCACCACCCCCACCAACAACTTGCCCCGTAACACCCGTACACACTCATCTCTCCATCTGTGGCAGACTGCTTTCTCCAGTAGCTCCCACCCCACATTCTGTCTCATAATGGTACCGAGACACTCCAATCCCTGAGTGGTGGGGTTCACTTTCCTCCTCTTCACATGAAACAGATTTCTGGGACTCCTCAACAACTAGACTACAGCCACCTGAGCGGTGCTCTCTGACTTGCAAGGCTCGCTCCTACTCTCTGAGGATGCCTGACCCTGATCAAAGACTGCCAATGCCATGCAGTGAGGAGGCCCAAACTAACACACGGCAGGAGACACACCACACAGCAGTGGCCAACGCTGTTCACCCTGACAGTTCACTGAGGTACCACAGAGAGGGAGCATCCACCAGACATGACGGAATACATCTTCTAAGGAGTCCAGCCCTGCCCCACTTCTACCCCGCCATTGAATTGTTCCAGGTGAAGTTCTAAATGCTGTGCTTATGGACCTTTCAGTAAACCCCAGTGCACAGAATCTGGAAGTGTTGGATCCTGTGTTAGTTAGTCTGGGTTGTTTAGAGAAACCAATCCGGAGACACTCCTATGTGTGTAAGAGATAGTTTTATACCAGAGTAACTATGTATTCAAACATCCCAGTCCAATTCAATCATATCCATACGTCCGATATTAACGCGCAACACATGCAATGATGCCGAATGCAGGAAAATCACTGGCCAGTGGGCGCAATGTCTTGTGGATTCAGTGGCAGCATCTCAGCACTGGATCTCCATAGGACTCCTCCAGTTTCTTCCACTCCTCCTAGAAAGACTGTCCCTTGCGGAATCAATTGTCACCATTGTGCCCCCAGGATTGACTATGTGCTTCCAGTCACACAGACCAAGGCACAGACCCTACCACAAATATGAGAAGCAGCCACTATTTAGACTAAACCATCACTCACCCCACCCCCATGACGTAGTAATTGGCTCCAGAAAACATGTTGGCTAACTAGAGCTAATGATACTCAAGATTGGAAGACAGCAGAAGAGACCCACTTCCCCTAAATAAAATGGCATGTAAAAGCAAGTTTTTTTGTCCATCCTCTTCAAAGGGGTGGGGATGGGGGGCGGTAATACATCTATCATTGTGATCAGTTCCCCCTTTCTCCCCCTAACCTCATGGTATCGCCACTCCCATTATTGTCTTGTCTTTTGCCTCCTAGTTCTTTCCTCTAATTCGTTCTACTTTCCTCCGGTCCCACTATCATGTTTGACCTTCATTCAGTTCTCAATAATTCCTTTCGGCTACATTGCACTTGTTCAAACCCCATCAGGTATTCTATGTCCTGCTTACCATCTATTATAGATCTCTTGTTGTTCCCCTCTCCCTTTCCCCCACCTCACCCTCTCCCCTGTACCCCTGGAACCATTGGTCCCATTGTTTTCTCCTCCAAATTTTTACCTTGCCTAGCTTATATAGACAGACATGGAAAAAAAAAGGAGGGGTGCAATAAATAGTTCCAGGTCAGTCTGCTGACCCTAATGTATGTTTTACAATTGAGTCTGATGAGACACCAAGCCCTGCCCTCTGAATCTGAAGTCTATTTTGTGGATTCCTTGGGGACTTTGTCATTGCTTTGTTCCCCTTGCTGGTCTGTTGTGCTCTGTGTTTTACCCCAGTGGGGAGGTCAGGCCAAGCACAACTCCTGCACTGTGTCTCCAGTGCTGTCATAAACATGGGTGAAGGGAGACAGCGGGCAGTGTAAGATATGAAAATAATAATTTATAATTGATCAAGGGTACGGGAGGGGGGAGGGTGAAGGCAGGGTGGAAAAAAGAGGAGCTGATACCAAGGGCCCAAGTAGAAGGAAAATTTTTTTGAAAATGATGGTTGCAACATTTGTACAAATGTGCTTGATACAATTAATGTATGGATTGTTATAAGAGCTTAAGAGTCCCCAATAAAATGATTTATTAGAAGACGAAGAAGAAGAAGACGAAGAAGAAGAAGAAGAAGAAAAGAAAGAAAGAGAAAGAGAGAGAGAGAGAGAGAGAGAGAGAGAGAGAGAGAGAGAGAGAGAGAGAGAGAGAGAGAGAGCGAGAGAAAGAAAGAAAGAAAGAAAGAAAGAAAGAAAGAAAGAAAGAAAGAAAAGAGAAGTTCTGGAAAGACTGCTCCCCCCCCTTTGCTATCTTGGAAAGGCTGACATTGCCTAAAGCAGCTGAGATTCCGCCATGTTGCTCAATGCCACAGGAGCCAGAGGAGAGATCCAAGAATAATCTAGGTTCTTGATGGTATCACAGGAGCTTCTGTATCCAGCCCGATCTGAGATCATTAACCTCTAAACTTTTAATCTGCCAGTGAATCCTCATTTTCCTTCCATTCTATTTGTTGCTAACTATACCGGAAACCCTCTCTCTCATCCTTATATCTGCCAGGAAGCCTCCCGTGACTCTTCTAGATAGATTGTCTTGCTCCTTCTCCTATGTGACCTTTAATCCATCCTGAACTTCGAGCAATTTCTTAGTCCGCAGTTGTACTAATACATTGTCTTCTCACTCTCCTCTGAGATACTTGAAGTACGTCTTGGGCCTCTTGCTCTTTATCTTACCAAAGAAATGATAAAATAAGCATAACCTTATACATAGATATCATAAACATTTGTTAATATGTAAATATTGGTAAAATGAATAGCATCACTTGGCAAGTTCCTATTAGTACTAGTGACAGTCTGATTAGAAGTTAAACTTACATCCATCACATCATCCAACCCTCACAACAAGCCTAGTAAATGTCACTACTAACAAACTCATTTCTTCCAGGAATGAAACAGAGTCCGACTTTAATAAGTAACCAAAGTCACAAAGCCTGTAAGTGGCAGCCACTAAAACATACTTACGCTAAAAAGCCTGATTGTTTCCTCTCAGTGTTTCAAATTCCACAACCTCCCTGATTAGAGGGTGTCAAGAAACAGCAAATCCCCTGCCACTCAGTTACCTTGGCAGCTAGGCGCAGACTAGAACCTTTGCTGAAGCATGAGCTCAAAACCACCCAGCCATAAAGCTGGAAGGCCGACTCAGCCTTCTCCAGTCAACCCTTTAGTCCACACCCAGTGGTCAGGGAAGGAGAGACTGCAGGGCTGGCTCCGCAGCTGTGTGAGCAAGCTCAGCTCTTTGGGAGTGAGGACCGTGTCCTTTCCTTCTAATTTTCCTTCTTGCCTGCCCTCTCTTCAAACCCAGAGTCGCACCCCCTCTCTGGCAGTCAGTCACACTCCACAGCCTCTGCAGCAAAACACCAGTTCGGCCTCCACTAGGCCACCCACCTAAAACAGCACTCAGTCATTGTTGTTTGTTATTAAGTCAACTGTTGACTCCTCGTGACCACAAGGAACAGAGTAGCGCTGACCCAGGGATTTCTAGGGGGCGGTCATGTGTACAGAAGCAGGTCACGGGGTCCCAGGAAGCCACCGTGGGGTGGGGGCGTGGGTTCCATCACCAGAACTCCTTATAGCACCCACGAAGCAGGCTCTAGGCTTTCCGCTAAAATGGACACTTTCAAGAGTAAGCCCAGTGTTGGGTAGGGCTAGGTAGGCTGGGGACTGGGAGCGACATGCCTCCACTGCCTAGGACGCTGAAGCATCTAAGTGGACGGTATGGGATGGGAAAGCTTCAAAATAAAAAATCAAATCAACAAGCCCAGAATGACAACAGAGATCATCCAAGCAGCAAACATTTAGCTGCACCTAACCTGTGGCCAGTGCCTATCCGGGGTTGTGGGCACAAGGATCTCTGGTGGCCCCGTGGGTTGTGTCTCCCCCTGTAAAGATGTACAGTCTCGCCTCAATATGAGTCTGAATCTCCTGGATGGCAGCAGGATGGAGCATATGAGAGAGGGGTGTGTGTGTGTGTGTGTGTGTGTGTGTGTGTGTGTTCATGGGGGTGGGGCTTACTGAAACAGTGTGGGGAGACAGAAAACAGGATGAAGATCCAAGCATAGTCATAAAATACACCACAGAGAAGACTCAAAGTGTGGGTCTACCCAAGCCACACACCCCTGAGAACCTAGAAGAAAGACAGAGCCTGGTCCTCACCCAAGAGGCACTGAGCGAACTCTCTGGGAGAGAGGGACTTGGGCGTCTACATTGACAAGCTTCCCAAGAGATTACGAAACACACTAAAGGACATCTCATGGAGACCCGTGCACATCCACACAGTCTCAAATACAAACAAGTCCATCACCTCCTGGTTTCTCCCCATCACACGTCCATGGGCAAATATCATGCAGAGAGCCACTTTCTACTTACACACACTTTTCTCCCGCCCTAAGATGCATATGTTGTAGAGTGATTAAAAAAAACAAGTTGGTGACTTTGTTGTCTTTTGTTTTGCTTTCCTGAAAGAAAACATTAAAACGACCTCACAGGCGACCTATTGAATCGCTTGGTTAAAAACCAAAACGCCCACCGAGAAACGGGTGCTATACCGAGAGGCTGACTCACTTGCTCCCACATATCAGCTTTGAGGCACATGGGGTTCAAAGCCACACCTCAGAAAAATTACAGAATTGGTAGTTGAGAATAATCAGATGAATAAGCATTGAGTTACATGGGCAGATAAACCAGAGCATGGGGTGCCGGGGGTGAATTCTTCTGGTAGCAACACAAACCCCAGAGTCCTGAGAAATCTGGTTCTGGGGAAGTTCAACACAGAAGGGTTATCACGACTCTGGAGTGGACTAACAACCGCCCCTCTAGGTCTCCTCTTGCTGCTGTTTCCTTGGTGGTCCAAAGCCCTTCTCTCCCTCCCTCCAGCCCTCACCTTCCCCCATCGCCAAACAACATTCTAGAGGGTCAGTCCCACAAGGAGTGGAGCTCTCCTTTGATCCCAATCCTGAGGAGGGATGCTGACCAGCTTAACTTAGTTCAGGCACACATCCAGCATTGTCCAGAAGGTGGGCCTGAGGTAGAACATGGCTGCCAGGAGATCTGTAGGGAGATGAGGGGTTAGGCAACAGGGAAAGAGAGCCCCTCTAAAGGTGACCTGTGGTCAGAGGGCCCAACAGGTGTCCTAACCATGTGTGTACCGATCCAAGGGTTCTCTACAAAGCTTCTGGAAAGATTCTATTATCTTTTCATGCCATTTGTCCCTAAACTTTTGGAAGCCCCCTCCACCTGCCCCCAGAGTTAATAATTCAAGGCATATTATAGGAAGTGGTAAATTAATGAAATGGTTTCTAAATCTCCAACAGGAAGGGAAAGGGGAGGGAGGCAATGGCAAGGTAACGTGAGCTGAACAAAGAAGCTTCTAGGAGGTTGTTGGAGACAAATGTTTAGAGACAACAGGGCTTGACTGGTAGCATCTGGACTTGGGGTCCTACAGCCCTCTAGCTCTGCTCTTCCTAACTGTTTGACCTTGGCAAGTTACTAACTTCTCTGACCCTCACCTGGCAATACAAGAGGAAGGGCGGCAAACAACAGGCCTAAGTGACTGCTGATGGAAAATCCAAGAAAATGTGTGCAAGCAGCTCTGATTGGCGCTTACTGAGGGATACACTCAAAAACAAATGCACTGCCATTGAATGGATGCTCACCCCTAGTGACCCTGCAGGGCCGGGTAGGGCTGCCCTTGTGAGTTTCTGAGACTGTCACTCCCCACAGGGGTAGAGAGCCTGCTCCCTCCGCATGATGGGTGATTTCAAACTGTGGCCTGGCTTTCGCAGCCCAACTCGTAACCACTCAGCTACCGGGCCGGTTCATTTTCTAAAAAGAAGCTTGACTGACCACATTCACTGGACACCCTGGTTACTCAGCGACCAGGCCTTACACAAAGCCCCCCGAGAATAGTATTGCCCCCTTCGAATTGATGGTGTCACCACTGCTGCCATGGATTTCCATGTGCCCAAGGACCAGGCTCAAACACAAAGTACCTGTGGTCCGGGCGGCAATTGGCTGAAATAATAAGCCACTAGGCTTGGGGGATGGACATGACAAGCCTCAGACAACCAAAGCTCAGAAGTGCTCATCAGGACGGTCTTGACGTGTCCGTGGCTGCATGTGAGCTGAAGGCTCGGATTCCCTCCACACTGTGGCTTCTTTATTCCCTCTGTAGCTAATCTGTGCCTGGAAGTGGCCTCCCTTTCAGTAGCTGGGCTATGGACAGTCACAAAGTCCATGTTCCTACATAAACTTGAACCACCTGCAGAAGCCTCCCATAACAGCCTTGGAAAGTTGGATTTGTTAGTGAAACTCCAAGGAATCTAGAGCTGCCTGGACGATCCTTCTGGAAATTGTTAGGGATGGAGGTGGAAGATTTCGAGCTTCAGCCTTCCAGAAAAGAAGCTGACAGGGTTTAAAAGGGGGCTTCCAAAAGGTTCCTGGCCAAACAGAATTCTACGGTCAGAGAGGCTAAGGAATCTCCCTAGGTCACACAGCAATTGAGCTGGGAACTCAAATCCAGACCAGACAGCAGAGCCCTTGCTCTCTCCCTACCATAAGGTTGCTTTTAAAAGTCTCCAATGAGTCTGGAAGTTAAATTGAGCAGAAGTTGGTCTCTGGCTGGTCCCAGGGGCATAATAAGCCACTAAACACACACAAACACACACACACACACACACATACACACACACACAGTCTTGTCCTTGGGTATCCCTGCCCTAGGCGTCAGTTGTGTAAGTGTGTAAATATGCCAAGGGCTAAAGGTCAAATCCATTAGGAACACCAAGTAAAGTGGTAAAGCAGGACTCTGTCTGCCCTTCCATTGTCAAGTGCTTATGGCCGGAGCGAGGCAGTGATGCCTGAAAGACAAGGACGTCCAGTGTCTACAGGAGAAAAAGTAGAGGGTGGGATGGAAAAATGCCCCCCTTCCCACCTTCACCAGATTAAAGTAAAGCACATTAAGTTTTGAAATGCCACGTCACAGTGTGACTTGGTCAAGGCTAATTCTGAGTTATGAAGTGCAGATTATTCTATGTAAGGGGCCCGGTATTCTCCCGGGAACTGCGCACACCATCAGGGCCTCCCGGGGAGCGCCTGGCAGAATGACAAAACTTTATGCTCATTAACCTGCTCATTCCACTTTGGCGACTACACTCTGAGATGTCAAGGGAATCATTCAAAAAGGGGAAAAGCTAGTGGTATAGAATGCTTGTCATCATGTTCTTCTGGTTGTGGCTGGAGTTACATATACTTTATACTCACTGCCATCAAGTCCATTCTGACTCAGAGAGACCCTGCAGGACAGGCTAGCACCTGTCCCGTGGGTTTCTGAGACTGTACCTCTGCAGGTCTGGATAGCCTCTTCATTCTCCTGCAGAGCAGCCGGTGGGTCCGAACTGCTGGTCTTCTGGTTAGCAGCCGCTTAACCATGACCCCCCCAGGGCTCCTTCATGATGGAACAGAACTATGAAAATATAAAATACTGTGGTCCACCCAGGGGATCTGATGCCTGGCTAATAATGCAAATATGGTGAATGGCACACTGATGAAAGCAGAACATGCAAATCTGGTATGTGAAGCCCTGATGGGGGTGTTGGAGCAAGTCCCAGCTCAGAAAGATCCTACGGACAATAGAAAGAAATGCTGCCCAGTCTCACGTGAGCCTCTCAGTTGCTATCTTGAGCCCACTGCTGCAGCCCCTGGGTCAATCCATCTTCCTAAGGATCTTCCGCTTTCTCACTGACCCTCGACCAAGCACGGCGGGCCTCCAGGAACTGGTCTTTCCTGATGACATGTCCCAAGTCCTCCAGACAAAGTCTCACCCTCCTCCCTACTAAGGAGTGTTCTAGCTAGGCTCCCACCAACACGGTTTTTTATGCATTCCATGTCACTGTTGACACCTTCTCTTTTCTTACAGAGCCCTGCTGGTGCGGTGGTTACAAGTCAGGCTGTGATCTGGATGATTGGCAGTTCGAAACCACCAACAGCTTCTCCTCAGGAGAACGACTGGGCTTTCTACTCTCCGGTGAACAGTGACAGTCTCCGAAACCCACGGGGGGATCGCTGGGAGGCAGCCCTGACTGAATGGCAGCGAGTTTGGAGACTGGATTTCTATTTGCCTGGATTCATACTTTGTACATTCCACGTTCTGACTAGTAACCTCCCTGGCGGTCTAATTATGTCAGTAATTTTGTACCCAAACCGGTACATTGTTTTGCATAAAATTTGCTGTTTTATATTGTAGGCCTATACTTTTTAAGAAATTACTCATTTTAATCTCTCTAGTAGACATTCCAGGTATGATAAACTTTAATACCCAGTTCACATTTTCCCTGAGCCCCACTCGGGATTACCGCCAGGGAAGTTAATTGAGGTTTGCAGCTGTTTCTGCTCATATGGAGTCGTGTCCCATCAGCAAATGACAGCCCAGAAAGCTTTATTCCATCCACACGCTTAAGGCCAACTCTACGTTGAGAAGCCAGCTCCTCCCACCCAGTCCTTATGTTGAAGGCCTGGCAACCTGAGGGGCTCGTCTTCTGACATGTAGTTCACAGTGTTTCGACTGCGAGTATAGAGTTTCCAGGGGCGAATCCCTCGGACATGGACAAGCTTTGCCTTCTTCCCAGTCTGTTTTACTCTCTACCTCTGCCAAAGCCTCTTCACCCAGGGTAGCCTTGCTAGCGTTTGAAATACCAGTGGAGTAGCTTCCAGCACCACAGCCACATGCCTGGCGACGGGCTGCTGCGGTTACTGTCTCTGAGCCACTGGGGTTTAGGTGATATTTATCAGGAGCGGTCACACAGGGGGGCCGTCCTGCCTCCTTTCTGGATTGCACGTATCTTGAAGAGAGACCGTGTCTCGCTTCTTCTCAGTCCATCTTCAGAGAGCACTTCTGGAGTGCTAGTCACGAGACTGAGGCTCCACCAGAACTTGATAGAGAAAACAAGGACAAAAGGAAGGATCAGAAATAGCAACATATTGGAAGGAAATATTAATCCTGGTAGATTAAAAATAGGAGCCCAAGTCAAAATAATTAGCTTGCAGACTATTAGTTTGGCAATAATCATGAAGCACAATGTTCCCCATTTCTATTAATTACTACATAGTACATAGCAAATAGAAATTGGGCCCCAGGGCTGCTCCTCCCACTTGGCCAGGATCGCTCACATTTAGCCAGTTAAATACATAGACACGTCACAGCAATATTGTGAGAGCATGCTGGTTAGAGGTAAGCGCACGATGCTGCAGGCTGGCAGAGAAGGGACAGTCATGGGAGAATGCCCGGAAAAGGAGTGGCACCCAAGTGGAGTCCCTGGGGATAGAGATATATAAAAATGTCTATGTGCACATGGGGAAACACAGGAGGTTCGTGGCTCATAAGAATTTGGCTGCAAATCCAAAGGTTGGCATTTCTTTTTTTTTTTTAAATCATTTTATCAGTGGCTCAGACACAATCCATACATGCATCCATGGTGTCAAGCACTCTTGTACATATGTTGCAATCATCATTTTCAAAACATTTTCTTTCTACTCGAGCCTTTGGTAGCAGCTCATTCTACCACCACCACCTCTCCCCCCCATGAACGCTTGATAATTTATAAAAGAAAGTTTTCATGTCTTATACCAACTGCTGTATACTTTCACCCATTTTCTGTTGTCCATCTCCCTGGGAGGGCATTATATGTAGATCATTGTGCTCAGTTCTCCCTTTCTTCCCCTTACTTACTGGTATTGCTCTGCTCATGATTGGTCCTGAGGGTTTATCTGCCCTGGATTCCCTTGGCATTTCAAATCCACCTAGCAGTGTGTTCCTATAAAGATTACAGCCTGGGGATGTGGGGGGAGTTGTGAAGGTGGGAAGGGAGAAGGGAGGGGGTAAAGAAGAGCTGATACCAAGGACTCAAACAGAAAGTAAATGTTTTAAAAATGATGATGGTAACACATGCACAAATAAGCTTGATACAATTGAAGTATGGAATATTATGAGCTATAAGATCTCCCAATAAAATGATTTAAAAATAAATTACAAAAATAAGATTATACCTTTAGAAATTCTATAGGGTAGTTGTACTAAACCCTATCGGTGAAATATGAGTTAAAATTAACTTGATAGTTCACAACAATGTATGGAGATGGGGTAGTGGGAGGGGTAGGAATTCCAGCAGTGAAATTACAGGCAAAAATTTAATACCACACCACAAAAGTACATCAGTAGAATCAGGAGGAAGGACAAGTAGAGGTAACACAAGGGAGTACGGTTAGGAGCCGTCACTGCAGTGTCACTGTAAAAGATTGGCTACCCGAGAGGGTCTATCCCCATCATCCTGGCTGGCGCGTGTCCTTAAAGTGGGGGAAGGGATAGAAAGGCGGAGGAAAGAATATGGAAAAGACAAGCGACAAACCTGCTTCAAGCAGGGACACTAGGAGGCCACAGAGCCGAGCTGCTCTGGTCACACCATCTCCAACCCAAGAGGAAAGCAGCTTACATCCTTCCAACATGCTTGCGGACTCAAAAGCTGCCGCTCCCTCTGCAGATACACCCACCTGAGGTATTCCCGTGGTGCCTGTGCCTGATTAGAGGGGGAGGGAACAAGGCTGCCCACTCTCTACTTGGGAAAATGCGTGTTTGCTCTGCAAGAGGGGGTGAAAAACATGGTTTTCTACTCAACTACTCCTTTAAAAAACAAGGGGGCTAGCTCCTCCCAATATGCCTTCTTACAGAATTTTATTCCTTGAAGAAACAGCTTTTGGATTTTCTAAAATTTCCATTAAAAAATAACTTCAAAGCCTTTTGTTTTTGTCCCTCACCCAACTGATGAAAACGTTTGTTCTATTTACTATTTTTGTTTCATGTTGTAAACCAGTTTGTTTTTTTTTAAAGAAATCACTGCCCCGCCCCAGGCTAGCCCCCAGCCAAGTCTTCAGTAGATTCTCTTCACGGGAGTTTGCCAGTGCCATCAAGTCCAGCAGCAGTGAAGGGATGGGGGAGGCCCAAGGAGCCCAACTCTGAATGAAGAAAGCCTCCTGCTCAGAGGACACTGGCACGCACAGGCCCAGGAATAGCAGAAAGACACGATGGGCACAGCATGACAATGTCTCAGGTTCCGTCATTCGGCAAATGTGGCTGAAATCCCACCAATGGCCCAGTCATTGAACCAGCAGTATATAAAGGTGCTTCAATTTGTGGGGGGGGGAAAGCCAGTATATATGTGTATTGTGGTAGCTACATAATCTGGTGTCAATTTGAGGATTAAGAGCGTAGGGGTGGAGTCCAGCTGTCAATCAGGATATAGTCAATGAGACCTCTGTGTGGGCATGGCCTTCTCCTGAGGATTCTGGGAACTCCAGAATTTTCTCCTTGGAGGCAGGAGACAATGTCTCTCTCTGCTTATTCCCTTGGAGACTCTCTCTCTCTGCTTACCCCATGAGAGACCCTCTACTGACAAGACATGGCACTAAACTGATAGACCTTGTGCCCTGAGCACCGGAGGAGCCAGATGGAGACCCCTGTCAGTGCTGAGATGCTTAGCTGCCACGGAATCCACAAGGCATTGCACCCACTGGCCTGTGATCTTTCTGTATTTGGTGTCATTGCATGTGTTTCATTAGATTCCGAAGAGGACTCTATAATTGGTATCGGACATATGGGCTAATATCAGACTTATGGACTTGCTCTGGACTGGGCTGGGATGTTTTTTCAATATTCAAATGCTCTTGTATATAAACCCCTTTCTTATACACATATGAGTGTCTATGAATTTGCTTCTCTAGTCTACCCAGACTAACACATGTATCTGCATATATGTCTGTTTGTATATATATTTAATCCATTATCTTTTTATTCCATTTTCCACAAACTTTTTGAAGCTCTCTCATTTCACTGTTAGCTGTTGTGCATGAAGTCAGCCCCCATCTCCTGGTATCTCATGAGCAAAGAACAGAATACTGGCCAGTCCTGGATCAACCCCTAGATGAGTTGCACTTTGTCTGTTGTGATCCATAAAGCTTTCTTTGGCGGATTTTGAGCAGCAGGTCACCAGGCACGTCTTAGTCCAGCTTGGTTTGGAAGATCTGCTGACGCCTGTTCGGCATCAGAAAACCAAAACAAACCCACTGCCATTGGATCAGTTCCAACTCCAACCTCCAGGGAGAGGTGGGTGGTGGTTGTACATGGAGTCTATTGGTCAAGAATCAAATTGAAGTTTTCCACTTGGGAAAAAAAAAGATAAAAGAATATGACCACTGAACTACCAATTTCTGCATAGAAAACCCAAATCAAACCACTGCCAGCCACTGGATTCTGACTCAGAAAGTCCCTGTTTCAGGCTTCTAAGGCTGGGAATCTTCACAGGAGCAGAGAGGCTCAACTTTCTCCCATGGAGTAGCCCCCAATGACTGATTAACTTCTAGCCTTGCCAAGGCTAACACAGGCTGCCCTTGCCTTCACGCAGCTTAAAGCAATGGAACAGGGCTAAGCTTTGCAGACTATTATTCCTACCATCGAATATAAGCTGCCATGAAGCGCTCTGAATAAAACAGGAGTAGATAATAATACGGCAGGACCCCCTTTCAAGTGCAGAAGTGAGAAATGCCCTTTCTAGCTAATGAGCAGATCGTGAGAAGTAGCTGTTTTTTGAAGAGGAGCAGTAAGAAAAGCATGACATTCAGAAGACGGGTGGAAATGAAAGGCCTCGGTTGGGGTTGGGGCTCCCCAGCCAAAGTTGTCCCCGTCAGCATGCGCTAGTACCACCGCAGGACTCACGGGAGTCTTTCACCACCTGTGCTGTTATTGTTCAAGGAAAGAAAGCTTTTATCTGGCATAGTTCAAGCTGGAAGTGGAGATGGAAAATGAAAAGGAAATAATATTTGATTGGAAGAGCCTTATTTGTTTGCTTTGTTTTACCACAAATAATACAGCAGAATCTGGGTCAGGGTTTTTTACTGTGGTGATGGAATCAACAAAGAGCTCCTAGAGCATGCAAACTCCCTTGTGCTGGTTACATAATTTCTGGCAACTTGATCAATAGAATGATGGGGCGTGAAGTCTTGCCTGTCAGTCAGGTCACAGCCTGAAGTCGTCTCCTTGTGGGCATGTCCTCATCATGAGGATTCTGGTAACTCCCTCTCTTCCTCCCTGGAGGTGGAACACGCTCTATCTGCTTCACCTTCCTGTGCACAAGCCAGCTGGAGCCACACTGATGGCAGCCAGAGCCCTAGAGCTCGAGCAGCCACGTGGAGACCTGCCAGTGCTGAGATGCCTCCCCCGCCACTGGATCCATAAGACTTTCCACCCACCAGCCTGTGATCTTCCCGCAGCCAGCATTATTGCATGTGTTGCATGAGTCTGAAGAGGAATTTGTAAACTAGTACCAGCCATGTGGACTAATATCGGATTTACGGACTTGATCTGGACTGGCCTGGGGCATTTTCTTAATAGACAATTACTCTTTGCTATAAAACTCTTAAGATACATGAGTGTCCCTGGATTGTTTCTCTAGTCAACCCGGTCTAACATATCCTGTGACAACTGAGAGTGTGCTTACTGAGTCAGGAGTCACTGAGCTAAGAAGCTCTTGGCCCACCTTACTCTGTCTGCCACACTAGGTGGGCTACCTTTGGGGTGCAAGGACCTCTCCCAAGGTGATGAGTATCTCCATCCCTTTCATCTAGTTCATCCATGAGGTGGCCATGATGCGCCGCTCTCAGCAGGCATTTCCTTTGTCTCCCAAATGCCAACCAATTCCCTGCCTACCAACTAAAATCCCTAGTCTTGAGTTTGAAATAAGGTCTGCTGACACTGGGTCTTCACACCGTCTTCTCCGAACTTCTCCCTTGAAGGAAGCTCTGTTCTTCCTACCTGACTCCTCAACTTTCCTCTCCTCTCAGTCCAGCCACTCCTGCTTCAAGGCTTCGCATACTTCTTAGTCCTTCTCCAGAGTGCCTGGGACCGAGAGCACAGCTTGGAGTCAGGCAGATCTGGGTTGACTTTGGGTCTCCGTCACTTTGGAGCTTCCTGACCTTGGCTAAGTCACCACCTCGGTGTGCCTCCTTTTCCTCCTCTGTAAATAATTAGGGGCACTTACCTTACCAGACAAGCATGGGGAGGAAAAGGGGGTCAGCACTTTTTGTTTCCTTTCTGTCTCCTGGATAACCCCCTCTCTTTGACTCTCCTCAAAGCCTGGGTTGGTGACAACAGTTAGCACATGGGGGGGCCACGTCAACTCAGAATCCCTGATGTCTGGAGGTCTCGGGAGCAGGCTCTCTAACTTTCCATCTTTGTATTCCCAGGAACTGAACAAATGAATAAAAGTGGTCAGCACATAAAATGCGCCTATCTGCTTCCCTTTTTATATGTATGATATTTAGGAGCTCTGATAGCACAAATGGTTAGGCACTCCAACCTTTGGTTAAGTGGTTTACCAGAAGGCTGGCGGTTCAACTCTACTCGAGAGGGAGGCCTGGTGACATCTGCTTCTGTGGGGACTGCAGCCAAGAAACCCGACAGGACACTTCTACTCCGGCCCAGGGTCAATAGGAGTCAACATCCACGCTTTGTACCTCACTGCAGTCTGTGTGTGGTGTTTCGATGTGTCATCTTGTCTTGGAATGTATGTGCATGTGAATGTGCGTGTGAATGTGCGCATATTATTTCTATTACTGAGCTTTCGATCCGTTGGAGCTCTGGGTATATCACAGTCAATTTTTAAAACTCATTTTTTGAAAATTTACATACGGTAAAATGTACTCATTTGGGTATATTGGGCCATGAGGTTTTACAAACACATAAAGTGGTACCACCCGCAGCCTTCAACATTTATATTTCTCCAGAGATATTTTATCCCTTTCTAAATAAACATTTACCGAATAAATGAATAAAGGGTGAAAACATGAATTAAAAAATACTTCTGGAAAAGTTTTCACAATAGCTACCCAGATCATTCTTAAGTCGAAGAAAATAAAGAAGGTGGGTTTATAACAGCTCTCTGGCCTTTCTGGAAAGCAATTTCTCAATAGGTATCAGAAATTCTTCAAAAGAAAAGAAAATCTATACCTCCAGGACCAGTCCTTCCACATCTGAGGTTCTATGCAACAGAAATGGTGAGATTACCACCATGCATTAGATAGCAGGGAGGTCACAACAGCAGTGTCTATTTCTAACAGCAAGAACAACATCAATGCCCAGCACTGAACGAACAACTAAACTGCAGGTCTTCCACTGACGAGATTAAAATCCTGATTTTACATTGGACTTGAGACTATGGGATACTAAATAAAAATATGCAGTGCTAAGAGCAAAAGGTGAGCTACAAAGCAGTATATATAACGTTATATAATAGTGAGGGGTTAGAAGCGTACGTGTAAACACAGTGGGACCTGAGAGGGCCTGAGCTCAACGGGCTGCCTTGTTTTTCCAGGCCTCGCGAGTCCTTGGGAGGAAGCAGCGTTTCCTCGGTACCCTATGCCCATCTCACTCCCACTGCCGTTGTGTCGCGTTAATCTCACTGTGACTCTATGCGACAGGGTAGAACTCCCCCAGTGCGTTTTCAACCCTATAAATCTTTTGGGGAGTATAAAGCCTCATGGCTCTCTCTCAGGGTGGCTGGTGGTTTCAAACTGTTGACCTTGAGATTACCAGCCCAACTCATAACCCAGTGTGCTACCAGTGTTCCCTTCTGTTCTCTACTAGAGGGAAATATCTGAGCTTCTCACCTCTTAGACGGGTTCTGAGTTTTACAGGCTTGGCTGGATGACACGTGTATTCTGTACGATAGCCCTGTTACGTAGTAAATATCTATATATAAAGTATTAACCTGGGTGGTGTTAATGTTGCAGTGGGTTACTAGTTGGGCTGCTTACCACAAGGCCAGCAGTTTGAAAACCACCAGCAGCTACTAGGGAGAAAGAGGAGGCTTTCTGCTCCCATTAAGATGAACAGCCCCACAACCCCTTTGGAGTAGTTTTAATCTGTCCTATTAGGTTGCTATGAGGCTGAATCAACTTGATGGCCGTGAGTTCTGACTAACATGGAAGTTGGACATACAAATCCTCCCAGCAGGACCACAGAAGAAAAGTCACACAAAGGGCCGGTATGAGTTGGAATCGACTTGATGACAATGGAGCTTATTAACCCAGGTTTATAAAATAAATGTGTGTATATGTTATCATACTCATCCATGGGTGATAGATGGTTTTTATTTTCTTCATTACACGTGTGGATTTTCTTTTTTTCCCTCCCTGATCCCCATGCCAATTTATTTTATAATAATAAAACAAGTATTATAAAAATAGTTAAAAGGCCTTTATTTCTGCTGTAAAAATCTCCTAACCTTTATTTCATTTCTAGATGATTCAGTGGTGGTGCGGCATATGGCTCTGCTTAAATGAGCACGTGCCTTTCTGTCTGATGCATGTTCAGAAATAACCCATCCCACTGTGGTGACACATTTCCTGCACACCTCCGGGAAGCAGCTCTGGTCCCAGGGGGCTGAGGTTTCAACATCAGACATGAAGGAGACAGAGTGGCATCGGAGGCTGGAGGAGAAGCTCTGCCTCCAACACTCACATGACTTTCCTGAGCCACCTCAAGGGCTGGGTCTGAACCTTAATCATTTCTGTATCCCAGCAACTAGCAGAGTGGCTAGCCCACACAGTAAACATTCAAATAGGGTTTGTTCTGTAAGGATGGGTTACTATGTGTAAGAGCTGGAAGATGGAAGCGTGCTAGGTGTGATCTGGAAGCACAAAGTCGCCCTGATTGATTGGCGATCAGGTGTGAGCAACTGATTGTAGCAAGGACCCCGAATGTCCCACCTCCGTGGGTCTAGTTATGTCCCATCGCTTCTCCTCCAACTTCTCTTTATTGGAGCAGAACGTTTCCTCTGTCTTCTGTGGAGCTGCTGGGCTGAACTGCCAACCTTGTGGCCCGCAGTCCAATGCCTATCCACGGAACCACCCGGGCCCCTTCATGAACAAGTAAGCAGAGATGCACCCTCATGTCCTCCCGATCTCTCAAAATCCAATCTTACCCTGAATCAATGGAACCAATGTCTATCACTTTGGGAGTCCTCATTCTCGTTCGTTCCTTCAGTGCCAAAGTAACTGGCATCCATTTGGAAAATATTTGCTGTCACTCCCCCACCCAGATTCCAAATGCCAGTTCAAAGCCAAGTGCCTGTCTCCCCACCAGGGAAACCCACAGTTTTACTGCAAGTGATTCCCTCGGTGCGCCCTTGTGCATAGGCTCCACTAGTGTTTGCTGCCCTGCACGCCATGGTGTATGTTTAAATGAACTGTAAAGGTCAGACCACTGAGCGTGGCCCTTCCTAAGAATCCCTTTCCCACTGCGGCAGAGTCAGGCCCCTCAGCACCCACCCTAAGCCCTGGTGTGAAGGTAAATCATGAAACCTTTTCTTCTAGTGGGAGGACAACCCTGCCGCACATCCTAGTCTATGGAATAATAGCTATAAATCCATCTGTTACAAGCTGGGCCAGCAGCAAGTGTTGGATGCCACAGAATAATTTCAACTTCGGAGCTGTCACCCTCATAGTCAGAACGTTCAGCTATAAAAATCAACATCAAGTTAGAAGGAAGGCGACGTGGAGTGGGCAAAACACTCTGAACGGGGATGCGGCAGCTCCTCCCACCCCACCCCTGGACGGAGATGCCCCAGATGTGGAATTCTTCAACTTTGGAAAGGCCTTTCTGCATAGCTCTCTCTTCTGTCTCCTTCAGTCTAGTTTCCTACCTCCCCCCATCCCCCTGTGCCTGTGTCTCACAGTTTAACTCCATTAAAATCCAGAGGCTCCATGATCTCTCCAGAAAATGATTACACGACAGAGTCTCTCTCCTCACTGCATCACATACTGGACATGGACATCTGCACTCAGAATCAGGGATCTTCATGGATATCCTGAGGCTCAAAGAGCTGACCCCAAAAGCATTTGCTTCACATTATATCACGCTAAGCCCGGGAAAGTAAGCGTAGCTATGTTGAAGTCTCCAAAAACAAAATGAGGCGCACTCACACGCGTGTACACTCGTACGTGCATGCACAGTCCCTGGAAATACATCATTAGGAAAAGGTCATTTCCGAAGAACTACAGTCGAGAAGACACTGGAAATGCTGTCTGGAGGGAAGTCCCAGGAGAGGTACCAGAGACATTCACAATGCAAGAGTCAAAGGCATGGGCGGTGTGGGAAAGTGGAGGCTCCATGTGGCGTGGCCCACTCAAATATCATGGGCAGTCTTTCATCTTTCAATGTAGCAACAAAACCCACTGCTGTCAAGCGGATCTCCACTCATAATAACACTATCTAAATATAGATAATTATATATGTGTATATAGAGATATACATAGACACACACTCATGGAAGAAACTGTCAAGAAATCAAACGACACATTGCATTTTGCAAATCTGTTGCACACATTTTGTAAATGTTGAAAAAGAAGGAGGTTGTTTTGCGGACTGACGTGTGCCTGATCTATGCTACACTATTTGCAGTTGCCTCAAAGTTGGACACTGAATAAGGACATCAGAAGAAGAATCTATGCATTTGCTTCTGGTGATGGTGAAAAAATATCAAAAGTACCGAGGGCTGCCAAAATAATAAACAAACTTGTCTTGGAAGAAGTGCAGGCGGAAAGAATGCTCTTTAGAGAGCACGATGGTGAGACTTCATCTCCCACATTCTGCGCATGTGGTCAGGAGAGACCAGTCCCCGTAGAAGAACACCATGCTTGCTAAAGTAGAGAAACACCCAAATAGGAGGCAGGCCCTTGACTTCATATTGACAAGCCACATGGAGTGACGCTGATGGAGCTAGAGCCCCGGAGCTGGAGGAACCACGTGGAGACCCGCACCAGCGCTGAGACGCTTCCACCGTCCCTGGCTCCCCAAGACTTTCCACCCACTGGCCTGTGATCTTCCATTAGATGTGTTGCGTGAGTCTGAAGAGGAACTTATAGACTGCTATCAGACATATAGGCTAATGTCGGACGTATGCACTTGGTCTGGACTAGGGCGGGATGTCTTCTCAATATACCACCGCTCTTTTATATAACGTTCTTCCTTATACACCTATGAGTGCCTTTGAATTTGTTTCTCTAGTGAACCCAGATAACGCAGGAGGTACTAGACCTGTTCTCAACAGCTCAGAATATCCTCATCTTGCAGACATCCCTTGGTTCACTTATGTATGTAATCATTATGAAACCCTTGTAACACCAAAGCCAATTTGGTGTGGGGTAGGGATCGGGGGTCCTTTATAATCACACTAGTTGTTTTTAACAGCCCCAGCTCTCTCTACTCCCAGACTCAGCTTCAGGGAAAACATGGAATGCTACTGGTATCTAATAGAAATTCTTCTCAGCTCCTCTCATGATTCACCACTCAAAAGCCATCTCTTCTTCCCATTTCCCTAAATCCCGATTCCTTAGGGTGACTCTTTAACTCATGTCCATTTTATGAAATGGACCCCAACCCACCTCTTTGGATCAATATCTTGCATACTGCAGCAGTCAAAACTACTTTCTGGAGCCTTGGTGCCTTCAGGCTCCCACCTCCATCAAGCACATAGCCCCTTGTCCCTGAGGCTTTCTCCAGCCCCTCCTGCCCCCCTCACCACGCAGAGCAGAATTATTCCCACTGTCCTCTGTGCTCTCAGGATAATTTGCATATCTTTCCATCACCCTGACTGCATCCTTCTCGTATTAGTTCTTTGTGTACATACCTATTGCCTTGCACTCATAGGTGAGCTACTCAAAGTCAGGGGCAAAGGCATGAAGCCTTGAAGATTCACACAGAGCAGGTGTTCAGTTGATGCAGGCTGTACTGGCAAGCTGGTTTAGATGCTGCACTTGAAAATCAGTGTAGGGCAATACTCCTGGTTAATGCTCCTCATTTATCTGCTTGTCTAAGACGTACTGATTTGATTAAATCAGTAAATCAACATACAGGTGAACTTCTAGGGTATTTAGAGCCAATACTAATGCACACAAAAGGCTCATACAGTCCGTCTCTAATCTCACTGATAGAATTCAAATCAATTTGCCCAACTCACATGCCTTGACCTCGATTTTGGATTCCAGACCCGTAACAACTTACCAAATGTTGACCCGTTTTTACTAGGAGCTTTTCTGACTTCTTAATATGCAGTAACTTTGATGATAAACACGTTAAGGTCTCACCTCTGAGATAAAATTAAGTTAATGGAAAGGAGCTGTACTAAGCAACAGACAACAGATTTTTAGGCTAAACTCGAGACAGTGGTCACCTCACTTCCATCTTAGTTTCAGAACGCTTAACTTCTTATGCAGATCAACAAGTCTACCCCACCCTCTCCCAGAGCTACTCTGAGGACTGTGTGAAATAATGACCTACACTACCATGTAAGATATAGGAGAAAGGACAAAATATAGTTATTTCATTACCTCCTATGAAGCAAGGGCCATAGGAACATTTTTACAGCCTGCTTCATCCTCTTTATAATTGACATAACCCCAAATGTATGTGTACAAAAGGAGGGAATGGAAATGGAACAAGGGCACTCAACTCCCGGTGCTTCCATTGACTGATCTGGGGGCAGGTTCTTTCCTCTTTGATGCGCACCTGTTTGCTCACCTCCCAATTGGGAGTGATAATAACTGTGATTCCCTCCCAAAGTGAGACTCCAAGGAGCTGTCCCGAGTGGAAACACTGGGAAAACCGTGAAACACAAATAAATCTCAAGGCACTCAGAAAGAGGACCGGAGTCATTCCGCTGCCCTTCCGAAGCAGGCTGCTGGCCCCAGGAACGGACTTTCAGGTACATTTCAGAAATCCCCTCATTATCACGGGGCACTGGCAGTAAGCGCTGACCTGGAGTAAATATCCCACTGCTAACTGCAAGGTTAGGGGTTTGAACTCGCCAACAGCTCTTGGGGAGAAAGACATGGCTATGTGCTTCCATGGAGTTTTACTGCCTCCGAAATCCTAATTGGATCACAATGAGTGGAAATCAGCTCAGCGACAGTGCATTTTTGAGTTCATTATCATCACCACAATAAAAACCTCTACCCCAATCAGGTGATCAGCAAGGTCACTGGGTGAGGACAATCCACCACCTTGAAGATTGACATCCCAGAATAGCTCCTGGGAGTGGACTTGGGTCCCAGGGTCATGTGATAAACAAGGACTTGTCTGGTCTTGCCCTGAGGTTGGAAATGGCCTTGTGCAGTGGACAGGAGAGTTATAGAGACTCCCTGTGGCCACAGTACATCTACCCATGGAGGGAAGCCTCAAGTCCTGGGAGACACGGAGGATCCAGGCTGCTAAAGAAGAGAAAACATTCAGGGGGGAAAAAAAAAACAACTTTGCAAAAACGGGGTCACTCACCTGTGGTAAAAGCTGGAGAGAGGAACTGAGCCGGGGGGCCTCCTGAGGAACACTGACTGCATTTCTTATAAACAGCAGCCCAGAGCCAAGCAGAATGGCAGGGCGGTGATAAGGTGGAAGGGGAAAGTTCCGGTTCTGGGGAATGCAGAGGATTATAGAAAATGCTTAGAGCGGTGGTTTTCAAAAATATGTTAGGCCAGGAAATCTTTCCTTTAAGGAACGTTATATGAAAACCGAATGCATCCAACAGATCAAATCAAGGTGAGCTAGCTGAAGAGAGGTGGGCTAGAGTCTGAATTCCCCGGCCCCTGGCTTCTAATGCCCTCCCAGCAGATGCTGGGAAGAGCCTGCGAAACTCTAAGGGATCTCACCGCACAAATAGAGAGCCACTACCTTGTGAGGGATGGTATCTGTCCCCCAAAACGACCAACCTACTTCCATTTCTAATCCACTCCGTTCAGTAATAATGTCTCTGCTACCAAGCAGGAGCCTCTCCTCCAGCTAAAGAATGGAGTTCCCAGCTTCCCTTGCAGCTCCGAGTAACCAGGCCATGAGACGATTTAAAAAACAAAAAACAAAAAAAAACAACAACACTTGGAAATGAGTAGAAATGATAAGTGCAATTTCTATCACTATCAGAAAAAGACATTTCCCACTTACACGTTTTCGTTCTAACTACCACAGCCATGAATGGGCACTTGCTACAGCTGGAACTACCTTGAAGAGTCTAGAGTAAGGGAGTGGGTGGTTCCAGTGAGATCAAGGGAGCCTGTGTATCTGGGAAGCCTTCTGGTGTCTGGTCATCTTCTCTCCTTGGACCACCAACCTGTACCTGGACATGGGCAATTAAGAAATCTTCATGTTCTTTGACCCTTGGAGCTCTCGGTGTCTTGGTGACAGAAGCCTAGCCAGTGCCCTAACTGACAAACTAGTCAATTCGATGGACCCACTCATGCAAACCAAAGAACGTGGTGCCTACTACCACCTATCCCACGGTGCACATGGCTCCTGCCCAACTCCAGAATGGTGCCCTGAACCGTCAGAAGTTGCCTTTGGGATTCAATAGTACAGCGTCTGCTTAGGCATCATTCTTTTATTTTTCAGGGGAAGTGATTCTACAGGTTCTCAATGGGTCCTGACCAGACCCTTAAACCACACTGATTCAAAGGCAGCACAGAGTTCTCTACTTTCCTGTCTTTCCTCTGTCTGGGCTGCTGGCCAGGAACCAAGATTTCTGACTCTAAAACTCTTTCTTCCAAAACACTTTCCACTTCCCCAGGACTACGGCTCTCAGCTGAGTCCTTGCCTTTCAGGGGGAAAGCCATGATCCAGTATCTGCTCCCTAAAATTCCAAAGGGATCTCTCAGCTCGGGTTGAAAAGTGCTCTCAGTGCCAAGAACTAATTTCAAGATGTTGAAAAATAACATTGCACAAACCCCATGACAGCTCAATCTCTTGGTAGGAACTTTGCAGGTGTTCTCGTCTTCTGTTTTCTAATCTCGGCTATTGGATTATCAGCTAACCTTGTTCCCATCACTTGACAGTGCGGGTGAGAATACCCACCTCATTTGCCACCAACCCACCTTGGCTGCAGGGATTTGGAATCCTTCCCAAACCATTGTGAAACCCCAGGTCGTAATGGATAGCAGCGATGCTGAAGTGTATAAAAGAAACTTAATGCCTTGGAATATAAAAGCTATTCTAATCACTATGCCTAATTACCAAGAAGAATGACTCACCAAAATATTTTAAGTGTCTTAAAATATAATAAAATGAAGAGAAAATGTGAGCAATTGCTTAGTGAGCTGGCAATGGTGGGGAGGTCACAGAGAAGAGAATTCCCATTTTAACATGGAAGAAGCCTGGGTCTTTCAAAATCAGTGGAAATTCTATTCTTCTTAGTATTTAAACTTAAGACCAAAAATAGTGAACATTTCCCATTTTAAAAAAGAATCTGACACCATATGCCTTTAGGTATCTGCAAATCCACAGAAGATTGGGGTTTCAGAATTAAACGCATGCCTCTGTGCTCTAGCTCCTCCGTTTTTAAACACGCTTGTTTAGATGAAAATCCTGGGATGAGAAAAATGAGATTCGCAACAGATTCCTATCTCACCCTCGAAGATTCCATTCACACAGCACCACCAACTATCACTCATTCAGCCGCGCCAGCTCCATCCTCACTGTGTCCACGCATCACAAGGGAAAGCCCAGAGGAGATATTAGCAGCCCTGACTGAGCACCCAGTGCTGGGCCTTTCTGAAGGGTGAGATGTGTCCACTTCACAATTGTCATAAAGGTAAACAAATGTTCCCAATCCTGCTTGATAAAGGAGGAAAGGAAGGTTTGCAAAAGTTCAATCCTTTTCCGCACTCGCAGTTAGAAACAGTAGTGGCCATCCTCAGAGATCTGCTGGTCTGCACAAGCTGTCCGCAACGCCACCCTGCCTGCCGCCAACAAAGATACAAAACCAAACCCACCGCCGTCAAGTGGATTACCGGTGATGCTGTGGACGGAGCAAAACTGCCTCTGTGGGCTGCCGATTAATGGAAGCAGATTGTCACAGCTTGCTCCCCTGGAGGGGTGGAACAGCTGCTAGGTTTGAACTCCTGATCTTTGAGTTAGCCCAGAGCTTCACCATGACGCCACCAGGGCCCCACCTATAAAGACAGCGAAATCTGTCATTAAAGCGACTGTGCCTGAACTGAGACGCCCTAGCCCTCATCCCACCTCTTTGAGCTAGCCCCTCCTAGCCGCCTCCTCCTCTTGCAGATTCTGGCATCTAGGAATGGGGAGATTAAGTAGCATTCTCGAGGCTGCACCAAACAAGAGGGAGAAATAGGATTTGAACCCAAGTCTTCCGATGGTTTGTCTTAAGAAAATGGAGCCCCTGCTGCTGCATGAAAACTCTCTATACTGAAAGAAAAAGTTAATCATGTCTACAAACTGGGGGAATGGGGGAGTCAGTTCAAGTTAGTTCCATTAGAGAGTGTCTCACAGAAGCAGCACTTTTTGAAACTAGTGATATAGAAAAGATTAACTTCACCTGGTGGGGACATGGGGTAGGTGGTGGGCTGTTAACTACAAGGTGAGTGGGTCAAACCCATTCGTCTCTCCTCGGGTGGAGGACGAGGTTTTCTGCTCCCTTAAGGAATGACACTCCCAGAAATCCTGCACATATGATCACTGTGAGTCAGAACCCACTGGGTAGACGGCAGTGGGTCATCCCACCACCACCACTTTAGGGAGGAGGGACAAGGAGTATGGCATCTCAGGAGGTCCTTTGGACATGTGATCAAGTGAGACCATCCCTGGAACAGGACACCATGTTCAGTAAGGTATATGGTCAGCTTAAAGGAGGAAGGCTCTTGACAAGATGGACTGACACAGTGGTTGCCGTGATGAGCGCTAACATAACAATGATTGGGAGATGGGAGCAGAAGCATGCGGTTTGTTCTCTTGGACGTGACGTCACTATGCATCACAGCTGGCTCCAGGGTACCTCAGAGAGCAGCAGGGGTGGAATGGAAAGTGCTTTTCTATAAGTTTTGCCAACGAATGGCTTGGTCTCATCTAGCGGCTCTCAACCTTCAGTGCATAGAGGATCCTTTGAAGAGTTTGCCTAAACCCTGTGCTCTCTGTTATCCTTTCCCCATCCCCACCTCCATGCTGATCCATGAGAACTAAACTAGACTGGGTCCAGGAAGCTGCCTTTCTAAGAAGCACTTGTCCGTGAACCTTATACAGATGACTCAAAGGTCACCTTGAGAAACTTGGGTAGAGAAGCCCTTCCCAGAAGCTTGCATGATCTTACACGAGTGTTTCCAGAGCTGACACTCAGCTGGTAGTTGCTGGGACAGAATAGGCATACCAGTTGCTGAACACTAGCATTCTTTAAAGACTATTAGTCATTGCACTAAGTACACCCATCAAATGTCCCACCACCACCCAAGAACCCTAGATGTGCTGCTTGGACCTTCCAGCCTCCTAAGGTCTCCTACCCCAAGGCTTCAGTCTTGGGGCTCACAGGGCCTAGAGTAAATCCCCAAGCTCCAAGCTGTAGCCGTTTCTGGACATCTGTGCCCGTGCCTGCACTGGGTATTGAATAGTTTGACCATCACTCTTGTAGTTGCACCAGGGGATTGCTTAGTGTTTCCCAAACTTGCCAGGCACTATAAAGAGCCAACAGACAAGCAGGCTGTGCCTTTGGACTGCTGATTCAGTAGATGAGGGTTGACGCCCAGGAACCGAAATGTGTGTACATATTTTGGTTTGGTTTTGCTTTTCTTGAGCATCCAAGATGGTTGTTTTCCCCTAATGTGATTCTTAACTTTGAGAGAGTTTTAGAAACGCAAACCTAGGGGGAAAGTCTCAACCCAGGCTAGAAAGATTCTTTTACGAAAAAAAGGCTGAAGAAAAAGAAGGCAGCTTAGTGAAAAAGCATGGATTTGGGAATATGGAGACATTAATCAGAACCATGAAATTTAAATCCTATTTGCAATGTACCTGCCATTTTACTTTGAGTAGGTGACTTGCCCTATCTCAAGCCACCTTGCAAGCTCCCGCATGAATCCAATGAAGTCATATTTGTAGCACAAAGTAAGTTATTCGAACAAGCATATCCCAGTATTGCAAGTACACAGCACACCTAGGGGTTGTCTCTCAATTTTTAAAATCAGTCTTGATACAAAGTCAAGATTTTACTACCTTTCTTTGAGCAGGAAGGCTGATCCACATTGGCTGAGCAAGCCAACAGGATTCTTTTGAGCTTATTTCTTTGGTGGGCATCGGTCTCCATCAACACGTGCTGTACAGACAGTATTTGGGAGGGGCCTTTTAATTCCACTTTGATTTAGATAACATTTCACTTGGACGCTGCCATCGCTCACTAAAAGTCTCATTTTACAGACCTCTTACCTGAGCTATTTGTGCTTCTCTGTCTGTTCCCAATTGGGGGGAGGAAGGCACGTGCACATGGTGCAACTGGAGGTGCGAAGAGCCAAAGGAGAGAGCGGGAAAGCGCTTCTTTCAAGCAACCTTTCTCTTCCTACAGACAGAGTGATTCCCGGGAGCCCCACCCCCACCCCCCATCAAGCCATCAGGAACCAAGCTACCTTGTCTTCGGTGTTAGCCTTCCCCGAGGGTAGAAATGGATAGGTAACGAAATTACTGAACGTGACAGAGACTGACAGGCTGGGGCCATTCATCACCAATTATATGAGGCATTAACATGCTGTTTTCCTGTCCAGGGACAAAAGACATGATGGCAACAAGAATAGTAAATAGCCTGAAGGGGGCTGAGGGAAAAACCAATCACTGGATGAACTGACATTCAGCCAGGCCCCAGAAAGGGCGACCCGCCTCTGGGCCAGAACTTGTTTGACACCCAGGCTCCTGCCCCTTGAAGGACACAAAATGGCAGTGTTTACAGAACTTGGATCCCTCATATACCACCTCGTTTGCAAGCTACATCTAGGTAACACCTGTACAAAATGTAATGTATTTCATTCAACTGGCTCCTCTTTTTTACAAAAATAAATTGACTGTGAAAGCAAACTTGGTATTGTTTCCAAAATGGAAAATCGGTATCACCTGCCATAATGCAGTATAATCATAAAAATCATGGCAAACCAGTAAACACAAGGCAATTAAATCCCAGTCAATACTGTCCCCTGCTGTCGGCTCCGGGGCTGAAGCCTGCTCCTTCTTTGTCTACACTGGAGATTAGCAAGGGTTAGGAAAACATCTAAGATTTGAGACATTCTCCTTGACCTCCCATTACCAGTAAAGGACACATTGGGTGATGCCAACAGGCAAGGTACTCGGCTCCTACCTGAAGGGGTTGGGAGTCTGAGTCCACCCAGAGGGAAGACCTGGAGATCAACTTCTGAAAAAAAAAAAACAAACCCATATGTTGACCCTATAGGTCAGAGTATATCCACTCCTGTGGGTTCCCAGGACAGTAGGTCGTTACACAAAGAGCAGCTGGTGGTTTGGAACTACGAACCTTGTGGTTAGCAGCCCAACACATAACCACTACACTGCCAGGGCTCCCATTTTATGCTGACACGATTTGGCGGAATCCTGGGACAGAAGAAACTCAATGGCAACAGCTTTGATTTGTGTCTGCCTTTTTCCATTCCCAGCAGCTCTGGTCTTTTCTGGTTACCACCCGTTCTTAAATAGTGGTTATTCACAGGAGAGCTACTGCCTCTTAGGGAATATTCTGGAAATCCAATGGAGTGGAGCAATGCTGGAGTTAGTGGTCCAAGGCAGGAAGGCTAGTCATTCTACACTGTACCATTTTTTAAAATGGGGGAGGGAGGGGGGAAATGAGGAGCTGATACCAAGGGCTCGAGTACAAAGAAAATGTTTTGAAAAGGATGATGGCAACATATGTACAGATATGCTTGATACAATAGATAACTGTATGGATTGTAATAAGAGCTGTAAGAACCCCCATTAAAATTAAAACAACAACAATTCTCACACACAGCTTGAAACTAGTCCACCAGGCATTCAAATAGGTGAATTAGCTGCTATGAACCAAGACAGCAACCCACCTTTCTTTGACAGAGAAACAGAATGGGTCTGCAGAGGGTTTATGTTCTCCACAATAGCGCTCCCCTGTAGGTTAAGGCAAGAGTGTCTTTTATAAAGAAGTTAATAGGAAGATACATAACTTTCTTTAATCACATAATTAATGGCAGGCCATTCATAGCATGTGAATTGCTAATGACACACACTTGTCCCCACCTGCCACTCCAACGGCCTCATGCACAGCAGCTGACAACCTCATCCTGCCTTCTAGCAGAGTCATAGCTGAGGATTTATGGAAATGCATACTATTTTGTCATAAATGACTCTCCTTTCACTTCTCCTTTATATTATAGTTAGAGCATTATGTTGATTTTAATTATGTGTGTAGGCAGGTGATATTATCTCTGAATTGCATTTCAGTATAGTAAAATGCGTATTTCAAAATATTGGGGACACAAAAAGCAGAAATTGGGAATCATACGCCTGAGAATACGCTTCGTCATAGAGTTGGTTTCCTCTCGATTTGTGGTAATCATCTCCATGTCCACGGAGTCCACCTCAGGGCCTTCCTTGGGGCAGAGAAAGGCAGACTCCTGGGCTTCTCCAAGACCTACGTGGGGGTTAGGTGATGATAGTGTATGTTTTTAGGGCATGTGAGAGCCACCGGGGTCCCGCTGACTCTGAGAGATCTCAGACACCTCACTACCACAGAAGCCTCCATGTGCCGGAAGCAGAGACTTTGAGAAGATGTGTGCCTGGATTTGGGTAATGACAGCAACTCAAATGTGCTTTTGCATCTCATCAGCAAATGACCTGTCCTGCTACTGAAGTAACTCCAGATATCCTCCTTCTGTCCAACTATATGATATTAGAGGTACTACTCTCATTTAACTGTCATCTCTCTCTCCTCTCCTCTGTCCTTCTCCCTCCCCTTCCCCTCTCCCCACTGCCTTCTGCTCTTATATATCCCACCTTTCCCTAACTTCTCCTCTCTCCCTTTTCTCCCCTCCCTACATCCTCCTCCTTCTCCTCCAATGCGCTCGCTCTCTCTCTCTCTCTCTCTCTCTCTCTCTCTCTCTCTCTCTCTCTCTCTCTCTCTCTCTCTCTCTCTCTCTCTCTCCCTCTCAAACACACACACACACACAATCTACCTTGACTTCCCTCCTAGAGCTGGTTTCAATCCTTCCAGTGGATGTTTTTTTGCTCTGTTCTTCCTCTGTGCTCCTGGGAGGCCATGCAGCATCTAGCCTGAGAGGCCCCATGCTCCCTTTTTCAGTTTGTCTTCCCATGCAGCCCCTTGGTTCTTGATAACTTTGGCTTCATGATAGAAAGTGGTCTAACCATCAACCCTGAAGGCAAACTGTTTCATGCAGGAGAGCAGATGAGAGATACCATCCCACCTTTTCCAAACCAAAGACCTGGACACAAAATCTGACCTAAAACATGGGCATAAAGTCTGACAACAGAGCCAAGTGTTTAACATCCTGCTACAGCAATTCAGGGAGACTGTTTCTGCGAGGAATGTCTCAGAACCCATCACAGGGAGCTGCCAAAGACAAGGGCTGGGCTGCGTGCTAGAAATAGCAGAGCAAAATTCAGCCCTGTGCACACCCTAACATTCTGCTGGCATCTTCTTGGCTTTGCCATCAATCACTTGCCTCTTTCTACTTCTTCAATGTTGGCCATTCCCAAAGATCCATCTTCAGCCTCCTTTTCACCACAGTCTGGACCAGAGTAGATTTCATCCATTGGCAGTCTCACTGCCTAAGTGCCATTGGATCTAAATTTCTATCACCTATCCAGAAGTCCTTCCTCGTCTTTACTGCTTACATTCATTCTTTCCCCTCTCCTCTGCGTAATAAGATCCCAGAACCAATGGGTCACAGTGCCATTGCCTTTCCGCACACTTACAACCCAAATCTGAAGGCCACTGGGCTGTAAGCTGCCCTGGAGTTGGCCCAAGGAGACCCCCATGCACAATGGAATGAAATGCTCCCTGGCCGTGGGTCAAACCCGCAACCAACTATGAATCAGACTGGAGTGATTCACAGGGTTTTCATGGGCTGATTTTCAGAAGTAGATCACCAGGCCTTTCTTACAGGTCCATCTTAGTCTGAAAGCTCCACAGAAACCCGATCAGCACTTTAGCAACCCCAAAACCTCCACAGACAGCCAGGAAGTGGCTGGACATGAGGCTCATTGGCTGGGACTTACACCTTCGTCTCACACATGGAAAGTGAGATCTTCCCATTACACCACCCTTACGAACACACAATTGACTTTATTTTCCACACACTCACTTGCCCACTTGTTGTAAAGTCCTGACAGGTCTATCTTTGTGAGGGCTATTCTTTTATCCTATGGGAAGCATTCCCCCAGCTTCCATCCAAATGGAAGCTTTTATGTGAGCTATGTTGGTAATGCCATGGACCATAACCAATCCACTCCTCCTCCGATATGCCTGACAATGCTATCCTACTAACACACCTGTCTAACACTCAGCTCCCAACAAGCTTGCAATGGCCACCTCCGGCCGTGCAGAACGCCCATTCCCAAACACTATCCTGCAGCTCCATTTCCTTGCAACTAGGAAAGAGCAAGGCATTTGAATCAGGCAGACCCGAGATTGAATTACAGGCTCAGAGATGACTTGCTCTGCGACCTCAGACAAGAACAAGAGTTCAGCCTCATTTCTTTAATTACTCCAATTATTGTCTTTGATTATTGTACATAGAGTTCAACTTCCTCTTCAGCCATTCTAGGGGGGGAATCTCCCCCAAGTGGGATGAGGTGATGTCATTTGACATTCCAAATAACTCATTTCTAAAGTGGTAGCCAGGCCTCTTTTTCTCACAGATGGAGGTAATGATGATACATATACCGGGTCGCTGGTGAGGACCAAGGTGATGAAATAGGAGAGGGCTTCAAAAGGTCCTGGGAAAAGTCCACCATCTTTTCAGTCTGTTTTTCCAAGAACTTTTTGAAGCCCATCCATATACATATTCCGGCTAACATGTTGCCTGACTCAAGTGTCATGACTACTTGTTTCCTTTGCCCAGCCATAATCCTGACACAAGGGAATTCCTTATCAAGGGATAAGCTCAACCATCCCAAACCTGACCTGAGCTTTGGACACTGCCTCTGTGGAAGACGAAGGAGCCCCTGGTCTCTGTGGAGCTAGAAGAGCGTGAGCAAGAAAAGAAGATGCATTGGTTACAGACACGCAGGATTTCAGAAGGTCGCTGATGTCTTCGTGAAAACTCACGGCTGATGCTGCCCTCGCGTGACACAAGAGAGTTAGTTAGCTACCACACCAGTTTTCCTTGGCCATCATCCTTATGCAGGCAGATCACCAGGCCTTTGTCTCACAGTGTTTCTGGAGGCTTCGAACTGCCAACCTTTGGATTGATTGCCAAGTGCTTAACTGTTGTGCCACCAGGGCTCCTTGTAGGACAGGTCAAATCAAGCCCATTGTCATCAAGTTGATTCTGACTCCCTGCCACCCTACAGGTCAGAATAGAAACCCCCTGTTTTTGTTTCCAACACTGTCAGTCTCTGTAGGGCGAGCCTCCCCTTCTCCTGTGGGGCAGTCTAATTACTGACCTTGGGGCTGGCAGTCCGACCTCCCACTATGCCAATCAGAGTCATTGCGAGTTGCATGCAGGAGGGTGCTGTAGAAGAATCTACCTTGAAGGAATATAGTAACTATAAAGAAGAAGAACTTCTGCCACCTTGAGACCAAGAATACTTAAACTGTCTCGTCCCAAAGCAGGAACCATCCTAAGGCTAAACATGATGAGTACAAGAATGAATAAAATGTTCTACGAGGGACTGTGGTGTTGATTGTACGGCTCTTCTTGATGCGATTAAACTAGTGAATTATATAATATGTGAATTACGTGCCAATAAGAGCATTAAAAAATCAATGGAGAATGGTTAGGTATGAAAAAGAAAAGGTTATGAGGATAAACATTTATTACATAACTTCCATCAGCTGTACAAGTACTGTGAGCAAGCCCAGTCGAGGAAAACTTTCTTTTCCTTCCAGGAGCAAACGGTCTTATAAAACCATTAACATGCTTAGCTAATGAAGCAAGAGCGGTCAGCTGGAAGAGGGACTGACCCTGTGCCATGGGAAGAGGACACTCAGAACTGCAGGACCAGTAGCAGTGACCAGCAAGGTCAGTGGGAAGACCCATCACATATCCTCCACGTTCTTCCCACCAAGCTCTACTGCTCAGATTCCTCTCATGAGATACTAAAAATAAATGAAGTTACCAACTAGTTGACTCCTCATTACTGTCACCCTATGTCTGTCCAGATCACACTGTGCTCCAAAGACATTCAATGGCTGCCTTTGAGACCTAGCCCTTCAGGCCTTTCTTCCCATGCCTCACTGGGTGGACTTGACCCACCAACCTTACAGGTAGAAGTTGCTTGCATTAACTATTTGCACCACGCAGGGACTCCTCTGACAGGTAGGCCTATAGCATGTTGAAAATGTGTCCAATAATTCTGCCCTTCAGTGACCCTGGGTGTTCACTTCAGACCAGCACTCGAGTCCCAAGCAAAACATGAACAAGAAATGAAAACTCCTGTCCATGGTTCCCTACACGTGGGCCTCTAGTCTGTGTCCCGCACTGCTCTTTGATTTGATTCTCAACAGAAATAGAATAGCATTGGTCTCATGATTGTCATCATCGACTTGATTTTGAAAAAAATGTATGAAAACAAAGATCTGGCCTCCAATAACCACCCAATTTAGAATGAGCTCTAGTCTCCCACAGTTGCAGAGAATTCCAAAAATCCACTCGGCACCAAGAGATGGATGAGCGTATCTTTTGGGGGTTGAAGAGGGAGACAGGGTGAGAAAACCCTCGGGGTCCAGATTCTGTGTGCCCGAAGAGCTTCCAGCTGCAGACCACTTCACAGAAGCGCGGGCGGCCCTGCCAGACGCACAGCACCTCCTCCACACGCAGCCAGGGAAGAAAGGCTGGAGACATCAACAGTCCTGTGCGACCGACCAGCTGGGGGCTCGAGGCAGCCTTAGAGGCGGTCTCCATAGAGTCCGGGTTTCAGATGAACCAAGTACCCGACTCTACCAAAGTCCTAATCAGAAAGCATATTCACAAAGCAACCACACTCATCCACCGTCAACTAGATATCACTCCTGGGGTAGCTTCAGGCACTGAAGTCCCACTGGGACTCTCTCAACTGACCTGCTATATGGAAGCAATCTTTTGCTTACCTTGAGGCAGGGAGCTGGGTCAGCTGGTGGTGACCTGTGTTCTCTTCCAGTCTGACTCATCTACACAAGCAACCAGGAAAAGGAACAGCCAACAGACACACGGACTGATTTAAACAAAGTTTGAATAAATAGGTGTTTGTCTGCAGGGCTCTAAACCCATTTTAGAGTCCGTGAGTGGGGCAAATGGCTGACATGCTCGGCTGCTAAGGAAAAGGTTAGAGGTTTGAATCCATTGAGGGGCATCTTGGAGGAAAGGCACCTTGGCGGGATCGACTTCCAAAAAAATCAGCTATGGCAAACCCCATGGGGCACAGATCTATCCTGACACACGTGAGGTTGCCATGCATCAGAATGGATGTCACGGCAATGAGTGGGGCGTTTGCTTTTAAGTCCGCATTGCCTCCAGGAGTTGACAAACACCTGCAAAGAGACCAATACAGAAGGCAGGTGTGACACTACCTCACCCCATCTTCAGAGAACAAGGGTCTTCCTGCTCAAGACCCAGCGCTCTGCTTCACCACAGTCGGCCCTCCTCCTCAGCTCTTACACTCCTTTCTCGTCTCTGTCTCGCGCGCACGCCCGCCCGCACGCACGCACGCACGCACGCACGCCCGCACGCACGCACGCACGCACCCACGCACCCACGCACGCACGCACGCACGCCTGCACGCACGCCCGCACCCACGCACGCACGCACGCCCGCACGCACGCACGCACGCTCTCCTGGAAGAAGGCCCTGCGTGTTCTTTAGTGCTCACTCCACACAGGTTTTATTCCTTACTGTGGGGCTAAGGCTGTCTCCAGCCTCACGTGCGCATCTCGGAGGCGTCTGGCCCAGGGAATGGCGCAGGTGGTATATTGTAAAACAACACGGAGAGGTGCCTGATGTCCAGTCCTGAGGCAAACTGCGGGTGCCATCTCATCGAGGTCAAGTAGCCATGGACCTCAATTCCGTCTGCTTTAAAGGAGAGGAGGATGAAGAATCAGCCGGGGGCATTGCACAGAGATGGCATACGCCCTCTTCAAAGAGCTGGATGTGATTCGGCCGAATAGAAATGCCTTTAGCCCCAGACCAGGGTTCGCTCATCTACGGACTCTCCACAAACCCCGGGTTGACGGCTACTAAATAGTCAATAAAGTAGTTGCTAAATTCTCAACCACCAAATGCTAATCTCTCCCCTTTGCCTATACATTTGTAGGAGAAACAAAATAAAGAAGAAGAAAAACCAAAATAAAATAAAGACTAAATACCAAGTCAGCCCTGAGGAACACAGTGAGCTCTGGGAGGGTAAAGTGATTCCCTCGGGAGTCGGTGCAGGGTAGCTGCAGGGAGCATGTGGTACGTGAGCTCCTACCCAGAAAGCCCATTAACCCCAGGACACTGGCAAGAGCTGCCCCAGCAGGGGGGGCAAGGAGACCTCCCAACAGGAAGCAGTTCACGTGGCTTCCCACCCAGGCCACATTTTGGTTTTCCCCTGGAGGGTCTTGAACTGCATCTCCAGTCTTCGTCTTTGCCCCCAGGGCCCTTCCCCAGAGGGTTTATTTTGCGATTCCCCTCTTCTACTTCCCAGACCCTCCTCCCCCCAGTCCCCCCACCCCACCCCCATCCACTACAAACTCCTGCTGGGAAGGGGTTAGTTAGTCTTCTTCCTTTCTTTTTATCTGCCCTCACTTAATGGGGCTAAATATATGAATTGCTGCACATTGTCTTTGCAGCCCGTTCTGGGTAACTGATAGGGAGCGCTGTCGGCTGCATGGTGTCATTTAGTACTGGGGATGCCTTTTGGGGATAGGCTGCACCCGGCTGCTGCTGCTGCTGCTACTGCTGCTGCTGCTGCTGCTGCTGCTGCTGCTGCTGCTGCTGCTGCTGCTGCTGCTGCTGCTGCTGCTGCTGCTGCTGCTGCTCTATGGAACCTGGAGGGCTGCTTCTCCTGAGATGCAGGTGAGTCGCCAAGACAGAGTGATGCAGGCACTGATTGGCACAGCATCTTGAGTCTTGCCCTGCCAGTAAGAAAACACTGAATATCCAACAAAATGGAGCACTGGGCCAGCCAGCACCTGCTGACCAGAGAGCCAATCAGGGGAGCCTCATCTCCAGAGTCACATCGTCTTACCTGAGGATGGAGACAAACACTCGCTCAGAAGCAGGACGGATGCACTAGAGTTTACTACAGTTACACTTACAAAGGGCACCCTGGTGTTTTAAGTTCTTGTTTATCCAGGCCGTCCTCGAAGTAGACATGGCGCTAAGGATGAATTCATTCATTTATTTCATTTTCTCAGCAGGTCTAACCTCACTTTTCCATTTGCGGTGAGCAAAAGACATCCCAGCAAGGAGCTTTCCAGTTACAGTGCTCTCACCTAAGAACACCTGCACAGACCGAGGTCTTTGAAGCCAAGCACAGAGTGAGAGGGGCTCACCTCTGCCCTCAGTGCAGCGATGAATACACAACAGAGGAGTAAGATGCAGGTTAAGGAGGTCCAGGCAGTGAGCACAAAAGATACAAAGAGCTGGGCCACCTCCAGGCCCCCAGACCAAGCCCCAGGTGCTCCCAAACCTCAGCCCAGGAAGATGCTCACTGATCCTGAGCAGCAGAGCTTCCAGCAAATGCGAAATGGTCAATATTTTAGGATCCCACTTATTGACGATCAAGAATGGCCCAGGTAAGGTACGTACTCCCAGGTTTCTCCGTGGTTACCAGGGGCGGGAGGGAGGGAGGAGAGAAGAGGCCTCGTTGCTCAGGAACCACGGAGCCTCAGTTAGGGGTGATGGGACGGGGACTTGCATTGCATTTGTTTTACGGAGCTCCTCTGAGAACATCTTTTTTATTTTAGGAATTGAAGGTTTGTGACTGCCCGGCATCAAGCTCGTCTGTCGGCACCATGTTTCCCCACAGTGCCGGCCCAATCTGTCAATCGGTATCACTTGTCATCTTTGGGAGATCCTCACACTACTTCAAGCTTTGTTCACGACGCGTACCGCAAACTACAGTACAGTGGAAGCATAATTTGGGGGTGAGCCGTGACTCCTTTACTGGGGCCTTTGCTTTACTGTGGTGCTCTAGGCCCTAACTGGCAGGACAGGATCCCTGGGGTCTGCTAGTAGGAGTGAGATGGCACAACACCATGAACAGGACGCCCCGGAATTAGGCATCTGGAGGCTGCTGGGCTGGCAATGGTCTTGTTGACCAGATGTGGACCCCTTTAGAAAACAAAGTGGGGGGAAGGATTTTGTGTTGCCGAAGGAGGAAGGTGGGCACTGGGAACGCCTGGACCTTCATCAGTAGATGATGAATAATATATATTATTTTTAATAAAATCATTAATAAAACTTAAATGTTAAATAAAAAGCTGAATTTGCTCTTTTGTCAAGAGAAGGATGCTTTTCCAGTCACCAAGGCTTCTATGTGCTCCTCCATGGCCATCGCCCACTCCTGCAGTACCTCTCTGAGAGCTCTGAGGTAAGCACATTGAATACCGTACTGCTAAAGGTTGGGGCCTCAAGCCACCCCGGGTGCCAAAGGAGAAAAGACCCAGTGGTCTGCTTCCACATGGATGATAGTGTGGCAAACCCTATGGGGCAGTTCTACACAGTCATATAGGGATGGTGTAGAAAAAACCCAATCTAGTGACACCCAACAACCTATCACCTTTCTGACCCGTGATTTGGAACAAAAGAACTTCCAGGAGCCCAAGAGACAGACTGCGTCCCAAGCCTGCTGAAGGATGGCAAGGCTTCGGCAGAGGAGGCAGAGAGTCCAGCGGGTGGAAGACAATGATGTCATCAGAAGGAAGTGAGAGCTTCTAATAGATGGCATAGCACAGATCGGGCTGGTATAAATGCAATTTATGTGGCCCATAATGTAGTCCATTTGTTCCCGTAAATGAAGGTAAAAACCATACCTCACCTGACAGGTTCTAGTTCTGACTTATCGTTAGCTGTGATAAATCCCACACAATAATGTGAGTCCCTGGAGACAGCTTTTCATTTCTGGTTAGCTCCGGTTAGTCGTAGTCAAACCGCAGTCTGCTCATTCTTCCAAAAGCAAACTGTGCGAGGTCTGATTGGACTGGAGATTCTTTTCTTAACCTTAAATAATTTCTGAGTAAGTAAAGCAATCACGTGTTTTTTTAAAAAGTAAAACACAACTCTAAGCTGAAAATGGTATTCTATTTAAAAATAAAAACACCCTCCTGCTTCCCCCTGCCTTTGAACCAAGCTCCTCTCTAGGTGCAAAGCCTATCACAAGTTATTTGTGAATCTGCACAAAGAGCCTTCCTGTGGTTGCAAGATATATACTCACAGGCACTCGCTCTTACTCTTATGTAAACGAAAGGACACTTTCTACACAGCACTGTATGATTTCTCATGAAAGCGTAGCATAGTGATCAAACGGTATTAGTAGAAATACATCTTCCTCATTCCTTTTAACAGCTGCATACTACTTCATTTTATGAACAGGCCACCATTGATTTAACCACCACCACCACCACCACCCCATGGGCATTCCCATTGTTCCAGAGTTCTGATCCCACAATATGACTGGAAAGGGCCTTTGCGCTCTGTTTTCTTTCTCTCGGGGCAGCTAATGCCTGATTGAATCCCCCCCACCTTCCTCCCCTCAACTCAGTAACCCAGCTTGAGCAGCAGAGCGCATGTCTCTGCCCAGCTTTGCTTCTCAGCAGAATGAAATAAAAGCCTCCTCCCCAGGCCCGTCCCCAGGGAGCGGCTATGAGCAGAGGCAAGGAGAATAATACATCTCTCTTGGCCCTGGAGCTGGGAGGAGGTTGGCCGATCTGCACTGATGGGCTTCTCCACTTTGAGCCATCGATGGGCTGTACTGAAAGCAGAAAATGTAGCCGTATAAATCTGTCATTGTGACGACTGCCCTCCCACCCCCCAATGCCACAGGCACGGAACTGGCCTACTTGTACCCGGCTCTCACAACCTGCCAGCCATTGTGATCTCTGGGCCATCTTCCCCCTACATAGCACTTTGCTGGGGGTGATGGTGTTGGATTGTTTCGCAAAGGAGAATGAAAAGGTGGACACGCCATTTCTTCCTTTGGATCCAACTGCTTTGGACGTGCCTGTTCAGGTGAGATCACCTTCCCATCTTCGCCTTGCCCTCTCAGTAGCTCCAGGTGGTTGTTCAAGACTTGCAGCTGCATGCAGCATTCTCGTGAGCTCAATGTAAACACACTGCTCATCCGGACTCCAGGCTGCCTACGGAATATGAGCTACACAGCAACACATCCTGTAAGGCCCTGCTTGGTTAGAGGCCTCCGGCAATGCAGACCAAGGTGCTCACGGTTCTCCAAAGTGACTGTCTTCTATGGAAACCCTCATCAGCTCAGACACTTACTTTGATCAAAAAATAGCCCTGTCCTCTACCAAGCTTAGTGATGTGCCAAGGGCATGATTTCTCCCCAAAGCCACCAGGATTCGTTCTCCTTCCAGAGAAGCCATAGAGCTATGGATAACTGGCAAGTCAAGTGTTAAAATCCCAAAGTCAAGACTGTGTGTCATCTCATCACCCAAGAAGTCCCCAGAGTGGGTCCACTTCGGCAGAGGGCTCTGCAAGAAGGGGGTCAGAGTGCTGCTCTGGGATCAGGGATGGATCTGGGGGATTGGCTGCAATGCTGCTCCAGCCAAAGTGGATCCCCGGGCCAAGGCAGACCTTGTCTGACCCTGCATCTCCTCCGCATGCCCAGAGGCAGGCCTGAGACCCACAAAGACAATGGCCATGGAGATGAGGGCCTAGTCCCAAAGGGTTTGTTTGTATCCAGCCCAAGATCTGTACCTAAACCTACAACCATGCCTCCCAGTATCTATCCTCAGGATTCAATGTCATTCATTCATTCATTCAGGTCTTTAATTCCTTCATACCTAAGAGAACATACAGACTTTATAACTGAATGAAGAAAAACTATCTTTTCATCATTGTTTCCTAATGGCTATGACCGTATTTGGCATATTGGAAGTAAATAAATACATGATGAATGAATATCAATGAGCCAATAGTACGGCATGAATGAAGTCATCAGGTTAAGATATGATTCCCCCCAAAATTCTCATCTTATAGAGGTCAGAGACTGAAATGCCACCTTCCTTCGAACACCCAACTATCTTTCCTACCATCTATGGCTCTGGTCAACAGTTACTGAAGAGTCACAGAGCGGTTGGAATCACCAGAGTGTCCAATAAATTAGGCCCATCCATTTCTACGTTCAAGGACACATGAGCACTCTATACAACACCCAAGGTCACAAACAAAATATGTGTATGTGTCTGTCTACATATTTCTGCAAAAAAAAGTTTCATAACTCTCATCAGATCCTTAAAGAGCTCCATGGCCCAAAAGAGTCTTTCTATTTGCTGATGTAGAGATTCAGAAAGTCGGAGGAGGGGACCAGTCCCCGCAGGGGGAAGGCAGAGGAGCTGCAAGGGTGAATTCTACTGACTAACAAGCATCATCACTCAGCTTTTTGGAAATAGATAAATCACCAGAACTTAAAAAAATCTCTGTCCCAGAAATACTCTTGTGCTTGACAGCAAGCGCACTATTCCCCCCAACAAGTCAACACCTCCACAAGATGCACCTAAGCCCTGTCAGTCTAAAAACTAAACTAAACTAAATAAAACATAGAGAGAAGAGGCTTGGAGGAAGACTAAAGCAATAAATAAAGCTCAATCTGCAAGCTGGGAAACAGGCTCTTCCTAGCATGGTGCTAAGCTGTTTGATTCTGGGCAGGGAAGACAGGAACAAGGCGATGAGCCATGTCAGCCGTGAGCCCAGGTGCTCTGGAGAGAGAGCGCACCTTTCATCTCTGAACATGTGGCAGGCGGAGAGCTGTTTGGCATGTGTCATAGGCATATTCAGTGATGGATCACCTGGGTAGATCTCTTTCAGCATCAACCAGAAAACCAATCTCATCATAAGCATCCAGGCTTGAGTCCTTGATTGGATAGGCCTTTTGGTTGGTTCAAGCAGAACCCTTTCCTGACTATGGATGATAGTTAAGGTTTCTGTGTTGAGTTGGTTAGACCTGAAATCTCAGTGTTTGAGCATTTAAGACCTATAATCTCTATATGATATGATCTCTTCAAAGGCATGGCCTGCTTCCAATATAGGTGGATGCAATGGAAAAGTTTGCTTGCTTTTTGCTAGCTCTGCATCTTGTATCTGGCTTATCAACCTGCAGCTGTTTGGACTTGAGCGGAAACCTACTACATTGCCTTCCAATCCAATGAGTCATCAGCAGCCTGCTAGCTTACCTTGATATATTTGCCTCTGCAGTCAGAAACTTCTCGTGTGACCTGCAGATCTTGGGGTCATTAACCCTTGCAGCTAGGCGGGTCAGGAGAAGACCCCAGCTGGACATCTGACATTGAAATTTGACCCATAAATGTGGAACCTGCCCAGCTTTGTGAGCCAGTTCCTCGGTATAAATATCTACATCTATATCATCTATATCTGCATCTACACACATACATACATACATATACATATGTAACACAATGAAACTCTCCTTATGTACGTATGCACATACATAGCGTTTCATCCTGTTGTATATAAGGCCCCTATGAGTCGGAACTGACATGACTGTACCTAACAATAACACATACACAGACTCAAGCTTCATTGGCTTTGCTTCCCTAGAGGACCAAGTCAACAACACTATCTGTACCACAAAGTTTATCAGTCTTGGCACCATGGCCATTTTAGCCAATGACTTTTCTGTCTCGGGGCTGTTGTATACATCATAGAATGTACAGCAATAAACCTGGCCTCTATCCTCTAAATCCTAGGAGGACCCCTCACCCATCAGTTATAACAATCTACACTGCCTCTAGGCATTGACACACATTCCCTGGGGAGGGAAAATCTCCTATGTAGGAACCACTATACTATAAGCATATTGCACAGGGAAAGTTTTCTACAAAAGATCTCTTCGTAGTATTAAAAAGCAAAGGCGTACCTCGGAGGGCTAAGGTGAACCTGACTGACATGGTATTTTCAGTCACCTCATATGCATGAAAGCTGGACAGCAAATCAGGAAAACCAAGGAAAAATTGATGCAAATTACAGTGAAATTTCTATAGATTGACAAGAGAACAAACAGATCTGTTTTGAAAGAAGTAATTCAAGAATGATACTTAGGAGTGAGGATGCCCAGCCTTGGCCTCATGAGCCTCAGACATGTTCCCAGGAGGGACTAGTCACCAGAGCAGGGCATTCTTCTTGGTAAAGTGGAATGTCAGAGACAAAGAGGACAACCTTCTTCAAGCTGGATTGATACAGTGGCAGCAGCAACGAGCTCAAGAGCAACAAATGTAGAGCTGCCACATGCCTGCGTAGTGCTTCAGTCCATTGTCTGTGGGGCTGCCATGAGCTGGAACCAGCCAACAGCATCACGACACTGGTTCCAGAAGCTGTTAACAGTTGTGACTAAGAAAAGAAAAGGATAGTGTGGTCAAACCGTCTGGGAAATGCAGAATTTAAAATGATAAACAAGGTTTCTTCCTGTTGAGTTCCTCCAGGCCCATGAAAGATCAGAGAATGCTATGAATCTCTAAGAGCGATACCTAGCATTTTCCAAAAGGCATTAACCACAAAATCCTTTTATCTCAGAGCATTTACGATTAGTATTCCACGAGATTTGCAGGTGGAAACGCTTCTGTAAGGCCACATTGCAAATGCACCTCTAAGAGAAATACACCTGGCAGAAGGGCTAGGGAAGAAAGAAGAGGCCAAAAGATGCTGGCGGCAGCCCCCACACAGACAGCTTTCTGCAGAGCTGCAATTTCATCATCAGAGAACTTCTCTGGTTGAAATCTATATAGATAAGCTCACTGCCATCGAGTCGATTGCAACTCACAGTGACTCTTTAGGACGGGGCAGAACTGCCCCCTGTGGATTTCCGACACTGTAACTCTTTCGACCGGAGTAGAAAGCTTTGTCTGTCTCCCCAAGAGCAGCAGATGGTTTGGAATTGCTGACCCTGCAGTTCTCAGTCCAATGCACAAACCACTATGCCACCGGAGCTCCTGGATTTTATGAAGAAAATCTGACATCAGGATTGGAGGAGGCTTATTGACAACCTGTGATGTGCGGATGACACACCTTGCTCGCTGGAAATGAGGAGGATGTGAAGCACGTGCTGATGAAGATCAAGGATTACAGCCTACAGTGTGAGTTCCAGCTCAGTGTAAAGAAGACCAAGATCCTCACAACTGGACCAATTTGTAACATCATGATACATGGAGAAAAAGGTTGATGTTGTGATGGATCTTGTCTTGCTTGGACCCACAATCACTGCTCACGGAAGCAGCAGTCAAGAAATCCAAGGCAGCACTGCATTGGCTACATCTGCTGTGCGAGACATTTTAGTGTTGAAAAGAAAGGATGATACCTTGGGGACTGAGGTGTGCCTGACCCAAGCCATGGTATTTTTAATTGCCACATAATCATGTAAAATTGCATATTGAATAAAGAAAACCAAAGAAAAATCACCGTCTCTGCCGACAAAACATATTTAAAGTACCATGGACTGCCAAGAGAACAAACAAACCTCTCTTGGAAGAAGCACAGGCAGAATGTGCCTCACAGGCAAGAATGGCAAGACTTCCTGTCAAGTACTTGGGCATGTAATCAGAAGGGACCCACCCCTGGAATAGGACATCGTGCTTGCTAGAGTAGAGGGGCAGGGGAAGGAGGAAGGCCTGCAAGGAGATGCATGGACCCCTGCCTGCAACCCGGGCTCAGTGGGAGGCTGGTGCAGGACCGGGCAGGGTTTGACTCCATGATATACAGGGACCCTGTGACTCAGAATTGACAACAGCAACAGATATGGAATGAAAACTTGAAGTCCCCATTAGCTTACATTTCACCCAGTGATGCACAACAGGGAGAGAGAGGTGGCAGGAAACCAAACCACTTGCCTCAACTCCCCCCACCTCCTGACACCCCCCACCCCCTCCCACCAGGGCTGGCTCTCATCCCATGTATTCACATACACAACCTGCATTCGGAGTTTTCAGAATGATGGGGAAATTTGAAAGGCCGTCTTGTAAAGGGGATTAGAATGTTTCTGTGTAGAATGGATTCGTATTATTCTACTAAATAGATTGTTGTAATTTCCGGAGTGCAAAGGTGTTGTATAAAAATAAGCATGGAAGGGGCCTTGAGTGATCCGGTCTTGCTGTTTTGTTCGCTTTGTGACCGTCACGTACAAGAATCATTTTGTCAAAGATCAGTACGTAAAACAGGCAACGCCATACCTATTCTCACTTTAACAGGAGTGGTGTCCCACCCAACACTTAACCCCCACGCTGCCCTCTCTTGCCAGCCCTGAGGACCCTTCCAAGACACCCAAGCTTCTCACAGCACTAACTGAAAACCAATGCCCCCATTTCACATGCAGAGAAAACTGAGACCCAAAGAGATTACATGAGTCGCACAAGATCTCACAGCTCATCCGTAACAAAGTCAGGAGACAAAGCCGGCTGGAGCCTGCCCCGCAGCGCAGTGCTTTTCCGCTGGCACCGCGTGAGGCCCAAACGGAGGAAGTAATGTTCCCAGCCTACAAGAGAACAGGGTGTGTTTGGCCCCTTCATTACACAGGGTGTGTAATGAGCCCCTTCTTTCTGCGGGCAAGGCAGGGCGCGATCATCACCCGTACCTGTGGCTAGTGCCCAGAGGAGAAAGATGAAGGAGGCATCAGTGCAGTCTCCTCTCTCTTCAAGGACTCGCCAGTACTGCCATGCGCCTCTATTCTGAAACAACACACTGCTCAAAACGAGGACAGCCCCCAATGGGGAGCTCAGTGCCCGAACTCCCTACCTTCCCCTGATGAAAGCAGACCAGCTGCAACAACTGGCAGGGTTCAGCGCGGATGCACACAGTGGGCGACCAGGTGACACGAACACAAGCCAAGTCAACAACTCCAGGCTCAGTGAGTATCAGGAAGAAATATGACAGGGGCTGCCAGTCACAGGAAATGCAAGTAGGGAGGCTTTAAAATAATAAAGTTTCTTCGGAGCTGGTCATCCACACGATCCACGCACAAGAAGGCAGCCCCCCACTCCTGATTTCTGAGTGCGGGGGGAAAGGTCAGCCCAGGAGGGTATGTGAGTGCATGTGGGCACACACACACACCACACTCGGCACCTGGAAACACACCTGGCAGCCTCTGTAAAGCTCAATGACTCCTCTTTTTTTCATTCCGTTCAGTTCCTCTTACTGAAGCAGACGCCAGGAGGCCGCGATGGCAGAGGGGCAGGCTGACCCAAACGTCTCCAGGGCAGAACAGCAAGAAGATCTGGCCTGACTCCAAAGTCCAGGACGCACTAAACCCTAAAGCATGGCCTGGTGATCGGAAATTGGAAATGGGGGCAATGAAGGAACCCCCACCTTTGATGGGCCGCTGCCTCTCCAGACTGCAGGAAAAGACGCCGGATACAGGGCTATTAGTGAGGAACAAGTTGATTCCGACTCACAGCCCCCTTCGATGCTAGAACCGAACTGCCTGCCCTAGGGTTTCCGAGGCTGTGATCTCTACAGAAGCTGACAGCTGACTGTTCTACCAGGGAGCCGACTGGTGGGCTTGAACTGCTGACCTCTCTGTTAATAGCTCAGTGGTGCTTAACCACTGTCTTACCAGGGCTCGTAGTAAAGTACAAGGATGCCGTTGCATGCCCTTTTCTGTGGCTGTTTTGCATTGTGGCTGTTTGTCCTGGTTCTTGGTCTGTGAGAAGGAGGGGTGGTGCAAACGGGGGGACGCACGTGGCTATTAATAGAATCACCTAGAGTCAGCATGGTGGGAAGTTCTGGCAATCGACTTCTGAAGAGTGACCCAATGGAAACCCGAGAGAGCACACAGATGCGCTTGGACTCACAGGAGGACCCCAGGGGTTTGGAACTGTCCCCATTGCAACTGGTTTCAGTGTTGGTGTTGGGGGTGAGAGAGAGAGAAAGAGACGTCACAATGTGCTTCTGATAAAAAGGTTGAGGTAATTGAAGGGTGCATCGTCCATGCAGCAGTTCCCTTTGAAATGCCCCCTAGAGGAGAGCAGATGAGCCAGTCAGGGTGCAGGGTAGCAATGATGAAACATACAGCTTTCCTCTAGTTCCTAAATGCTTCCTCTCCCCACATACTGGCACCCCACTATCATGATCCCAATTCTACCTTAAAAATCCATCTAGACCAGAGGATATACACTGGTACAGATAGGAACTGGAAACACAGGGATTCCAGGGCGGATGATCCTTTCAGGACCAGTGGTGAGAGTGGTGATACTGGTAGGGTGGAGGGAGGGTGTGGTAAAAAGGGGGTTCCGATTACAGGGATTTACATATAACCTCCTCTCTGGGGGACAACAGAAAAGTGGGTGAAGGGAGACGTGGGACAGTGTAAGATACAACAAAATAATAATTTATAAATGATCAAGGGTTCATGAGGGAGGGGGGAGCGGGGAGGGAGGGGAAAAACGAGGAGCTGATGCCAGGGGCTTAAGTGGAGAGCAAATGTTTTGAGAAGGATGAGGGTAACACCCCCTCTCTATAGGATCGAATGACAGAGCCCACGTTGAAAGGACTTTGAAAGCAGGAAGCCCAGTGATTCCACACCATGAGGACGGAGAGCAGCCTATGGGGCAGACGTCTATGGAAAAGGAGAAAAGACCCAGGCCTGGGGGTCGGCACCAGCTCTGTCACTTACCAGTTGTGTGGTGTAAGCAAGTCACTTAATGTCTCGGGCCTTCCATTGATTTGTCGTCCCCCAGTGAAGATAAATGAGATGCACTGGGGGTTTATGAGTTCCAGCTATTCCATAGACGTTAGCAGCAGCAGCATTACCATAACACCAGCATAGAGATTCCCACCATCTACCGCCCCCTGTGGTATTCAATTCTCTGAGCAAACCACATCCAGACTGGCCCCACAGGACTTCCCAGCTGTTACTAGTCATGGCAGCAAGTGCTGCTAATAAAGTAATACCATGTCTCTCATAACAATAATATTGTTCTCTGATAAGAGAGCACACCAGTCTGGCCTGTGGCGCCAGGATAGAGTAACACAACTGCACTGTGGTCCCTGTGTGCTTATTAGTCTCGTCCTAAGAATATCGTAGTCTTGAAGGCAGACCGAGTCATGGAAGGTGGGGTTCATGGAGTAGACACGCTTGGTGGCAGACGACAGACGCAGATAACACCCAGTAGGTACACCTCTCCTCTGGGACACTGGCCTGGCCTCCTAGAGATGCAACTGGTGTCTGAGTCTCAGTTCAGAAAAGTCTGGAGAGAAAGTCCTTCTCCCCCACGCTCCCCACAAAGCCCCAGTTTGCTGAACACCGCATGTTTTGGGCCTCTCCAAACCCAAAGGAGGACAAGCGCTAGAATGGCCCTGTTCTTACCAAATAGCGCGGGAAGGAGCAAGCGCTCACTTCCCAGAGCTCCGGAGGCCGATCCAAAGGGGTCCACGTCTCCAAAAGCGGGATGAGAGGAACAAGGGCAGAAGAGGACCCTGAGCAGCTAAGATTTATTAATAGCTTCTTTCCATCTCCCAGCCTGCCTCACTTTCTCATCTCAGGGTGACCTCCAAAAGTCACACCACGAGAGCATACTTATTATTACTATAATTCCAGTGGTAATATTGGTACGTATGCTCGCAGATGCCTCCAAAGACGTGACGTGCCTGTTCGCCTGCGTTTCCAATTCACAGCGTCTCGAGAGCCAAAAATACTCTGCTATCAGATCACGCTCAACTTCCCCCCCCCCTTCTTCCTTTTTAAATTAAACATGCCTCCTTTCTCAGGGCCATTCTTTTCGATCCTCCACAAGGCAGCCAATTCGATTCTTTGTACCACCCCTCACCCCTGCCGCCAACCCCACCCCAACACCCGCCCTGCCCACCTCCACCTTCCTACAAGCAAAATCGCAATGTGAAGAAGGTTAATACAACGTCAAGCCTCCCTCTGATGAATGACAGGTTAATGAAGTGCACGTCTCTTAAATAATTCATACTTCTAATAACCATGTTACTCCGCACTTAAGCCTCCCTTAGCCATCGACTTAGGGTAGTGAGGGGTGAGGCTGTGGAAAGTAAGGCTTGGAGGATTGAAGAGGGCCCCTGTCCACTATCCTCTTTCACCCCATTCCCCAGGGAGGCAAAAGCTGCTTTCTGGGCAGGTGAACCAGCAGCGGGAGCCAGTGAACCAGGTGGGAAAAACAGAGGGCAGGGGGAGCTCAGATAGAAAGAAGGATGTGCATTCAAGAGCCAACGGATCTCTGGGCAAAGGCACATTCCTTTCTGAGACACCGAGACGTCTTCAGAAGATATCAACTCAATTCCTTAGGAGCCCGCAGCCTCCCCACTCAATGAAGCGCTCCTTCATCGGGAAGGGCGCTCTTTGGCACCTGTAGGTGCTGTTTTTGTTCCTCGATGAAAGGAGCCTTTTCCAAATGGCTGTGTCTCTTTTAACTGGTTGTGTCCGCCCTGCCAGGCACTGGACTCCCAACTCCCAGATAGGAGACGACGAAGCCAGGACATTGGTTTCCTGATGCTGCTGTAACATTAACTCAACTTGGTCTCAAAACCACACGTTTAACTTTCTCATACTACTGAAGGTCAGAAACACACACACAGACACACACACAAACAGCCTGGGTTCCCAGTAGCAGCACTCTGGTGTTTAGAGTCAGACCCTTCTTTGCTGTGAGTAGCTCTCCTGTGTGTTACAGGATGCTGAGCGGCATCGCTGGTTCTACATCATTTGTACCCACTGTCACCTCAGATCCCTGCCCCCACCCCCAGCTCCTGAGGTTATGAGAACCAAAGCTATTTCCAGACATAGTGATGGCCGCCAGCAGGCAAAAGGAACCCTCCTAGGAAAGACTGGGTTATGAGATCAGAAGCTTTCACCGTCTGCTCATTTCATGTCCTTATTATGTTGGGGGCAGTGGGAAGGGGACAGCCTGGGAGACAAGAGTGGAGGGTTCATACCCCTCTGGAATGGCCCCAGCCCCACCCACAGTTCAGCATACACCTGGGCAGCCAGGTGGACCACAGTGATAGAAGTTCATGCATCTCACACACAGGTCAGTAGCATGTGTGAGTTTCCCTGGTCTCACTCTCAATCTCATTTGTCAAATGAACACATGGAGCCAGACGATTGCCAGGCTCACCTGGGGGACTGAGTTCCTCAAAGGTAAGGTGTTTCTCCGCTAGGCATTCCCAAATGTGAGAGACCGGGCCTGAGGAAAGCATGACCCTAGACCCCAAAGGATGCATAGCCATACACACACCAGGCATGTGCCATGAACTACAAATCGCCTGTCTCCCCGTGGCCTTCTCTGTCACCTCCGACACTCTCACTCCATCTTTCTCTCTCTCGCTCCATAGAGCTTTGGTGTTCACTCCCTCTTGTTATGTTTCAAAGTGAAAGGATGCAGGGCTTTGTGGTAATTCACCTGTTTTTGTCCTCCCCCCACTCTCCTCCCCACACACATACCTTGCTGCTGAATAAGCTCGGGAACTTTTTATTTTTATTAAATCTGGTAGTTTCCGAGAAGGTGGTACAGAAAACTTCCCTGAGTCCTGATGCATCAGATTATTACAATATTGCCTAACGGAGGCTTTTGCCAAAGAATGAGCTGACACAGGGATATTGGGTACAGACCCCCCAAACAGGCTGTCGGTGGGTCTCAGAAGCAATCTCGGCCTATGTTTAGACTCCGGTGTTTCCTTGAAGAAAAGAAAACCAGACAGCCTTCCTTGCAAGCCTTGTTTGATGGATAAAATTATTTGGCAAGGGTATTCGACAAATAAAAGACATTTAATTCCATTTGAGCTTAATCTTCTTTCTCTGTACAATGTGACCTTAAAAAAAGCATTTAAAAATATATCCAAATACTAAGCATAAATATCTTGTCCCATTTTCAAACGGCAAATGGAATTGACTTTCAGATGATGGCTACATGCCAGCTCGAGCTTACCCTTCAATGTCTGGCAACATTTGAGCTGGCCTAGCAGAAAGATCTCAAAATAGACATAAGAATTCCCCGGGCTTGGGACATGCCAGAGAATGGCTCCACGGACTGGAGAGTGAGTTTATAAAACAGTGCAGCCCTCCCTTCCTCCAGAAAACTCCCAGTCACCACCAGCCCCCAGAAACCCCTTCTTGTCTGCCTCCATGAAAGCACATGCCACTCAAAGGGGGTGCAGGGAGATGTCGGACAGGGCAAGATATGACAAAATAATAGTTTATAAGTTATCAAGGGCTCATGAGGGAGGGTGGAGCGTGGAGGGAGGGGAAAAAGAGGACTTGATGCAAAGAGCTTAAGTGGAGAGCAAATGCTTTGAAAATGATGAGAGCAATGAATATACAGATGTGTTTTACACAATGGATGTATGTATGGATTGTGATAACAGTTGTATGAGCCCCTAATAAAATGTTAAAAAAAAAAAAAAGAAAATGATGATGGCAATATATGTAGAAATATGCTTGGTTTCAATTGATGTATGGATTGTTATAAGAGCTGTTAAGAGCCCCCCACCCCCAATAAAATGCTTTTATTAAAAAGCAAAAAAATAGAAAGAAAAAACAAAGAAAGCACAGGCCACTCTTGTTCAGCACTGGCCCTCACCTCTGTGCCTCCTCCACGCTCTGCCCTGGCAGCCTCCACTCCCAACACACATTGCTCCATTCCCAGGTAGAGGCTTGTCTCCTGAGCCAGACTGGAATCTCCTAGAAGCCCAGGAGACTAGCAAGTGTTTGGCACCGTGTATTTGGTGAGAAGAAGGGAGAAAGGCAGGAGGGGAGGGAGGGAGAGCAGGCGGGCCACGTTGCCACACACTAATCATGGGCCAGAGGCAGCTATGGCTCTCACCACTCCCTCCGCGCTAATCAAGTGAGCATAACTAGACTCCCCACGTAAACAGCACCCCCCGAAGTCACTCAGTCTGTAACAGGCCACCTGTGTGGTGCTGGGTCAGTGCCAGAACTACAAATGCCCATGGGGTTCTGCTTGGAAGATTTCAAATACAGCACTTCCCGGCGGGGGGGGGGGTCTAAATGTCATTCTCAAATGCCGAGTGGCACTGCAGTCTGCCATTCTGTCCTTACAGAGTTGGTTCCAGCCACATTCTGTTTTTAGCTCCTGGTTGTCACCAAGTACATACTGGCTGGCCACTATGTTCCTAGTCTGTGGCTGGGGTGCCATGGCTGCTTGGCGTGGCTCTTCCCTCCAGTCATTGTAACTCTCACATAGTCCCTGGGTGAGCACATCCGCATAAGGCGCAGAGGCCTCGGGTAGGTAGGATCCGAGAGAATCCCGTGACCATCCAAAGAGGAGAGACACCAGTGGAGAATGTTCTAGAGCCCAGTCTGAAGTGGTAGAAGCATCGGAGGCACCAGCGGCCACAGTAGCGGAGACCAGGAGGCAGAGCAGCGGGCCAACGCCGAGCCCATGGCAGAACGACCCATGGAACAAGGCAAAGGACATGAGGCTCAGGGGCTGAGGCCCAGAGAGAGAGGCCAAAAGGGAACGTGACCGCTAGCTGAGAAGAATCTCTGCTCTGCACCCAACTGCGTCCTTCATATTTTTTGATCCTGACTCGTGATGGCCAGTTCACTTCCGTAATAACCTCCCCCAACCATAAGGACTGAGGTCTGTCGAGCCATGGCAAGGGATTCTCGAACTCGGGGGGAAAGTCGGAAGCCATCGGAGGAATGGTTGGTGGCAGACTACGGTGAAAGCCTGGAGTGTGCCCTAGGGCTGGCCTGTGCTTCGCAGCCTTGGGCTGGTGGGACGCTGAATTCTCCTTCTACCTTTGGAAGTCAGAGGTGGCCCTTGTTCCATTTCCTAGGTGGCTATAAGACTGGCCCACCACTGCCATGGGCTCCCTTCCCGGCATTCTTACTGCAAGTGCCAGGCCCCTCGTCACCGCAGAGAGCACAGCTGCCTGAAACGGAGCAGCTGGCTGGCAGGCAATGACCCCTGACTTGTGTGCATCTCTGTGTTCTGAGCTGAGCCCGTGGAGCCCTGGTGGTATGGTTACACATTGGGCTGCTAACTGCAGGGTCAGCAAGTCAAAGCCATCAGTCACCCCTTGGGAGAAAGATGAGGCTTCCCATTCTCGTAATGAGTGACAGGCCTGGAAAGCCACAGAGGCTATCCTCCTCTGTCCCAGGGTGTCGCTGTGAGTCAGAATGTTCTCTCCGGCAGTGTATTTACTTATTTGTTTATCTACCAATGGATTTGTTTGGAGGTGAAGGTCTGTAACTAGGAGGGAAAGGAAGGGACTCCGGAGAGCTTTTCTACGCATCCAGCTCCATGCTCTGGGTTCCGCAAACACTCATTTCTTCCTCTGTCAGGAAGGGGCTCCCTCTCTCCGTCTCCATGTTATCAGTGGAAAAACTGTGACCCAAGACTTGATGTAGCTGTGTGTCCAAGGCCGGGCTACCCAGACAGCAAGTCTCAGCCTGAACCCCAGGTTCCCCACTTCAAATCCCAGGTTGCTTCCTGTGCGCCATCATTCCTCCCAAGAGGAACGGTGAATTCAGCTGAAGGCCAAGAACACTGGAAAACTGAGCCTCGCACACCAGACCCCTCCCCGTGGCTGCTCCTCGTAGCTCCCTGCTGCTTGTTAAGTGATTTTCTTGGCCAGTTGGAGTCGACTGGACGGCAATGAGCTTGGTTTGAGTTAACAAGAAATAACTAGAGTCCCGGGAGGACAGTCCATTAGAAATATGTCCTTGGGAATTGGAACATAAAACAAGCCTAAACAGGACAGCCTCTGCTTGTGGGTGGAGTTCATAAAATCCACCCCTCTCCGTGCAGAGAAGGGCCTGGGAGAGCACTGCATTCAAGCTCAGCTTTAACGGGGTAAACTGAGGCATGGACAGATGATGCCTCACTCATTTCAGTTGCATTAACTTGTAGCAATGGCAAGACCCAGACTGAGCTTGGTGACTCCCTTCTGGTTCCCTTTGAGTTCTCAGGTCCTAGTTGGCTCAGGTATGTTGTTACTCACCGCTCCCAGCCCTTGGCACCAAAACTCAGGGAGGGCCCCCGGGGCCAAACGTCTTTCCTGTCGGGTAATCCGGACCGAAGGCCACAGATGGATGCATCTCGGCATTTGCTCATGTGCACAAGTCATTTCCCGCCTCATTTGCCCCACTGACAAAAATACTATCTTTAAATAACAAGCACACAGTGGCAGACACCCAGCTAGGGACAACACTGGTGCAGAGGAAGACAAGGCCACCATTCAGCAACCCAGCCTGCCCTCAGAGGCAGGATTAGCAGTGCTGTCTCACAAAACTCTGTCCTCCCTCTCAAGGCCTCTTTCTGTAGTGAGGCGGGTCTCAGGAGAGAGGAGCCCAGTCTCCCAAGTCAGCCTTCCTCAATGCCTCCAGCAGGATGCAGGCCCATCCAGACGTGGTCGCCCAGAGCCAGTGCCATGACAGACAAACGGTGTTGGGCAGGACTGGAGACACCTATGTTGACACTTATAGAATGGCTCGGGGATCATGGCTGGGGATCCCCCTTTGGGGAAGGTGGATCCATGAGCACACTCTGGCCCCTTCTATTTGGGCCATCCAGAAAGGAGGCATCCTGGCTGGCCAGGCAGATGGCACCACACTGCTGAAGTCATCCCTAACCAGCTGGGCTCCCTCCATCTCGACCGCAGCCTGCAGACAATCCAGGTGCCGAAGACTCACTGATTGATCAATCCTGGCTAGGATTTTCTTTCCAACACGTCGTGAAAGCATGACAGGTCGATCCATAGCCCAGAGGTCTCCAGGCTCCTTCTTAGGGTCACGGGCCAAGCAATATTCAATGATCCAGCTGCGCCCGTCTTTGCACACGGACCCGCGCTGCTCACCTCAGCAGTTCTTACTGCTTAACTGATACCACCTGCAACTCAAGGGGCTGAAAATCCTGCAACACGGGACTCCTCAAACTTCCATGTGCATGGAATCCCCCGGGGAGCGTGTTAAAGGCACACGCCAATTCAGCAGGTCAGGAGGGAACCTGAGGTTTGGTGTTTCAAATGAGCTCCCTGAGGATGCTGACCACAGTGGGAGGAACAAATCCTCTTGAGTGATCTGCATGGTTCAAGATGGTACCCACCAGCCACGAGTAGCTTTTAAGCACCGGAACTGTGGCTCATCTGAGTTGCTGCCCAGTGACAGCACTCATCCTGACAGGACCTCCTTGGGACGTGGGGGCACCTATTCTCAGGGCACCACCCCTGACCTCTGTAAAGTTGTCTTGAAGACACCCTCTGTCCAGGTACCAGAATGGGACGGGTGTAGTGCCCGCCAACTTCTGCCATCCAATGCTGGCTCATGCACTAGACCCCCAGCTTCTCCGTCAGCAGCTCAGTAGGAGTAGCCAATGTAGCACTCCGAGATCCATTGGATGCTTCTGTCCCCCAAATGATCCCAGAACTGGAAAGAACCAAGAGCATCCTGCCTGTGGGCACAGGGCCAGGACCAGCCTCCAGAGGCAACTGTGTGAACTAGCTTCACCCTGGCATCCCCTCTGGCTGTGAACTTGGCAGGGACTTGCCAGGCATCAGTCAAGCACCCACTGGGGTTGTCTCATTGCCACCACTGGCTACGTTCTCCCCGGTGCATAGGGGAGGAGCCTCCTGTGGTGGCTCCATCCTTCCTGGCCAACCCCAGCCCTGGACAACCTGCAGCAGCCCCAGCACCACCTGAGAGTTCCACTCCCCCACGTGCAAACCAATGGGCCTTTCTTTGACCCTCTTCCCTGTGGCTCATCAATATAAGAAAGGGGGTACGTTTCACAGGAAGAGGGAGAGGAGAGGTGAAGACATAAAGAAGTAGCCCGCCGAAGCCTGGTGTCAGTCTTCTGCGGCACGTGCTCCAAGGAGGCGCTGCGAAAGTCATTGGGATTCCGTGCCTGTGGTTCACACAGACGCCACACGCTGCCCTCCCTGCCTGTACCTCCTTCAGGCCCAGGTCTTTCCACACTGGTCCACCGTCTCTGTGCATCTGCACGATGTTATCGGTGACACTGGGTCACTCCGGTGCCAATCAGGAGGCGCAGCACCTCCAATTAGGCAGAGAAAGCAGACGCTTCTTGCATAGGAAATCTGGTTGGAAGGAGCATGGGATGACCCCTGACTTGTGAAGCTCCTGCATGCAAATTCGCCCCCAGCAGGAGCTCCCTGGAGGATGACAGGAGAGGGAACCTCTCCCAGCCCCTCCAGGATGGTAGATTGAAGGCAGTCCGCTTGGTGGTCACGGACACCAAACTGGGAAGGAAAACCAAACGTTAAATAAGCAAAAAGATCCCCCTTATCTATCAAGAGCTCTTCTCTTCTCATTTCCCTGGCTTCGTCTCAAGCACCTCTCTTTAACTATTCCTCGCTTTAAGAAATACAATTTACAGATAGAAAATGTAGGACACTGGTGTGTGTGTGTGTGTGTGTGTGTGTGTGTGTGTGTGTGTGTGTTTTGAATATGCCAAACTTTCAGAAATCTCAAAACCTGCCTCCGTTCCCCACCTCGACATCCCCAAATTCCAATTGGATACATCCGAGGAAGGGAAGGAAGAGTAGCTACCCGACATGATTCTCCGTGATTCTTCCCCTGGGGAGGAGTGTGGGGAACAGTGCGGCCCCACGGTCCCTCCTCTCTGGGGAGTCCCGACGATGTTGCCAGGTAAACTGGAGGCCACTGACTGTACAGAGCAGGGGTTCTCAACCTTCCTCATGCAGTTTAATACAGTTCCTCATGTTGTGGAATGCATTATTTTCCTTGCTACTTAAACCATATGTTCAAGCAGGCTTAAGACAATTGAATGATGGATTGTCCTAAGATTTGTAAGAGCCCCCCAATAAAATGATGAATAATAATAATTGAAACAAACGCCTTTGGTTGCCAACTGTAGGATCTGTAGCTGAAGATGCACCAGCCATGCATTACAGCCCTGGAAACACACACACACACACCCCGGGGCAATTCTGCCCTGCTCGAGAGGGGGTCTTTGAGTCTGAATCCACTGGAGGCAATGGGTCCCTAGAGATTCTGAGCCCGTGCATCTACTTTGGAGCACAGAAACCTATACTTTTAAGGAGCACAGCTGCTAGCTCTGAGGTGGCTCGGCTAACCACAAGATCAGCAGTTCTAAACTCCTAGCCTGCTCCACACAGGATGAGACTTTTCCTCCTTTAAAGATTGACAGTCTTCGAAGCCCCAAGGGGCAGTTGTACTCTGTCCTTTAGGGTCGTTATGAATAGGAATCTGCGCGCTGGCAGGGGGTTGTTGGTGGTCTCCTGCGCAGCACCTTGAGAAGCTCTGTTCTTGAACTTCAGACCCCGGCCAAGCAGAATGTATCGAGAAGCTTAATCTCTGAAAACATATGACTCATGTGTTAAGCATGCTTCTGTAGTTAAACCCTGGTTTCTAGCTACATTATGAAGCCTCCTCAGCTGTAGTACAGAAGGCAGCGCCTGCTGGCCATCTTTTATGCTACAGACAAGAGCGAGTGGACCTGTAAAGAATAAGAAATGAAAGAAGAGGAGTCCTGGTGGCACTGAGCGCTAACTAAAGGGCAGTCATTCCAAACCCAATAGCTACCCCGTAGGAGAAGCGAGGGTGGAGGCACTTGTAAAAATGTACAGCCTCAGAAAGCCCAAGGGGCAATTCATCTCTACCCTACGGGTCGCTGTGAGTCCAATCCTACTCCCTGGCAGTGGGTTTGGGGGTAAGAGGCAGGGAAGAGACTCACAAGGCTAAAGAAAGAGTTTGACAACCCAGCTTCCAGAGCAGAATGAGAAAAAAAAAATTTTTTAACTTGCTACAGTCAAGATTCTGAGTTATGAAAGGTGTTATCCCTTCAGGTCTGGAAAGGCAGATTTCTCCTCTGAGGGTAAAACTTCATCACACGTACAAGCTGGAGAACTTGGGACTCTCAGAGTTTCCCATTAACCGAGCGATTCGGAAAGAGAGACTTTGCCACCCTCTTGGAGATGTCATTTTCTCTGTTACTGTAGCACAGATTAAGTGTACAAACACTGCCCACTAACTCGCCGAGTATTTACGGATCATTTTCTTTAAGAAAATCCTGGGTTGTATCAAGAGAAAGTCACAGAAACCAGATCTCGGAGGGCTTCACTTCAGCCTGGAGAAGAAGATGCTAAGATGCAGCAGTCCATTTAAGCAGGGGTTTGGGGGAGAGGGGAGACCTCAGGATATGAAGCCCAGCATCAGAAACACTGTACAAAGATGACGGTAGGGAACAAATACTTCATCCTTCATCTGAACTTGAAAATCTATCCATGGCCAGGGAACCCGGGTCAAAGAGGATCTATCCCTGACACCAGTGTATGCAAAATATGTATGTTCATCAACCACATAGACGGTCATGGTGGAGGAAGTAAAGGTAGAACATGTCGGAGGCCAGGATGCACCTTAGGAGGGGTAAAAGAAAAAAATGTCGCTGCTAGTGACTCATAGTGGCCCCATAGACAGAGGAGAACTGTGGGTGCCCTCAACAGGGGCAGGGAACCTTTCTCCTGCCAGGGGCAATGTGTACATTAATAATATCGCTCATGGACCACAGTGGTCAAATATTTAATGAACTCACCCTAATGTGATGCTTCTCCTGAACGAAGTACAGCCAGAATGCTCATTAGGAGCAAGGATAGAGAGACTTTGTCTCATCTACTGCGGATATGTTATCAGAGTCCCTGGGGGGCGTGGGGTGGGGTTGGGGGACCCACTTGGTAGAGAGGAAGGAAAATGTAAAAGAGAAAGACCCCTAACAAGATAGAGTAACAAGGTGGCTGCAACCATAGGTTCAACATGACATCCAAAAGGTTAGATTTGACTCGGCGGCACCTAACAACAACAAAAATGATGGCTGGAACGGCTTCTCTTTGATGAGCCATGTGCTGTCAGCTGGTGATGAGTTCAACATGTAATCTGGCTTGCAGGCTGGGCATTCCCCATGCCAGCAATAGATGGCAGAGAAGGGCCCCATATGATTTCCAAGGTGATAAGTATGTGTGGAAGCTGGCTGCTGCATCTTCCCCCTGCAGAGCGGTTGGTTGGTGGATGTGAACCACTAACCTTGTGGTTAGTGGCCCAGTGCTTTACACACTCCACCACCAAGGTCTTAAAAGGAGGGTACCGTTGTTCTGGCAGCCACACCAAGTTATTATGGGGTCCTTAGACCTTATGGATCCCATGGTGGTGCGTGTGATGTACTCCTTCCATCGTTCACTTCCCTGCATCTTGTCCCCATCATGGTCCCTCCAGCAAGAGCAATAGGAAGCCATGATGAATGGCCTTCTTGCCATTCCCAGGGAAGAAGAGAACTTCCTCCAGCAGTCAGCGGTAGGAAGTCCCCTCCTTTCCTAAGTCATTGACAATCCATTCAGCTACTACATGTGCGGAATCAGGCTTGGAACAAAAAGACACCTGCCCTCCTCCTCTCCCATGGGACACAAGCAAGCACTGTGAATGCAGTGGGCTATGTCAGCCCTGGGGAGGCCAGAGGCCCCATCTACTCCCTCCTTCCTTTGCTCCTCTCACAGGTCCATGCATGGGGGTCAGATGGTGCTCCAGCACAGAGCCCAGCAGACAGATAGCCACAGAGGTGAAGGAATGTCTCCATTTCACCTGACCGCACTGCCCTGCTCCTCTCCTGATTGCCCCAGCAGGAAGACCACAGCCTTCCACTGGGGCTCCATGGTTGCAGTAACCTGTCCCAGTCTCCCATCCTGGCCTTCTCCTGGGTCATGAGCACAACTGATGAAAAACAACAATAGTAGAGACAAGAAGATTTCTGCTTTCAGAAAAACCAGAGCAAATTAAATAAAGACAAATGAATGAATGAATATTGCTTCATGGAGAAAAACAAAAAACCTCCAGATTCCTTACCCCCAGATGTAAATATTGGTCGGGGTGGCTAAAAAAAAAGAGGAAAAGCAAACCTGAAATGGACTGTGGGCCTTTGCTGGCATCGAACTTAATTTCAAACAAAGAAAGAAAGCCAGAGCAAGCAAGCCTCTAATGGCATTGCCTCCAAAGGGCAAGTGCCTACCTGCAGAGGGAAGGCCACCCCCATCACAGGCCTAGATGAGGCTGCATGACACAGTGGCTGAAATTAAAGCAGGGGCCTTGAGTCAGGTTCAAAGGAAGCCTTTGTCCCATCGCTGGTGGGAACCCAACTGTGACACTTACTAGGGAGGTGGCCTTGGGCAATCTACTTACTCAGTGGGTGGCTCGTTCCTCCTCTGTAAGGCCACGCCTATTTCACTGGGTTTGTATGACAATGGACTGAGCTAATGCGCCTCTCCCACTCAAGACCTTGCTTGGCACAGAGCAAGAACTATTTGATTAAATACAAGCACTGTCCTTCATTTCCCCTATCCAACAGCACGTCTGAAGGTCACCCGTGTTCTATTCCAAATAAGTCGGACTCCCATTACCAGGCCAATGTGGTTATAAATGAGAACCCCTTGTGCAGAGGGGCTGTAGGAGGGAGGAAGCAACTTTGACTGAGAACCAGCTGAACACAGCCCCTGGGGTAGATGGATATCTTCCCCTATAAAGTCATGCGATTTAATCTCATAAAACCCTGGGGGATTGAAATGGTGACCCTCATGATTATAGAGGAGGAAATAGACTCAGAAGATCTGATGACCGATTAGAAACCTATTAAGACATGTAATGAGGAGAGAACAGTGCTTTGTAAAAGGACATCAACGGAAAAGAGGAAGATCCTTGTTGAACCAACCTGACACCGTGATTGAACCACGGGCTCAAACTTGACAATTGTGAGGACGGTGCAGAACCAGCCGGTGTTTGGTTCTACTGGACACAGAGCCTCCTGTGAGCCAAGGTCACCTAACAGCAAGAAGAAGGACATTAGGAGCTACTGATTCTCTCCAGAACTACAGAGTTGGTAGAGCACCCATTTGCCTCATCATTCCTTCACACTGGCATTTGTGTTTTCACAGAAAGGGTAAGCGTGGGGCTCTAATGAAATTATAGCTCTGTCCTCCTCTCCCTTCAGGTCTGTAGAGAGAGGAATCACAGTGGACAGAAAAGTACAATGGAGGTAGAGATAAAGACTAGGTTTGGTGAGTCCGCAAAAAGAACCCAAGGTGAACCCAAGGACCAGCCATGGGCTTGGTACTGGGGCTTAACATGTGGTGTCTCTGGTAGAATCTCAATTCTGTGGGAGAGTCTAGCCCAAATGAATGTGGCCCTGGAGACCAAGCCACCATTAATTTTCTTTGATGCCTGCCCAAAGCAGGCATCACTAATCAATTGCAACACTCTTCCCCGCTGATTCTGGATGCAGTTTCAATATTCCTGGGTGTACCAGCTCAAGAAGCCTGGCCAATCTCTCAGCACTGACTACTAGGTAAAAACTCTTTGCTCGTCTTTCTCTTCTCCAAACTTCCCATGTGAGTTTAGGTGGCACCCTGCCTTCAAAGGGCTGGTCTCCATAGGGAAATGACTCAAATCATAGGGCAGAGGAAGACGGTGACAAAGAAATTCCTAGAGACTTCAGGCTGAGCCTCAGTGAAGAATTCTGGAGGGGAAATGACCTCAATACAATAGTCTGAGGGTAATGCAATATGACTAACAACGCACAGGATGACTCATAATTCATTACTTCTCTAGTTTACATTTGTAAAAGGTTTTACAAATCTCCATCATCTGACCCTTAAAATTTAAGGCAGCAAAGGCCCCTTGTAAAGTATAAAGCATGAAATTCTCAAGCGCTTTAGGTGTTTGTAGATGTTCGATTGTAGAAGTCATTTGTGGCAAATAATTTCCTGTGCAATCTTCCAGGCACGTCTTCTTCCCCCTTATTACATTGCATCTGCTAGAACCTCAGAGCATCCTTCTGCTGGCAGATTTAAGGACCAGGAGCACCTGGGTCACATTGCACCTGTCTAGCAATGCAGACTCTCGGGCCTTCCGCATTAGGACAGGCATTTTTATAGGATCCCCAGATGACTCATGTGCACATTAACGTTGGAAAAGCCCTGCTCTGGTACCTGTGGAATCACCTTCCTGCGTTTGCCCTCACTTTAAGAAGAATGTGTCTCCATTTCTCTCAATAGTCATGACGACCGTTACTGGTTATTGACAGATAGCCTGTATCCAGATAAAGCAGAGAAGTCTATGAAAATAGTAGCAACTGAAGAAATGAAGCCATGGAGAACTGAAGTGTCTGCCATAGATCAGTAATCTTGCAAGGGAGCAAGCACAGAAGCGCATGCCTCTGCTACCCAGGTGGCTGCATGGCCATCACTGGGGAAGATGAGCCAACACAAATTGTCCATGGCCACCCAGCAGGAGCCTCCCAGCCAATCAGAATGCATCAGGGGCCACCAAAAGGTTCCTGTAAAAATGGAATTAAAATATGATGGAATTCCCCCGATTACAAGGATCTACATATAACCTCCTCCCTGGGGGACGGACAACAGAAAAGCGGGTGAAGGGAGACGTTGGAAGGTACAAGATACGACAAAATAATATTTTATAAATTATCAAGGGTTCATGAGGGAAGGGGAGCAGGGATGGAGGGGGAAAATGAGGAGCTGATGCCAGGGGCTTACGTGGACAGCAAATGTTTTGAGAAGGATGAGGGCAATGAATGTACAAATGTGCTTTACACAATTGATGTATGTATGGATTGTGATAAGAATTGTATAAGCCCCTAATAAAATGATTTTAAAATAAACACCAAATATAAATATATATATAATGGAATTTTTCCACAAAGGTGTTGACACCCTCTCATATTTTCAAAATGACTGAATGACTTTGTTTACACAAGGCTAGCCAAAATGCCACTGTTCACACCCCAGTTGCTCCCCTGGAGAAAGCAGGGACATCCACCCGCAGGGAGATTGCCACCTTGGAAACCCTAGGGGGCAGTTTGACTCTGTCTCGGAAGGCTGATCGAAGCTGAAACCAGCTAGACAGCAACGGGTCTGCTTTACATCAGAGAGTGCATTTCAGCCTAGCCAAATGAACATTACACCGTTGATTCCTGAATGTTTGTAAAATCACATGTTTGAATATACAAGAGGGGAAAAAAATCTCTATTTTAAGGTACTTTCAACTAAATACTTTCATAAAGGTTGGGGGCGGGAGGATATCTTGCCGCATGAAAATTTACTCCCTGATAGGTTTTAATCAACACGTGTTGATTGGGCACAGCTGTGTGCCTATAACTGTCTTTAGCTCTAATAAGGATTCAGAAGACAGAAAACTGTGGTCCTCAGTTTCAGCATGCCTCAGATTCACCTGAGGGGCTTATTAACACACAGATGGCTGGCTTTCGGCCCCCACTCCAGCTTCCCTGATTCAGCGGGTCTGAAGTGGGGACTGAAAATTAGCATGTCTAATCAGTCTCCAGGTGATGTGAATGCTGGCTGGTCTGGGGCCCGTGCTTCAAGAACTATTGGCACAGGCTAGCCTCCCTGCCTCTAAGGCAGTGGTCCTCAACACTGGGTGCACATGGAAATCACCTGGGATACATTTGTAAAGTAGATATCTGGGTCCGTCCATGACCAGTTGAATCAGAATCTTTGGATAGAGCCAAGGCAACGGGGGGATGGGGGTCTTTCACATCCTCCCTAGGGCTTTCTAATAGTTCAGCAGTTGGGGCAGGGGAGGAAGATGGACATGCAAGGGTAGCGCAATGCCCACAGTGCTCCGTTGAAGCCACTTAGTGCCAGCTTGCTGCTACCTGCTGTTAAGTCAGTACCTGCTCATTGTGCTCCCAAGTGGTACAGGGCTGAAGGGCTCTCTCAGTGACCTTTTAGAAACAGAGTTTCTAAACAGTTTTCTGAGGCACCTCTGGGAGAGTTTGACGACCAATCTTTCAGCACTTAGTCAAGGGACTTACTCCTTGGTGCCACCCAGGACTCCTGGTACCAGGAGCCAATGTGCATTCAGCAGCATCCCACTGGTAGGTTGACATGTGCCGTGGTAATAGGATTTCCACCCCAGGCATTGAAAAACTGTTCATTGCATGGATGAAGTGGGCGTGCAGCTGGGTCATAAGGATCAGGGTGGAAGAAACAATATGAGTGCACGTTCTATGATGGGAGAGGGCCAAGACGTCTTTGGGAAGAGGGAGAAGACGGAATATGCTCAAGAGAAGTGTTTTTTTTTTTCTGCAAAGGGGATGCTTTGCAGAAAATAGGATGTCCGCAGTTTAGAATTTCGCACAGTAGAGTTTCCCATGTTTTTTTTTTTAAATGCACACAGTCAGTATAGGAAAGCTTCTGGGGGAGCTTCCAAAAGTTCAGGAGAAAATGCTATTATCTTTTCATTCCATTTTTCCACAAATTGTTTTATGTCGTATTGACCAGGCCAAATTCATCTGCAACCTGCTGATGCAACCTCACAGCAACCCACCCAGGGTCGTCCAAGGACCTTCTGGTCTTCATGCCAACACAACAACTTGATAGCTTGCAGGAAGGGCCTACGTAACCAGCCCGTTTCTCCCTCGGATTAACCAAGCCCGCACGATCCCAGCCGCCTTGACTGGGGACTCATGGATCTTCAAACCCCTGTGCCAATTCCTCAGAGGAGCTGCTGCTGCTGCTGACATCCACTCTGCACGTAAGATGCTCTGTGTGAGGCAGACGTGCCTGAGCTGACTGGAGAAACATGACACCCGGAGGAGGAAAATAGCAAGAACGCAGAGTGGGAAGAAGTTTTGTCTAGCCCTCTCCGCCAGAGGGAAAGAGAGGCCTGCCGGAGCCATTTGGACACCCTTCCGGAGTTCAAAAAGGTGGGGCTGGGTGTCTGGGACTCCTAGACCTTGAGAGCCAAGAAAGAGAAGAACACCCATGGATACGTCATGCCTGGCCTCTGCTGACTTCTCAGTTCCCTGAACTCCCATCAAAGTCCCACTGTCACAATGTCGTGCACTGTTGGTTCAGCGTCTTCTATCTGGGAGGGGAGAAAACAGAAAGATTAAGGAACTCATCCACCACTTGTATGAAAGCTTTTGATGATCAAAGTGGTAAGTGATCGTCTTGTCATTTATCGGGCATCATCCAGAAAGGAGGTCGAATTCCGTGGAGGCTCCTATTCCAGAGAAATGAAGCTCATCCTTAAGCGCAGGCCGCTTTGGGTTTTGCTGTTTTCGGCATCTTCATCATTTAAGGTGGAAATTGCTCTAGCACGGCACCCGCCTGCCTGTTTTCTGAGACAGAGAGGGACGTGTCACCCCAGGCACAGCTCTCAGCGGCTCCCTAGGCAGCAGGCTACAGTTTCATCGAGCTGCAACACAGACTCAGGCTCATTGTGCTGCCTGGGACTGCTGGTCTCCAAACGGCCTCACGCTGATGAGATCCTTGAGATTTTTTTGTGTCTAGTTGGCTTGATTCGGGTTTTAATCCCCTATGTCCTTTCTAGTTGTCAGTCTGTCCATCATCGTGCCTTGGTGTTGGTCGCTATTACCAGTTCTTCATCCCACCCCATTGCAGTGACAATGTGTGGCTTTGAATTTGCTGGGAATTAAGAACTTTACCCAAATTAGTATACTAGCATGCGTAGAAAGAATCCACAAGGCTCAGAAAGGCAGTGTAGGCTCTCAGTAATTGTGCAACCTTTCCCTTAGGAAACCCTTGGCATCTGCCTGGAGGGCTTTAGATCACACTTCCTTTTCTTTAATTTAATAAATCTTTTTATTGGGGCTCATACAACTCTTATCATAATCCATACATACATCAATTGAGTAAAGCACCCTTATACATTCGTTGCTCTCATCATTCTCAAAATTCTCCTTCCACTTGGGTTCCTGGAATCAGCTCCTTTTCCTTTTTTCCCTCCCCCTCCCTCCCCGCTCCCTCCTTCCCCCTGAACCCTTAATAGTTTATAAATAATTATTTTATCTTATCTTACGCTGCCAGGCATCTCCCCTCACCCACCTTCCCGTTGCCCATCCTCCAGAGAGGAGGTTACATATAGATCCCCAAGATCGGTTCCCCCTTTCTACACCCCCTTCCCTCCCGGTGTCGCCACTCTCACTGCTGGTCCTGAGGGGTTCGTCCGTCCTAGATTCCCTGTGTTTCCAGATCCCTACTGCACCGCTGTGCATCCTCTGATCTAACCAGGTCCGCAAGGTAGAACTGGGATCATGATAATTGGGGGGGGGGGGGAGGAAGCGTTCAAGAACTAGAGGGAGGTTTTGAGTTTCATTGTTGCTACACTGAACCCTGAGTGATTCATCTCCTCCCCACTACCCCTCTGTAAGGGATGTCCCGCTGTCTACAGATGGGCATTGGGTCCCCATCACGCACTCCCCATCTTTCACGGTGATGTGATTCACCCCCCTCCCCCCCGCCCCATGAAAGGCAGAGGGAACTAGGTCTCAAACAACAAAGATCACACTTCCTTATCTCTGGATAAGTCTGCCCAAGAAGAACTTCTTAGACAAAGGAAGTGTTGCTCTTCCATGATCTTTAGTGGACATTTGTACATGTGATCGCTGGTGGTTCTTTCTGCCGGAGATTGTCCACGGGGAGACAAAGCCTTCCATGGCTCCACCTCTATTCACCTCTGCCCCCACCCATCGGTCAGCTTGTTTCCTGGGGTGGCTCACCGCTACTACAATTCTGGAAGCTATGCCGCTGGCGGTTCACGTGTTGTAGGGTCCCCAGGGTGAGCATGCGCAATGGATTGCCGGGACTAAATTAAGTGAGGAAGATAGTTGTGATTTCAAAATCGAGTCCAGGGAAACCCGGTGGATCTCAGAATGTGGTCTGAGATTTTCGACATGTGTACTTTGGTCGTGTCATCAGGAGAGGCTGAGTTCCTGGATGACAACATCGTGACTGGTAAAGTGAAGGGTCACGGAAGACAAGGGTCACTTGCAGTGATTTAGACACACAAGAGGCCGATCGCAATGGGCTGAAACCTAGCAATAGTCACAGGAGCAGGCGACGTTAGGCTCCATCAAACATGCGGTCACCATGAGGTGGAGCTGACTGAACGGTAACTAACTACAACAGCCCACCTGCATGCCTCCTTCCCTAACACTCCTGCCCACTCAGTCCCCCAGCTCCTCCCACCCCCATGGGGGCAAGAAATAATCGAATGTATTCCAGAAAGCCTCACTTGTCTCACCTCTTCAACTTCAAGCCCCTCACTGCGGGAGGCAGGGTGGGAAGGGCGCCCTGCTGCTGCTTGGTGGGTTCCCAGCTCAAAGCAGCCGTACATAGCAGAGCAGAACAGCAACAGAGCCGACAGTGGGTTCGAACCCCTGACCTTGCTGTGAGTAGCTCAGTGCCTAACCACCACCAACAGTCCTTTCTCTCACACCTACGCCAGAAAAAAAAAAAGCTGCATATAATGAAAACAGCAAACGAGATATATTCAAATTACCCATCAGAAAAATCTCAGCCTCTCAATTACTTTTGACAGATTATGAACAGGAGCCAGTCTCTGGATAAGGACATGAAGTTTGTAACACAGAGGCAGAGGGGACAAACGAAGACCCACCACCAGATGGATGCACACGATGCTGTAGCAACGACTCAAACACAGGACTGATTTTAGGATGGTACGGACCCGGGCAGGGTTTCATTCTGTTATATACGGGCTGGCGATGAGTCTGGGCCAACTCAAGAGCACTTAACTACAATGATTTAAATGTTGTCCAAGAGTTGGCTGTGCTGCTGAGTCAGCAGTGAGTGAGTGTGTGTGTGTGAGAGAGAGAGAGAGAAACATCCTCAGCACCATCCCCTCCCCAGTTGTTTTTAATTTGCCTCTGCAAATCCTTCGAATCTTCTCCAACACCTTGTGTTTGCAGCATTAGATGGGAAGCCGAGCTCCCAACAGGATCTGCTTCCACAAGGCGGTAAAGACATGCAGTCCTGAGCTAGGAGCACTGTGGAGGGAGAGTATCCCAATCAGGCCACTGGGGGTGATGGCAGGGGAGGAACTGGACCTCTGGAGAAGCAGCCTGAAAGAAGAACAAGTAGAGCGATGGAGTCCCATTCACTTCCCTGCGAGGATGGGACAGGTCCGCTCCTCAGCTTGGAAGACACAAACCCTCTCCCCCAATTTCAGCCCCAACTGTAATTTTAAGGTGATGAGAAACCAGGGATCTGGAAACAGAATGTTCCAGAATATAGCTCAGAGCCACCAGAGAGCCCCAGACCTGATCAAGAAAGGAGATCTGCATTTCAGGAGCATGCGTTTCCTTGCCTGCAAAACAAGAGATTAAACAAAATCCCCAACGGACTCTTCCTGCTCCCCTCATCTGGGATGCTAGGCTGCCCATCCCTAGCTGGCCAAGCCCTTGATAAAGCATGTGGCAGACAGCTAAATGAAGGGACAAATGGATGTTCCCAGAGTCCCAGATAGAGTAACTATGGTTATAATCCCCTCCACCCCACCATCACCAGTCCCCCCGCCCCCCAAAAAAATAAGAAATGGAAAAGCCAGAAATGAATCTGGGTTAAAGATCATTTCCCTCTGGAAATACTTCAAATCAAAAACTATCACAGCCACTGCTACAGGGCCGCACAGACACACCCAGGGCCCATTAGCCCCTGAATACATGTGCACACGTGTCCTTGTCTCCAAACCCACGCCCTGGACCTTTTCTCCCCGGCTCAGACCCATCATTTGCCGGGGCTGAGTCTAAATGTATATGCCTCAGCCTTCGACTCCAAGAAGCAATTATTTCTGGGGCTGAACATCTGCCTGCTTCCACACCCCAGCCTGACATGAGTTTCTCCTGCAAAGGCCGAGAAGCTGCAGCCAAGAATACAATCAAAGGGAAGGACAACCTGTAATCTTAACTTTCCCTTTGTACTTCAGACAACCGCCATCAGCATCAAGGTGGCAGGCAGGGGGCAGGGGAAAAGACTGCAAGTGGTGGAATCAAGCACACACCTGTGCAGGGAGGTTCTCTGGCAGAAAATAAGATACCTGCCTTTAATGTCGGAGTTTAAGAAATCTCTTCAAAAAGGAGAACTCAAAAGAAAGAAAGGAGAAGGGAAAGAAGCGGGGAGAGAGTTCACGCCCCCCCAAACTGGATTTCATACCATCCCTACAAAGCCATATCCAGCAAAGAAGCCGCCGAGGAAAGCCCATTCCCCTGGCAATAGAGCCCAAGCTTTGTCCACAAACAAGAAAGCAGTCACACAGGCTGCAGCTCAAATGGGGTGAACAACGTGCTGCTCGCTCTCAAAAGCAGCTGCCAAAGAATCCATCCTAGCTCACAGTGACCCTGTGTGTGTGTCCAGGGAGGACTGAGCTCCCAGAAGCCTGAGGTAGGCTCGAACTGCCAACCTTTCCCTTAGCAAACAAGAGTGTTAACTATCTGCACCACCTAGAGACTGTCTAAGGACAGAAGCAGCCTGACAGTACGAACCCACTGCACTGGTGAATGATAGTTTGGTATACCAGTCACCTTCTAAAACAGTGGTTCTCACCTTCCTAATGCTGCCGCCCTTTCATACAGTTCCTCATGTGGTGGTGAGCCCCCCCCACCATAAAATGATTTATGTTGCTATTTCATAACTGTCATTTTGCTACTGTTATGAACTGGGTGACCCCTGTGAAAAGGTCATTCGACCCCCAAGGGGACGCGACCCACAGGTTGAGAACCGCTGTTCTAAAACCAAACTCACTGCCATTGAATTGGTTCTAACTCATAGCGACCCTATAGGACTGGGTAGAACTGCCCTATGAGTTTCTGAGACTGTAACTCTTTAAGGGAGTAAAAACCCTCGTGTGTGTGTAATTGTTTTATAATTTTTCAAAAACAAATACAAAAGGCAGCAAATATGGCCCCTGGCGAGCCAGCTCTGTGGTCCCATCTCCTGGGTTCTGAAGGACAAGCCGAGCATGGCAGAGCTTTGCAAACAAGCTGAAAAGCAGCTGGTAGGGAGACTTGGGATGCTCTGAGGACAGGAGCTAATGGCAATGATTTAGTTTTAATAACTGGGTAATTGCTGACCGGACCGGCAGAGGCCAAAAGGCCAATGCCATTGCTTTGCCAAGAAAACCAAGGGTCAGGTGTTAACTGCATAAAATGAAGTGAGCTGCTGCCCTGGTCACTTCTAATTGGGCTGTGCTGCCACACGACGTGGGCACAGACCATTGGGGTTGAGGGGGGTGCGAGGGGGCCTCTGGCAACCCACCTGGACAGGGCAGGTACAAACTTCTGAGAGCTGTACTTGGACTAAAAACTTTAAGTTGGGCAAAAGCAGCTGGTCAGGGCTGGGGTGGATTACGGGTTCGGGGACAATAGCTGATCTCGAATGTGTGTACAGACTGTCCGGCTTCAAGAGAAGCCAAGGGATAATCTCAGGGGGTCCGGAAAGCAGGTGGAACTGCTGGGAAGTCACACAGTCAGCATTCAGTCCTAGAATCTCTCGTCAGAAAGTCCAGAGGCTTTCCCACACATCAGCACACAGCACGTGCACCCAGGACCCCCACTGCCTTCTAAAGCCAAACTCACTGCCATCAAATCAATGCCAACTTGTAGCGACCCTATTGGACTGGGCAGAACTGCCCTGTAGCTGTGACTGTTTACAGAGTAGACAGACCCATCTTTCTACCATGGGGCAGCAGCAGGTGGTTTCAAACTGCCCACCTTGGAGTCAGCAACCCATTGTACAACCAGCTGTGCTACCACAGCTCCTCGGACTGCCTTCATTGCCTAGAAACACCTGTGTCTGGATCCCTGGTGGTGTAGTGGTTATGAGATGGGCTGCGATTCGCATGGTTGGAAGTTCAAATCCACCAGCGGCTCCTCGGGAAGAAGACTAGGCTTTCTACTCTTATAAACAGTTATAGTCTAAGAAACCCAATGACAGTGAATTTGGTTTGGGGTTGAGTAACCAAAGTACCACCTGGGGTGGCTGTAACATTCATTGATTGATTCATTCATTCATTCATTTTCTCTGTCTAGGAGGCCACTATTGCCACTTAGATGACTGCTCATGAGCTTTGAAGACCCCAATCACTGCTCACCAAAGTACAACACAGAACATTGTCTTCATGGACTAAGTTATGTCAATTGATGTTGGCGTCCCCCAAAACTATGAACCTGACCCCCCAGATATACGCTTTTGAAAGACAGGACTTTTGAAAGGGCTTCAAAAAATGTGTGAAGAAAAAAAATTAACAGATAAAAGGATTATTCTGCTTTTTTTAAAGACATTTTCTTAGGGGCTCATACAACTCTTATCACAATCCATACATACATCAATTATGTAAAGCACATCTGTACATTCATTGCCCTTATCATTTTCAAAACATTCGCTCTCCACTTAAGCCCTTAGCATCAGGTCCTCTTTTTTCCCCCTCCCTCCCTGCCCCACCCTCCCTCATGAGCCCTTGATAATTTATAAATCATATCTTGTCCTGTCCGGCGTCTCCCTTCACCCACTTTTCTGTTGTCCGTCCCCCAGGGAGAATGTCACATGTAGATCCTTGTAATTGGTTCCCTCTTTTCAACCCCCTCTTCCTCTACCTTCCCAGTATTGCCACTCACACCCCTGGTCCTGAAAGTATCATCCGCCCTGGATTCCCTGTGTTTCCAGTTCCTATCTGTACCAGTGTATTTTCTCTGGTCTAGCCAGGCTTGCAAGGTAGAATTCGGATCATGATAGTGGTGGGGGTGGGGTGGGGGGAAGCATTTAGGAACTAGAAGAAAGTTGTGTTTTTCATCAGTGCTATATCACCCCTTGACTGACTCATTTCCTCCCCTACACCCCTCTGCAAGGGGATCTCCAGTGGCCAACAAATGGGCTTCGAGTCTCCACTTTGCACTTCCCCCTTCATTCACTATGTTAAGATGTTTTGTTCTGATGATGCCTTATACCTGATCCCTTTGACACCTCATGATCGCACAGGCTGGTGTGCTTCTTCTATGTGGCTTTGTTGCTTCTGAGCTAGATGGCCGCTTGTTTACCTTCAAGCCTTTAAGACCCCGGATGCTATACCTTTTGATAGCCGGGCACCATCAGCTTTCTACACCACATTATCTATTCACCTGCTTTGTCTTCAGTGGTTGTGTTAGGAGAGTGAGCATCATAGAATTCCAATTTAATAGGAGAACGTGTTCTTCCATTGAGGGAGTGCTTGAGTGGAGGCCCAATGTCCTTCTAGCCCCCTCAGAGATGTGTCTTTTTGTGTCCCTGCATAGTGTCAACTGGGCATCTCAGGGTGGTGCAAATGGTTTGCATACTTGGTTGCTAACAGAAAGGTCAGTGGTTTGAGTCTGCCCAGAGGCAACACACAAGAAAGGCCTCCCAATCAACTTCCAAACAGTCAGCCACTGACCCGCCTGTGAGGGTACAGTCCTACACACCAGGTCACCGTGAGTGAAAATGGACTTCACAACAACTGATGTTCCTGTCTTTCGGGAAGAAGGGGTCCAGGTGGCCCAATGGTTAGGGGCTCTGCTGATAACCAAAGGTCAGTGATTTGAGCTGAGAAGGGGCTCCACGGTGGAAAGGGGCAGGGAGAAGAACCTGGTGATCTATTCCTACAAGAGTATAATCTAGGGAACCCGACAGGGAAGGTCTACTTCATCCTGTGGAGACACTATGACTCAGAATCAACTCCAGGGTGCACAACCACCACATCACAGGCAAAAGAAGTTCCTGACTTATCATGTGTCCGCCAGTTCACTGCATGAGCCCCCTGGCCCGATAGCCTATTAATGAGATTGTAAGCCTGACGGTGAGGAGTCTCTTCTTTCTCTGCCCACCTTGGTTTGAAGTCCCATAATAACCTAACAATTGGAAGGAGAGCAAACCATTTTGGCTGATGCCCAATACGTAGCAAGGAGCAGGAAAAGCGGGGTCCGGTCTCTTTCTCTTTACTCCATTATATCACCATTCAGTGCGCACAAACCATGAGGTGTACAGTGTGTGTTTGTCAGCTTCGTGTTGGTAACAGTACTTGAAGGTCAAAAGACACCGACGCAGCCCTTGCTCTTGAGTAGTTTCAATCTAGTGCAGACAACAGAAAGGACACACATCATTGTGCTGCCTGGCATACGTGCACTGGCAAAGAGGAAACACAGGAATATCTGCTTAGATCACAAAATGAAATTTTGGCTCTCTCTCCAACGAGGTTCCCATGACTGGCCTGGCTACAGCACAGCACCCAGCATCCTCTGCCTCTAAGGTTTTGTTTTGTTTCATATTATTCCCCCCGCCTGGAGTGTTAGCCTTCCTAGGCAAGTCCAACTCATCTTTGAAACTCGAGTTTCCAGTTGAACCGTACATTCTGTCTGCTTACTTATTCTTTTCCGCCAAGAGCTCCTCAGTAGCTGTAACAATGCCTCTCTGTAACCTCTACGGACTCAAGGCATTTCTCATTCCACCCTGTGGCTTTCCTTAATTCTCATGCACTGTTGTTATTTGTCTAAACAGTGGTTCCCGAATGGTGGGCCCCAAGTCCTCATCTCTCAAATATTCACAGCTGAACAAACCCCATGTACATAGCACATGTTCAATATGCACATATCTCTCAGAGAACGTATGTATACATGACTGAATCATGGCATCGGATCATTAGTCAAGGTTCAATTGTCGGTTGTTACTTCTAGATAAACCTATTCTCTGTCTTCCCTGTGCCCGATGGCACACCTACACACACACACACACACACACACACACACACACACACACACACACACACGGTGCTGTTTTGAGTCCAGCAAGAACCCTTCATCTGGAGTGCAGGAGGCACAAATCTCATCAAGAGGACTCAGGTTATCTCTAATGTAATTTGTTCTCTGGCATCTCCTTCCAACCTGCCCTGACTTCACCTGGATGGTTTCCGTGCTTGGGGAAAAGGAGAAAATAAGTAAACAGGCTGGCAGGGATGGGATGTAGTTCTGTGGTTGAAATTGCCGTCGTCTAATGAGTGGAATAAATCTTTATCGATGTTAATAAACAAGATGCCAATACATGGGCATGGAGGTCAGAGCCCAGCCTGGTAGGGCCCAGCAGGGACTGGTTTCTGTAATCAGCTTCATTTCTCTATGAATAGCCCAAGCCAAATGCAGGCTGGAGAGAATCACTCCCTGAGTAAATTTCCATGTCTGAGAATAGGAAGCAAGGGCCATACGCTCAGACGCTGGTCTCAACCATGAAGCCCAGAGAATTGAATATATCATCTGATCTCGGGCTTGACCTTGACCAGTAAATAGCACCTAGAATCAGAAATACCAAGATACAGGTTTTGAGGTTTCTTGTCTGTGTCACACTTTGGACTTCATCTCCAACGTTTGATGATACAGAACCTCTAGAGGCTCAGTGGGTTCAGTATCGGGCTGTAAGCCACAAGGTTGGGGGTTCAAACCTCCCTGCTTTTCTCTGGAATAAAGATGAGGCTGTTTGCTCTCATAAGGACTTGCAGCCTCAGAACCCCAAGGAAGGAGCAGTGTGTTCTGTGCTATGCAGTTGCTGTGTGTCGGAACAAATAGGACAGCAGTGAAGATATAGAGGTATGCATAGGTCTTGCTCTCTACAGTGTTACACTCTAAGGCAGGCAATAATTCACCAACAATCCCACATAAAACCAGATGTTATAGCCTTTATTCTGACTCAGCAACCCCGTATGTTTCAGAGTCGATCTGCATTCCATAGTTTTCAGTGGTTTCAATTTGTCAGAAAGAGATTGCCAGGCCTTTCCTCTGAGGTACTTCTAGGTGAATTTCACCCACCCACCTTTACAATCAATAGCCAAGACGCAATCATTGGAGTCACTCAGCTACTTCTAATAATGCCCAACCCACTAACCTACAGCTGTTGAGTCAATCCTGAGACACAGTGATCTACAGGCCAAAGCAGAGTTACCACAGAAGCTTTCTGAGACCACAAATCTTCACAGGCCTAGACAGGCTCATCTTTTTCCGGAGAAGGGGCTGGTGGGTTTGAACCAATGGCCTTGGGGTGAACAATCCGATATTTTACTTACTATCACCAGAACTCCATGATAAAGCGCAAACTAACCATAACCAAAGCCACAGCCACCAAGCTCTTTATGACCCATAAGGAACTCTGTACAGGTTTTCTGAGACTGGGTCCTTGGGGTAGCAGCCAGCCTTATCTGTGCCTCGGGGAGCCCATAATTCCCGAATCTGGCAGATATCAAATCACTTTGAGAACTGGTTAACGGCAGCTGGGGCCCACCCAGGAGGTCCTGATTTAGTGGGCCGTGGGCGAATCCAACAACCTGCTTTGTAATAATGAGCCCAGATGCTCATGCTGTAGCCTGCCCATGTGATGGCCTGGCAAACACGGTGGACACACTGTCATGTAAACAGCACGTGCATGGTGGTCAAGAGGACCTGGTTTCAAATCCCAGCTCTGTAATTTACTGCAAACCAGGGCAAATCACTTCGCTTTGGGTGAGTTTAGCTCCCTCGGCGGGCTGTTGTGAAGACTTAGGGACTTAACACGCACGAAGCTCACAACACAGTGCCTGGAAGTGGGTAATTATTGCGTAAATGGTGACGGTCCTTAAGTACCCAAAGCAAACCGTGACTGTTGGGTAAATTCTGATCCGTGGTGACCCCTGATATGCCACAGTCAGCCGCCGCTCCATGAGGTTTTCACTGGCTGATTTGTAAGAAGTGGGTTATCAGATATTTCTCCCAAGATGCTTCCAAACCCAAACCAAACCCACGGCCATGGAGTCAATTCTGACACACTTTAGGTCAGAGGGCAGCTACTCCCTGGGCTTCCCAAAGCTGTCATTCTTGACAGCAGTAAACAGCTTCCTCTCTGTCCCCGGCACAGCTGGTGGGTTCAAACTGCATCCCAGCTCAGAGCACACTGTGCCACCAGGACCCCTGACAGACTCAACCCCCGACACTTGTTCCACCACCCAGGGGCTGCCCCATGTAAATACCAGCTAAGCTCACCGTTGTCAAGACAATTCCAACCCGGAGCAACCCCATATCAGAACCTAAGACTGTAAGTATTTACAGGAGTGAACAGCCTCCTCATTCTTCCATGGAACAGCTGGTGGATTTGAACCACCAACCTTGTGGTGAGTAGCCCAATGTATTTAACCTACTATGCCACCAGGGCTCGGCACACACACACCCAGTGCCATATATAAATAGAGTCCCTGAAATGATACCTCTCGGACTACCTGGCCCAGTTCTAACTTCATTAAATCATTAGGACTAACAAATTAAGACTCCGTATCAGGCTATAAAGGCGAATTAATAATTCTGTATACATTAATTCTTCGTTGAGAGAAAAATAAGGGTTTCTGAAATTATGGTCACTATCATGATAACACAGCAGGGAAACATCAAATGACACATGACACATGGTAGAGCTGCAGCACTAGACCTCTTTTGAGTGTCGAGAAGCAAGAATGTCACTTTGAGGGCTTAGGTGAGCCTGACCCCAATCATGGTACGTTCAATGGCCTCATCTGCATGCAAAAGTTGGACACTGAATAAGGAAGAACGAAAAGGGATCAATGCATTTGAACTGTAGTGCTGGCAAAGAATACAGAAAGTACCAGGTTTGGCCAAAAGCCAATCTTGTAAGGATAGCCACGATGCTCCTTAGAAGGGAGGGCGATGAGGAAGTGAGATGGTGAGACTTTGGACGGGTGATAAGAAGAGACCGGTACCCGGTCATTGGACTTCTGCTTTACCATTCGCCATCCATCTACTTTCAAGCAGATGGACTGACACAGTGCCTGCAGCAAGGGGCTCAGACACTGAGACAATGGACAGGAAGGAGCAGGGCGAGACAGTGTTTCTTTCGGTGATGCATCGGGCAGCTATGAGATGGAACCTCTTTCATAACTGTAAGTCAAGCCTTGGATATTCACTCATTGATCTCTGAGGAGGATCACGGCCATGCTGCCTCACTCATAGCACAGTGAACACCCAGAACAACGCCACGCGAGGAAATCTGATTTTTAAAATATGATTTTAAAAAGCCTGTGAAGTCTACGAGAAAGTAATGAAATATATTTTAAAGTCGCATTTAGTGGGAACAGAAGGAAACGCCATCAACAAAATCATACCTCCGCATCCTTCTTATACTGCACTTCTATTATCAAAGAAAATCACTTGGTAGTATTAGGAAACGGGCTCTTGATTAAAGCCAAGTGTTGCTATCAGCAAATGCTTGCATTGTGCCCTTGTTTCACATAGTCTGTGTTTGGTGCATTTCTCAGGCGCACCAGCCTTGGTGGGACTGGTTACGCGTCCAGGCCTTCAGTGCACAAGCTCTCCTCTTGGCCTAACCTGGGGCAATCCATTTACATGGAGGAAGGTCACTTTCCTCTTTATATTTCTTGGCTAGCAAATGTGCGGGTACATATCAGTCAGCCTTTCTCAAACACCAGAAGTGGCTCAGTTCCATTCATCAAATGTATTCCTCGCGCTTCAATGAAAGGCTGAGGTGCCCTTTCTCTGTGAGGAAGACGTAAATGAATTGTATGTGGGTAGTTCCTCAGTCCAAAGCCAATGCCAAATTCATACAAGAATCCCAGTCAGTTGCCGGATTAAAATCTTGAAGGTCAGGCAGTAGATTGGGAATCCTTCTACTTGAGTAGTCCGTGGCTGCTGTTAGGTGCCGTGAGTTGGTTCTGATGGATAGTGACTATGTAAACAAGACAAGGAAACACAGCCTGGTTCCGTGCCATCCTCACAAATGTGCTCATGTTTGCTAGAAGCAGCTTAATTTAAAATCATTGAGAAGACAATCTCTACTTCGACAAAGCCCCTCTACATCCCAAACTCTCTCACTGAATTCACTCACAAACTCTCCCTGTGGTTGGTGGACATTCAGGGGAAAGTAGCAATCCACAGACTGAAAATATTTAAACTCTATTTTAGAGTCTACCATCCTTTCAGAACCCCAGCGGTAATTTAACTATGACATACTGCCTCAGACCATCCCATGATCTATTATTTTTAATGTGAAATGTTCTGACGAGAGTAATTCATTCCATTTAAATGAATGAAATGCTGGTGAAAGGACGTTATGCTTGAGCCGCCGAGCAGATCAAGCTAGAACAATCACAGTGAAACTGAACTAAAATCCTTGTGATCTTGTTCTTTAAGAAACAGAAGATGCTAAATGAATCGCTAATCCAACATGAGTGTGGATCTAGCCCGCAGCTATGAAATACTTTTAATTTGTCCTTGAAGTTGCTCTCCTTAAAAAAAAAAAAAAGAAGAAGAAGAACAAGACTTCCTCCTCCTCGAAGGATCCCTGGTGGCACAATGACTAAAGCACTCAGCTACTAAACCTACCAGAAGCTCCGTGAGAGACAAGCCCTGTAAATCTACTCCTGCAGAGACCAGGGCACAGGAAACCTTAGGGGAAGTTCTACTCCATCCTGTAGGGTCTCCATGGGTCAGAATCAACCCAAGGGCCCACAACCCCCAGTGGTGATTTCCTCGCCCTTCTTGGCTTGTCAAAGGAGCCCTGTGGCACTTTCAGGTCAGCAAGTATTGGAGTGTGACCACAAGGTCACTGGTACAAATCCATCAGCCGCTCCTCAGGAGAAAGTTGAGACTGTCTGTTCCCCTCAAGAGTCACAGCCTCAGAACCCCCTCTGTAGAATCACTGTGAGCCCTCATGGGCTTGATGGGAGGGAGTCCAGGCTTGCCAGCTGTCGGAGCTTACTTAGCTTGTGTTCCAACGATGCCCGCTATTCTAAAATGGTCTTCCTGGTCCTTAGCACTGGACATTTCCCAAGACCCTCTGCTTAGCTGGAGCTTTGGAAGGAAACTAACCAGAAAAACTAGATGTAAACCATTAACCATGGTTTAATACATGTCTCTTCCATTGGCATCTACATTTTTTTTCAATAAGAGGACGATGACTTCTTAATACAAGAAAACAAATCCTGAATGGTGGGATTTCAGGTACTGTATAAAGTTATTTTTAGGAGAATATAAGAGAATGTATCTCAGATAGGAACTAGCTCCTCTTCCTCAGCTCATGCGACTGAAATGGTAGACACACAGCTGTAAATACATCTCCCCCAAGATGGAATTCATACGGTGTGTTTCATCCTAAATGGCTATAATGTCATGAGTGGAAAAGGTCCTAATTATAGCACCCATTTTCACAATTAAGAAAACTGAAGACAGTGGCATTTTAATAATCTGCCCAGATCAGAGAGCAAGCTATGGGCATCACCATCTACCCCTATGATTTGCAAAGCATCTGCAGCAATGGGCCTGTCGCATAGACTTTTCTGCATCTACATAGCCCTTACTTCCACTCAGTTGCCAAGTTATGTTTCCAACAATAGCCTTCTAATGAACACCCTTGACTCTATGCCAGTATATCTTCTATAAGATATTAAGAAGCCCTATCACTCATATGATCAAATTTTCTATTCTCATTAGTGAAGGACACAACAGTATTCCACAGGAATATCATCTGGGAACTAACTGTCTAATCTTCCATCTTAGTCTTCTCACCTTCCCAGAATAGAAAGTTCATGATATCCAAAGGAAACTCATCTCCTGATCAGGCAGGTGACTACTAGGAATGTATTCTGTAATCCCAAATCAGCCTCCCTGTGGCTTCCATAGATTAGCACCTGTTCCACAATTTGAGGTTCTGTTAAGTTAATTATCATACTTCTTGGAATACTAGTGGTTGTGGTAAAATTCCTGCCTTCATTGCAGAAATCCAAATTTGATTGATCAAACAATGCATCTCACGTGCTGCCACCACTCTTTGCCAGGCGATGCTTCTGAGAACTGGGATGCTGATCAGGTTACAGTAGAGCCTGCAGACTAGGAAGAAAGGCCTGGGGACCTGGTTCTAGAAACGAACCAGTGAAAACTCTAGCTATCACAAAAGTCCAAACCCCAACTAATCGTGGGGATAGTGTAGGACCAGATAGCATTTTGTTCCTGAGGCTATCGTTCAGAGTGTGGAGTTACCATGAGTTGAGGCCAACTGAATAGCAGTCAACAGCAGAACTTGTCATCTCTTTCCATACCTAAGGGCTGCTATCCTATCTCTTCTTGGCTTTCTCTTTCAGATTAATAGCCCCCCTGTTATTACAAATAGAGAAACATGAGGCTTTATATTCCTGTAAAGGGGTAGTCTCAGAAACCCCCGAGACAGTTATAGCCTGCCCTATAGATAGGAGTTGGAATCAACTAAACGGCAACGAGGTGTTTTGTTTTTGCTGTTGTTGTTACTTCAAATATTTTCTGATAGGACATGGTTTGAGGTCTTCTTCCCATCAACTGCTCCCTCTGTGTGTGTATTCCAATTTGCTCATGTCCCCACATGCACACCCCAAAGAATCCAAAAGATTCCAAATGAAATGCTCCCAAAACAAGATTCCTGAGCAAATAGCAGAGAAGTTGGGCGATGTGTAGAATACTGTGGTACCAGGGCCGGAGGGAGGCTCAGAGGACCACCTGCAATATTTAGATGACACAACCTTCCTTAATGGAAGTGAAGATTTGGAGCCCATGCTCCTGGGGATCAAGAATTATAGCCTTCGGAATGCATGACAACTCAATGTAAAGAAAACCATAGTCCTCACAACTGGACCAATAGGGAATATGATAAATGAAGACAAGATTGACATTGTCCTGGGTTTTATCTTGCTTGCCTCCACAATCAATGCTCATGGAAGCAGCAGTTAAGAGATCAGATGACACGTTGAATTGGGTAAATTTGATGCACAGGACTTTTTAAAGTGTTGCAAAGCATGGGTGCTACTTTGAGGACTAAGGTGCACCTGGCCCAAGACATGGTATTTTCAGTCACCTCATATGCATGTGAAAGTTGGACATTTACTAAGGAAGGCTAAAGAAGAATTGAGGAACTTGAATTATGGTGCTGGGGAAGAATATTGGAACTCCAATGGACTGCTAAAAGAACAAACAAATCTGTCTGGAAAGAAATACAGGCCGAGTGTTCCTTACAGGCAAGGACTACAAGGCTTCATCTTACATATTTTGGGCATAGTGTCAGGAGAGACCAGTCCCTGGAAAAGGACATCAAGCTTGGTAAAGTAGTGGGACAGTGAAGACAAGGAAGACCTCTGATAAGAGGGCTGCATCAATGGGCTCAAACATTAAGAGTGATATCAGGATGACACAGGAACAGGCAGTGTTGCCTTTGGTTGTACATCAGGTTGCTATGAGTTGGAACCAATTCAATACCACCTAAAATCAACAACAACACAAGATTCCAAACTACAAAGTGCACCAGTACAAAAAAAATAATAACATCCAGATCTTTCTCCAAAGGGTGTGTCTATTAACAAAAGACCAAGATCTCCTGAGCTTTCTAGTTTACTAAGGACCTGCATTGGCTTATAATGAATCTTGGGGTTATTGTTGCCCAAAGCTTTTAATAATATTTCACTCATACCATTACTTCTCAGATATATTTTCCTCACCTATTCTGGGCAGTTTAATTTTAGAACTCATAGACCTTTACATTTTCCTCTGCTACATTTTGTTCTCCTAGATCTGGCCCAGATCTCCAGTCTATAAATGTCATTTTTCATACTCTTTGTCTTAGTATTCACCATCCCTCCTATCTTCATATCACTTTCTCATTGGATGAGTTTATGATTACCATTTCCTTCAAACTGAGGGAGGAGATGCTTGCATCTCCTTGGTAGACTTGGGAGCAGTACCACGGACAGCACCTCAAAGCTAATGGCTAGTAGACTGTCTCCAAATTCTTTCAATGATTGGTTGGCATTCTCCAAAGACAGTCATTTAACCTGTTACAAATCTATCCGTTGCCTTTACATCTAAACATATATCCATATTCATCACACGTATGTCACAATTAAGGAGTGCACATATGTTGCTGAGGTCTTATATTTCCCCCCTCACAGCAGGTTAATGATTCCTATCAAAGAAGTAAGATTTACGCTAGGCTGAATTGCTTGCATCCAACTCTCCCTACATCCTGGTGATCTTTATCCCCCGATTTCACTGTTTCAAAAGCTCCTTCCAAAGCCTCACCCAGGTTCATTTTCAAGTCCACTGCTCCATGGTGGTGACATCCATCATCTGACACTTTTGAAAATGGAAACATCAGCCTACCTCCAGATTCCCAGTGCCAATCTCATTCTTGAGGTTCCTTGGCTTCTGTAACAGTGGTTTCCTACGTGATGTCTTTTACAGCCCTGGCATTAAACTCCCCACGAGAGAAGACTTAAATTTAGTGAGACAAACACGATCCTCTGTCAACATCTTTCACACACTGTAGGTGGCTGTTCTCACTTGGTGATGTTCATTCCACACTACTCAGCCTGAAGATTGTTTTCCTAGACACAGCAGACAAAATCTAAGGGGAAATGAAGGTGCTCGGCTTTCTCCCTATCATCCATCCATCAAAAGGACTGCCCTTTCTTGATCTCCTGGTTCCAGACATGTTGAAAAAATAGGATTTTTGGAAACAATAAACCATTGTAGAAGTTTGCCTCCCAAACTCTAAAGCCAACACGATAAACTAGTTTAGATCACACTCATCTTGTCCTTTATCTTTTCTTCAAACATACTGCTTAAAAATTATCCTAATCAAGATAAACAACATGAGTGATATGGTCATTTAATGATCCAATTTTTATCATTTGCTGATTTTCAAAGTGCAATACTCATTTTCATTCTTCCACAAAGGATCAGTGATTAGTGCCAGTGCAAGCTCAGGAAATCTCAATAAGTTTAGGGTATCTTAAAAAAAAATCCTGAAATCTGAGGAAGCTTTAAAATGCTGTTCATTTTTTTCATCTATTTACTATATTTCCTATCACGAATCAAAAACTAAAATAGAAACACACGAAAATGAACAAAATAATTTATTAAATCCTATAACAAGTATAGTAGTGAGGAGGGTGGGCTTTGAAGTTAGGAGGGCTAAGACCAAATGCTTTCGATCAATTATACGACCTACTGTATAACTTGGAGATAGCTACTACACTTTTCAAACCCCATCTCTTTAACCCCGTCTCTTTCACTGTGAACAACCCTAATTCCTACACTCAGGGGGGCTGGGAGTATCCAATGGGATTGAGTCAATAATAAATTTGGGCACTCACTGACATACAGTAAGCATGCTATAAACTCTATAGCATTTTATATGAATGCTTCCACTTAAAATCCACCCTTAGTACTGAACATTTGTGTCAAAAATGCCCCAATTTTTATTTGTATGTGACATGAAATATGAGTAAGATATAAATAGCCCAGGAGGAAAGGAATAATGAACACAGCTGACACGGAAGTCATAGTCATGTTCCCACTGGTAAGGTCATTCGATGGCCAGAGCCTTGCACTGCAACCTCTTAAGGACAAGGGATCTGAAACAAGCATCTCTGTGACCAGCACCACATACACACACACACACACACACAACTTACACAACATGAGGTACATGCAAAGTACTTGATAGCCATGCTCAACCGAGTAGTGATCTCTAAGTTGGAAAGACCATCAACATTAACAGCTCCCCAAGTGTGTTAGACCAGGGTGACTAGAGAAACAAAGCCAGGAACATCCATAAATGTATAGGAAAGAGCTTTATATCAAAAGGCAACTGGATATTGAGAATATATCCAGCCCAGTCCAGACCAAGTCAATTATTAGCCCATATGTCCAATACTAGTCCATAAATTCCTCTTTAGACTCACACAGCATATGTAATGATGCTAAATGCAGGGTGATCACAGGTTGGGGTGGGCGGGGGATGGAAAGTCCAGTGGATCCAATGGCAGTGGATGCTTCTCCAGGGCTCTGGCTACCATCAGTGTGGCTCCATGTGGTGTCAGCAGGAAGGTGAAGCTGAGATAGCATGTAGTCCATCTCCCAGGAAAAGAGGGGAAGTTCCCAGAATCCTCATGATTAGGCCATGCCCACCATGAGGCATCATCAGACTTTGTGACCTGATTGACAAGCTAAACTCCACCCCGTCCTTCTTTAAGCAAGTTGACATGAAATTATGTAACTACCACACCAAGCTACACAAAATGGCACTTACAGGTGTGTGTCAAGATTCCCTTTCTTTGAGAACTTCCCCACATTCAGTAGTGACCTTCCTGTTGCTATTTCTAGCTGTATGACCCTGCACCTTTGGTCTCAGCTGACCAGTCCAATGTTGGGCATGGGGAGTCTGGGGACCACTCATGGGCATCTGTTAGGAATCTCAGTGTGTGCGTGATGGACATCTGGAGGGCATATGTATAGACGGGTGTCCCTGAGACCCTGGGCAGTCTCCAGTCCCCACCACTTCTGAGCCCTGGTTGCTTTCTGCAATACCTACAGAATATTGCTAATTAATTTCTCATGTTTAATTCAATCCCAGATGGTTTCTGTTGCCTTTAATTTTTAAAAACTGACCTAATCCATTGAGAAAAATTAGAAGAAAGAATAGTGGTTTCATTAGCCTTAGAAATATATGTTGCTGTAGTTACGTGCCTTGGAGTTGATTAGCTGCTCACAGTAACTCCACGTAACAGAATAGAAATGCTCATTAGAGTTTTCTAGGATACAATAGTTAGGGGAGCTAATCATTATGCCTTTGTCCCACAGAACCACGAGATCAGTGGTTCTCAACCTGGGGGTCCTGACCCCTTTGAGGGTCAAATGAATCTTTCACAGTGACCTCCTGATTCATACCAGTAGCAAAATTACAGTTATGGAGTAGCAACAAAAATAATTTTATGATTGGGTGGGGGTGTCACCACACATGAGTAACTGTATGAAAGGGTCATAACATTTAGGAAGGTTGAGAACCACTGCTCTAAAACATTGTACCAGAAAACTCTGCAAACAACCCAACTCACCTCCCTCAAGTCGACTCCGATGATTCGTGGCAGCCCCAGATGACAGCCCAGAACTGTCCATTTGCATTTCAGAAGAATCTTCTTGGGAGCAGAGCAGCTCACCTTTCTCCCACGTGGCAATTGGTCAGTTCAAAGTGCTGACTGTGATTAGCAGCCCCCCATGTAACCCACTACTCTACAAGGGCTCTGTGCCTTTAGTTAAAAATAAATAAACAAATGCACGTGTATACACATAAAAGCAATTTTTATAATGTTGCTACTGAAAGTTTCAGTTCATAGGTACACAGGTTTATTCCAAACAAATATGTTTAAACATGTCTCTGTGATCAGTGGACAGCTGCAGGCAAGTTCATTACATGAGTCTTAGTCTTATTAGAAGGTCTTCCAAAAAAAAAATGTTTAACCAAAACAGTAGCTTATGTTTAAATTCAAAGCAGAGAGGTTAGCTTAGAAGGTTGTGAACACTGATTCTGAAGGATGTAAAGGGGGTAATCTTGATAGATTTTATCAAAGGATATAGGATAAACATGAGGGTTTATTAGAAAGAAGGTCAAAGAAAATTGAAAAGTGTGTTGGTGAGATAAAGGCCAGGAAAGCTATACCACGGAATTCTTTTCTATCATCATAGTGCATCTACCCCTTCTTGTCTAGGATTTTGTCTTGCTGGGATCCACAATCAACGATCATAGAAGCATCGGTCAAGAGATCAAAAGACGAGTTGCATTAGATAGATCCACTGCATAAGACCTCATTAGAGTATTGAAAAACAAGGATGTTACTTTCAGGACTAAGGTACTGCCTGACTCAAGTCATATTTTCCATTGCCTCATATACATGTGAAAGTTGGACATTGAAGAAGGAACATTGAAGAAAAATCTACGCATATGAATTTGCGGTTCTGGAGAAGAATATTGAAAGTACCATGGACTGCTAAAAAAGACAAACCAATCTGTCTTGGAAGAGTATAGCCAGAACTAGACATCCCTTTACTTAAGGGTTGTGAGGAGGAGACGAGCCAGTCAGGGTGCAGTGTAGCAATGATGAAACATATAACTTTCCTCTAGTTCCTAAATGCTTCCTCCTCCCCCACTATCATGATCCCAATTATATCTTACAAATCTGGATAGACCAGAGGATGTACACTGGTACAGATAGGAACTGGAAACACAGGGAATCCAGGGCAGATGATCCCTTCAGGACCAATGGTGAGAGTCAGGAGGGTGAAGGGAGGGTAAGGTAGAAAGGGGAAACCGATTACAGGGATTTACATATAACCTCCTCCCTGGGGGACAGAAAACAGAAAAGTGAGTGAAGGGAGATGTCGGACAGTGTAAGACATGACAAAATAATAATAATTTATAAATTATCAAGGGTTCATGAGTAAGGGAAGAGCGGAGAGGAAGAGGGAAAAAATGAGGAGCTGATGCCAGGGGCTTAAGTGGAGAGAAAATGTTTTGAGAATGATGAGGTCAATGAATGTACAAATGTGCTTTATATAATTGATGTATATATGGATTGTGATAAGAGTTGTATGAGCCCCCAATAAAATAATTAAAGAAAGAAAGAAGTATAGCCAGAGTGCTATACTTGGAAACAAGGGTGGCAAGACTTCACCTTACATATCATGTCAGGACATATCAGAAGAGCTCAAGCCTGGGGAAGGGCATCATGCGTGGTGAAGTGGAAGGCAGCCCAGAAGAGGAAAGCCCTCAATGAGCTGGGTTGACACAGTGGCTGCAACAGTGGGTTCCGGCACAGGGACAATGGTGAGGACCGTGGACTGGGCTGCGTTTCATTCACTTGTGCACGGGGTCACTGTGGGTTGGAACCCACTCGGTGGCACCTTAACAACTCTTCCTTCAGGGGTGGCGAGGGCTGACCTTTCCATTCCCAGGGGAATTTCCTTGGGAAATCTCTCACCTCATCCCCCTACAGCACAGACCTTGGCCCTTGGGAACATCTAAAGTCAAAGAATATTTCTAAAAACTGTTGGAGTGCCTTAAGATGACAAAGAGCCCAGAATTCCTCAAGAACAGATTAGAGGATAGAAAGGTCACCTTAAGAACTGTATGGCCCTAGATGGAGGATATGTCAAGATATAACATCACACTTTGAAATTTTTGATTAATAAAAGGTTTCTAGCATCTTTGACTTATCCTTGGGGTGGGGGTGAGGGCAAACACTTCCCTACTCTTAACAGATGAGGTATGCCTAATTGATCCTTTGAGATGTTTAGAGTCTACTTTTCTATCTCCAAGACTCCCTGGTGAAACAGTGGTTTACAAACTGGGCTGCTAATCACCCTATCAGCAGTGTGAACCACCCCCAGTGCTTGTGAAGGTGAAAGCTAAGGTGTCTCTGCATCTGTAAAGATTTACAGACTCTACAACCAGAGGAACACCTCTGTCCTTGAGGGTCACTGTGAGTCAGAATTGACCAGATGGCATTGAGTTTGGGATTTTGGTTTGGTGTTTGGTTTCCGTGTTTTTCTGTCTCCTCCATATCCCTCTGTCTGGATTGGTTAGCCTTTTCATATTGGCATAATAATAGGGGACAGGTGTGAGAAGCAAGTGATTAAGAAAGGTAAACTGTCATTAACTAATAGCCTTGGTCACTGAATTTCCTGTATACTCTTGCCTTAGAAATTCCCTCCAAGCTTCCCGAAGTTTACAGCCAGGTTCACCATGTAAATGAGACAGTATTGCTAAAACCTCAACTAATTTTATGTGTAACTTTTTTAAACAAAACCTAAGTGTAACTAATCATTCCCCGATTCCTTTAGTAATCCTTGTAATAACACTAATTACAATAAACACATTTAGAATTAATGTGCATGTCATATGCATATATCAATTCCATTCTAATTTGCCATTGATTAATGCCCGTGAAGCAAAGGATGAGTCTCCACAAGTCTTCAGTTTTAACACCCTACTCACGTCTTGGGTAGCACTGAACCAGCATCCTGAACTGGGGCAAAGGCAAGAGGAGAACTTCAGGAATTGATTGGGCTGGGCTTCCTGTTTTTAGTGTTCATGATGCATTCTGGGTATTCAGAAAAGCCCAGATTCAGCAAATCCAACGATGTGGGAGACAATGACCAAGCTACCTCTCACAGTGTACTCCTTTCCTGTTTCTAGAGAGGCTGCATTAGAGCATGGGGTTTGGAGGGCAGAATGAGGCTGCGGAGGGCACAAGAACTTGGGAGTGAGAAGGCCACTCCGTCATCCTCCTGCCAGGCCACATGGGTGGCCCGTCAAGCTCTTAGAACTGAATGTCTTTGTTTGCAATATGGAGACGAGGTTAATAACCACCTCACAGTGTTGTGGGGATCAAATGAGATGATACCATTATCTGTCTATTCTAATGAGCATCATATGTGAAGTGTACCCTACGGGCCTGCCACAACCCCCCGAGACATTCCTCTCTGTAGCCTGCTTACTGTTTCCCTAACTTTGCTGCAGGCTGCCAATACTTGGAAGTGATAGAGGCGTGGCAACTCAATGGACTGTGGGGTTTTACAGAAGTCATGCATAGCGTCAAGATTCTGTATTCTGACCCATGAGTCTCTGGGGATCGTATAAAGGAAGGGTCGCAAGTTACCGAGCCACAGCTTGTACCGCAAGGGAACCCAATTTTTGCAGAATGTGGGGGTTTTCCTGATACACTCTTCTGTATTTTGTGCTCTGTATACATCGATCTACATTTGGCCTCTCTCAGGACATGAGCAGGTGTTTATAAAAGGCCACATCCATACACTGCTGCCTCAGGATGAATCAGAAGCCTGTTTCTGGAGAAAAGGGGTTGGATCCATGGGGTGAACCGTCATGGCCATGTGCATGAGGTGTTTGTGAAGAGAGAACATCCTGCTGGAAGCCTTAGCAATCAAACAAGCAAGATGGCAAACAGCCGACTGAAGCATCCACTTGAAAAAGTCAAAAGAAGTCACAGGGATGGAAGCTGTCTGAATAGACCAAGCTCCCCCTGCAAACAGTCGTCAGAAGGACCCTCTCCTGGAGAAGAGAAGAGAAAAGCGACAAGGACATCAATCCCGCAAACAAGCAGATGGCAGAGGCATGGCGACAGCCAAACATACCCAAAGTCATTGGGTTGAGTGACTTCAAGTGGAATATATACTAACTTGAATCTATATTAGCTATATGACACATCAAATGAAAATAGATGGCTGCATCCTTAACGGTATACTGACATGACTTTGTGCTCCCAAAGACACGACCCTGGCAGGCAAATCAGTCCATTCATACTAGAGACCATGGGACCCGGACTGGGTTCTAGCGAGCTCCTGCTGGTCTGCATCCTTTTGAGAAGACCTAGAACAATGGTTCTCAACCTTCCTAATACTGCGACCCTTTCATACAGCTCCTCATGTAGTGGTGACCCCCAAACATAACATTATTTTCATTGCTACTTCATCACTGTCATTTTGCTACTGTTATGAATCATAATGTAAATATCTGATATGCAGGATCTATGTTCATTGTTACAAATTGAACATCATGAGAGCATAGTGATTCATCACAAAAACAATTTATAATTATGTATTGTGAAATATTTATTTCTAATTACAAATAGAGGAGATTTTATCTTGAAGCATGGTGTAGCATAGGTAACAGTCTTCACGCCGGGTACTCGGACGTAGGTGGGTGTATCTGCATGTGGGCGGACCCGCTTGGAGATGGAGTAGTGTCTGTTCCCAAGACGATCAGAAATATGTGTTTTCTGATGGTCTAGGCGACCCCTGTGAAAGGGCCATTCGGCCCCCAAAGGGGTCATGACCCACAGGTTGAAAACTGCTGCCTTAGAGTATTACAAAGAAACCACCTCCCTTCCTCCTGAACAAGAAATAACTGTGAAATATACTTACACACATATACATACACACCTGTCCTTCCCTTACCACTGAACCCCAATCAGAGACCTTTTGAGTATCATCCAATGCACAGGAGGGTCTGGCTTAGGGAAACTACCTGGCCAGGTTCAGCAGACACTCGCAGGCCTGAGGCCCAGGAAGCCAAGCGTTCAGGACTGAGGAGGATACGTTTAGCCCAGTCCCAGGAGGACAATGAAGAAGCCTTTGCTGGTTTGCTTCATAAGTGGATTCCTGGGAAGCCCACGTACGACAGGTGTTTAATGCCAGCCCAAGGGGATGAGCCAAGATGAAAGAGAAAATGAGTTCTACTCAGCCTCATTCTGCTAATATATATATATATATATATATATATATATATATATATATATATATATATTTTAAAGAATCAGCAATAGAAAAGGGAAACAGGTATGTGATTTCCCCTTGAACTAGTTAGTGCTAAGATACAGTGTTTAGAGGGCTGAGGAAAGGGGGGTTGGAAGAAGGGAGAGGGGTTGTGTTTTGAAAGAAAAGCAAGCTAATGATTAGTGAGCTGATCCGCACGGCTTTCCATGAAACTGGGGCTGGGGCCCAGGGCTTGTGTAATAACTGTATCCCAAACAAAAATCCTTATCGGAATGTTCATCCCCAGAGCCAACTTCAAATGCTGCCTTTCATCTCCGCAGCCACCAACAGGCCAGGAGGCCGCAGCAGTTCTCCTTCATTTCTGCTATCAGGGCTGATCCGGGAGCCTTTGCCAGGAAGGGAGCCAAGGGCTTTGTCTGGTTCATAGGTAATCTGCAGTGACACGGGTCAGTTTCCTTGAACCCTATGGTGGGGCAGAGAGGTTTGGGGGCGGGGGGCATCTTCTGTGCTCTCCTAAAGAAACAAAGGTGTGAAAATAAAATAAAAAGCAGAACAAGAGCTCATGCATCCCCCGGCGCTTCCCGTGAGAAATAAGCATGAAAATTAATGGAAGTTCCGAAAGTGAACAGCTGAGGATGAAGCCCGGGCTGCATTCGGGGCCGCTCTCAGAGAGCCACCTGGAGTTTCCTGAATCCCAAGCAATAACTTTCAAACTATTTCCAAAGCCAATTTTTGAGCTGCCTGAATGGCAGGCCTAAGTGCCAGGAGCACAGCTTCCCAGGCGCAGCCAGCCCCCTGCCTGGGGACCTTCAGGAAGCAGGGGAGCCAAGTGAAAAGGCAGGCTGTGGGGGACAGCACCTAGGAGAGCTCTGGGCTTTCTTGATGTTCTTTGACAACTCTTAAAATTACAAGCCTCCTGCTCCAGGGAAAGAATTTCTAAACAGAATACCTTAAAGGGTAGGTTTTTCTTCTCTTTTCAAAATGATTATTAGCTACCAATTTTTTTTTCAAAGGGAAGGAGAAACCTAATGTGTCAGGTTCATTAATGCCTAGTCTGCATATCTCCTGTCATCTCACTAGATACTTGAGTCAGACGTACTGGATCGGTGTTGCTTTTGCATCTGATATCAGAGAGGTTCAAAAGCTCAGCCAACGTCACTAAGCTCTAACATGCCTGAGCTGGGATCAAACCCAGCTCTGGCAGGTTCTGTACAAAACTCCAGTTGGACTTTTCACAAGAGGATATGTCTCTCCCATGGAGGGGGCCCGAGCCTATGGAGTGGAATTATCAGAGGTGAGCCCTTGTGTCCACATGCAGGTCCCTGCTGACTCAATCTCACTTAGGTCCTCATGCCTGTGTGAGGCTACAGCCCACAGACTGAGCAACTAGCACTTGCAAAGTAGGACCTGCAGTCCTGTGCACAGCATGCCGCCTTCCATGCTGTGGGCACTGTAATTGCTGCTTAGGAGAAACGCAGGCTCTGCCCCTGAAGCTTTCAGTCTAATTGGGAATCTAAGACCAAGGTCACCTCTCAGAATTTTACAAGCAGCAGTGTGTCCTTGATTGCTGACCATGTTCCTTTTTCTTTGCCCTTTGCTGCAGGTAACAGTTAGACATGGAATAAGGAAGACTAAAGAAGAATAGATGCATTTGCTCTGTGATGCTGGAGAGGAAGGTTGAGAGTACCGGGGGCTGCTAAAAGGGCAGACCAACCTTTCTGGGAAGACATGTGGCCAGAGTGCTCCTTAGAGGCAAGGATGGCAAGGCTTTGGTTGAAATACTTTGGACCTATTGGCAGGAGAGACCAGTCCTTGGAGAAGGACATCATGCTTGGTAAACAGAGAAAGATGCTTGATGAGATGGACGGCCACCATCACTTTAAACAATGGTCTCCAGCACAGGAGCAATTGTGAGGATGGCAGAAGGCCTTGCAGTGCTTTGTTCTGTTGGGCACAGGGTCACCGGGGGTTGAGGGTGACTGGATGGCCCCTAACAACAACAACTGCCCTTTGCCCTTTTTAGCTCCCCTTTACTTCCTGAGGTCCATCACTGCTGCCGTGTCTTCTGACATTAAACGAGAAAGAAAACACTGACTCCTTCATACTGAAGTGCTCAGGATGAAAGATGCCCATCTAATATGGTACATTTCTAAAGGTGAAATGTATCGCACACTGGTCATGTTTTAAAGGAGGGGATCTTGCTGACATCCTTGAATAAAAATAGCAGAAGTAGACATGGGGGGGTTGTTTTTGTTTCATGTTGGATTAGCCCAACCCAACACATGTCTACACATTCACACTAACAACCTGGAAACACTGACAGCTCAGCCAACTCAAAGCACTTGTTATATGCTGACTGTCTGCCATTGGGTTCCTAGACTTAATCCAATGCTTGGCACCCCAGAACAGAAAGTGTTCAAAGATCTGGTAAATGAATGCCGAAATTACCAAAGGACCCAGTTAGAAACAAGGCTGGACCTCGCTGTGCAGGTGGTCCCTTAGCACTCCACATCTCCACTGAGGGAAAACCAGGCTCTGTCGTCCCCTACACCACTCAGGGCTCCTGGAAGCACCTGTCAGGGATCCCAGGAGCTCAGTGTGAGAAGCATCAGATGTCCTGAAAGTTCAAGGGCTGCTAGTATCTTCTACAGATGGACTATGACCGCAGTTCTTGTCAGGAAATTGAATCCATTCCTAATTGATCAGTTGGTTGGCGGCAAGCTGCCTGCAGTCTCAGCTGCCCCCTCCCTGGCCTAGGGGCTCTCTCCTCCACCTTCAGATGCCAGGCTCCAGGTGTGGGACCTGGAGGAGGTGCTCTTTCTCCCCAGCCTCTGCACTTCCACCTGCTGTACTAATGGCTATGCAGAGCTCCACCCCCAAAATACCATCTTTTCCCCAACTCAGGCTAATGCCAGGGAACCAGGGAGAGAAAACCTCCCTGGCCCACAACATGCACAGTGTCATCTAAGATAAAGGCTTCTAAACAGCAGTGGCAGCAGCCTGGCATGCAAAAGCGGAGGTCAATGCAAGTTAAGGAGAACGAGCCGGAGTTCATCCTTCTAGTAAGAGGATGCTGCCCCCACGCCCTTTGGGATGATGGTGGCAGCATGTGGAGTTGTTGGCACCCTGCAGCACAGTGGCTCCCAGTGTGCCCTTCTCTGCCAGCCTCCAGCATAAGCTTTCAAAGCATGGAGATTGGGGGCAATACCACTTTCGAATAGAAGCTGCAAGGTGAGGAACCTCCTTGCAGAGACAACAGAGAATGCTGAAGAAACTACAGTCTTGACCTCTGTGCCTCTGTGGCTCTCTTTGTACCCCCGTGTGTCTGCAGTTAAAGCCTCTGACTTAGGGCACTGCTTTGAAAGCAGAACCATCCGTGTTTTATTCTGCGCGCACCAGGCCCCTTAGCTGAACTCTGTCTTGTCATTATATCTGAGGGCTCCAATCCAGTCACCAAGGAGTCCTGGTGGCGTAGTGAGTTGTGAGTCATGCTATTAACCACAAGGTCAGGAGTTTGAACCCACCAGATGCTCAAGGGAAAAAGATGAGGCTCTCAGTTCCCGTAAAGACAGGCAGCAGTTGTTCTCAACCCTCCTAAGGCCGTGACCCTTTAAGACAATTCCTCATGTTGTGGTGAACCCCAACCATAAAATTATTTTCGTTGCTACTTCATCACTGTAATTTTGTTACAGTTATGTGTTCCAATGATCTTAGGCGACTCAAAGGGGTCGTGACCCACAGGTTGAAACCGCTGACATAGAGCCTCTGAAACCCACAGGGGCAGTTCCACTGTCCTATTGGGCTGCTGTGAGGCAGAATCGACTCAATGGCAGGGAGTTTGGTGTTTTAAATCCAGGAAAGATCTGTTAAGGGCCAATTCAACACCAAACCAGAAGTAGTATAAGAGATGGTGCCTTGCCTGCCTGATATGCACACGAGAGCTAGCTCTTTAGTATTTGTTTTGACTGATAAAGATGTTATGTCCATAATCCCACTCAATCCTCTCAACAATCTTACAGAAGAGTCCTCGCTGTGGATAAAACAGATGTTTAAAGAATGTAATCCAGGTGCCCAAGTCAGCGGAAGTGCCTGAGATTTGAACCTAGGCCTCTGGATTCTCAACTTGAGGGTAACGTGCAGACCTGCCCACAGGCAACAAAAGTTAACGAAGGGCTGGATGGTGCCAACTAGTGGTCGTTCCTGCACCGCCTCTCATTCATTCCTTTACTGGTACCCACTGTGTGGAATGGCAGGAACGGTCTAGAGAGATTCTTAAATGACAGTTCAGTAAATCTGTACTGACCAAGGACCTGGGGGCTCCATGGAGGTGGAAGTCCACAGGGGCAGGGAGTAGACGTGGTCTGGTGTCCCTTTCAGTCCACTACAAATCATAGGAAACCCTGCCAGACAGAGTGGAACTGCTCCGTAGAATGTTCTAGGCTGAAAGCTCTGTAGAAGCATATTGCCTATCTTTCTCCCTCTGGACTGCAAAGTAAACCAAAAAACCAAACTCACTGCCATGAAGTCGGTGCCAATCATAGCGACCTATAGGACAAGCTGTAACCACCCCCGAGAGGCTCTGAGATGGTCATTCTTCACAGGAGTACAAAGTCCCATCTTTGTCCCAAGAAGCAGCTGGTGGCTTCTGCCTGCAGCCCACTTTGTAACTGCTACCTAGCTACGGCTCCCAGGACTCAGAGTAGGATTTGTAACCACGCGCACATTCCGGAGACACGGAGGATTTACGAGACACCTGCAAATGAAAGGAGGGCAGGGCTGACAGTCGGGAGTGTGCATTAAAGGTGGCAGGCAACCAGAGACGCACAGCTGGTCACAGGAGAGTATGGGCACTGGGGAAGAATCAGAGGTTAAGAAGCCTTTTCAGGAAAAAAAAAATCCCAAGCTGTGGCTCCTGAGACGGAGATGATTTAGTGCTAGACTTCGAGTCCTGCTCTTTCCTCCAGAGGGAACGTGACTCAGTAAATGAAGACACCGACAGAGAAGATGCATCAATTTTTAGCTCTGCCTCTGGCAGGAAACCAAGAGAGCCCTTGGAAAAGGTCGCCGTGATATGCCCAAGAATCATTTGCTACAGGCCATCCCCGAGCAAAGGCTCTCTGGAACACCCACGCTCAGGGGAGGGTGCTGGCTCTCAAAGGGCCCCTTGGGGATTCCTCACCAAGGAGTTCTCCAGGATTGGCTGAGGTAGGGTGTAGGGGACAAAAGATTACCAGAGAGGGACTCTGCTGGCCACAGCTTCTGGCAATGACTCTGATCTTTCTGTTGCCAGCGAAGGCATTTGGCCACCATGCCCCAGGGCTTTCGAACAGAGGGATGACCAGTCTTAATCACAAACAACTGCCTTCACAATAGGGCAGCCAAGCCCAGGCACCAGCACCCAGGAGAAGACAAGAGCAGCTGCTCCAGAGGCTCCCCAGTTTGGGGGGTACGTGGTGGGGGGCACTCTCCTCAGCACAGGTTGTAACACAGTAAAGGGAGCTTTGGAATCCCAGGCCAAGACAAGGTCCCAGTACTGGTTCTTATGGTGAGAGAGAGGAGGGGAGAAGAGGGGAGAGGAGAGGAGAGGAGAGGAGGGGAGAGGAGAGAAACCAGAGACAGAGATTAACCTCCCCAACCTTATCATTCAGATCTCATTCCATTCGTCCCCCTCTCAGCCCAACACACACAAAACACACCTCTTGGATCTCAGCAGATGCCTGCGTGTGACCAACCAGACTCTTCTCCTTTTTCATGAGCACAATGCCCCCAGGTTCCTGCCGCCCACCAGGTCACCGTCAAAGAGAAGAAGAGCCAGCTGATTCCACTGATCTTAAAATAATAAAAAAACACTGTGCCTTACACGAGGGTCGTATTTTTCCCTTTACAAATGTCCTTTACAGCTGGTGCTCCTTTAGCCTCACTGCAGCTCAGACATGGGTGTAAATGAGCAAAGTGTCCCCTACAGTGGAGATAGAGCAGAGGAACCCAGAGGTGACATGCCCAAACCTAAGATCAGAACCCAAACCAGACCCATTTTGTCCCCTTCCTGTCTGCTCCAACTCACAGTGGTGTAGAGGACGGGGTAGAACGCCCCCTGGGATTTCTGAAGCTGTGCATCCTCTACTGAAGCAGCTGATGGGCTCAACCCACTGATCTTTTGGTTCGCAGCCAAACACGTCACCACTGCACCACCAGGGCTCCTTAAAGATCCAACAATAATGCCTATCCCTGTGTTGCAAACGCCATTTATTCCCCGCCAATGCACACACGCACACACACACACACACACACATACATACACACACGCTCCCCGCCTTCTCTCAGGGCCGGAGTCAAAGGATGCAGAAGGAAAGGGATGTATCTCTATCCACAAATGACTTGCATCCAATTACAGAGACACAATGTACACTCCTGAAACCACAACCTCATGTCACACATGAGCATGGAGACTATACCAGACACCCGAGTGAAAGGAGCAAGCAAAACCAGGAAGGGCGTATGGTGATGGGACAAAGAAAAGCCACTTTAGAACAAGAAAGAGGGTCGTCTAGACCTGAACTGTGCAACCCAAGAGGCACGGACCTCTTGTGCTAGAAGAATCGAGAGATACCGCAAACCCACCAGTTGCTCTGCAGGAGAAAGATGAGGCTGCCTGATCCTCTAGCGGTCTCACACACCCTGTCTACAATTGCTATGAGCCGGGAATGGCTCATTGGCTGCGGGTTTGTTTTTGGTCTGGGCAGGTACAAACCCACACCAAATTCCTAAGACTTGTGATGAAAACACAAAACAAAATCAATACATAACACATGTGAATATTCTTTACTGATTATATGTTGACATCATAGTTTTTATAAATTGAGTACAATAGATTGTATCATCAAAATTAACTTGGGCTCTTTTATGTAGCTCATAGAACGCTTTTAAATTCATATGGGGTTTGAACTGTGGCTCTCGTGTTTCTACTGGACCACACAGGTCTGGAAACTTCTCCTCTTTGTTTTAATGGACTCAAACCAGAATTTCTACTTTCCACAACAACCTTAGTAACACAGCACAAACAGATATTTATGCAATGGCTTATTCCTGGACCATTCTTGCCATTTCCCCCACTTCCTTGGACTTCCCCAGTCCCCTGATCTACTTTGTCCATCCTGTGAACCTCCTTCTCAGAAACAATGTACACAGTACGAACGTGTGATCTCTGCTGAAATCCCCATACCCATGTCCTCAAAGCCAGCGGCCACCACTAAATGCTGTCCCTCCTTCGGTGTGCTCCATGTCTCCGTACTGCCGTAGAAACCATTGGGGGAGAGGCAAGTGAAATCAGATTAGTCTGACCTTTCATTCTCCCTCACAAATACTTCCCAAACGTTTCTTCCAGGGGTATAATAATCCAATATTCCCAGGCATGTGTGTCCCAAATACCATCACACTGTTCAGCTCTTGCCTCCTTTCTTCCGTCCAAATTGCCTTCGATTGATGCGGTGACAATCCCACAAGCACGACATGCAGGTGGTGCCTCGGAGGGACTGTCGCTGCTCCTGGGCTTGCTCTGTGCTCCTCGGGTCAATGATGCTCATAAGCAAAGAGAGGTGTGTGTGCAGACTCAAAATAGAAAAACAACATTCTCAGTAAGAGAAAAGAGCAGGAATAAAGGAGAAAACCTGGAGGGGGCTCAAGAAGCCGAACTTCTAGTTTTACCTTATTCATGTTTTTCTGTCGTTTTCAAATCTAAGCAGTGCCTCTCATTGGTAGGCAGGGGGACGGGCGGGGTGAACTCCTCTTTCAGTGGTGGACCTGAGGGTTTTCAGCCTTCCTGGAGTTCACGGACAACTACTAAGTTCAACCCGCCGAGCATGACAGCGCTGGGCTGTGAGCGGAGAGTTGGAGTGATCTGGCTCCACCAAGCACTCCACTGAAGAGGCAACTGCAGGAGACTTAAGAGAAATAAGCAATCCAGCATGCCCTCCCTCCCCTCCAAAAGGAAAGCAGTACTCCAGACACGCGATCTGAAAGGCCTTGGGGGGACAAAGATGAAGTTGTTATCCCCAAAAGACCATCTGAAATTCTGGCTAGTGGCTGAACGTGATACTCTTTGTGTTTCTTGAGCCTTTGGTTTCTTTAAGCACAATTCTAATTCTTTTTTATTCTCATTGTCTCTCCTCTACCCTCACCCCTTTCTGGTCTCTCTTCTCTCGGCCTTCGAGGCAGCTTGAGAGACGCAGACTTTGGCGTCAGTGAGTCTCAGTGCAGCTCCTCACCAGTAAGAGGACCTCAGGCTCATTCCTTGACACTGCTCAGTGCTTCCCAGAATGCATTCCTCCTGGCACTGCACTCTTCCACTCCTCCAACACTGGTTTGTTAGAGACCTTCGACCTCCTGTTGGATACCGGAGACAACAGCAGCGCCAAGATTGACAGGTGCATGTCCTCTTACATCTTAAGGTTGGGGAATCTCGTCAATAAGCAAAATGAAGAAGTAAATTCTTTGTTTGAGATGGATCGGTGCGCTGAAGAAAGTGAGGTAGAAAATGGATAGAAAATGTGCTTGGTTGCACCCATAGACCACAGTGGAAGATACTGAGAGATAATCCAAGTGGATCTGGAGAGTGAGCCTTCAGGGAGAGGGAGCGCCCGTGCCACCGCTCATGGGTGGCCGCCCTACAGTGACAAGTAGGAATGGGTTGCTGGGAGGCAGATAAGAATCCTTGGGGTACGAAATGTAGCTATGATTGAGATGAGAAGGGCATCCAAGGGAGGGGACAAAGGAAAGATAGAACCTGATAAGATGTCAAAAAACACCACTTGCTGCGACCACAGGGGACACAGACTACAGCATGGGTGCTGGAGATGCTGCTGCAGGAGGAGCCTTAGGGAGAGAGAGGGGCCTCTCGGGCCAGGGCTTTCGCAGTGGCGGTGGTGAGAGTCAATCCGTCCTTTGGGGCTGCGATGTTCTGTATACATTTAGTGTATTCCAACATCAAAAAAGCCAAGGATAAGGTCTAAAAAAATGAAAAGCAGAAGAGCTGAGTTGGCATTCCCAATGGCTGGGCACTACCTGAGTCACACGGCAGAATTGCTCCAGACCGCAGACGGAGTCCTGAGGGGAAAGGGAGAGGGACTCAAGAGAGGGGCTCAGCCCCTCCAGAGCTTTCCCACCCGCCGGCTTTTATTTGCCTGCCAGAGGAAAAAGTCTACACAAGTTCAAATGCAGGGAAGTACTGGGGCACACCGACTTCAGGCACAAGATGTTTTCAGGGTTCATAATTAACAAGCCAGTCTCGTGACACTAAGAGACATCCTTGTGGGTGAGCACAGTTTGACCTGATGGGGTTCTTCATATCGGCAGCAAGGAATCTCCTTTCCACTCACCGTTGTGCCAAGTTCCTGGAGCATTCCAACAGTGACACAGTCTCAGGTTCACTCACCGTCTTTGCACCCAAGCAACCCTCTCAGGGGGGCAAGACAATGCTTCCCTGCAGAGCCCATGCACCAATGGAATGCCTTCTGCACCCACTTTGGACAATACTTATTTGAATTACGCAAAATAATGGGCATAAAATACTAGACCCAAGCGTGACAACACTGGATACGTTTAATTGTATCCATTTCTCCTATCCACCCTGTAACAAGTTACCCAGGAACCCTTACTCTCCTCTTCCTAATTCTCCTCCCCTGGTCTGTGTGACCCTGCATGAGTCATAAATGTTTCCCTACCAAGTGACACAATCTTCTGTACTGAGCGGGCGAGAATGAGAACTGTGCGGCATAGGCTTAAGCCTAAAACTAACTTTATCCCGACAGCAAAAGAAAAGTTGGTCTCAAACTGACATGGAACATTCATCAAGGCAGGCCACACTCCGAGCAATAAAGCACACCTCAACGAATGTAAAAAGGATGAAAAATGTCCCAGAGTATGTTTTCATGCCACAGTGATATTAAATCAGAAATCAATAACAGGAAGACATCTGGAAAATCCCCAAACATGTACAAATGAATCAATGTACTTCTAAATAACATGGGTCAGAGACAATATCTCAGGAGAAAGGCCACCCAAAAAATTAACTAAATGAAAATGAAAAGACAATTGACCAGAGTTTGTGGAGTGTAGTAAGTATAGTGCCTATTGTACTGTGAGGTGCCATTGAGTCAGTTCCAACCCATAGCGACCCTGAGCGGAATAGAAGGAAGCCCTGCCGGGTGCTGCACCATCCTCACAATTGTCCCTGTGCTTGAACCTACTGTTGCAGCCACTGTGTTAGTCCCTCTCCTGAAGGGCCTTCCTGTTCTCGCTGCTTAGAAGGAAACATACATCTATTAAGTAGTGCTCAGATGGAAATTTATAACACTAAAGGCAAATATGAAAAAGAAGAAAGATTTTATGTCAATAACTTTAAGAACTAGAATGACTATGTAAGCCAAGAGGAAGCACAATAAAAAGAATAATAAAGATCAGAGCAGAAATCAATAAAACTAGAATAAACAAAACAATAGAGAAAAATTAATGAAACCAAAAGTTGGTTCTTTGAAATGATCAACAAAATTGATAAATCTCTAGCCAAGCCACCAATGCGTGTATCTCTAAACCCTACATGTATCAAAGAAATTGAAACCATAATTTAAAACTGCCCCAAAATGAAAGCACCAGAATTCAATAGTTTCATTGGTAAAATCTACTAAATATTTAAGAAAGAAAGTGTAAATTCTCCACAGTTTATTCCAGAAATTAGAGAAAAACAAATATTTCCCTCATGCCTGGCAAGGAGATCAGGATGACTTGAAAGATATTACAAGAAAACGCAAGATCAGATCTCTTATGAACACACACAAAAATTATCAACAAGATAGTAAATCAAACCCAACAATGTTTAGAAGTAATTATAAACCAAGTGGTGGCGAAGTGGTTACTCATCGGGCTGTGACCCGCAAGGTAAGCAGGTTGAAACCACCAGCACTGGGTGGGAGAAAGACAGGGCTTTCTACTCCTAGAATGACAGTCTTGGGAACTCATAGGAGCAATTCTACTGTCCTGCTGTCACTAGGAGGCTGCATTGACCCGACTGCAGTGAGTCTGGGTTTTTGAGTGACTGATTCCGGACATTCGAGGCTGGTTCAGTCTTAGAGAATCAGTCAGTACTTTGTTTCACATCAGTAGAATAAAGAAGAAACCTACATGATGATGTAGTTTGCTCTATCTTTCTTTGAGAGGGGTGTATTAAAGGCTCCTGCAATTATCATTGCTCTGGCGGTTTCTCTTTTTATATCTTTGAAGATTTGGTTGATACTTTTGAGGGTTTTTTTGTTGGGCGCATATATGTTTATTATGGCTATGTGTTCTTGGCCTACTGATCCCATATATGTTTATTATGGCTATGTGTTCTTGGCCTCTTAATCTCATGACCATTACGTAATGCCCATGCTCGTCTCTCATTTGTTGTGTACCTGTAAGTATTTCGCCAGATATTACTATTGCCAACCCTGCTTTTGTTGCCATTAGCTTGGTTAATTTTTTGCCATCCTTTGACTCTCAGTCTATTTATGTCTGTGATTTTGAGATGTGTCTCTTGAAGGCAGCAGATTGATGGATCATGTTGCCTAATTCATTCTGTTACTCTGTCTTTTGATTGGTGTGTTAAGTCCAATGACATTCAGTGTAATTAAATCTAAATGTAGATTAGTCACTGTCATCTTGTATTATTTGTGCTTGATGGTTTCTTGCCTCCCCCTTTTATGGGGTGGTGTGTGTGTGTGTGTGTGTGTGTGTGTGTGTGTGTGAGGAGTTTATTCGCATCTTTGTTTCCTCGCTAGATCTGTATTGTTTTGGATACTGTTTTCAGTGCCTTGGTTTCTGGGTGATATAATGATGTGTTTTGATGCAGGAGACCATTTGAAAAAAAAGTATTGTTAATGATAAAAATTATTAGCAAATTTGGAGAAAAAGGAAACTTCCGCAGCTTCATGAAGGACATCTACAAAAAAGCTAATAGTTTACATCATATTTAATAGTAAGAAACTGGACATTCCTCTCAAACATAATAAGTATGTTATCTCTCATTATTTTTGAGCTTCTTACTGGAAGTAGATATCAAAATAAGAAAAAGCAATGAAAGGTATGTGTATTGGCAAGGAAGAAACAAACTGCCTCTCTTCCCAAGTGACATCGTTGTCTATGTGAAAAATCCTATCCTAAAGAATCACACACACACACACACACACACACACACACACACACACCCTCTAGAACTCTTAAGAAGTATAACAATGTCACAGAATACAAGGTCAATATTAAAAAGCCAATCAGCTTCTTACATATGGCCAGTGAATAACTGCAATTTGAAATCAAAACTGACATTGTACAATAAACTATCTTTAGCTTGGATTACCTAGTAAAAAGCATATTTGATAAGTGTCAGGGTAGTTTAATCAAAACTGGAGTGGTGTCCTGGACACTCCAATAATGTCTAGGTGACCCAGCCAGAAACACAGATGCCCGTAGAGATCACACACTACCCTGAGAGGCCCCTTTCCCTGGTTCTTAGAAAGTGTCACCACAGACTGTTAGCTCAGGGTGTCCGGAAGTGTGGTTTTTATTAACCTCCCACCCCTTTATCAGAATCATAGGGAAAGCTTGTTAAAATATTCATATTCTCGGGAACTACCCTGAGACAGTTTCTCAGTTCTTGGTTACATAGCTGTATTGTAACAAGCATCCCAGAGACTCTTATGCACACTGGAATTTGGAGAATCTTTGTAGCCACTTACATGTAGAGTTATTATCAAGCTAGTGTTGATCTGGTACAGGGAAGATGGTGGGACCATTAGCTTGCACAAAGAATGGGCAGAAGGTCTATGATGCTGCAAGTTAAGAAGGTAGAGATAGAGCTACCTCCCACTCAAAGGACAAAGGCTGACTTTCCCTCCATAGTTTTCCCAATCCCCTTACAATTGCCATGATCAAGATGTTGTGGAGGGAGAAGGGTGAGATGGGATATTGACCTACTGGCTCCTAAGTGGCTTTTTCTCTAGGGGCTTTTAAGTATTCATTTCAGACACTGGCTCCTCCTCATCCCAGTACGCGCCTACACATGCACACACAAACACACCTGAGGTGGTCTTGGTAGTATCAGAAGGGAACCTATACTACGTGGAAGGCTGAAGGCAAGGTCACCTGTCCAAACCCACCAGGAGCTCTGTGGAAGGAATGTTATCTGCTCCCATGAGGGCTTCCACCATCAGAAGCACAAAGGGGCAGTTCTGCTCTGTCCCACAGGGTCCCTGTGATCCATAATCAGCGAGAGGGCAGTGGGTGGTTGGGTTTGGTGTACGGAGGACTTTCCGTGGGTGGTGCAAACACTGGGCTGCGAACAGAAAGACTGGCAGCTCCATCGATCGTTAGGAGGCCCCTCAGAGGAAATCCCTGGTGACCTGCTCCAGAAAAACCAGGCACTGAGAGTCCAGTGCCATCCTGAGACGTGCGGGGCCAACAGAGCAGCAACTGATGCTCATGTTGTGGGGTTTTTTGTTGTTGTTGTTGTGTTTTTTTTTTTTTTGGTGTATGGAAAGAACTGGCCTCGTGCAGGTTTTTGTTTCTTTCATTTTGTTTTAACAAAACATGCTTCTTAAAAAACAACAAATAAAAATCTATTCAAATTAAAAAAAACACACACAAAAACACCCCTAGCAAGTCCCACCTGTAGAATCAGACCAGGCTTTCTACTCCCATAAAGACTTACATCCTTGGAAACCCAAAGGGGCAATTCTGGCATCAGAACAGACTCAGTGGTAGTGAGTTTGGTTGCTCTTATTATAGCAGTTCTCAACCTGTGTGTCGTAACCACCCCAGACCATCAGAAAACACTTATTTCCGATGGTCTTAGGAACCGAGACACCACTCTGTCACCAGGCAGGTCTGCCCACATGCAGATATGCCCACATATGAGTACCTGGCGTGAAGACTGTTACCCATGGAACACCATGCTTCAAGACAAAATTTCATTTATAAATAAATATTTCACAATATAGAATTACAAGTTGTTTTGTGATGAATCACTCTGCTTTATGTTCAATTTGTAACCATGCAAATATATCCTGCATACCAGATACTTACATTACAATGCATCACAGTAGCAAAATGACAGTGATGAACTAGAAATGAAAACAGTGTTATGGTCGGGGGTCCCCACCACATGAGGACCTGCATGAAAGGGTCGTGGCCCGAGGAAGGTTGCGAGTCACTGTCTTATTACCTTCTAATGCGCTATTGTTGTGGACGTTGTTGTAAGTGGTCTGAGAGTGCATCTGGATTCTTGGGAAGTTACGGAACAGAGGTCTCCCATTGGGCTTTCTTTGCAGGGGAGGGCCAGCCTTTGTCCTGAGGGGCAGCTGGGTGGGATCAAACTGCTCACTTTTCGATTAGCAGTTAAGCACAAGCCTGTGCCCCACAGTCCAGTGAATTCTGTTTATTAGTCATCACTCACAAGAGAGTGAATTCCACCAGACGAGGCTTTCTGCTGCTTTATTTACCATTGCTTCTTCACCGCACTGAATGAATAAACCCGTTTGGGCGTTTGTCTGCATTGAGGTTCCCAGTGGGTGGGAGCAAGGCCACAGAGAGCAAGGACTCTGATGTTGATGTGGGTTAGGCATTGAGCTGCTAAGGGCGAGGTCAGTGGTTCAACCCTACCAGTCATTCAGCTGGAGAAAGAGGAGGCGTCTGCTCCTGGAAAGATTTACAGTCTCAGGAACTCAATAAAGGGTCACTCTGAGTTGCAATCAACTTGCTGGCAGTGTGATGTTGGTAACAGGAGGCTAACAACCATCCTTCAGCTGCAGACATTTAACTCTGTCCTTCCCAGACCCATTTTCCACAGCAAGGGACAGGCTGCCAGGCTTCGGGACATCTACCAGGCTCACCTATAACCAGGCAGGGATCCCATCCCTCCCTCCACAGTGTCGGCAGCCAGGCCCCAACCTGGAGTGGCATCCTGAGCCAAGAGAACCATATGTGCGGATGGCCTAGAAAACAGCATCGTGCAAATGTTTTCATTCCGCAGCGAAATCATTTGATTTCACTCAAGCTTGTCTTTGCGAGGGCAACTGAAGCCAGCTTGACAGAGAGCTGTTTAATAGACTAATTAGGAAATGATTTGGAGAGACAGCGTGGTAGAGCCGGACGAGTCAAGCAATGAGGACTGAGTTCCGGCACAGCTGCTTCCTCCCCTCGTGACATCAGGCAGGGCCAGGGAGCACTCTGCCCTTTGGAGACCTCATCGCTGATACAGGATGAGATTTCATTAAAGCGGTCATCAGGATTCAAGGAGGTGATGCAGACAAAAAGTGCTCTATCCACGGCAAAGTACTACCCGGGGATTTGTTGCTAGTGCTTTGTGACTGTTATTCTTTGAAAGGACCACGGGAACAGGAAAGGGGAGGAACAGGTGCCTCTCTAGGAAACGTACAGAGAGAACAACACCTAATCCTTAATGGAAACTTGGTCCCTGGAACAGCACCCCAGAAATGTCGTGCGGAGCCTGGGAAAGCAGGAGAGGCCGGGACAATCAATTCTCCTACACCAACTCCCCCAAAGTAGAAGGAAGCGGAGTATGGCTGAACAAAGAACAGACACCGCTCATCTTTCACTTAAGACAGCGCGTCTCCGCATCTGGGCAAGCCCTGAGCTCTTCTGTGGCTAAAATGGCTTGGGTCTGGCTCAGCTCTCTTGCTTCAGGAGTTTTCCCCAGCTCAGCAGAAGAGCCCCACCTAAATAACGGGGTCCAGAAACTCAAGGCACCCTTGTTCTCCATCTTGCCATTATAATTAATCTACCAGCTCAGTCACCTCCAGGGTCAACTCAGCCCCCGTCCCAGGGAGTCCTCTCTTCCAGGCACAGTCTTCCCAGGGGGCGACCCTCTGCTCTAAGGGCCCCATCTCCAAACTGCCCTCAAGGTCTCCTGGAGCCATATATGGAGGCCTGGCCTGAGAAACAGTGCCCTGGGCTCAGTAGCTTAGGAAGCCTTCCAAAATTCTACCAAGACCCTCAGAGGTCCTCGCGTTGGGCCCAGAGCTGGAAAAAGGAAGAAACAGTTTGGCAATGGGGAATTACCAGGACTGGAATCATCCTTGGTTCTCTTTCTATCCCAGAAATTACGCACACCTTCAGATGGATCACCCTCACGGAGACAACTGAGCAGAGTGGCTAAGAACACAGCCTTCAAGTGAGAAGTCCCAGAAACAGATTCTAGCCTCTGCAGCTACCTACTTAGGAGACCTGCCGCTGGTTGTGTGGCCTCCCTGAATCTGTTTTCTCAAGAGCGTACACAGCTCTTACCACACGGTATGGCACACGACGAGCTATCATTCCCTCCCGGTCTGAGGGTTTGAAGCCTAGGTCAGACGCTTAGTTGATGTGCAGAAACCAAACTCACTGCCATCGAGTCCATGCTGACTCTTAACAACCCTGTGGGTTTCGGAGAGTGTTACTATTTAAAGGAGTAGAAACCCCTATCTTTCTCCTGCAGAGCTGACTCGTGGTTTCAAACTTCTGACCCTGTGGCTAACAGCCCACTGCAGGGCTCCTCCAGTGGATGTGCAATCGGGGGCAAATTACAATCTCTCTGTGCCTCCACTTCCTTGATCACAGAACAAGGACAAGAAAGGAACCTCTTTCACCATCTGGTAGAGAGCACTGACTTCGTCAATCCAGATGCAGCACTTAAAACACACTATAAGGAGACCTGGTGGAGCTGTCAGATAAGCTAACTGCAAGGCCAACAACTCAAACTCAACAGCTGCTTCTTGGTAGAAAGATGAGGCTATCTGTCCCGGTAAAGATCTACATCCTCGGAAATCCCGTATCGGCCATTCTGAGTCAGAACCAACTCAATGGCGACGGGTTCATAACAACGATGATGGCTGACATTTATTTGAATTTTAAAATAATAAATTACTATTGTAAAAAGTCCTAAGGCCAAACTCACTGGCACTGAGTCAATGAAAACTCATAACAACCCTATAGAACAGGGTAGAAGTCCCCTTGTGGGTTCCCAAGACTAACTCTTTGCAGGAGTAGAAAGCCCCATCTTTCTCTAGAAGAGCTGCTGGTGGTTTTGAACTTCTGGCCTTTAGGATCACAGCCCATTGTCTCCAGGGCTCCCATGACTGCTAAAGGGCTTGAACAGCAAAGTGACCCAACCCCGCCCCACATCCATGAGTGCAGAGGATAACAGGGAATCAATACACACTATCAGGGAAGGGCCCTAGAAACATCCATCTGGCCTTCCCGCAGTACTGTCCATTCACAAATGGTGCTTCCTGGGCAACAGGGCTACTATCACCTGCTCCTCGGGTGCCCCATCTGTCCTTTGGTGGCAAAGGACCCCTATTGATGCTCTATTTCTGAATGAGAGGGACGCCCGGTGCAATGAACCTTCTCCAGAGGAGCTCATCTGCCTGCAGGAGCAACTGTGCCACAGAGGATGAGCAAGGGCAAAATGTTCCATTCTGATTGAGCGGGGAGTGACCTGGCCTCCCAGGAGCACTGCCCCAAGCATCTGCTATTCCTTCCGGTTATGATGTACTTCCCCCATTTATTCAAGTCCTCTCAAATGGCTCCCTATTTCTTTTCCCGCTGTGCTCTTCTCCAAGGACTTGCCAAGATATGACATGATCTCCCATTTATTCATTATCATGTTTTTGTCTGCCTGCCCCAATTGGCCAGCACAGAGACATAGCTCTTTTGGCCACCACTGAGTCCAGCACAGGACCCGTGGTGGCCTAACCTCAAGGTCAGCAGTGGGAAACCACCAGCCACTCTGAGGGAAAGAGATGGGTTTTCTACTCTCATCATGAGTTATTAGTCTTGGAAAATCACATAAGCAGTCTTACCTTGTCCTACAGGGCCACTGTGAACAGGAATTAACTCTATTTCAGTGAGTTTAGTTTGGGCCTAGGACAGTGTCTGCCACATAGGAGGTAGGCACTCGAGACATAGTTGATAAATGGGTGAATGAAGTGAGTGAGGGTCTTCCCAAGAAGAGATGACTGGCTGGGGGAATGACTGACCAAATGACTCTTCTCACACCCAAAGGGATGGGCTCTGATGGGCTCTGACTTTTCTCACACCCAAAGGAATTGGGGAGCTCTGAGCCTGGGCCCCAGCTCTGTTCTTTCTGATGATAAGAAAGATTGGCTGTCTTTTATCTGTAAAACACGCACCTTGCCACTCCATCATTCAATTACAATGTTAAAGAGTTGCAACAAAATTAATTTGCTTATCACCAGGGAAATTAAAATGCCTGCAAATAAATTCTACCCCTGTGGCCCAGTTTCAGGTGGTAGATACACCTGATGTGTTTGGCAGCAGTGAGAACCCAAGGTGGCAGGGAGGTGGGGCGCCAGGAGGGGGTAGAGGGAAGACTAGGATTTAGCTGGAAGGGAAAATGCAGGAAGGGCTTTCTGAAGGGGGAAAAAACACAACAAAAACAGCAAATCGTGGCTGCCTGGGTCTGTGCTTTTAAGCCTTATCCAGAATGGATTAATGATTTCGGGAATGAAAATCCACCTTCTATATAAAGCATCTCCTCACCCTCTAGTGAAGGAAGACACAACCATTAATTGTGTCCCCAGATGACTTGATTGTAGCAGTGCTGGAGAATGGAGACCAGGGTATCTGACGAGTCAGGGCTTGGATTCCCCCTATGCCATCTCCTAGCTGTGTGACTTTGGGAGATTTGCTAAGGTCTCTGGACCTTGCAGTTTGATATGAACTGAAGGATAATAAATTGATCCCCTGAGTTGTTGAAAACTATAGAGCTGAAAATAAAGAGCAGAGTAGGTGCCCAATAAATAACATACCTTCTTATCCTCATCATCCATAGTATAGCATAGTAATGTAAAGATAATTCATGTTCTACACTAATAAATGTATGCAATAATACATGTCACACAGTTAAAGGGAAACTCCCCAAAATTCACTACTGCCATTGAGTTGATGCCAACTCATCCCATGGGACAGGGTAGAACTGCCCCCCTTTGATTTTTCAAGACTATAATTGTGGACAGGAGTAGAGAACCCCATCTTTCTCCCAAGGAGTGGTTTAGTGGTTTTGCACTGTCAACTTTTTGGATGGCAACCCAATGCAGATTCCCTATACCACCAGGGCTCCCTGGTTAAAGGTGATAATACATATCATGAAGTCCAGAGCCGGATCAGCCAGAGCCCCCCAGAGATCTCCTTCTCCTAGAGCATTCCTCGGAGCCCTCTGTTAGCACCCAATGCGACAGCCCTGTTTTTGCAGAAACCCAGTGAGGTGACCTGGAATAATCCCCCAAAGACGCCTGAGCCCCATGTCACTCATTCACAAACATAAGCACTCCCCACAAAATGCTCTCAGCTATTCCAACCTGCTCCCTACCATGTGCCACATGCATTGCTGAGGTGTTTGCAATAAAAAGTTAAGAATTGCCTAGGAAATCATGCTGGGAATGCTGACCCGGATAGAACTGCTCCCAGGACAAAAGCAAACGTGAGGAGACAGGCAGGGCTCCTTGAGAAGGGAATGACCGGCCTGGTGAGCCCTCTTGCCTGGCAAGGTCCCCCTCCATTACAGGCCCCTATCTGGTTCCCTGGAGTCACTCCTAATTTATTTTTTTAATTCTTACAGAGCTCAAAGGGCTGGTTGATTGTCTGGGGAAGAGGAATGCAAGAATGAGCTGGCGAAGACGCAGCCTATTCAGCTGGGGGCCAGAAGAGCAAGAGTCCAAAGAAAGAGGATTAAAGGGTAGCTGCTGAAAGGAAACCTGGGTCCATGTCAGAGGAAGAGGAAGGAGGAGGAGGAGGAGGGCAATAGGTTACAATGTGATGAGCCCAGAGCCAGCAAGTTTGGAGGCATTCACAGAAAATCAGAGTTTCTGACTCAATTCCCATTCTCTCCAATCCAAAGCCAAGCTGGGTTTTTTTTAGTCCCAAGCGAATTATCATAAGGAATCTAGCAATCTGTCAAACGGAGATCAATGGAAGAACTGTCTCCTCTTTATTAAAGTCTCCTGTCCAACATCTTTGACAGTACTGTCACTCAGGGACCTGCTCTGACCCACCCCCACCCCCCTCAAGGACCTTCGCTTTGTCTTCTTGGGCCTCTGCAGAAAAGGAGGCAGGACGTGGGCAGCAGAGGTTCTCTGCTTCATTGCAAGGCTGTGGTGGCATGAGGTGTCATCACAGAGAGGCACCAGGTGACACGCACACCGTCCCTATTCATTCGCAGCTGTGGATGGGTGGGAGTATCCAGGGCTTCAATTATCTAATTGCTGCTAATGTTCCGTATATTTACTCAGCTGCAAATTTGCAAGATAGGGCCTGCCTCATAAGAAGGGGTAATAATGGGAGATAAAATTTCCATTTGAAAACTCATGAATAAGCAGCAAGAGCCCTGTTTATTAAAACTCAGATGCAGATAAACAATGAGTATAGTTCCAGGAATAATTGCAGGGTTTCCACAGTTACAGAAAACCAGTCCCTTTGTCAACACTCCACTGTTCTATTTATACCTTGGGAGATATTGCACCGCGCTTTCTACAAATCCGAGGGAAAATCATTCATTTCAGCCCCTCTCATGTGTAGAGCCCCAACCTGCTCGGAAAGGAGAGGGTTGCATCCCGAGAGTATGTGACAGTGGGCCTCAAGATCACCGGGGTGAATCTGCCTTGTATGAGAATAAAGCAGAACAGGCTCAGACTGAGCTGGGGATGGAGGAGGAGCAGCCAGGCATTCTGCTGGGGCTTGCGCTAGCTCTCAGTCGCTGATGGTTCAGAACTGCAGTGATCAAACACAGGCGAAGCAGATCTGGTCAAAGTTTTTTGGCACCTGCATGACAAGGTCAACCCCCTACTCCCAAGAAAGGAAAACCATCAAACTCATAGCCACTCTGTAAGACCAAACACCACAGGATGGTGGTGGTGGTGGTGTGAGGTGTCACCAAGTCAGTTCGACAGAAGGAAGCCCTGCCCAGTCCTGCCCCATCCTCACAATTGTTGCGTTTGAATCCATTACTGTACTATGTTAATCCACCTTGGCCAGATGTCCAAGCATGATGTCCCTTTCTGGGGACTGGTCTCTCCTAATAACATGCGTGTTAGTCTGCATACACCAGATAAACAAATTCATTGACACACATATGTGTATAAGAAGGAAATTTATATACAAGAGCAATTGCACATTGAGAAAACATCCCAGCCCAGTCCAGTCCAAGGCCATAAGTCTGATATTAGCTCTTATGTCCGACAGCAATCGATAAAGGCCTCTTCAACTCACGAAACACATGCAATGATGCTGAATGTAGAAGATCACAGGTCAGTGGGTCGAAAGTCTTTGGTGGTAGAAGCGTCTCAGCGCTGGCAGGGGTCTCCACATGGCCATTCCAGTTCCCAGGGCTGCATCCAGGTAGGTCCACGTGGCATCTCCTCAGGGATGCCTCGCAGGAAGTCAGTCTTGTCAGTAGAGAGTCTCCAAGGGAGTGAACCGAGAGAGAGGTAGTGTCTCCTGCCTGTAAGAAGGAAGTCCCACATTTCCTGGAATTCTCAGGAGGAGAAGGCCATGTCCACACAGAGGTCTCACTGGCTATCTCCAGATTGACAAACTAGACTCCACCCCTACTCTTAATCCTCAAATGGACACCAGATTAGGTAATTACCACAACCTGTCTAACGGATATGAGACAAAGGTACAGCCTGTCCTGGCTGTACTTCTCCCAGGACAGATACATTTGTTCTTCTAGCCCTGCGGAGTCCTTTCAATCCCCTTTACCATCACCACAGGTGGGGACGCTAGTGATGATATGCATTTGAGCGTTTCTTTGAATGTGACCCACATTCTCTTCTGTGTTATTAGGCTCCTTCTATTGTACTGCAAGCATCTAGAATGGGTCATGAAATCAAATCCTTTGATCCCGTCCAAGCTGGCATGCCTAGTGCTCTGCTTGATGCTAAACAAACAAGCCAACTGCTGCTCGGTTGGCTGCAAGTGATGATGTCACCTCGTGTTTCAGTGTCGGAAGGCACACCAGAGAGCTGTCATCTTCCCAAAGGACACCACCAAGGCATCTCTGCGTGGAATCAAGCCACCAACCTTTGGGTTGGCAGCAGAGTATTTTACTACCTGAGCTGCCCAGAGACCCGTGCACGTTGTGCTACACAAGGTTAATCAGGGTCTTGGTTCAATGAAAGAATAAAAATCTTCTGACCCCAAGCCACTCTAAAAAGTGATGTTTCTCTGTGCTGCCCCATGTACTATTAATGTTTAAAACCATATCACATTGCTCAGTGTTTCCCTATGTGTCAGGAACCGTGTGAAGCACTTTACATATAGAATCTGATCATCACCCAGTCTATGAAGGAGGCCTTACTACTTGTTTTTTTAATAGACTAAAACAGAAAGCAAGAAGGTAGAGGTGAATTAAAGATACACAGCTCATAAGCAGTCAAGCCAGCTTGGAAGCAGAACCATTGAATTTGAGAATAGGCACTCTTAGCAACCACTTCTAGCCTTCCCAGCCTCTTGGACCCAAGTTCACTTTGTTCCGCTTTGTGGATCGGCCCTAAGTGTCCCATCTATTCCACGGCTCAGACAGATCTTGCTTCTCTCCATTCACTCATTGAAAGTTTTACAACCTCACCCTCAAGCACATTTACAGCTTTTTATGTCTGTGCGCACAAAGCCTTTATCCAAGACACCTGACATCCACGCTGATCTTCCATGTACCCACAATGACCTGCTCATGTTTAGGGGAGAGTATATGTGTGTGTGTAATTTATATATGTAATATATAATTTTATATAGAATATATAATTTTTTATATATATATATGAGAGAGAAAAGAGAAGATTCACACACACACACACCATCCCCAGGTGTTTCACACACACACCATCCCCAGGTGTTTCACACCGTTGCTGCGCAGGTCTGCAATGTCTGGGATCCATCAGGAGTCCATCGGCAGACTTTTCGCTAAGGCGTATCTGGGTGGGTTCAAACCACCAACATTTCAGTGGGCACCGAACCATTTGTGCTGCTCTTCCATGTTTCCTCATTAAATACATTAGTCAGATAGACAGAGAATGGCTTCAAAGACTTCCTTGGAAAATTTCATCATCCCGTAATCTGCTTTTCCATAACATCGTGTGTGTGCGTGCGCGAGCGTGTTTCTTATTGGTGGCTCTTTACGGCTAAAGTAAAACCATCCACAGAAAATGAGGTGGAGGATGATCTCGGAAATGGGACCTGGTGGATGTGCAGCGGGCCTCACTAGCTGACCTTCCACGCGCTGCAGAGGACGAGCTTCCTTACGGGAGTTCACACTACAGAACTGAGGCACAACCGGGCTCCCGCCAGGGGTGTATCTCTCAAGAAGCTCTCATCCCTGAACACATCACAGATTGCAATCAAAGTAGCAGGCGCGGAAATAAGAAGGCAGGCTGGGGAGGGTGCCCAGGGAGCAAAGACATCAGACCTTGCTCGTTAGCGAGAGAGTGGCTGTGTTAGAAGGTAGAGCAGGATTGGAAAAACTATCTGGCAGTCTCCTTCAAAATTATGGGCCTTGTATTTCATAAATGCTAAGGAGAGGTAGTGGTATAGTGAGTTGAGTTAGCCTCCTAACTACAAGGTTTGGGGTTCAAATTCACCATCTGCTCTGTGGGAGAACGCTGAGGCTGCCTGCTTCTGTAAAGATGTATTATCTCAGAAACCCTAAAAACTCAAAACCAAATCACTACCATTGAGTCTATCCCAATTATAGCAACTCTATAGAAGAAGTCCTACTCTGTCCTTTACGGTCATGAGTCAGAATCATCTCAGAGGCGCATCATAACAACCACTCAGCAAAACCATAAGTGAAGAAAAGATGTTGAGCCTATCTAGATTACAAGAAGAGTAAATGGCCATGCATCTCCAGGCTTTCAGTTAAAACATCACGCTCAGGGTATGTATGTGTTCTTGTTTTTATGCATTTCCCTCGTTTTTAATAACCAACAACTGATGCCCATTGTAAGATACAAATCACCACAATTCAGTGAGATGTATCTGGTGTGGAAAATAGAAATGAAATAAGGGCTTGTGGGAAGGAAGGAAAGAGAAGGGAAAACCTACACAAGGAAGGAACACTGGGGTGCAGTGGTTAAGAGAAAGCACGAGACAGCAAGGCCAAGTAGAGTAGAGAGATATTCCAAGCACATATGACAGCATCTACTGAGCTATATGGCACATCTGTGGATCTCTGCGGGTTGGTATGGCTGGAACACTGAACATATATGGTGTAAGGGTGGTTTCTTCCACAATTATTTGCATGTCTGCTGTTTGTCACATGTATACAAAGAGCTATCCATAGGTTCTCAGTGGCTAATTCCTCTGAAAGTCTAGTCCTGCTTCATAGTCTGTTCTTCGTCTGGAAGCTCTGCTGATACCTATTCATTTTGGGTGATCCTGCTGATATCTGAGAGAACAGTGACACAACTTACAGCAGCACACAAGCCAGCACAGTACGATCAACGGACAGATAAGCATCCGTCCAGTTGTACGTAGGGTAGGCACACATCAGACCCCACTCAAGGGCACCTAACAACCACGATATACAGAGAGCTGCACTCCTGGGGAAGCTGCTTCCAGGAGAAATTGATCCTTTCTTCTCTACAGAACCTTGCCATGCACATTCTCCTGAAAGCCAATTCTCAGAAGGCTGGAACCCAGGTATTCCTCTGCTTTGCAATCCCAGCCCCATCTCCCCACCTCCATGGTCCAGTCCAGTGCCAGGCTCAAAGTTCATTAATGCTCCGTAAACATCTAAGAAGTGAACAGGGATAGATTGACAGGTCTGACAACAAATCTACTTCTGGCCCAAAGAACCTCCAGCTGAAAATAGCATCCCCCCCCTTCTGTTTGGTGTTTCTTCCTTCTAAACCAAAGTGCTTTTCCAACTATCCAAGTGCCCTTGAAACAGGTGATGGAGTTGACGGTGTCCTACAGCTCTACACCCTCCAAGAAATTTCCTAGTAATCACAGTAGCTGCTATTTTTCTTTCCAGCTGGTTGCTGACAATGTTTCAAAATGAATCCTCCTACACTCTTATTTTTACCCTCAACTAGCTGACTTTAATGGTAAACTCCTTAGTTGGGGAGCCCAGATGGAGTTGAAAATATATTGATTTCTTTTAGAAGTGCATTTTGGTTGAAAGCAGCTCTGGGCAACCACCATGAAGTGTTCTGTTTCCATTCAATCCCAAATCATCCCCTACCCTCATGATGTGATCTAAAGGACCATGTTTGCAGACTTTCACCAGAGGTCAGCTCCTAAGTAACAAGACCAGGAGTTGCCTTCTTAAGATGCTGTCATCTTTGAGTAGATCTCTCTGTGAAAGAATGAACTGACTTTTTTTTTAATCTCTATTTTAAAAAGAACCATGTCTTTGTAACCCAATGAAAAGTTCTCCCCTTTACCCAAGGGCAAGCTATGGGAGTTTGAGGTCAGACATCCATAGGTTTCTTCCAAAAATGATGAAACATATCCCAGTCATCAGTGGATGGATGCAGACAAGGTTTCTTGGTAAAACATTTGTCTTAGTCTCCTTAGGGTGCCTTCCAAAAGAAGATAACAAAACAGTGGCTTCCCAGGGGAGCAGCTGGACCAGTTAAATTCAAGGCAGAGATATCACATTAAACAATGAAGGCAACTGCTGAAGAGATTCCAAAAGGGTCATTTAGACACACTTTCTTGAAAGACACAAGACAATCTAGGGGCTTATTGGAAAGTTGGTTTATGAAAATGGAAAACTGCATTGGTGATTAAAAAAAGGCCAGGAAATTCATACTGAGGATTTTTTTTCCCCATCATGATAATGGACCTGCTCATCCCTTGAGGGTAACCAGAACTGGCCTATGAACATCTCATTGGGAAACTGGCCCTCATTCCTCCTTCAACTCTGACCTTGTCCTTTTGGCCTTCTTTTTGTTCCCTAGATTCAAAAAACGCTTTTAAGAAAATAATTTGATTCCCTCAAGGTTGACAAAGCTTCCACGTTGATGCAATGTGATGTAATGTGGAGCACATGATTCTTCTAGGAAACGTTAGTGCTAGAAACAGCAGCTTCAGAAGGGTATGCAGCTAGATGGAGGACATGCCAACAGTAGCTTCAGAAGGATATAGAGCTAGATGGAGGACATGCCAACAGTAGCTTCAGAAGGATATAGAGCTAGATGGAGGACATGCCAACAAACAGCAGCTTCAGTCTTTGATATTTATGCTTAATAAAGATGTCTAGGGTTGGTAGCAATATATTTTTACTTACTCTGGTATTAACTAACTTGAATGTCAGCCTCCTGAGGGTAAAGCTTTCACTGTTTTGTTTTCCATTGTAGCGCGGGTGTCTCACAAAAGGTTGGGCAGAAAATAGATGCTCAATAAAGAGAAACCAAATGAATGAATGAATGAATGATTCTCAAGTAACACTGTGGAGGGAAGCAAGGCAGGTTCTGTTTGTTGGTGTTGCCTTCTTATTGTGAATTGAGTGAGCAAATTGCCAGATTTGCATTCAATATCCCATACCCATTTAGCCGTATCTCATTCACCGCAAACACAGGAAGTGTTTTAACAATTAAAGATAAGCTTAGAAAAATTCAGCAATGGTCCCAGGATCATATGGCCTAGAACCATTCCACTAGGCCAGGGGTGAGAGACGTCCGAACCAAAAACTAAACCCAACCCCCTGCCAGTCAGTATTCACTCATAGTGACCCTGTAGGCCAAGGTAGAGCTGCCCCTGCGAGTATTCTAGACTGTAACTCTTCGTGAGAGTGGAAAGCCTCCTATTTGACTGTGGAGCAGCTGATGGTCTTCAATGTCTAGCCTTGTGATGAGAAGCCCCAAGCGCCCCCACTATACCCCCTAGGGTTCCTCTCAAAGGCCATATAAGGCCCATGAAATCATCAACACCAGCTAACTCATCCGCCTCACCAAAGAGATGCAGTTCCAGCCATCGCATTTGGGGTGAGTTCATGAAATGTTTGACCAAATCTAGCAGGCTAAGTTTGCAGTAGATAATTTTGTACGGCCCAAGGATGATATTTTATCTATGCAAGGGGTGCTTGGCAGAGAAAAGGCTCCCCACCACGCCAAGGAACTTAACTCAGAACAAGCTTTGTCAAGTCTTCTTCTTAGAGCACACATCAGGCCCAGAGTCCAGGTTCCGGTCCACAGCTCCTGAGGTAGAAACAGGAACAGCCTGATCATTGAATCCCTGTGCCCTGCAGCATAAGGGCAGGGAGGAGGGCCTGGGGGGGAAGGATCATTGAAGAACACAGGCGTCACAGTGTTTGGCGTTGTGCTCAGGCAGAGGGTGCTGTATCATCTCTCTGACAAGGTCTGCATTAAAAATAATTAAATAAGCAGTTACCACCAGGCCGCCTGCAACTCAGGGTGAGCCCCTGTCTTATAGAAGGCTCGGCAAACTGTGGCCCATATCACTTGATTTTGTAAATGAAGTTTCTTTGGGGCACAGACCATCGGCTCAGCCAAACACATGTATTATCTATGGCGTCTCTCCTAGGACAGAAGACCAGAGGACCCCGTGCACACAGTCACAGGTGGTTATTAGCTGGCCCTGATACTGATGCAGAGAATGCCTGCCGGCTCCTCAGTGAGAGCAGTGCAACAGTACACTAGCGGTGTGCAAACCACTGGGAAGGATCATTTTCCCACTCAATCCTGAAAAATCATAGAGCCAATTACCTCAGCCCTTGATACAGCCGTAGAACCCTCTTGTCAATAATATCTATTTTTGCCTGGACTCTGGAACCAGACATTTCCTCCCGTCATTACCACTGCATTTAGGATTAGCAATCAGTAGAAAAGCTACCGAAAACAAAGGTGTTCCCCCACCCCTACTCTCTTCTCAAAAGAAAAATCAGTGGAAGTGCGAGCTGAATGCAGGGCTATAAAAAAATTAAAAGGAAAGCTCCGCGCGTGCCTTGCAAAATGGTCTCGATCTCATTAAATGATCCCTGGCCTATTATTGCTTAGGCTCACCAATGGACGCGCATGTTGAAGGGCGATCTGCTTTTGAAAGGAAAGGGAGTATTAAAATCAGCAAAGACGCAGACCAATTGTTAGGGAAACTGCTTTGAAATTAAGAATGCCATTCCATGTCTATGGGCGTTGCCAATGGTATGGTAACCTTTGAACGCCCCCAATGTCTGACTTTCCTGCAGCTACAAAACAAAGATAAGCACAGCCATCTCCAATTCTGCCCCCGACCCCCACCCGCAAACCTGGCATTTGGAAGGGAGTTATCAAACTGCCTTGCTGAAAGCACTTTGAGAGAGACCCTCACAAGCCAACACTGAACGGTGTTGCTACTACTTTCTCCAGGCCCAAGTAACTTTCCAGAGAGTGGCAGAGGCGAAGAGAGCCCAGAACAGAGTCAGGGATTCCAGAGCACACCAAATGATCCAGGAATCATCTGCTACAAGAGTCCCACTCCACCAGGGGCCAGCGTAAGAAAGCAAACCCTCTTTGGCTTATTACACTTCTGATCACTTTCAGGGGAGACTGGAGTAGCTTCCTTTGAAAGCTTAGCAAAGGGAGCTTTCTACCAGTGGGAATAACTTTACCGGGAACTGGGACGGAAACGCAAAGATGGAAGCCATTTCTCCAGCCTGGAATTGGCCGGCCTGTGGCGACTGGAGACACCCTCAGGCAATTTCTTAGTTCTTTCGGTAAACCCGAGGACACACTGCTGTTCTCTGGGCTTGCCTTGACTTGTCTAAACACAACCACATGGTTGACATCACAGAAATAACTCCAATGGCACTTCAACTTAGGTTAAGGCTCAAACTGAACTTGGGGCTCCTGACGCAGACTGCAGCCTTCCCCGCATGAAGTGCTTTCGAATTTCAGCTCCACCACAGTAGAAAGGCAACCCAGATTCAAATTGGTTCGGTTTCCTTCAAACGGTTCCCTGAGAGCAACGCCTTCCCAACGCCACCGTGACCTCGTTCCATGCTCTACACACATGTTCATGGAGATAACAGTGATGATGGTATAGACGGCCAAGCGGCGAGGGACAAGCAAAGCTAATGCACAAATGAGTCCGCATGCAAATTTTCAGGGTCTGGGAAGATGCTGTTATGCCTACACCCTTGGGCATTTGATGCAAAGCTTCCCAGGGATCAGTCACTTAGCCACTCTGCTCCCTTTGAAGTTAACAAAAATGATCAGAAGCAACCTGGCGCACCCCCTTCTGCATCAGACTGACATCATGACATTTCCTCACTAGCACCCAAAATCATGGAGTTCCTACTAACTCAGACCGTCCTATCCCACCCCCCGTACCCAAGCTCTCTTCTGCGTTTATAAAAAACCCAGGCACCCATGCCTCTGCCTTCACACCTCCACCCAGTGGTGGCCCTGCCTTCTCCAATTGCCTAGGGAAGGGAAGGCTACCACCAGGCACAAGGGACACGGACAGCGCACTACCGGTGCTGACTGGTAGTCTTGCGATGCCCAGAGCCAGGCCATGAGCTCTGCAGGTGAGACCTCTGCTTTGTCCAGCTCTGGACCCTCCCCTGCATCCTGCTTGGCCTGACACAGGGTAAGCATTCAATGGGCATTTGTTGAGTGAGGGGTCTAGGTAGGTTTCCTTCTATTGAAATCACACCTCTTTACATTTGATTTGGACAGGTATGCAGGCGCGCACGCACGTCATCGGGGAAGGTAAGTGGCAGGTGGCGCCACGACAGTGGCAGAGAGAGGACGGCTGAAGGTGGAGAGTAAACCGAAGCTCACAAAATCTTAAAAAGGCTCGCCCAGGGATCTGTATGTACGGATTTCATGCTTGCTCCCAGTGCTGTGTGTACACATCTGTCCATACATGACCATGATGTGTTTGATGGGGTGTGATTTGGAGGGGGGGGGTGAATGGCTAAAGAACAGGAAACACCCTTGGGTTCCAGTCCTGTCACTGAGGTGGTATGACGGCAACATGAAGATAGAACCTCGCCCTCCAGGCCCCCACTGTAAAGCCCGGCTACTCGTGTGTACCCTTCCGTTACAAGAAGAGATGAAGGCAGGCTGACGGGGTAGTAAAAAGACCCACGTAATAGACTCGGGGAATTCTCGATTCCCTGGAAAGAATTGTTCCAATTAATAACCCTCATGAAAAACTCCTTCACCAAACATGAGGTAATACAGTAAAAAATTAAATTAAAAAAAAGAAACACTTAAAAAGAAGTCACCTTTTAATAAAACTCGATGCGCACTGGCAGTGTCAACTGTCTCGGTTTGCTTGGGCCCCTGGGTGATGGGAGTTAACGGGAGGCAGTGGATGGCATCCTGACAGCAGACCCTTCACGCAGACGCATTAATGGGGCTGTAGATCAGCTCCGCGGCACTGAGTGCACTCTGGATGCATTTGAACATTAACCCTTCACAGGTGACCCTTCTCCAGGCTTATCCGCATGTTGGAGGCAGACACGACCTGCCTTCTTGGAACAGGCCTCCGTGTGGGGCACAGCCGGAAGTCCTTGGGAACATCTTAACCAGCTTGGGCCACTGGCCTGTGATGATCGGTAAATGCACCCAGATCAGAGACCATCCCAAAAATTCACAAAGGAAGAAAGCCACCGGTCACCCTGGCACCAAAGCACAGGCTAACTCCTTTATACACGGATGCTTTCAGAAACAGGGAGAATGGCCAGCAGGCCAGGACCCAGCCAGGGAAGCCAAGACAAACCATCAGCAAGGAGAGCTCGGCTCAGCAAGCGCTTGCCTGGTCCAAATCGACAGATGATAGCTCATTTCTCCTAGAGAAAGCAGCGGCTGGCTGTGTCTGTCCTAAGGGGAGCTAGGCCATGTTCATCTCCCACCAGGATGGATGCAGTTTGCCTTCAGTTCACTTCGGCAATTATGGATTCAGTGTCAACTGGGACCCCGGCCTTGTGCCAGTCACAGGCCATATGTTTAAGGGGCACAACTGGTGTACCAACAAGCATATTCCCTGCAGCGGGGTTCACTGGACTGCAAACCTGGAAACCACCTGGAAAGCCATCAGGGAGATATTTTTAGATAAACTTCACGGATCAGCAGCTCTACAGGGGCTCTGTAGCACTGCCTGAGCTTGGCAGAGATTAGGCAGACATGTGGCTGAGAGGTTGAGGACCAGAAAGAGGCATGTCTCTGGGCAGAGCTAAGAAGAGGCACTCCTGACTGGAAGAACTGTATCCTAAACACTTCTGATCCTGAATTGTTACCTGTTAACTTCTCAAATTGCTCCCAGAGCCGTGATGAATATTGTCTGTGAGTTGTGTGTGGCCATTTCCCTGAAAGACCAAGCCCAGCAGAGAAGAAGAGAGTCCCATTGGAGAGGGGGGGAGGAGGAGCTGGTGTCAGAATTAGTTTAAAAAAAATAGAGGCGTGACCGACCTCTGCCTCAACCGACTTGTGCTGATGTTGAGTTTGCTGCTCCTTCCATTTGTGACTTTGGTAGAGATCAGATGCTGGCTTCAGGCCATTTTTTTATAGGCGTAAGATAAACATGTTGCCAGTAAGTTCACACAGCAACCCAAGTTGAGTTCCCTAGGTTGTAAATCTTCAGGAGAGCAGGTAGTCTCAGCCTTCTCCCCGGAGCATCTGGTGGGTTTAAACTGACGGCCTTGGGGTTAGCAGTCCGCCCTTGACCCAACACCACCAGCAGGGCCTATGTATGTGAACAGCCATACAAACCCACCGTAAGATGTCCTAAGATATGAATCCCTCGGGTAGACTCTTTACAGAAGCAGACCGTGCATGCAGACGTACACATATATAAGCACACACACAAAGATCCAGCTCTCTGTACAGACATGGTAGTGTCCTTTGAGGAATGGAATTCTGGTTGGCAGGCAGGGACCGAGAAAGGTTACAGGATACACATTTCAACAATGTATGGATCTTTCCCCATCCATGTCTGCTTCCGTTATGATCACCTTCACAGATGTCACTTTTTAAGTGGCATGTTAGCCCCTGTTCCATCAGGGGAGCCTCTGCTCCTAAAGACTCCCACTGGAATCCGTCAACTAACCCCTCCAGCTCCCCAGCAATACGAAGCCACCAGTGCACAGGGGACATACGTGCTCACAGGCACATACACAAGAGAGGACTGGGGGGTAGAGGTGAGTGCCCACACGTTCCTCGTGCCCCAACTGGATCCCAAATACTTCTTTTCCTCACCCATTCCTCACTAAAGACAGCATTTTTTCGATCCCTTCCTCTAAGCAGAAGTATGCTGGGGAAGATTCTTTATGGGGTGGATGATTTCTAGTAAAAAAAAATACATCACTATGATGAAATTCCATGACATGAATGTCCCAAGTCACTTCTTATCATGAGGTTTGGCATGAATCAATAGGAGGGTGTCCCTCATATCGCTAAGGAATTCCTATTTTCACTGAAAAGTACTGAGGCCTGTTCATGATTCACACTCAATAATTTCCCCCAATACAGAAAAGTATTGCTCTAGAGTTTGACAATGAAGACAAATACAATCAAAGCTGCATTCACAGACGACCCGCTGTTTGCACCCGCTACACTGGCCACATGTACCAGTGAACTCATGTCATTATCTCACACCCACAGATAAGGCATGTGCAATTGGGTGCTCAGGACCCTGAGACTGAGATCCCCCAGGCAGAGAGAAAACACCTGTTGGGAAAAGAGGCTGCAGCTCCAGGAGGAGGGAACAGAACTTAAGATGCAGACACCAGCGAGGCCTCAGTCCTGCAGGGGGAGCTGTGGAGTAATCCAACTTTGGGACAAGGTACCCCAGGCCATGATTCCCCCAATAGGGATTCTGACTGTCCCCCAGGACCGGATATCACTTTGGGCTGGGCAGCTCCTTCGGGCAATTCCTGAGGAATGACTGGAGTGAGCACCACCAGCGGCCAACACTCCCAGTAGTTGAGGGACTGGAGGTTCATACTGGATGGGGTCTGGGTGATGAGCCACCGCGGCCACGTCACCTCCTCTCACCAGACCCACGCTGTAGAAGTGAGGCCGGGGCCACGGAGAAAATGAACTCACCAGCCCAGGGCGAGCTGAGGACCCAACCTCCCAAACTCTTTCCCTAGCACCATGCCACCTCCCCGACCCAAGTGCCCATGTGGGAAGCATCCTCCAAAGAAGTATGGTCTCTCACTTGTAAAACTTCAGTGTTCACGTTGCTAGGTATGTCTACATGCCCACCCAAAGGGAGGGAGGAAAACAATTCTTGAATTTTATGTTAAAAGCAGCCAATCCAGCAGAAGACACCTATCACAAGCACAGCAACTTCATGGATAATCAAGGGACTGGTGTGTCGTAACCTAGAAACCTGGTCTCATCCTACTTAGAATGTTGGTCTTACTGAGTGCTGGGGTTTCAAAGAAGATGCTTTAAAAAAGCAAGAAACTTATTCTCCCCTCCTTCCACTCCCTTTGTCAGATAACAAACTATCAACTATGAAAGCTCTATCGGATACATTGGATGGGCAATACACCTCTGGGCTCATGGGAGTTAACAAGGAGAGAGAGAGCAGCTAGAGGAACCATCTGGGAGCTACCAATCCCAGCTCCTTCCAGCATCAGCTTGAGAGTACTGGGCCAGTTACTCTCCCAGCCTTCGAAAGAGGCAAGGTCACTGACCGCAGAGGTCACCACGAAGATTCCATGAGATGACGAAGATTACGTGCTTACGTGATGCACGCACATGCCGAGCAGTCAATGGCTGTGAGCTGTGGTTATTACCATCAAGGTTGTCATCATCATCAACAACCTCACAACAGCCAACTATCGCAGGTAAAGCCTGAACGGAAGAACACGCACTCTAGGGGGTTCAGTTATTCTGAACTTTCTGCAAATTTTCTCAGCCTATAAATGTCTTTCCTTTCGTATCTGTAAAGATGCCACCAAAGACGACAAGCCTTCTCCCAGTACTCCCCGCCTTTCCTGGCATCTCATAGCCCACGGAAATGTCAACAGTTCGCCCTCACTGTCTATCTGTGTGTGGACCTCACACAGCCACTCTGCACCATGGAGATCAGTCACCCTGCCTCTGCCTCCTGGCTTCGAGAGTTAATGATGAAAACGGACCAGATATATGTGTTCTCGGCCTGGGTTCAGCCGGGCTCCTGGATCTGCCAGGTGCAGTGAGGTGGCCTGCCTGCTGTTAACATTATTTTTGAAGCTTTTGTGGCTTTTACCTTCCATACAGGAAACCTGGGTTCAATTCCCAGGCAAATTATCCCATGTGAAGCCACTCTACCCACCCATCCTGTGGAGGCTTGCATGTTGCTATGAGGCGAAACAGGTTTCAGCAGCGCTGCCAGACAAAGGCAAACTGGTGTCTGACTGCCCCAAATCCCCAAATGAAAACCTTAGGGGTCACCAGGATCCAGTCCACAGCAGCACAGGAGGATGGCACAGGACCAGGAAGCCTTCTGTGGCTCTGTGCGCAGGGTCGCCATGAGGCATGCGCTGACACCACAGCAGCAAACATGGGTGCCAAGCTTTGATGCTTACAGGGCTCAAAGATGCTCCGCTGTGAGAAACGCCCTGGCACAGGCCAGGGTTCCGAGCCTGACCTCCCTCAAAGTCCCCTGGGTAGCTGTTGGCAATGATCGCCCCATGGCCCTCGAAACTTGGCATAGAATCACGGAAACCTCACATTGAGACAGATTCCCAGACAATCATGATACAACTCAGTACCCCAGATGGTGCTGCAGGTTAAGCCCAGAATTGCTAAATGCAAGATCTGTGGTTCAAACCCAGTAGCTGCACCTTAGGAGAAAGATGAGGCTATCTGTTCCAATAAAGATGTTCAGTCTCGAAAACTCTATATAGGGGCTCTGGGTCGGAATCAACTCAATGGCAGTAGGTTTGAAGCAAGTGTGAGATCTGACCTGGTGTTTGGTTCTCTCCACGGCAGGTACTTCTGGGGAACAGATGCGTGATCTCCTTACAGCTTGAGAAACCCTAAGGACCAGTTCTACTCTGCTCTACTGAGCTGCTAGGAGCCAGAGTCAATTGGACAGCAATGGATTGGGTTTTAGCTTTATTTTTTGCCAAGAAGTATAAGTCACAACCCCCACCTGTGTCCCATCTAATCATATACACAAAGTATCCATCCTTCTTGTGCCCCCAAAAGATTCAGGGACCGTCTCCATCCACTGAGGTGCCTTTCTTTAAGAAGTCTGGCTGTCCCAATCCATTGTCTATTCCTGAGAACACAGACCTCCCCCTCGATCCTTCCCTGTGTTCTTCCTCCCCAGCACTTCTCTTAACCTTCACCCCACCGCCATGTCCCAAGTCCTTCCTCAGATAAGTACTAAGATGCTCCCAGCTGAGAAGAGTCTTAAGGTTTCAAATGGACACCAGCCACAAAATCCTCGGAAACCCCACAGAGAATTGCTCTGAGTCAGAATCCACTTGATAGCAAGGGGTTTTTAAAATTTACTTTTGTTTTTATTATATATCAATTTATCATTATATTAATGTATTGATTTGTTTGTATTACTTGTTAATTCCATATGATTTCATCTTCATAATCCACACAAAATAACTTCTTTCAACCCTCCCACCTTCAAGTCTTTCCATTTCCCCCATCACGGTCACCATCCTAGGAGACCTGGTTGCTAACACAGTAAGTCAGCCTGAATCTGATAGGTCCTGGCACACCCTTATCACTAGGTGAATGGAATGCCTCCCTTCAGTTGCTATGACACCATGGCAATAGGACTCTCCATCTCGTTACCATGGAATCCTTCCTTCCCTATCCCTTCTAACCAGTCAGGAGGTCAACAGTACTGCAGGGCAAGCTGCCCATCAAGTGGTGGCCAAGCTCATCTCCCTGGACGCAATCTTAAAGGATAATGTGGTCAGTGAGAGACAGCTCTCTGAGCCATGTGCAATCACACACCCGCACCGAGTCAGTCTGCAGAGAGTTTCCTAGTTGACCCTCAAAAGGGTAAATACATGGAGATGGATCCATTGGGGTTTTCCAGTATAGTATCACCTGGTCCATTTTGTGACCCAAAGCAATCTAGGCTGGAAACACAGCCAGGGCTCAGCAGTAACTTCTGGGACCATGTCTCCGTGGAAAAACACCTGTTGTGCACTACCCTGGAACCCAAGGCCTCGCCCTCATCAACTCAAAAGTCTCCTGGTGACGAATAGGAGAGAGAAGTGAGATGTGTGAAGGAAGAGAAGGTTTATCATTGTACAGAGAAAAGACATCAAAAGCTTCCTGATGCACGAAAACCATCCTCTCTGCATTAACATACAGGAGCCCACAAGGTTAGCAGTTTGATACCACCAGCCACTTCTTGAGAGAAAGATGAGGTTTACTACTACTTTAAAGAGTTATCAGGCACCCTGCGATAGCTCAGCTGGTAGAGCGGAGGACAGTAGACTACACAAGAGTTATCGTCTGAGAAAGCCACAGGGGATGTCTACCCTGTCCTGTAGGGTCACATTGAGTCATAATAGATTACATAGTCATGGATAGAACTGCAGATGTCCTGGTTGGCATGAGGGCTTAGCTGTGATTGACTCACAGCTGAGAGGAGACATGGGGCCCGGCACTGCTTAAAGTCTGTGACTTTTGGAAAGCATCTCGCCTCCTCAGCCTTGGTTTCCTCATCCAGAGAGCATGGCGTCCAGAGCAGGTCATCTCTGCCTGCCCTTCCCACGCTGAACATTCCTCCCTGGGGCTCAGGATTGGAGCTTCTGACACAGCCGCCCAAGAGAAGCAAGGGAGCAGAAATCAGGGGACCGAAACCTCAAGACCAGGCCCCAGCCTGAGGCCTTCAGAGTCATCACATCAACAAAGTGCTTCAATGACAAGGCTATAGGGACCAGTCCAGGGCCAGATGCAGTTGTTCCAAGGGAATCTCCCAGCCACATCCCAGGAAGATGGGAAACCCCAACCCTTTGGGTTGCTGGAATCCAAGCCCTGTGGCTGCTTGTCCTCAAACATCCCACAAGTTTTCAGAAGATTCCTTCTGTTGGCTAAACAACAGCCAGAGTGAAGAATCTCAAAAACACATCACACTTTAACACTGAAATCGAGAGAAGATGAAAGCTTGAGGATGCTACGCAGAGGAGGGCTTGCTTCCAAAGCCACACAACACAGCCACGGATGAGATGGGATGGGACGGCTTCCCCAGCAACCAAACCAGGCCCGCACCCCCTTTTCTCTGTTAAATACATCCAGGGCCGCCTGATCTGGCTGGTTTACTTCCCATGATTTATACTCTAGCAGTGTTTCCCAAATTGGCCAAACCCACCCCCTGGGGGTGGGGGTTACTGGAACAAAATGAACCAAACTTATGGCCCTGGAGTCAATGCCATCTCAGAGCAGTCCTGTAGGACAAGGGAGAACCGCCCCAGGGAGTTTCCAAGACTGTTACACTTTGCGGGAGGAGAAAGCCCAGCCTTTCCCCTGGGGCGTGGCTGCTAATTTAAAGTGCTCACCTTGAAGTTAACAACCCAATGTGTAAGCATCGCGCCCCCAGAGCTCCTTGGGATAACCCAAGCGGGGTTCAAAAGCAGATATTGACAACTTATCCTGGATGATGGATCTTTTCCATTGCCAGGGGAACACTGAGAATTTTTTTCTGTTTTTCTGAAAAGGGGGTGTGGCTGGAGAAGGCTGTTTAGCCCAGCAGCAGTGGCGCTGGGGAGAACACCTGCTCCCAGGGGCCCTGCCCTCATAGGACTCACGGTGCGTCACTTCCCTTGCAGGGGTGCCCACCACAGTTCATCAGGTCACGCAGCATGCCCTCTTCAGACCCCACGCCCCTGGGCACTCAGGCTCAGCAGGCCACGGGGGTGCCCCTGTGGGCTGGCACGTGGAGAGGGCAGAAGCCTGTGGGAGTGCAACAGCAGGTAACCATGGCTGCGTCAGCATTCCACCCACACCAGAGCCACGTTCCACGCTCTCAGAAAGGCTGACATGACGCAGATTTTTGAGTGAGGAAGGACAAGACAGAAGGAAATGGAGGGGAGGTGGGAAGAGAGTACAGAAGAGGAGCAGGAACGGGAGAAATCCAGAGCTGAGGCTGAGCCGCACACCCATTAGGAACGGGGAAGCTCTGGGATCTGCAGGCTGCTTCTTTCTAGCAGGAAACAGAAGCCGTCTGCAGAGCTGGGTTGCTGCCAGGGGGAACTGGGGTATGGTGTGTTTCCACGCACGCCATTACTCCCTCTGCCCACGGCCTGCTGGCAGGCTCTGGAGTCAGCGTGCTCTGATTCACAACGCCCTCTGCCTCCATCCAAGCTCACAGTAGCACGTCGTGGCTGAGTGCCCCTCGGCTGCTCCTACACATGGCCTCTGCTGGCAGCTCCGCTCAGCCCCGCTACCCTCCCTGCCTGCCCAAGTCTCCTGCCCAGAGGCTGCTGGCCGGTGACCGTCCAGCAGGTAACCAAGACTGCATCGACCATCATCCATCATCCATACACTCACCACGAATCATCAAGACTGTCCAGAGTGTGGTCCGTTCCCTGCGTCCTCTCAAGGGACCTGAACCACTTCGGTGATTCGTCTTGTCCAAGCTGCTCAGCTGGAGGAGAAGATCCAGAGCCAGCCTCTGAGAAGCCTGATGGATCAGGGTCACCAGGTAAAATGCAGGACACCCAGTGATGAGTGAATTTCAGATAAGCCATGGACGGCTGCTTTTAAGATCTGTGTTCCACCAGCATGTGTAGTTACTTGCTGAAACTGCTATGATTGATGGTCCAGGTATAAAAGTGCCTCTCCTTTTTACACTCAACTCTTCTTTCCCAGACCAACTGATGATGGTGATGAAGACAACAACAACCGTGGTAGAAAGACTAACGCCCCCTGCACCCCCAGCGCTGCTCTCCACATCGCAATTCCAGAAACGGTGAGTCCACGGCCGTACCTGCGAAAGGGACTTCACTGATGTGATTGAAATAAGAGCTTCAACGTCTAGGGAACATCTGGGATTACCCAGGTGGGTCCAGGGTCATCACAGGGCTCCTTAAGAGAGAGGACCGAGCATCAGAAGCGGAGAAGGAGATGTGATGACAACGAAGCACAGGTTGTAGTTTGGACTCAGGGAGGATCCACTGGCAACGGATGCAAGTGGCTGCTAAGATCTGGGAAGAGGGAGGAAACGGCTACTTCTGATCTCCAGAACTCTAAGAAGAGACCTTTGCATTTCTTTAAACCACTACACAAAAGAATCCTTGCTTCTGAGTCATTTGTAATTCATAGTGACCTCTAGGACAGGGTAGAACTGCCCCTGTGGAATCCCCAGACTCTAAGTCTTTATGAGAGTAGAAGCTTCATCATTCACCGGAAGAACAGCTGGTGGATTCGAACTACCGAACTTGCAGTTAGCAGGCCAAATGCCTACCCACTATGCAACCAGAGCTCCTTTAAGGCATGAAGTTCTTGGTAGTTCATTTCAGTGCAGCTGGGAATTACCACAAGGACAGTTCTATTTCTGAGCCGTGATTGTGCGTCAGACACTGTACAAAGCACTGGGCCGGCCATGCCTTATCTCGTCAAATCCTTCTGAAGACCCTATGAGATAAGTATAGCAGTGTCTCCACTTCACTGATGGAAAGAGGAGCTTTAGAACTTGCCTGAGGCACAAGGCTAGGAAGCAGGGAGCTGTAATGGAAACTATCCTAGTGGGCTCAAGGCCCCCAGCTCTAAGCTTCCCAATTCCTCCTGAGACACACAGTACATCCAGAGAGCCAGTAAGTTCTCACGGGAGTACCTTTACATTTGCAAGCCAGTGACTCAGGAGAATCCTGAAGAGCTTCTCCCCAGCCTTGCGCCTAGATAGCACCCTCCACTCACCTACCCAGCCACAATCCAGGCTCTCTCCCTGGGCCTTGCATCCAGGCTGCAACTACACACTGATATCAGTCATCTGTAGTATGCACTTAGGCTTGGAGTGAGCCCCCCAGGCATGTCTCCAAAGTCCGCAACACTGGACCCAAGAGGTAACATCATGACCAATGGGAAAAAAATGGAATTTGTCAAGGGTTTTGTCTTGCTTGGACCCACAATCAATGCTCATGGAATCCGCAGTCAAGCGATCAATAGGTCCCTTGTATTGAGTACATCTACTGCACGAGACCGCTATAGAGTATTGAGAAGCAGGGGTGTCACTGTGAAGACTCAAGGGTGCCTGATCCAAACCAGAGTAATTGTCATTGCCTCACATGCATGCGAAAGCTGGGCATTGGAAAAGGAAGACCAAAGAATTATCAATGCATTTGAATTACGGTGCTGGGCAAGAATATTGCAAGTGCGGTGGGCTGCTCGAAGGTCCATCTATCTGTTTTGGGAAAAGTATGACCAGAGTGCCCCTGGGAGGCAAACACAGTGAGACCTTGTCTTACTTCTCCGGACACATTGGCCGGAGAGATCGCTCCCTGGAGGAGGACAGTGTGCTCAGCAAAATGAAGGGTCAGGGACAAAGAGGAAGAGCCTTGTGGGATGCACTGACCGTGGCTGTCACTATGGGCTCAGGCATAGGAACAATGGCGCAGGATGGGGCAGTGTTTTGTTCTGTTGGGTAGAGTCATGCTGGGTCAGACCGACTCAATGGTCCCAAAAACAACAAGGGAAGAGGGGCACTAGTGAGCACAGGAGGTCCCAACTCACAGAAGAGCTCAATCCCAATCATTTCCTCCTAAATCCGTCTGACAGACATCTAAGACCTCCTGATTCTCAGCGCTAGCGTTACCTGAGACTGCCAGAATGCTGTGTTTTGAACGGTGACTTATAACATGGACCACGTGGGGTGCACATCTGAAAATGCTCACATCAATGAATTGCACGCCGCACCGCTGCCTGTAGTACATGCTGCTAACGACACACCGCCACAAACACGACAGCCTTCAGCGTGGGCCATCGTCATGGGGCGCTGTCATCAGTTAGAAATTACCTGTGTATGGAGTTGGAGAAGGGCCTTCCCATTCACCCAGCTGACCCCCTACCCAGAGGCAGCAGGAACCAGTAAGGAGAAAGTTGCCAGGCATCACTCCCCAAGCCAGGCTGGCTGGTTTTCAAAAATGGAATCAGACTCTGACCAAAGCAGCTTATCATTAGTTTGAGAAGAATAGCTCATTTCTGGTCTGGGTGGGCTTAGAGCAGCGGTTCTCAACCTTCCTCGTGCCGTGACCCTTTCATACAGCTCCTCATGTTGTGATGACCCCACAACCATAAAATTATTTTTGTTGCTACTTTATTACTGTGATTTTGCTACTGTTATGATTCAGGCGACCCCTGTGAAAGGGTCATGTGGGCCCCAAGTGAGTGGTGACCCATAGTTTCAGAATCCCTGACTTAGAGGCTTCCCTGGAGAGAGGGTTCAAGGCTGGGCTGAGGAAGATAAGGGAATGGGTGAAACACCGCTACATGGAGCTCCGTCCAGGAATCCAGAACTTTTCTAAGGCATCCAGTGGAAGCAGGTGCAGAGGAGGGAGGTGGGGCTGGGCATGGGAGAAGCAGGAAAGGGTGAGGATCGATCCAGGCTGGAAAACAAGAGGTGAGGCAGGAACTGCTGGCAGTCTGGATTCTTTGGCTCTCTGTCCCAGGGGATCCCAAGCCCTCCTGAGAAGAGGTGGCCAATGGGAAGAGATATCCCTGTGATGTCTCAACTGTGGGTGCTGCAGAGCTCACGAGGATCAGTGATTTGTCACTTTATTTATCCAGGAGGCCTGTGCAGAGGCTGAGTATGAGGCTGACGTCACCCACAGTCTGCATGTCTCTACAGCAGGGGACAGATCCCCTCCACTTCCTGCGCTCCCGCCCCCAGCCTCAAGCTGTTCCTGACACTGGCCTCTGAGATGCATCTGCGCACATACAGGCACACACCCCAAAGCTGAGCCCGGGAGTGCCCGCCCTCCCACAGAGCTCTAGGCCCCTCATTTTCAAGAGCTGGGGGTATGCTCCTGTCGGGCTTTCCCCCACTACTGAGAAGGCACAGACAGGTTTGTAAGAACGTTCCCCATCCCATCCCATCTCCCCCACTCTCACTTATCCCATTTGTAAGCATCCACCCCCTGCAGGTATTCCTCCCCAGGTCCCTCCCTCCGCACCAGGCCCCAGCACCTCACTGACTCAGGGCAGGGAAAGGGGGTGGCACCAGGAGGGTCACCCAGTGCCACAGAGGAAGAAAAGTCAGCCAAGAAACCTACAAGAGGAGAAGCAAGACCCTATCCCACTGGGATCCAGGGGGACCAGCCGGAAACAGCACCACCGCCAGCCCCGGGAGACATCTAGAAAGGTGGCGGGACGCACCTGACACACCAGCGCGACTACACATCCTGCCATTCTATTGCTCGCTCTCACAGAGAAGTCTTCCCTGTCCTAAAAGCCAATCAGACCCTGCGCCTGGCACCTCGTGGTGCCTGAGAAACGTGTGAGAGATGGAGTGTGTGACTCTTAAAGGAAAGGAGGTAAGAAAGCCTGCATTCGCTCTCAGGGAACCTGTTCAGAGAACACAACCATGCCACCAACTAAAGGCAGCAACACCAATGAACCAAGGTGGCTCCAACCACCAGCTGCTCCACGAGAGAATGATGCTCTCTCTAGTAGTGAGTTGGCTTCCCAGAAGGGTGTGGCCTTGAAAATCCATACTTCTACTATAGCGCCACTGGGTATGACACAGCATTGGCTCGCCATCAACAGGTTGGATTTTTTGGTACTGCTTTTGGTTTATCAAAGCTGACTGCACACCTGTCTCCAGAGCTGCTGGTGGATTCAAACCCTTGACCCTTTGGTTAGCAGCTCAGCGCTTAACCACAATGCCCCTAGGGCTCCTTCCCTATTGCTTCCAAATCTAAAAGCAAGCCCACTGCTATCCCGGTGGTTCTGACCCATCGTGACCCTGCACAACAGAGTCGAATGGCCCCCATGGGTTTCCAAGGGCCCTTCTGAGTTGAAATGCAACCCCCGGCAGTAGACTCAGTGGTTTGGGCTGGTGGATTCCTTCGGCATTATAAGTGCCCTTCCCCTACCTCCACCACCAGGGCTTGCCCTCCAGCCCAGCCTGAGCGGGTCAGGCACACAACAAGGACTGACCAAGTGCTGTCACACCTGCTGGGACCTGCTCCCTAATGGAGTCCCTGCCCAACTTCCATAAGGCCAATGGGAGCTCATTAGGGTCTTGTCCCCCTCTTGACCATCACAAAGAGAGGTACCCAAACAAGGACTCCCTGCCATCAGGTCACTTCTGACTCATAGTGACCCGAATGACAGAGTAGAACCCCCCGGTAGTTCTCAGGTCTTTACAGGAACAGAAAACCTCAGCTTTCTCCTGTAGAGTGGCTGGTGGGTTTGAATCACCAATCTTGTGCCTAGCAGCCCTACATGTAACCCATAATGCCACCACTATCGCCTCGAAGAGCAATGGCCCTGTGTACTGAGTATCAGCCAGGCACACTTGAAAAATGCCCCTCCTTTAACCCTTAGGAGCCTGGCTGAATGATGAGAACCAATATCCATGGGCTACGGCTGCAGGATGGGAGCTCCACAGTCAGTCACCTTGACTGGGCAGTTCTGGTGGCGAGTGGCAAGATCACTTAGTGGAGAGGGGAAGGTAGTGGAGAGTCCAGCTACCTCTGTATCACCACCTACTGGGGCTCCTGGAACCTTCTAGACCCAATTCCAATGCCACCCCTTTTGTGCATCCCTATGGCAGAGGGGACGGTGCCTGATCTGTGTTCCTAAGGATGCTGTAAGAATTTGTTTCTGCTCTTTAGGCATCCCAGTTTATGGAGCACAGAAAGAGTGGATGTACAGACAATAACTGATGCAATCGTTTACTGGGGCTGGGGTGGGAGCTGGAGGGTGAGGGGAACTGGGGAGCAAATGGTGCAGGAGGTGGGGAGGGAGCATTAGAACTGATTTTGATTATGTATATACAACTCCTTTTTAAAGTAATTTAACTATGGAAGCGTGTGATATATGAATATGACATTAAGAAAACCACGGGGAAGAAAATTTAAAAGACAGAAAGAAACCAAAGTGGACCTATGGTTACCGAGGGGAAGGAGGCAGAGTATTTGCTTAGGAGGCATTGGGTTTAAGTTCATGGTGGTGGGACAAGTTGGAGGGGAATATCAATAATGGCTGTACCACATGAAGAATATAATCAATGGCACTGAATTATACATGTAGAAGTTGTTGAATTGGGGAATGTTTTGTTGTGTGTCTTTTTGTCGCAATTAAAGAAAAATAATTACACGAATAACAATGAGCACAAGGAAGAAGAAAACTGTCCTAAAATTGATTGTGGTAATGATTGGACAACTCTCCTTGATGTGATTGGACTATTGAATGGTATGCCATGCGGATGAAGTGCCAGATAAACTTGTTAGAAAAAGAAAGAAATCTCTATTCGAGCTTTCTAAGGTCCTCTTGCTGACTGTTACAACTCCACTAGCGGAGCTTTGATGACTGTGTACCCAAGCCCAGGGCCAGGAGGCCAGCCTGGCGGGGGCACTTCGGCAGCGTGTGCTGCAGGAGCTAGCCAACAGCTGGGTCATCGTCTAGACTAAAAGACTCTCATGAAGGCACATGGCCCAGATCCCACCAGCCACCGATGTTGCTTCAGAGTCTGTCGCTTCTGAACCTAGAACCAGCCTGCTTGGCTGGGACAAGAGTCAGGTGGCAAACACCAGCTGGCCCTAAAAATTCCCCATGGCATGGATACAATGAGCCCTCGCCCGCCAAAAGGGTAAAAAAATACCTTTCTTCCCAGGACTAGTTCCAAATAACCCTGGAAGCTCCGCTCACCAAATACAGAGATACTGGAGGCCCTTCCCTGTTTCTCCATCATCAAGGAGGTGAGGCCAAAGCAAAGGTCAGGCAGGTGGGACTCGGGCCATAAGGACTGCTGTCTCTGACTGTGGGACACTAAGCGTCTCTGGCCTTCTGGCCCCAGAAGGATACCCTGCCTGCCTCGAACTCCAACACATGAATCCAGGCTCCTCGTCAAACTGCCTAATCCGCCAGGAGTCCAGTTAGAGGTCCAATCATGCCCCTCCCACGCACCACAAAGTGGCTGGTGATTCTTTACCCCTAGCCTTGTAGAATGGAGCTCTGGACTTCTTTTTGCTGTGTTTATGAGGCCCTGTTGGTGTAGGCTGTGCCTTCAGCCAATCTTAAGCCAAAAGCGGAGATCACCAAGAAACCAAAGAACAGAATCAGCTAGAGAGAAGGGCCTTCTTTCCCCTCAGTGACTTGAAGCAGAGCCTGCTGTGGAACTGTGGGAAAATAAATGCCTGCTGGTTAACGTCGCCCCCTCTGATAGTTCAGTGAGAGCAGCACGAGGGAACAAGACACCCCCCAATAACCACAGAGCTCTCTTTCCAAGTCTTCCTGGAGCCTTGAGGCCCCAGCTCCGATGTGCCCTTGGTTTGAATGGTGAGGGATGGGGAGCAGTGTGGGGATGAGTGTGTCTACTGCTAGGGTCTTCTTCTGGGCTCTCCCGGGTCTTGGGTTAAAGCTCCCTTTGATGGCCTGCAGAGCCAGAGCCTGGAGAACCCTGACAACTGCCATCCAGATGGACTTGACAGCGGACCAGAAAGGGCCTGAGGGCTGGATAAGATAAGGGCTGACACAAGGCTGGGCTGAAAGCTTCAACAGCTGCTGGCAACCAACCAGCTCACAGCTGGTCAGGGGGGTTCATTCTCCCTCCTCCCTCCTGTTTCCAAACCCAGGGCACCTGGGTTTCCTCACTTGTTTCCTAGCCTCTGTGTCACAGTGGAATACTTCGCTCTGCCTGAATGTCCACTTCCCAAAGAACTCAGCAACATGCAATTGTGGGATGACCATTGACCTGGGCCATCTGTCCAGCAGCCTGCACTCTCCTGCTGGGTGGCAGGGGATGTTAACTATGCCAGCACTTCCACGAGCCACTTCCTAAGAGCTGGACCCCAGTTCCGTGGGATGTATGTGTCCTTCTTAGTTAGTATTCTCATTTTTGTCTCTAGGTTCTAATGTCCATTGTAATGGCTACAGCGACAAAATTCATGCTTAAAGGATTAAGGAAGTTAGCAAGTTGTCATGTCAGTTAGAAATGCTTAGGGTAGAGCTGTGTATCAGGACAGGTTACAAAGTTCTTTCAGGCCTGCTAATAAATGCCCAAGGGGCATATCACTTGCTGGAAGCCACAACCCAAAGGCATTCAGTTCGAGCTCCATGCATCAGCAAGCCCAACTTCCCCAATTAAGTGCCCAGAGGCACCCCACTCCGCAAGCTAGTCTCCTGAACAAAAGCACTCAGCTTAACTTGCTTCGTAGGTTGGGAAGTTCACCACTCTGCTCCATGCTCTGGTACCTGGTTCTTCTGCTGCCTCTCTGATGGGAGAGCTGTCATCTTGGTCCAGGAGGTTCACTGCACAGGGATTTCAGGTCCAGAAGACCCACTCCACTCCTGGATCTTGCAGGTAATGAGATCCCTCCTCCTGCTTCTCAGAGGGCTCATTTTATACACAGCAGAAAGGAATTTCAGGGACTTCTGTTTACAATTACTCAGAGGTGAATCCTATCAATATCTTCTCTCACCTTCTTACCAGGGCCATGTAGAAAATGGTCATTTGGTGGAAGAGACTTTGGCTAGAAGAACCACGTTAAATAATTCAGTGCCCCTACAGTGTGCCTGTGCCTGGAACTACACACAGGATTCTAGGCTGTTACAGCTGAAAAGCACTTTTAAAATGAAAGTTCGTCTGCTCAGAAGGTACAAGACCCAGGGGTTCTCATCCGTACGTATGTGGCCTCTCGCCTCACCCTGGCATGGCAGTTGCAAAATTATCCTCTTTTTAGAGGAAAGGGAGCAAGAGCCAGAGACTCAAAGGAATGGCCTAGGGCAGCGGTTGTCAGCCTGTGGGCTGCAACCCCTTTGAGGGTCAAACAGCCCTTTCACAGGGGTCACCTAAGACCATCAGAAAACACATATTCCTGATGGTCTTAGGAACCGAGATACCGCTCCTCTATCCGTCTCCAGGTGGATCCACCCACATGCAGATATGCCTACCTATGAGTACCCAGCGTGAAGACTGTTACCCATGCTACACCATGCTTCAAGACAAAATTTCCTTTATTTGTCATTAGAAATAAATATTTCACAATGTATAATTACCTATTGTTTTGTGATGAATCACTATGTTTTAATTATGTTCAATTTGTAACCATGAAAATATATCCTGCATATCAGATATTTACATTATGATTCATAACAGTAGCAAAATGACAGTTATGAAGCAGCAACGAAAATAATTTCATGGTTGGGGGTCAGCACAATACGAGGAACTGTATTAAAGGGTCGTGGCATTAGGAAGGTTGAGAACCACTGGCCTATGGTCTGGGAGTGGCAAAGTGAAGGAGACCAGGCCATGTGTTCCAGGGTTGAGTATTGGACTACTCAGCATAAGGTTGGTGGTTCAAACCACTAGTGGGTCCACAGGCAAAACATGAGGCTGTCTGGTCCAGTAAAGAGTTGCAGCCTCAGACACCCTATATGGAGTTGCTAGAGATCAAAGGACACATTGCACTGAGTATATTTGCTGCACAAGACCTCTTTACAGTGTTAAAAGGGAAGGAGGGTCTTTTGAGGATGAAAGTGTGCCTGACGCGAACCACGGCATTTTCAATCACATCGTACGCCTGTGAAAGTTGGTTAGGGAAGAAGGAAAGCTGAAGGAGAATCAACGATTTGAATTATCGTGCTGGTGAAGACTCGAAAGTATCACGGACTGCCAAAAGGACGCACACATCTTCTTGGAAAGAGGACAGCCGCCACGCGTCTTAGAAGCAAGTTTGACGAGACTCTGTCTAACATAGTTTGGACATGGTGTGGTGGGGCAGAGAAAAAGAGAAAGATCTTTGAGGAGACAGAATGACACCAGAGAGGCAAGTAGGAGATGAGTGATGGAGAGCCCCAGGATCGAGTGTGGGGGCCTCCCAGGTCATAGTCAGAGATCTGGTTCTGACCCGCCTCAATATGCCAGCTGAGAGTTGGAGAGAACTGGGGATTTGTTCAAAGCCATAGAGAGGCAATGTTTAAAACAAGATTCAAGAACTCAGGCCCAGGGCCCCAGCCCACGCCACTTGACAACCGCGTCCCTCCCTGGTTTAAAACTGCAGCCAGGTGAATTGACGCAAAAAGGCAAGTTTGGCCTTGTTCCCGGGGTGGGGAGTGGGGAGTGGGGGTGGGTTGGGCTGTGACTCTTACCAGCTCCCATACTATACAATCGAGGAGGGGGAGGATGACGTCCCCACACCAGGGAAGGGACGTCAACAGTGCTAGAAACCCCTGAGCTGAAAAAACAAAACAAAACAAAAAACTGCCTCTCCAGAAAGTGGGTGTGTTTACTTGGAGAGAACTCCCACCCACCCCGGCTGCTCCCTGAGCATCTCCCCAAGTGTGAACTACAAATAAATAACTCGCATTTCCCATTTTAAAACGGGAAGACACGGCCCACGGAGTGAGCCATGTGTTATACCCACACAGGAGCACATGGCCTTCCCTAGAGAGGAGGGTGGAGATTCCTCAGGGAGGCCCAGGGTGGATGGAAATGTGTAAATGTGTGTGGGGGGGGGGGGGCGCGAATGGGGTGTTCTCCACTCCAGCCCCTCTGGCCCTCAGTCCCCCAAGTGGCCACCGGCTTTCCTGCTTGATGTGGGGGCTGACATTCTGGAAGGTATTTACAGCTCAGCGTCCACCTCCCTCTTGCTGCTTCCTAAGGAGAGCTCTCAAGACAGTCTGAACCTCTTAACAATTGCTGGTCGGCAGTTGCCTTTCTCCGAGCGAACAAAACCTCATAAGAGCCCTGCAGAGGGCTGGACAGTTCAAGGCTGCGAAGCAACATCAGGAATTCATGGCCCAAGGCCTCGGGCCCAAACCAGTGTCTACAGGGCACTGCTTCTTGTGCTCCAAGCACCGTCCTATGCACCCCAGAGGCATCAACAGTGGAGTGGCTAAAACAAATCTGTGGGCTAGTTCTGAGGATTATCTGAGTTTTATAGATGAAGAAACTGAGGCATAATGGGATTAAGGGACTCTCCCAAGGTCATCCAGCTGCAAAGTGTCCGAACTGGGATTCAAATTCCAGCAACTTCAGAGCCTACCCCCCGAGATAGCCTCTCCAGGAAAAGGTGGGCAGCTCAGTGCCCTCTGGAATGCACCTCGGCATGGGACCCATTGGGCTGAACACCGAAGTATGAAAGGCAGGACCCGTGAACTACAAATCCTGAGGTGGCCACCACGTCTGTGCGTCCTCTTCCACCACCCTGGGCAGAGTTACTCACTGTCCCTTGGCAAATGCTGTAGCTCACACGCTTACCCTTGCCATATGAACCCACCACAGGCGACTGGCACCTGCCTGGTCCAAGGCTAGAATGTAAGCGCTGGCGGGGAGGGTGCTGTTCCGCGGGGCTCCTAATTGTCATCAATCAGTAAGCGCAGGCTGAAGGAACTGCTGAATGTCTGAATGCACTCAGGCCCCGATGTTTTCGGCATCTCCTTTCCAAACTGGAGGCAGAGGATCACAGCACCCAGGTCAGTGTGTCCTCTCTACTGTGCAGGCAGAGTGCCACCGCGGGACTGAACGCGATACACAGGCACACTCCCTTCATCCCCTTATTGCGTTTAATTCCATGTTTCCGTTTAAATTTTAAAAGCACAATGGCTGTTCATGAATATTCATCACTCTGGGCTATAAAAAGTTGAATAATTATTAGCAATTAAAAGAAGGTCAACATGAGGCTTTCTGGAACCCTCCACCGAGGGGAAGGGGTTGAACTGGGACGCTGTGATTGAGGGCCCACGGCAAGGACTCTGCAGGAAAGGCATGAAGGTCTTGGCCGACAAGACAAAAACCAGGGTTTCTCGGGCCAGCCAAGTCCCTGATGAGAGATCCAGATGGTGGAGAGCTGGCTCTTTCTACTGGCAATCGTTCACAGAGGAAGAAAAGTGGACTCAGTACAAAGGGGCCCAATGAACAACGAGCATTTCAAGGTACGGTCAGGAAGGGACTATGGGAGCCAGCCCAAGTGACTCTCTAAGCTGGAGGATGTTTCCTTCCGTATGAACGTGGGACTGGTTCTACGCACCGTACAATACTCTGAGTAAGTCAGTCAATGGAAGCATCTGTCACTGCCCCTAACACAGCGAGAACGTGCTCCATGAGTGCTCCTTCTCATAGAATAAATGGGCAAGGTTGGCACCAATGCCGACTGGCCCAGAATCCCTTTAGGGTGCAAAAGATGGTGGTTTGGGGCGTACGCAGGGAGCCGCCGAAGCAAGTATGGAGGTCTCCATTTAAGTAAGGAGCCACTGGGAAGCCCAAAGGAGCGCAGTCTCCTCTGCCGCCCACACGGGTCACCATGGACTAGAACTGACTCCGTGACCACAGCTTTTATAGTTTTAGCTTTTCAGCATTTGACTGTGAATCCGGTGAGGGCTTAGAGTGCCGATCACAGGTCTACATTCAACAACCCACACGCATTCTGATTCAACTCGCCCTTGCCAGCCCTCAAGGCCAAGGCGCCATCGCTTCTCCCCCTTCCTCCCTGTGTGTCCTGGTCCCATGTCTTGTTCTTTCCCAACCTGAACTTTGTACTTGGGTCCAGGCTGTCCTCAATGGGGCAGCATTAATCTCCAATGGGCTATGCATCTAATGGGAGGTGAATTCACTTCCAGACCTGAAGGGGACGATGCTAAGGTCTTGGGGTCTGCACTGGTTTCCATCGGACCCGAAGACTGATTTCTGGTACGATGTTGCGCTCACTTCCACCACTGCTCTCAAATGAAGTCCTTTTCAGAGCAGTTCGTAGTGATAACCGGGCCTCGCCTTGGTTCTTCTGTTCTCGGGATTGTGCGAACTGTGTTGTGGTCCATTCGTCCATCAGACTCATCATATCCAGGGGTCTATTTATTTTCACCACTCTGCCTTCCACTGGAGGCAGAAAGAGCAAGAGTTGCACCTTTAAAGGGCTGCTCGTGAGTGTTTAGGACCCTAGTCGGCACTCACTGAGTCAGGCTGGAGAACATTATTTCTGTGAACTATATTATGACAACTCACCTTGGTGTCCCACGAGGCTATGGTCTGAATCCCCAGACCCTGTAACCTGATCCCTCAAATGGTTTAATTATATCTAGGAAATTTTCATACTTTGCCTATTGTATGGTCCACATCACTCATGGACGTATTTGAAGCAAAAGAAAGTACATATATACAAATATCTTATACCAAAACCATAGACAAGCCATGGGTTTATTCCCATTATATATCCCCAAACTAGTCAGTCTACATATCTATCCAAGTATCTACTCATAGATCCTCTGTGGACAAGAGATTTTCAATAAGCCCCAACAAACAACCTTAATAGCTTTAACCTTTACCCCCATAAGCAAGAGATCCCCATGCAGCTAATTTCATCTTTAGGAGGAAATTTGAAGGTAGGTTCCAAAATCGTGCACACAGGAGGAGACAGGGAAAGACTAAGCTGCAAACCAACAGGTGGGTACTTTGAGTCGATCTGAGAGTTCCACGGGAGAAAGACTTGATGAAGTGCTACCCAAAATGGCCATGGGGTTGTAAGAAGTCATAAAAACACCACACAGGAACAATCTCCAATAATTAAAGAAAATGAATAAGCACATACCAAAACCCTGCATACAAAGCTACCCAAACGGGTCCCTGAAACTCTGCTCAGATCTGTGATTTCTCGCTGTCACACAACACTGCTCCACAGAAGTGTTTGATAGTGCATGTGAGTACAACATCAGGCTACCTGCTTTTCAACATAGATCTAGGATTGCAGCCTTCAGTGTGGATTACTGATGTCAAGAGGACCAAAATCCTCATGACTGGACCAATATGGAGCATCATGATCCATGGAGAAAAGATCGAAGTTGTCAAAGATTGGATTCACAATCAATGCTCAAGTAAGCTGCAGTTAAGAGTTCAAAGGATGTGTTGCATTGGGTAAATGCACAGGACCGCTCTAGAGTATTGAAAGGCAGGGATGTTACTCTGAGGACTCCAGTGCACCTGACCCAAGCCATGGCATTTCCCGTTGTCTCACATGCATGTGAAACCAGAGGATGCATGCTGGTACAGATAAGAACTGGAAACACAGGGATTCCAGGACAGACAAACCCCTCAGGACCAATAATGAGAGCAGTGATGCAAGGAGGGTTGGGGAAGGTTGGGGGACAAAGGGGGGAACCAATCAGAAGGTTCTACATATAACCCTCTCCCCGGACAACAGAAATGTGGGTAAAAGGAGCCGTCAGATGGTATAAGACATGACAAAATAATAATAATTTATAAATTATCAAGGGTTTGTGAGAGAAGGGGTAGGGAGAGAGGGGGGGAAATGAGGAGCTGATACCAAGGGCTCAAGTAGAAAGCAAATGTTTTAAGAATGATGAGGGCAATAAATGTACAAATGTGCTTGACACCATGGATGTGTGTATGGACTGTGCTAAGAGTTGTAGGAGTCTCCCAATAACATTATTTTAAAAAAAGAAAGTTGGCTATTGAAGAAGGAAGACCAAAGAAGAATCGATGCATTTGAATGACGGTGCTGGAGAACATGGAAAGTATCATGGACTGGTAAAAGGACAAACCGATCTGTCTTGGAAGAAGTACAGCCAGAGTGCTCTGTTGAAGCAAGGATAGCAAGACTTTGTCTGAGCTACTTGGGACAAATTGTCAGGAAAGACCAGTCCCTGGAGAAGGACATCATGCTGGTAGAGAGGCACCAAAGAAGAGGAAGCCCCAATGAGATGGACCGACACAGTGGCTGTAGCAATGGGCTCAGGCAAAGGAACCATTGTGGGGGTGGCGCAGGACCAGGCTGTGTTTCATTGTACTGTTCATAAGGTCACTATGGGTCAGAACCAACCCAATGGACCTAAAAACAACAACACCTTTTCAATCACCAGCCTAACTTTTGCCTCTATGGGCACAGAGAACAAGTCTAATCCTTTTGCTGCAGAAACTGCGCACAGAGCGAGGAGTCTCAAAGCCATCAGGAGAGACAAGGGGCAGGAATGAAGTACATCTTTACAAACCTGAGGTCGCTGCAGTGAACCTGCGTGATCCAGGAGACAGAGAACTATGAACCAGAGACAAGCTGGAGAGGGCCCAAGAACCAAGAGCAGGAAGCATGGCCACGCCCAGGGCTTCCCAGGCCACAGCAGCAGGAAAGCGGAATGCCTTTAGGCTGGAGGTTTGCATGCCATTGTGTTGCTTCCAAGCACTTAATCTGGAGAGCTAAGCTTGCTGACCTATGAAGTTAGAGCCAAGTACCTTAGGGCTGAGGCTTATGCCATGGGGGCACGCCATTTGACATCTCTTGGCAGCATTAAAAGACGTTTCTCTTGCACACAATTTCTGATCCCAAATTGTAACCCCTAAATTGTTTAACATGCTATCAAACCCAATAATCATAAGCATTGTCTGTGAGCTGAATGGCCATTACAAGAAATAATCGATTCTAGCAGACAAGTATAGAGTGTCATGAGAAGAATCGTTGGTATCAGAATAAGGTAAAGAAGGTGGAGAGTGGACAAGTCTGACCTCTGCGTCCCAGGAATCAGTCCTGGGCTGATGCTGAATTGGGTTCTTCTCTCCTGTGAAGTCTGGAGTAGCCAGACACCAATAACACATCATTCCTATAGAAGCTTTTCAACTATTTAGGCTTCCTGTCCTCTCCAGGCTAACGGAACTTCATTTCTTTAAAGGTTTAGTTTATGAAGGATAGGGTTGCCACACCCTCCCTATCCTGCTCTCTCTCAACCAATCATACTTTCTCTTGTCTTATGCCCCCAGACCAGAAGGCAACATTGTGGACGCAACCCAGGCAAGAACCCAGAAGGGCCTCCCGCTGGCCACATGCTGTTACTGTTACCACATACAGTGTTAACTTTGGGAACCATCAGATCTCCCTGGCTGAGACACTGAACACATCATTCGTTAAATATTCTCTAAGCCCCTCCTATGGGGCAGCGGTGGCTGAGGTGGATGTGGTTTCTGCTCTCAGGATATGCCCTCCCCACCACTCCAACCCTCCCCTTCCCCCAGGGCAGCGACTCTTGCTTACCGCCTTGATATTGGATACAGTGGAGTTCACTGAGGTGGGAAAACACTTAGACGCCAGTGGTCGCACCGAGTCCCCTGTACTTTCAGCACCAGTCATTCCTTCTTTCACCCTCTCCACTGCTCTCACCACTAGACCCTGACACATGCACAACAGAGTGAAACAAGGTTGCTCCCTGCGTATCTTCAGAATCACTGGTACGCTTGAGTTACACAGTTGCAATCACTGTCTGTGTTGAGTGCCTTCCATCCTAGGGTGCTCTTCTTCCGGCTCTCTACCATGCAAAGTTCTGTTTAGATTCACTAGGTTTTCACCAGCTAATTTTCAGAACTCAGCCTTTCTTCCTAGTCTGTTATGGTAGTTATAGAATTTTATGTCAACCTAAAGATCTATAAAAGTGTCGGCGTGGTCTCCACCTGTCAATAAGGTTGCAGCAGCCTAATGGTGCATCCCTGTAGGTGTGGCCTTCTCCTAAGGAGGGCTCTGGGGACCTCCCTCCCTCTCAGCCTTTACTCTCCTGCTTGCTGGCCACCTTGACAGCTGCCAGAGCCCTGCCATGTTTCCACTGACTGTGGATCCACAGGACTTTGCACCCACCAGCCCATGATAATCCTGCATCCTGCATCTCTGCATATGACTGCATGAGTCTGACTTATGGACTTGAGTTGGACTGGAATGGTTTCTTGATATATAATTACTTCTTGATATAAAGCTCTTTCTTACACATATGTGAGTGTCCCTGGATGTGTTTCTCTAGTCAATCCAGCCTGACATATATGTCTTCGCCTGGAAATCCCACTGAAACCTAGCACAAGGGGAGATGCTTCCAGTATTTTAAATACTGGGAGCAAAGCTGTCGGCATCACAGCAACATACAAGCTACCCATAGTCCAACAAACTGGCATGTGAGTGGTAAACATGCTCCCTAAGACATAAAAAAAAAATAGGAAAATTGGAATGGAGGACACTTTGAAGGTCCACTTGGATAAGCACTCCCTACATACATAAAAGCCCATGTGCACTCCTATACATGTGCTTACACACACACACACACACACACACACCCTGGATGTTTTGTGCCCAGGAGCATGAGGCATGGTGCTACACCCTTCTCCAGGGACATAGTAGCCATTGGTTAAAGCAGTGGCTGCAGCCCTGGATGGAGATCAAAACAGCTGCCTATGGACACAGGACCATGGCCTCATTCCCATCACTCTCTACTCTCTGCACCCCCCACTCAGCCAGTCTGCCAGCCAGGGCACCAGGCGGTGTTTAATGTTTCCGTGAGGAAGGTGATAGCTCGGGGCACGCAGGACAAGAACTTCCCCATCGGAACCTCAGCTTCTCTCTCAGCTCACTTTTCTCCACAGCAAAATCGCACCAGGTTTGCTGGCAGACTGTGACAGATTGGGTCATGTTAGTGGAGCATCTCGGATATATTAAAGCACAGCGAAACACATTTGAATTCATCTTTCAAAGAGTGAAAAAAAAAACACCTCTTTACTCGGTTTCTTCTTCCTCCCCGTTCAGGGGTTGCTTTAGATTGTTTTCATCTTAAATGGAACCATTCTAATGTAGTCAGGAAGAGAAAACCAAACAATAGCCTCAGGACAGACTTCGCAGCAGAAGCAGCAAAACCGACAGTGGAACGGGGCCAGGCGCAGCTCAGAGCAGCGCGGCTCCCAGACACGCCTGGGCTGGGTCGGAACGCAGTCCTCGGTGACTTGTCTCCACAAAGGGATGGGCTTCTGCGGGCGGATGAAGGGTGGTTACAGCCTTCTGGCTAGCCAGAAACTTGCTCGACCCTCACACTTCTCGCCTATCAGCGCCCACTGGACAGTCATTATTTACAGAGAGCTGACACCTAGACAGCAAGGCGCCAGCCAGGCCCATTAATCATGCACCACAGTCACTGTGATCGGGTGCCCGGGGTCAACTGGCATTATGTAATGGATGTCTCAAAATGAAATCCAATCCCGAGGTCCCGGAGTGGAGGGACTTCTGATGAACTAGACAGCGGGAGAAGGCCTGGTGCACCCACCGGTCTGCGCCGGAGAGAGAATGAGGTTGGGTGAGTCAAAGATCAGCATCTAGATGCGGAGACTGAGACAGAGTGAAAGAAACAGGGATGGAGGGAGACACGGGAATTGAATGCCCACCGCTTTTAGGGGGATTTAGTGAGAATCCTATCTTCCTTCGACATCCTTCCTTCCACTACTCTCCTCTGGGAGCAATAAAAAGAAGCCCCCAGCCCACAGAATACTCAGGTGCTTACCCAGCCTCTGGCCCAGAGCAGCCAGGTGACCTACGGCGCACCTCCTTTGTGCCAGGAGGACTTTGAACACAAACAAAAGAAGTCCTTGTTGACAAACCTGTCTGATCCATGGGGACCTCGTCAGAGGGCCCATACAATTTGCAATGACTAATGCCTTTCAGTAGGCCTTGCTTCCAAGGCATCCATAGGTGGATTCAAAGTTCCCACCTCTTGGTTAGCGGCCAGGTGCAATTCCCGTTGGAGCGGCGCAGGGGCTGCAGAACACAGTAGTCATCCAGGTGGTTCTTGTCCTCTCCATTGGAGGGTATGCCTTCACCTTCCTCGCTGATTCTGACACGTGGGGAGATCAGTAGCATCCCCTACTGCAGCTTCTCTTGTCTTGTAGGCATCTAAGCAGAGAGGACCATCAAATGGTAGCCCTCAAGGAGGATCTCCCATCTTTAACCAATAAGGGGCATCTACACTAACTACCCTGTAGCATAAGCCGGTGGCACATGGTGGAAAGCTGAGTAGATGCCCCGAACTGAGGAACAAGAGAAGGGTGTCCACTGTGACAGTGTCTGCTCAATGCAGGCAGGGGAGGGAGGGTGCGGTTTCCTTACTGTGCAGTAAGTCAAGATGAAATCCAACAGGTATGCGCCTAAAGGAAACCAAGCATCCTTTCACTCGCTGCGGCGGTTAGGTACCATCACGCCAGTTCCAACCCCTGGTGACCCCACACAGCGGAAGGAAACACTGCCGGCCCTGCACCCTCCTCACAAGCATTGCTATGCTTACGTCCATCCGTGCCGCTGCCTCCATCCTTCTTATTGACAGTCTTTCTCGATTTCCCGGACTCTCTACTTTTCCAAGCATGATGTCTTTTTCCGGGACTTGGGTTTTCCTGATAACGTGTCCAAACTGTGCAGAGAAGTCTCACTACCTTTATTCGAAGGAGCATTCTGGCTGTCTCTCCTCCAAGACAGGTTTGTTTCTGTCCATCTGCTGGCAGGCCGTATAGACTCAATATTCTTCTCCAACGCCATCACTGAAATGCCTCCGTTCTTTCTGACCTTCCTTACTCATGGCCCAACATGCATAGTGGTGACTAAAATCGCGATGGTTTGGGTCACATGCCCCTTAGTTCTCAAAGTGAAATCTTTGCTCTTTATCACTTTAAAGAGCTCTGGCACCGCAGGTTTGCCTAATGTAAGCAACAGGTCATTTGATTGCTTGAAGGCTGTTTAGCTATATATTTATTGATTGTGGGTCAGAGTACAATGAAACCCTTGACAACTCCCATCCTTTCTATGGTGATAGCGATGCTATTTTTGCGTCTCCTCATAAGGGTTTGATCTTCCTTACCTTCCATTGCAATCTGTACTGAAGGCTGCAATCCCTCATCTTCATCAGGAAGTGCCTCTCATCCTCTTGGCTTTTGCCAAGCAGTGATGTCATTTGCATATCAGAGGTGAGACAGGCTGCACTCTGGCTGCCATGTTCTCCACTTAGTCCAGCTTCTCAGGTTACTGGTTCACCAAACAGATTGAATAGTATGGTGAAGGGTCCTTTCGCTCTTCACAGATAACATGATGATACACATGGAAACTGCGGACCATTGTAAAGATAATACTAGTAACAAACAATTCAAAAGTGACCTTTTAAAAATTACCACTTAAAATAGCATCCAAAAAAAGCCTAACGAAAGATCTGATTTCAAAGACCTTTACATGGAAAACGATCAAGCATTTGCCTGAAAGAAATTAAGAAGTAATAACAATTATCTCCAAATCTACAAATTAACATAAATGTAACGCGAGATGAAAATTACAACAGACTGTGTGTGCGAAATAAGAAACTGATCCTAAAAATCTAAATGAAAATGCAGAGTCAAGAAGAGTCAAGGCAATCATGAAAAAGAGAGAGCGAGACAGAGAGAGTTGGGGAACTTCAGTGACCACATAGTACAGCTGATTATCAGACTTCAGTGTGCAGCCATGCTGGGCTAGAAAAACAGACGAGTGGGACCAAATGGAATGTGCACACACGCAGACGTATAAAGTCACCTAATTTACTATTTGTCCTTTCATAAATGATGCTGGGTTATTTGGAGACCTACAGAGAAGTGAGGACGGTGAGACTTTGGACATGTGATCAGGAGAGACCACTCCCGGGAAAAGGGACTTCATGCTTGATAAAGTAGAGTCGGCAACAAAGAGGAAGACCCCGGAGGACGTGGATCTACACAGTGGCTGCAACATCAGGCTCAAACGTGACAAGGATCGTGAGGCTGGTGCAGGGTTTCATCCTGCTGTGTTCGGGGTTGCTGTATGTGAGGAGGCACGCCATGACACCAACCCACCTCAGCGACGAAAAGGAAACAGAATGGACCCAGTTCTTCGGCTAAGACACACAATACCATACACAGGGATTCCAGATGAGTCCTGAAACTCAGTGTGAAAGGGACACGAATAAAGCTCCTAAATTAAAACAGGGAAATCACTTCCTGACCCTGGAATGGGGAAATCCTTTATCATCTTAAAATCAAAGAGTGACAAATTGTACTCCATTATAATTAAAAGCTCCCACTTATAAAACATAACATTAAAATTAAAAAGTGAGTTATACACTAAACACTATCTGTAAGAAATATATCCTGTCAAGTATTTGAATCCAGAACATAAAGTAGTATGAGGCAGCATCAACACTAGAATAAATGAAATTAAATATCAGTGTTGATAAGGAAGAGGAACAATTGGAAATCTCTCAAAATTGCTAGCAGTGTAGTTGTACAACCACTTGGAAAGCTGGGAACACTATCTAATATAGCCTACTCTACGACCCAGATATTCTCCACCTGAATATGTCTCAAGAGAAATTAGTACATATGCTCACACAAAAAAGTACAAGAATATTAATAGCTTTATTCAGATAGTCATAAAAGGAAGCAAACCTAATGCCCATCATTTTAATTGAACAGGTGAAAAAATGTGGCTGTATCCACACAATAAAAGCCGACACAGCAATAAAAATGGTCAAATGGAAGGTATACACATTGTGGCGAAGTGAAATCACTTGGAATGCTTCTTCTATCCATAATCTTTGCAATTAGCATTTTACAAGCTTTTAACTTCTCTAATAAATCCCTATAATCATGAATATCATCTGTGAGCTATATGACCATTACAATGTATTTTCAAACACAGCCGAGAAGTAAAATGTCTTAGGAGGGATGGTTGGTAAAAGAATTGAGTAAAGAAAGTTGGAGGGGAGAGAGATTGTCTGACCTCTGCCTTGTAGGACCCATATTTTGGCAGATATGACGTTGGATTCTCCTTCTCCTTCATGTGACAGGAGCAGCTCACACATGACCCTTCCACGTCCTTCCACGCAGAGCAAAAGCACTGACCACTTCTCGTGGCTCCAGTCCTTAGCTCTGTTGTTTTCCAGCTACGTAACTGTAAGCAGGTTAGCTCGCCTCCCTCTCGGATCCACAGTTTATGGAGACGTTGGGAGAGCTCAAGTGAAAAGCTCATCTGGAGTATAGAGCTGCTCCTATTCAAATCACTCCATTCCCACCCCCACCTCCCTACCACCCCACCTGGACGCTGAGCGAGAACAAAGAGTCCAGGGTTCCAGCTCCGTGGCAGCTCCTCCTCCTATCCCAGCCCAGTTTTATGCCAACAATCTGTGGTCACGATGCTCCTCCATTCAAGGATCCAGATAGAAACGCAAAAGCCCATACACTCCCACCCTCCAACCCCCACCCTCCCATCGCATGCTATTTTATTGGGATGTCATCCCTCTGGGCAGATTTAGACTCTGCCTCCTCCTGCCCAGTGCGATGATGCCACAATCCGGTCTCTGTGACTCGGGCGATGGGGTGTTACCATGGCGACAAGCAGTGATGTCATAAAGGGGGGATTGTTGCAGGGTTGAATGAAATCTGGCCCCAGATGCAGCCTTGCCTCCTTATGCAACGGGGGCCGGGAGACGAGCACTGGGAGGAACTCCTCGAAAATGGGAAACCGAATCCCGGGAAGGATGGCCAGGGGGGATCCGAAAGAGAGGAAGGCCCAGTCCTTGCCACGCCCCGGCAGCCCCATTTGGAAAAGAACAGATTCAAGGGAGATCACGAAGACCAAAATCGTTTTCCACCAAAGAAAGCCAAAGGAGCGAACCAGAGGCCCTGGCTACCGCAGACTCCACCTCCTGGTCTAGGAAGGCCCATGAAGACAGTGGCCCCTTCACCAACGCCCAATATACCACGTGCTCGTCGATTAAAAAGCTAAGGACTCTTCCGTACTCGAGCCTTAAGATTGCCATGTGTGCGCCCAAGAGACCACTCTGAGTTTGAGCCCAGCGTACCTTTTAGAGCCAGGGTTTTTGTTAGGAAAACAGCGGCCGCCCCTCACTTAATTCCTAAAGCAGCTCAAACCCACGCAGTTATGAAACTTCCCAGGGGGATTTGATACCAAGGAGCAGCGCGCAACGCAACACGGGGCGCCTGCTCTAGACTCGCTTGGGGAAGCTGGGCACCCTGGCCGCACGGCTAGGGAAAGGAGAACTGACGCCGCCTGGCAACGCTGGATACCCACAAGCATGTGTTTCACAGGAGAGGCCTGCTCTGAGCAATCACTGTCCCTCGCTGGTGCTCGCTCCAACTACCAAGCTGCAGAGTTTCAGAGATTGTGATACACACAATTGTGAGTGCCAAGGAATGGGTGCTTTCTGATAAAAGGTTTCCCACAGGCAGCTCTGACAATGGCTTCCCTAGGTAGCGGTTTTTCCTTACGGCGCTCCACCCAGAAAGCCTGTTCCATAGCAGTTGCTAACTCTGTGTTCAGCGTGTGGGTGCTTGTGGGTCTTCATTCTTATAGAGGATTGAACTTCAAAAGGAATCACTTCTATGTAGAAAGTTGGACACATGCTTTTACATACTCACACACACAACTGTTCAGAGAGAAAGAGGCCACCTCAAGGCACCTATCTAGTCATGGAGAAATGCCAAAAGGCCTTGAATGCCCCAGGCATAGTCTTCAACCCCCTGAACATGACCCAGTCTCCAAGGCCACCTTATCTTGTCCAAGAACAGCCCTAACCACACATCATCCTTACCCGATCTGGGGCCCTAGTCCACTGCCATCTCCTCTCTGCGTGCTTCCTTAATGGCCCCAAGAAGAATGGCTCCTTCCTCTTGCTACCAGTGTCCTCACTCCAGTGGGCACTCCTTGTGGCCAGGGGCCTTTCGTCATCCACAGGTGAATATTCTGCCTGACACATGGTCCAACCAGCTACAGTACACACAGACCCAAGTGACTGGTGGGGCAGAGGCCAAGCTTCCTAAGCTCTGAATACTTTCGCTGCAAACTTTAATTACTCCATAAAGAGAGTTGTTTTTTTGAAAGAGAGTTTTGGGGACTCAAGTGACTAATTACGCCTACCAAAACCAGACCCACTGCCACCAAGTTGCTTCTGACGCATAGTAACAGAGTAGAATACAGCCTCTTGGGGTTTCTGAGATTCTAAGCCTTTAAAGAGATGGATAAGCTCATTTTATCCTACCGAGCAGCTGGAAGATTTGAACTGCTGACTTTGCAGTCAGCAATTCAGTGCCTAGGCCACAACACGACCAGGGCTCCTGAATTTTATGTGTAAGGGTCCCTGGCTAGGGAAATCTGGACACCCAATCTCCAACTCCAAGAGACCGAGTAAGCGGTAGGTCTTTCCTGAGCTGACTGGCTGTATCAGGCCGAGTTGTCTAGAGAAACAGGCCCAGTGGCAATCACATATGTATAAGAAAGAGCTTTATATCAAGAAGTAATTATCTATCAAGAAGGCACCCAAGCCCTGTCTAACTCAAGTCCATACATCCAAAGCTAGTTTATACGTCTCTGTTCAGACTCACATAGCGCCAGGCTGGTGACCCAGAAAGTTAAACCAGGAAACAGGAAGCTCACAGGCCGGTGGGTGCAGAGTCATGTGGCTCCGAGGCCCGTGAGAACATGGCAGAGGCAGGCAGCGCTCCAGCAGGCAGGCAGGCAGCGGGCCAGAGAGCAAGGGAGGTGCTCGCTCTCCCACCTCTCACTGTTTACCAAAGTCACACCTCCCCGGAGACGGCATCAGGCTTTGGCCAGATTGACAGGTTGGATTCCACCCCTATATTGTCATACATCTTCAAGTTGACATAAAATCATCTGGCGACCACCCATGTGGTCATCTATGGAACAGAGCGGAGAGGCAGGGTTGGCTAAGTAAGATCTTAAGACCCTGGGTCCGACCATCCTGACGCTGGGAAGCCATGCAGGTATTGCCGCATCTCTAGAGGGAAGCCGGATGGAGTTCAAGGATGATTTTTCAAGGAGTGCTGTAACCCTCCTGGGGAGATGCTGCCACCTCCAGCTCCAGCTTAGAGCCCTCCTCCTACTTGGCACAGACAGTTGGCACCATCTGAGGTTTGATGGCCCTGAGGGGCACACTAGGAAGACAAAAGGAATCGCTGCCAAGTCGAGCCACCCTTGATAATGCCCCACCACCCGACAGTCCACCCCCTTCTGCCTAAGCACCTCAGAGCCTACTTTGGGCCAGCCCCCAGCACCAGCCAGGTGTTACCCAGCCTCCCCGGAGCCGAGCTAATGCCACTGTTTTGCAAACACATCTCTGTGTACATGTAGATCCTGTCACTCTCCTTGTCCATGGCAAAGGCCTGACATAAAAATAACCTTCTGCAATGTGTTGTGATGGCAGCAAGCACATCCAGAGAGGCCTGGGCCTGGGAGAAGGCTTGGGCCCAGTGAAGATGCTCTCCCGGGGCATCAAAGGAAACAAGAATGGCACAATGAGGCAGGGGATGCGGAGGTATAAGGGCAAAGGGGAAATCACTGATTCACTCACGAGCAGCAGGCTGGTATTGAACATTTCTCCTAGTTGCTGAGCAACCAATAAAAGCATCCCAGAGTGCAGGGGGCTGAGGGGATAAATGAATGAATTAGACATTTCTGGAACTATTGCCCTAAATGACAACAGACTTGGATGGTCAGTTTCGGTCTGGTTTGAATTGGTTTGCTTTGGTTTTGCTAGCCAAAGTGTGTTCCTCTGCTGACCTGAACTTCCATCCAGAAAACTTGAATTGGCAGAGAGAGAGACCCATGTACCGAGCGAGGGGTCAGAGATGCTACTGAGAGAGGAAGGCTTGTGCGAGCGCTGAGCTGCTCTGGGGAGAGAAGTTGGCCTACATGACCTTGCAGATTTCTCGAAACCCTAATATTCGATCAGATTTTTCCTGTGGGGTAGGAAGGAGTCGAACGGGACTAAAACCCGCCCTTCTGGGAGCCTGAAGACAACTTAATAGCCTGCTTTCCCCCACCAGCCTGTGGGGTTTCCCTTCGATGTATTTAAAGCAAGCGGGTTCCCACGGAGGCTGACAGAGAGCAGTTGTTATGGAGCCTGTGTGGGAAATAGGATGTTTTCTTGGCGGTTGCTTTTCCCCCCATGTTCTGCATTGCTTCCTCCAGTTGCCTTTCTTTAATTACAGCAGAATCCCACTGGTTGCTCTAATGATGGAGAGCCCTATAGTGCCCGGCTGGTGGTAGAGAGGAGGGAGCCGGCAAGAGGCGCAGATGATGGTGAGATGGGAAGAGGCAGCCGGGGAGGGAGGCGGAGGAGCTGCCAGGAGCCCCGTCTCTCAGAAGCAGACAGCAGTCAAAGCTTCTGGTTAGGTTTCATGTGACCATTCCTAGAATGCCTTCGGGCACCCCCCTGCACTTCCCCAGCCCTGTGCCAACTCCCTTCTTCTTTGGGAGAACCACCCTGAGGCGATTTGAGAAAGATTGGTGTCCTTGCCAATTACATGGCTCCCTGGCTCCAAATGCCTAAGGGCTGCCGGGTACCTACAAAATAGAGTCCCCCTGGGTGATCAGGAGTGGCCTCCTCCCAGCCTCTCCCACTCCAGCCCCTGAGGAGTTCCCAATACACATGGGAGAGACTTCTCAGTCCCCTGTCTTTATTCCTTCTGCTCCTTACTGGGAAAATGGAAAGCAAAGATAAATGCTCTAAGAAGACTTCTGCAGAAGGACAGGAGGGATGGTCCAAGTGGAAAAAGGCCCAGTAGCTGAACGCATCTTAGTCCTGCTCGGATCAGAAGTTTGAACCTTGTAGCTGCCCCACGGACCAACAATGTGCCTGCCGTCTGCTTCTGAACATATCACACTCTTGGAAACCCCATGGGGTGGTTCTCCGGTTCTCCTTTTGCCTCTAGGGTCCTTATGCGTTGGAATCAAGGTGACAGCAATGGGTTTCTGTTGTTGTTATTGTTTATTTCTTGTTGTTGTTATTGTTTATTTCTTGATTTGTTTTATTTTAGTAGCTGAGTGCCTCACCTCAGTCTCCTCCGATGTCAGGAGTTGGAGAAGTGGATCACAGGAGGCAGGACAGCTCCACAAGGATGGAGCTCATGAGTAGATGGGTCCCCATGGGGCATGGGCTTTGGCCACGCACCAGGTACTTCACCTCTCCTTGCTTTGGCTTACTTACCTTGACAGTGAGGTTCATTAGAGTAACACAGGGTGGCCAGCAGGGTGAGGTGACTAAGGCGGAGACTGCAGTGCACCGGATAACACAGGGCTCACAAAATGCTGTTCATTCTTTTCCTGTTCTTGTGGTTGGTTGCCGTTGAGTTGGTTCCACCCGGTGACCCTGTGTAGCCTAGAAGGAAACGCCAGCTGGTCCTGTACCACCCTCGCCCGGGTTGGGGATGTTATTCTACCACTCTCTCCAGGACCTTCCCATAGGAACGTGTCTCGTTCTTCTGGCCTCAAGGCTGTGCAGACTGCTGGTTGCCTGGCCCATGTGTCTCTTGGCCTAATTATTTCCACGTGTCCCCGATTTTAGCAGTCTTCTTTCATGGAGGTAGGAGCGGGCCAATATTTGTACCTTAGATGGCTGGTCACAGCTTTTAAGACCCCCGCGGCTCCTCACCAAAGTAGGATGCAGAGTCTTGTCTTTATGAGCTGTGTTTTGACAACTGACCTTGGTATACAGCCAGCCCAGGAGGCAGAATTAACTCAACAGCAACTGGCTTGGCTTTTTTTATTTCATTTTTTTGGCTAAAGTTTCCTCACTTGTAAAAACAAGGAATTCTACTATTTGTAGCTCATAAAGCTGCCATGAAAACCAAATGGCACCTATAAAGTGCTCAGCACTAGCACCTGGTACACAGTAGGTCTCAATAAACGGAAATACCGTCCCTTAAGCCTTCATCCATCCTTCTGTCAACATGCGCTTCTCTTAACTTGCCACTTCTCCAGAGACAAAGATCACATCTGAACGTCCTTTTGGTCAGCATCAGGCACGAATTAGAAATTTTCTCACAGACTTTTAGAAACCATTTATCACCGGCTGACAATCCGGAGGGCACGGAAGGACCCAGACATGAAGTGCATGATGCACTGGTCCCAACAGTGAAGGACAATGGGAAGTGTGAGCATCAGCATGGACCACTCAGCGGCAGGGTGAGTTGGTTCCAAACCTCAACTGGTTCCCCAAGTATTCACAGGCCTTTTGACATGAAGCCGCAAGTATACACTGGCATTGGACATGGCGCACAGGATGAGCAAGGTTCAGGATGTGGCATAATCAATCCCTGATTGGAGAGAACCCTTATCTCAGGGTGCCAGGAGCTGTTTCAATCTTTCTAGAGGAAGCCTTATGGCCCTTAGAGCTGCAGGGTTCCTGTAGGGGTGGAGGGGGGAGGGCTGGAGGAAGCCGAGGAAAGAAGAAGGGGACCAAGCACCCACACTTGCCCACTGTTGGTGCCATTGAGTTGATTGCAACTCCTAGTGGCCCTGTGTGCAACAGAATGAAACACAGCCTGGTTGGCCCTTTGCCAGCCTCGCAGGCCTTCCTATGTTTCATTAAGTTCATCGTTGTATCTCTATGTCAATCCAGTCCCTGGAGGGTCTCTCTCATTTTCAGACTGTGGCAGTTACATAACCTCCTGTCAACTTGAGTGAAGGGGTGGAGGCTGGTCTGTCAATCAAGTCATAGCCAAGGAAGACTCTGGGTGGGCATGGCCTCCTCCTGAGGATAATGGGAACTCCAGTCTTCCTCCCTGGAGGCAGGAAATACTGGCTGCTACACATTCCTATTGACAAGTCATATGGAGCTACGCTGATGGAGCCAGAGGCCTGGAGACCACACCAGTGCTGAGATGCTTCCAACACCACTGGATCCATAAGACTTTCCACCCACTGGGCCGTGATCTTCCTACAGCTGGCATCATTGTATGTAGTGTGGGAATCTGCAGAGGAATTTATAGACTTATATGGGACATATGGGTTGATATCAGACTTATGGACTTGATCTGGACTGAGCTGGGATGTTTTCTTAATATATAATTACTCATTGATCTAAAGCTCTTTCTTATACACATATGAGTATCTCTGGATTTGTTTCTTTAGTCAAGCCGAACTAACTAACTAACTCTATGTTACTTGCTGAGATGCCTGAAAAGAGAATTCAGTTGCGTGGAGAAGAGCAAAGTGGATCTTCCCTTTGCCCCACTTCTGCTTAACCTATAGTAAATCCATCATTAACCCAACACAGAGATGGAAATCAGGCCTCAGTCTGAGCCCTTTGAGCTCAATGGGAGTTTTCTGGAATCGGGGTCAGGGATGGAACTTCTCTACTTTTCCTGGAAGGTAAGCAAATGGCACTTACCAAGATGGCAAGAGTTCTCACCTTCGAGAGTTCTTCCCAACAAGGATGGGAGTCTCATTCATCTTTCAGTCAAATCTAAATGCAAAGAGCTCAGGACATGGAGTGGGAGAGGCGAAGGACTGATACCAGAGCAAGCACCTGGGCAGGAGGAGGGCACGAGGCAAAGGGGCAGCTGAGAGCCAGGAGAGGCTGACTGCAGGACCCTGCCTGCCTTCACTTCCAGTCAGATCAGCCCTGCCCGAGCCCACAGCTGGCACGAGCTCTACTAGGTCTCCCTTCTGTCCCTGAACACTGGCCTCCACCTGCTGCAAGTTCATAAGAAAGAGTGAGTCCAATCCAGCTCACAAGGACTCTGGATGAGCTGTGAGAAGCAGGACAAAGTCTCCCCTGGCAAACAGGAAGCCCATTTTCCAGAGAGCGTCTTCACAGCGGTACAAAACAAGAGGAGGGATGCCTGAAGACCAGGAGCCAGAAAGCATAAGGATACAGATGCTTCCCTTTGTTTTGCTTTTAGAGTCTGTGGAGACACTCACTCCACCCTCCTGCCATGATTCCTACCCGTGCCCAGGAATAATTCAAGTGTGGTCGGAGCTGCAGGGGTCTGAGATCAAAAAGGTAGAAAAGGCCACTGACCTTCATGGCTCATGTCACCCTGGTGTCCGGTCCCCAAATGGTGCAAACAGGTCATGTGCTCAGCAGTTCACCAAAAGTTAAAAGTCTGAGTCCACCCAGAGGCACCTTAGAACTACTTGGAAAGGCCAGGCAATGACCCCCCCACATCATCTGACACTGGAAGTCCCCTGGAAGACAGTCCCACTCTGACAAGCACAGGGTCTCCATAATCAGCACTGCCAAACAGATTTCTCTTTCTGTTCGGGCTGTCCTCCTTCACAGAGGCTGTCAGGGCTTGGGGAGGGAGCAACAATCTTGGAAGATTCTAAGCCTCCCCGCTTAACACACACACCCTCCAAGTGGAAATAATGGCTCACGGGAGACCGATGAGGGAGACTACGCTCATCTTTAGGACCTCTCGTTACTTAGTGACAGCAATTCCCTACCCACCTGAGAGTGTCTCAGGCTATAGCGCAGGCCCTGGGAGGCACAATGGCTCACTACGGCCTCTCCATGTCACAGGAAATAGACGTTCGCACCAGGGAAGGAAGTGGCCTAAGGCCACACAGCAAATCAGTGGTGGAGCTAACCTTCAAAGTCAGACCCCCTAGACCTGAGTGCTGTTCTAGTAAAGACCCCCCCCCCCCCCAGACAACACCACCATCACCAAGTCAGCTAATGCAGTCCCTTCGCCCAGGGGAACCTTGCTGGAAACGAGCCCAATGTGATATCAAAATCAGATTGGCATACTGAGGAGCACCGGGGTGGCACAGAAAGGGCCCTGGAGGAGGAGTTGGGGAGCTGGGCATGTGCCAGTGCCTCCACTGCCTGAGAGAAGTTGGGTCCTGCACAAGGTCACAAGGCCATGTTTCCTCAACTGGATAAAGATGTGGTTAATCCGTAAGTGTGCTTTCCAGCTCCAAATTATTGTGTCACAATTATTTATAATTTAACTGGACCTTGGAAAGGATCCCTGGTGGCGTACTGGTTACCACAAGGTCAGCAGTTCAAAGCCACCAGTGGTCCTGCAGGAGAAAGATGAGGCTTTCTACTCCCATAAAGAGTCACAGTCTCAGAAACCTGCAGGGGGCAATTCTGCCCTGTTCTATAAGTTCACTGCGAGGCAGAATCGCCTCGAGGGCAGTGAGTCTGGTTTTGAAAAGGACCGTGTTTAGTGCAACGGAATGATTCTCTGTGGCTTTTCAAAGTAGCAATAACAATCAGGGAAGCGTCCTCCTTGCTGCCCACAAAACCAAACCACAAAGAAGAAGAACTCCCCTGACTGAATCCCAAGGGCATTCCTTCAACGTGTCTGACATTGTGTAGTTTATGAATCATTTCAAGTAGGTTTTAAGGTTGTCAAATATATTTCACTTGCCATCTGCAACCATTACCCAGATGAAGACCCCGGAGTCACGTAGAGGTGGATCAGCCCTATGAAACTTGGGCCACTTCCTAGAGCTGGTTCACCTGCTTACTAGCTCCTGCCAAGCTGACCTAAACTCTTGGAGTTCTATGTCACAGAGTGGAGCACATAGCGTGGAACTCCGTGCACAGGACCCAGAGGGAGGCCCCACTGTTATCACTTAGCACTCAAATCTAGAGTCCTACCTCACACCACACCACAAGCTAACCAGTGTTAATGAGCATCACTGTTGGCCATAACACAAGTACATGATGGACACTAATTATTGAAGCAGGTAATAATAGAGTCTTGTGCCCACTCAACATACACACGCAGACACCGGACACCTACACAAAAGACCAGGTCTGTTTCAAGACATGCACACATGTGTGCCCACATATGACCTCTCCCCACTCAGTTTTCTCTCCCCATTTCAGCTGATGAAAAAAAAGCACACTGGTGGGGCCCCTCACCCCCACAGACATGATTCTCTCCCAAACCTTCCAGTCCAGCACTGCAAGGGGGCTTGGCTGAGATGGGGGAACATCAAGGAAGTACAGCTTTCTCCACTCTCAGCCAGAGCACGACAGCGGTGTTTGACGCCAATCAACAATCTCACCCCAACGCACACACACCCATTTCTTTAAAAATTCATAAGTGCACAAGAAAGAAAAGAAAACATGAAACAAAACCAGAAGAGGGAAAACCTTGAAATGAATTCAGCTGCAGACGCTTATGTTCCTGCAGGCATAGTAGATATTAATAATTCAACAAAATATTACAGTAATTACTATACTTTGCAATATCACAACAGTGCACTTTAGTACAACTCCTACCAATCTCCCTGCAACTGCCATTAATAAATAAAACACAATCCCCTATATTAAATTTGTTGTTTAAGAGCTAAATATTTTATCAGAACTAATATATTTTAAATAATCAGTCAAGACCATGAAACTCCCTGGCCCCCCAGTTCCCCCCATTTAAATGAGATGCCACTGTCACAGCTGGAGCAGACAGTGACTTCAACTTGAGCAAATGACCACTAAGTGGCAAGCTTGCAGCTCCTGCTGGAAGCTCAGCTCCAACTCTCCCGTGGCATAAACTAGATAGCCGAGAAGAATAAGAAGGAACAAAGAAGGGGCAGACTCATTCTTCTGGATGGCCTACCTCATTCAGTTCCAGGAAAAGAAACCATGAATTTCAACAGAACAAAGAAGCAGGCAACTCCAAAAAAAGGCGGATGTAGTGGTTACATACCAGTTGCTACCAGCAAGGTCACTGCAATAGTTAAGGTTTATTGTGCCAGCCTGGCCAATAGACACATGTGGGGTTAATTGAAGGGTAGAGGGATCAATGGTTCGGTGAGCCTCACCTTTCTAGTTCTCAGGTCTCTTGCTTGCTGATGGTTGAACCAGGGTGCAGCTGCCTTAGCCAGTTCCCTGCTTCAGCTGGCAAAACTCGCTTCCTGGAAGACATCCCTGAGAAGGAGCCGCAGGGACCTACCCCGATGCAGCCCTGGGTAGACCTGTGCCAGCACTGAGATGCTTACCCATTCATGGATTCAGCTTTCCTCCTACAATCAGTGAAATCTGCGTGTGTTTTGTGAGATGGTGGAGGACTTTGTGGATTGGTATCGGACATATGAGCTAATGTTGGACTTACAGGCTTGGACAGCACAGGGTTGGGATGCTTTCTGAATGTACGCTACTTACCCTTTGTATAAAACTCTCATATATATATATATCTATATATATATATAACTGTGGATTTGTTTCTCTAATGTGCCCACACAAACACAGTCACCGGTTCAAAACCACCAACTGCTCCTCAGGAGAAAGATGACACTTGGAGGCTTTCTACTCCCATAAATAGTTATAGCCTCCGAAACCCACAGGGAACATTCTAACATTCTTCCCTCTCCTATAGGGTCACTGTGAGTTGGCGCCGACTCAATAGCGAATTTACATCGGCTCAAAGTTAAGAACGTGTTTCACTCTGTTGTACACAGTTGCTTGGAGTAGTGACCAACTTGGGCGCCCCTAAGAACATGTAGCCCTGGGCTGTGCAAACAGCTCACCCCCTCAGCTGCTTAAGTAAAGGCTGAAAGGTGGAGTCCACCCATGGAAGTGCTTCAGAAGAAAGGCCTGGCAATCTACTTCTGGAAAATTAGCCACGGAAGCCCCAAAGTCCTTCGCTGAACCCCACGCGGGTCACCATGAGTCATGACCCGCTGGAAAGGAAGAAGCCACTACTTGTGCTTGGTCCTGCACATCTCTGAGATCTCGGTTTCTCTGTTCCTGCCTCTCTGCACCATCCCCAGACTCTATGACCCATATGCAGTCTGGGGTCATGTACCTCTCTTTCACAGCACCCGTCCCCATTATGTCTCCAGCACTGGCTGCGAACACAGATGCTACTCCATGAATGTTTGCTTTATCATTAAAGAGTATTGGTGAAGTTAGAAAAAGCAGAAATTCTAAATAATAAGAAAAAACCCACCTCACTGCCAAATTCACTACCATCGAGTCAATTCCAACTCATAGCACAAGGTTTGCAAATAATGAGCATCCATGGCAAACTACTTTGTGGGGTTATTAATCCACCACCCACATTGCCAATGTAGTCTAAACCTGGTTGTAAAAATCAGAACTCATTAATGGGTTTGTGGGTCACTAATTTCAAGCAGCCAAAGGTGTCCATGCTCTGCCTCTTAGTGTGTGAGTGGCGGGGGAAACACAAACAATCCACACAGAGGATCCAGAGAGCACAAGCCCAGCAGCTAATCTCAATATTTCAATGGTCCAAGGGGAACTTCCCTTTCACTGTGGGTTTCTGTGTCCACAGGAATCATCAAACCAATGTGAAAGTGAAATAAAAATTTTAACTGGCCAAATATTGTATAATACACACATGTGTACACATAGATGCATACATGTATACTGATCACATATATATGTACTATATATATTGCATGTATGCATCATATGTAATATATGTGTATCCCATACATTGGGTCACCATATGTACGGTACAACTTACTATTCTTGAGATCTTTTGATAGTCAAAAAGAATCTGCTCATTGAATTGTAATATTGAAATGGGAAATGTTATGTATATTTACCAGAATTTTTTAAGAAATGTAATTGAGATCATTTTAGAAAGAATGAGTCTCAGGGCAGCAGGTAGGAAGCAGGTCTTTCCCATACAATAACTTAAGAAAAATTATCTGAGGGTCCATCACACCAAAATGAAAAGCGGCCCAAGCAAAAAGAAAACGTAGCTCTCAAGAGACAGCGGTAGCACATTGGGGATCGAAAGCCCGACACTTCAAGATGACAGAAGGTAGGAGTTCTAGAAAAGGATCCGTACGAACCCCGCGTCTCTCACAGCTGGAAATCTCCACTTCCTAAGGAATGCCGTGGAAAGGAGCCATGGGACACATAGCAGTTCCACTAGGCTGACAACCACAGGTCAGCGGCGTGAAACCACCGTCTTCTCTGTGGAAGAAAGGCGAGGTTTTCTACTCCCGTAGAGACTTACAGTCTCTGAATCCCACCGGGGCAGATTTACTGTGTCTGGTATGGTCGCTGTGAGTTAGAACTGATGTGATGGCAGTGAGTTTGGGGCATTTTGTTTTTATTAATACTAGGAGGGGGGTGGGGGAAACCCTGATGGCATTGTGAGTTAGTTGAGGAGTGGTGGGAGTGGCTAGTTGGGCTTCCAGCCACAAGGTCAGCGGTTGGAACCCACCAGCCTCTCTGAGGGAAAAACATAAGGTTCTTTACTCCCATCAAGATTTATAACCTCCAATGCACATGCTCTGGTCTAGCCGTAATTGTAAGGTAGAATTGGGATCATGATAGTGGGGGGGAGGAAGTATTTAAGAACTAGAGGAAAGTTAGATGTTTCATTGTTGCTACTCTGCACCCTGACTGGCTCATCTCCCCCTCACAATCCTTCAGTAAGTGGGTGTCCGGGTGGCTATCGATGGGCTTTGAGTCTCCACTCTGCACTAACACATTTACAATGATACGATTTTTTTGTTCCTTGATGCTTGATACCTGATCCCTTCAACAGCTCATGGTCACACAGGCTGGTGTGCTTCTTCCATGTGGGCTTTGTTGCTCCTGAAGTAGATGGCCACGTGTTTATCTTTGAGGCTTTAAGACCCCAGATGCTATATCTTTTGATAGCCGGGCACCATTAGCTTTCCTCACCATTTCCTCACACATTTGCCTTCAGTGATCATATCAGGAAGGTGGGCACCCACTGATATGATTTTTAGTTCTTTGATGTCTGATAACTGGTCCCTTCTACACCTCATGGTCAGACAGGCTGGTATGCTTCTTCCATGTGGGCTTTGATACTTCTCAGCTAGATGGTCGCTTGTTTATCTTTAAGCCTTTAAGACCCCAGACGCTATATCTTTTGACTGATTATAAGAATCTACATAGAGTCTCCTCCCTGGGGGATGGACAGCAGAGAAGAGGGCAGGGGGAGACATCGGACAGTGTAACATATGGCAAAATAATAATAATCTATGAATTATGAAGGGTTCATGAGGTAGGGTTAGTAGGGAGGGAGGGTGGAAATGAGCAGTCAATATTAAGGGCTCAAGTAGAAGGCAAATGTTTTGAGAATGATGATGGCAACAAATGTACATATGCGCTTGACACAATGGATGGATGTATGGATAGTGATAGGAATTGCATGAGTCCCCAATAAAATGATTTGAATTTAAAAAAAGATTGATATGCTCAGAAACCCCCAAAGGGCAGTTCTAGAGGATCACCCTGACTGAGAATGGACTCATCGGCAGTGAGTTTGGTCTGGTTTGATTCACAGTTGAAAAGAAGGCACCTGGGCAGCACAGTGCTTAAGCACTCGGCAGCTAAACACACATCAGCGGTTCAACCCCACCAGGCGCTCTGAGGGAAGCGGATTTGGTAGTCTGCAGTCCTAAAGCTCACCGGATTGGAAACTCAGTGCAGAAGCTTCAGTCGGTCCTGTCGGTTGCCTGTGAGTCGGCACTCGCTGCACGGCAGCAGGTTTGATTTGGGGTTCGTGGTACAAAAGCAGGTGCTTACTCTAACAGCAAAATAAAACAATACGAAACTTAAGAAAAAGCAAAATGCTGTGCAAGAAAGCCGTAGTTCAAACTAGTCTGGCAGCTTTGGAGCCAGCGCCCAATGTAAGAGCATTTCTTCGGCCTCAAAGCTCAGGACCCTCTTTGGCAGGTAACACAGGGTTCATCTTGGCCCCACCATGCTCCTGGATTCTGTAACTGACGCTAAAAGCAACCAGGGTGGGGTGGGGTATATATTTTATTTGTTTTCATTCACTGGGGTCTTAGGTTTACATGAGTCCGCGTGGTTACGCTATCTCACATGGTGCTCAATCATAGTTGTCTAATCGACTATGCGTTTCCCACACACAAGACGTCAAGTTTGTGGAATGTGCAGCCTGAGTCGTGTCCTTCCTTGCACATTTCCACATCACAAAGTACCAGGGCGTCTGAAACACTTGATGTTGCCCGAAAGAGATAATGCAGAATAAACAACAGAGGCCACAGCCTGGTGTACGTGTTTGTATAAAACACCCCAATGAAGCTCCCATCTGAGAATTGTGTTACATGAGCTGTGACTTGAGATAGGGGGCTCATTGTGAGGACAATAAGAAGCTCAGAGTTTAACACTGTGTTGTACGCGCTAAGTGTTTCAACGGAGAAGGGGGGGGTGAACAAGGTCCTTAGGGAATAAAAGAGACCCCTGAACTCACACCTTGCGCTCCCATCGTCCCCTGTTCTTTTCAAAGCAGTTCCAGTGGCAGCTTCTCAGCCCCTAACCTGGTTCATAAGGAGAACACACAGGACTTGCCCCCACCTTGCACATAAAGACGTGGCGGACCTCATAATACGTCTCACTTGTGATGAGATGGGCTTGCATCATGGTATACAACTTTCTTTGGATGGAAACTGGATCCCAGAAAACTCAGCTGAGCCAAGCCCCACTTAACAAACCGTTGAACAAATGCACCAATTGATGAGGTGATACTAGTTTGGGATAAGACCTAACCCCACGCATGCTAGCAAGAGCATTTGCCAATGTATTTTAGACTCTCTCCTTAGAAACACTCATTAATATTTTTAAAATGTAAAAACAAACTCTTATTCATAGACTCATGAGCTACTGCACCTAGAAGAGACTTCCTTCCATTAAGTGAAAAGCAGGTACTTGTTAAAGACAGTGAAGTAATGGAAAGCAAGTACTCAGACACAGAGACCCCAACTCCTAGGCCAACAGCCCCTCCAAAGTGTCTTCTCACCTCACGGTCCAAGACCTCAGTCCCTGGAAACAAAGACACCACCGTGAGCTCAGCTGATCCTCACAGAACCCTGAGGGCATCTAAAGACACAAAAGTGAACACACATCCCATCCTCCGGCAGGGGTTCAAATCTCAGGGACAACTTACACCTAAGGAAGACTGAGCACAGGTCCTGGGGTGGGGCCGGGCTCAAATCAGGATCCTAAAGAAGGAATGGAAAGGTTCCTAACTTAGAAATGGCCATGGTATCTTAAATTTGGTCCCTCCAAATACATACGCTGAAACAAAGATGTGAATGAAAATAGTTTATTTACATGGAAATTCCTGAAAATATGGGTAGAGAAAGGGGGAAATGAGACAGAGATAGGAAGTTTAAAAAAAAAGGATCAAGTTACTGGGCTGTAATGCCATTGAGAACTTTGGAACGCAGTGCCGAAAACAAGCCTCAGAGTTATCCATCCCTCTAACATCATGGAGTCGGTTGTTTATCCACAAATGCCCACCAGTCATTAGCAGCCACCTGCCCTTGGCACTTCAGCTTGCACGCTGTGTGTGCAAAGTAAGGTCCAATGACCAGAGAAAGCCCTCCAGCAAAAGTAGTCACTGGTGCTGCACCTGCATGCAAATAACAAGTGCCGAGGGAATATGAGCAGGGGACCCACAGACATGCTACACCAGGGTGGGGGGGTGGCAGTCAGCCTAACCCATTCCCTGGGCACGCAGATTCTGAGAACCAAGGTTCTCACCCTATGTAACAGCCTGTGGTGCTAGGGCCTTTGTAGTCATGATCGCAAAGACTCACACCGACGCCACGAGTTATCGCCAACTGACAGTCCGCGAAGAAGCTCTGATGCCCAGAGCCTTGTGCAAGGTCAAGTGTTGCTTGGGGACCTTCAACTAGGAGGGGGCTTCAGAAAGTTTGTGAACAAACTCCATTATCTTTCCATGCCATTTTCCAAGACTCCTCAAAGCCCCCTCGCATCAGAAAATCCACCTGAGGGTTTGACGAGATCTTCAAGCAGTCCCTGGCTTTCACGCTTGAACAGCGCTGCGAAGCACAGGTGGACAAGCCGCTCTTGTGTCCCTAAGACTGTCCTCTTCTTCCACCGCCCCCTTGAAAAGCAAGTTCTCCATCTCTCCATTTCTTTGGTCTCCAAGCCGTTACAGTCGACAAATTCCCTTGCTATGTGGGGTCACTTCCTGAGATGGCCACTTGAGCTTCTTTTCTAGCTCTGGAAAAGCGTTCAACTCAATAATTGTGCTCTATCACCCACTGAGCACATATTTTACACAGAGGAGGTTCATTTCTTATGCAGCAATATGATCTTTGACCTGATTCTAACCATCTGGATGAGAAACTGCCTCTGTCAGGCCCAGGGCAGGAACAGCAGGGCATAACCTTCCCATCTCCAGCACACTCATTTCTTTTCCCAAGTGGTTTCAAGTACTTAAGAACATATTTCTCCATGCCTCGACTTGTAGATCACCATTCTAAAAGGGGTCGCATGAGAAGGTCCAGGGTAGAGAAGGAGGAAAAGATGGAACAAAACTCTAAAGCATTAAAAAATAAAATAAAGCTTTTTGGTCTGATAGAGATAGGTGGAGCCCCCAAGACCTTGACCTTAAGTCACCCTCAGGTCTAAAAGGAAATGCTTTGTCATGGCTCAGTGTTCAGCCAAACAAGTGACGGGTCTATCAGTGAAAGGACATCACCCATGAGGGGAGCTATCTCAGAATAATCAACTCTTTGAGATCAGAAAGGGTAGCACTGACCCCAGGACCAAGCTCCAGAAGGCTAGGGGGGAGGAGGAATGGACACAGGAGAACGTGGGGGGGGGGAGGAATGGAAACAGGAGAACGTGGGGGGGTGACGGCACACTGAAGGGACCGCATTGGGTGAGATGACGCAAAACCTGTGTGCATGCTTGAATGGAAAATGGACAATCTTCTCTGTACATCTTGACTCAATTCATGAGGATATGTTGAAATTTTTAAAAGCACCCCTCCCATCCAATGCAAGCAGCAGCGATTGAATGGCCACCATCTCTTACAAGATAAATCCAAGAAAGGACGGGGATCCAAAGAGAGCGAGGACAGATGAGGGAGAAGAAGCGAAGCTTGCGCTTACGTCAGGTGAACACGATTCTAGAGTCGCAATTGCTTCGTGAATGCATTGAAGCAACAGCTGGCTGAAGAGTAAATAGATGTAGGCAAAACATCCATGTGCTCTTTTGTTTATTTATTTATATTTTGCGGTGACAGGCCAAGTAATCGTCCACCCTGCACTGCCCTGCTGTCAATCAATAAGTCATGCACCACACCACCCCCACGACACCACACACCCGCATGCTTCCTCATCTCCCCCCATGCCTTCGCAACAATGCTTCATGCAGCACTGTTTTGTTTTTTTTTTTGCTTAATATTTCATCCTATTTATTTTCACTTCTTTTCCAGGGCAACACTCCCTCTAGTGTTTGCGTGGGGATCTCTGGTTCCATTTGTGGTGCACAGGGTACAGGGAATGCAACCCTGGAAATCCGGGAGTGTCAAGCGCCGCAACAGAAGTGCGACTCTGTCCAGTGAGATCGTTCTGGGAAAGAGGCAACTAATGGGTCTTCTGCAGCTTGTTCAACCGCTCATATCCCCACCCTCCCCTGCACCCCAGGCACAAAGACAGACAGACGGCGAGGGGATCCAGAGGAGAAGCCCAGGGAGAACATCAAGTCTTACAGGAAGTCTTTGGCATTATAGGTCCTACGAACACTCCTCGCCACCAACCAGGCCAGCAGCCAAGGGCTCTGCTACTGTCTGAGAGCCACACACTTCAACCGTGACCTCTGAGAGGGCTTGTGTGAGTCACTGGGACGTGCAATGGTGGATGCTGAAGCTGCGGGAAGCTGCTCTTAGTCTTTCTGGCTCCCTCGAGTTAATGAAAGCTGCAAACAATTGTTCAACCCAGTAATAAGTCTCCACTGGGAACAGATTTTTTAAAGGAAAAAGTTCTTTTCTAATAGAGTTACCTTGAACCTGATTCTAACCATCTGATTCTACCCATTTCCAATAGAAAGGTTGCCCATGGGTTTCATGAAGCCAGGCACCTTCTCATTTACATCGGCGTCTCTTTCACTGTCTCCCACAGTACCACGCACAAGTTGTGTATCACCAAGACTCGTGTGACTGAGGACACGGATCATGGGAGCAGACGATAACAAACATCTTACTGAGAACTGGGTTCTAGCCAAAGCTTTGCCGCCAGTTCACTGGGCCACACCAGAGAGGTATTTCCTCCCTCCCAGTCACTGTTGATATCTGACAATGATATAGTTAAAAAGCCCACAACCAACAAAAGCGTCTTGAAGGTTTACTACAAGTCAGGCACTTCTTATTATTATTAAATACTTTTATTGGGGGCTCTTACATGTCTTATCACCATCGGTGCATTCGTCCAGTGTATCAAGCACATTTGTACATATGTTGCCATCATCATTTTTAAAGCACTTTCTTTCTACTTGAGCCCTTGATATCAGTTCCTCGTTTTTCCCCTCCTTCCCCCACCTTCTCTCCCTCATGAACCCTTGATAAATTATAGATAATTATTTTCATAAATTACATAGTTCTCTGTCACCCTTCACCCACTTTTCTGTTGTTCGTCCCCCCGGGAGGGGGTTATATGTTGATACTTGTGATCGATTTCTACCTTTCTACTTCCCCCCACCCAACCCCCATCGTCTTCCCCTTATCCTACTGGTATCTCCATTCTCATTGTTGACCCTGAGGGGTTTAACTATCCTGGGTTCCCTGTGTTGCAGGCTCTTATCTGTAACAGTTTGCATGCTCTGGTCTAGTCTGATTTACATATTAGAATTGAGGTCATGCTAGTCAGGGGGGAAGGTGGGGGGCAGGCACTTCTTCCAAATCCTTTCCTGAATGTAATATCTCCTTTACTCCTCATAACCATCCATGGGGGGGGGATATTATGACTATTACCCCCTTTTATAGATGCAAAAAAATGGCAAAGAAAATGTAACAACTTGCCTGGTGTTACACAGCTACTAAGAGACTGAACTAGGATTCAAACCCAGGCACCTCACTCCCCAGACACACTAAGCATCCATTTACTACACAGAACTTACTTAGTCTCCGCCTGTTTTCCACAAACCCTTACTCATACTGCAAACGCTCCACAAACACAAATTCGTACAAGTCAGACCACTACTGTGCCTGCTACAAGATCTCACAATCCAAAAACTACTATGGTCCTTGAATATCCGATGGAGCGCTATTTCCATTTTCCCTCTAAGACAGTGGTTCTCAAACTTCCTAAGGCCGCCACCCTGTAATACAGTTCCTCACATTGTGGTGACCCCCCAACCATAAAATTATTTTCATTGCTACTTCATCACTGTCATTTTGCTCCTGTTATGAATAGGGTGAGCCCTGTGAAAGAGTCCTTTGACCACCCCCCCAAAAGGGGTCGCGGCCCACAGGTTGAGAACCACTGCAGTCTGAAAGATGTCTTCCAAACACCTTTGGACTAGAAGTGTCCCTACTGTATGCCAAGTAACAGGCTTCTACTTAGAAACGGACACACTTGTATTGACCAATAGTCCCGAGTGGCTGGCCCCAAGGCACTCTGGGCCTCTCTTCCCCCAACCACATAGATATATCCTTCTCAACTCCCCAGCCTGGAGTTGACAACAGAAGACTATTTATGTAGTCCTGGAGTTCTTAGATGCCATTATTTACTATAAAGAGCTGCATTTCCATAAATAATTAAATGCAAACTAAACTGATCAAAATAAGTGAGCAAAATGCCCCTGATGATGTAACCGGGCTTGATTCACTCACTGACTCAGAGAATGAGGTGACTCCCAAGAGATCCTTCTTAACAACAGCTAGGGAAATGCAGCTTGTCCAGCATTAAGGCGTCTTTTGTTTATTTCCACGGAGATGGGTGGGCAGCCTAGGATGGGTCTGGAACTGGCAGGAGAAATCTATGCCTCCCTCTCTCCATCATCCCAGGCCTCAGCTATGCTCCCTACCAAACAGACAGCATGCTCCCTCGCCTGAGCGCAAGCGCTAAAGTCTTCTTAGCAGGAAAAGGTTCTGTAAGCCCGAAGGAGAAGTAGAGAAAATGGGGAATGAACAAACTCACAAACAAACCCACTGTCATCAAGTCGATTCTGACTCACAGCCGCCCTTTAACACAGACTGAGACCTGCCCCTGTGGGTTTCGGAGACTGTGGCTCTCTGGGAGCAGAAAGTCTCAGCTTTCTCCTGTAGAGTGGCTGGAGGTTTCAAACTGCTGACCTTGCAGTCTGCAGGCCAATGTGTAACCCACTATACCACCAGGGCTCACTTAGGGAGTGGGTATTTAGAGAGAAAAGGAAAGTAGAGGTCTGAATTCGAGGAAGCCATGTTTCTGTCTGAGCCTCAGTCTCCATCTCTATGGTGAGCTCTGTGCTAAGGGCAATTCCAAAGTTCGCTTCCAGGCTAGGCATTCTATGCGTCTAGGACACCCCTGGCATCTCCCACAGTGATCCTCTCTCCTTTAAGTTCCGAACCTAAAACTATCACTTGACAATTAACCACATATCCCCCCATGGCATGTGTCCCTTCATCATGTGTTACTTTAACTTTACAGCAGAGCACTCTTACATCCAAAGTATGTCACGAGGACCTGGAGGAAGGTGCTATCTTCTCCTTGTTTCTCACCTCACCCTCTAGTCCCCAAAGCAAAAGGCTACACACAGAGGAGATACTCAGCAAATGGCTCATCTGGTCACTGAAATACACAGTAAGAAGCCAGAATTATTAGCTTATCCAATAAGTGAGATCCCTACCTCTGACTCTTATATAAAATCTACATGTAACATACACCAGGTATAACAATGTCATGCTATTACGAAGCAGTGGTAGCCCGTTGGTCATCTTCCATTCCTGTTCTCACTGCCAAAACATGGCCGTGCTCCAAAATCCAAGTCAGTAAGTAGGTGCTGAGCTGTGCGCCAAGCAGGGTGCTGCACACCCGTGGGGCATGTGCTGTTTTATTTCTTCTCGTTAGAACACTCAAAATCATACAAGAGTCAAGGAAGCAAGAACTAAACCAACAACGATCCAATGTGTGATACAGTAAGTTATAAAACAATTAGGTAAATGAGAAATCAATGCCAGCTAGAAACCCGGGTAGTGCTGTCAGGTAAGCGCTAGACTGACTGCTCACTGAAAGATTGGTCATTCCAACCATTCAGCCAATACTTGGGAGAAAGGCTGTTTGCTTTCATAAAGATTCACAAACTTGGAAATCCTACATGATATGGTTGGTATGCGTCAGAGTCAGCTCAATGGCAGTGGGATCCATTGAGAGACTTTCTACAGAAGGTTTCATCAAGCCACTGTGCTTGAGTCGTGAATGATACCTGGAGTACTCAGTCCATTTCAATAGCGGATGAAGAGTACCTTAGCGGAGGGGACCTCTGGCCAAAGGCTTGTTGTCAAGAAGGAGCTTAGAGCAACGAGGAGCTTGGCTGACCTGAGAGTTGACTGGAGAACAAAGATGAGGTTGAAGTGTTCTGAGCCCCCTACAATGAAGACACTCGACTGCCAGGAAAAATAGTACAAGAGGTCAAAGGGACTTGAGCGGGAATAAAAGGTAACTGTGTAGAAAGTGATGATGGCAACCTATGTCCAAGTGCGCTTGAAACAACTGATGTATGCAATATCATAAGAGCTGTAAGAGCCCACAATAAAATGATTTTTTTTAGAAAAGGTTCTTCAGCTGGAATGTAGACCTGTTGGACAAACGACTGGTTACAATAGCTGTCAGACTATGAGCTACTGTCTACATCCTGGGGACAAGGGTCTCTGATTACTTCACAGTATCTGCTCAGAAAGGCTTGGGACTACCATTCATGCACTAACATAATCAAATGTCCTCAAGTGCCAATGACCTGTAAAGCAAAGCTCCCCGTCTCTCCTGCCAACAACCGCGAGCACTTCATTGTTATGAGGTCATTAGGTCATTCAGGGGAAAATCATGGCTAGCCGTGATTAGGCAGTTCATCCTGTTGACCAAAAGTGACCTGCGAGGAGGCACTCACAGTCCATATTTTCCCATTCCACTCCCAAAATGCTGAAAACTAACTTTTTGACATTTGTCCCTTCAAGCCAGCCAAGAGCCCAAAGAAGAGATAAAGCAATAAAATAAATAAATAAATTGGTGAGTCAAGTCACCAGGCCACAGTAGATTTTTGCCAATCCATTCCTGACCAATGAACAAACAAAAAACTCACTGCCATTGAGTCAATACCAACTCCTAGGGACTTTATATGACAGGGTAAGACTGCCCCTGTGAGCTTCTGAGACTGTGACCCTTTATGAGAGTAGAAAACCTCATCTTTCTCCTGCTGAGCTGCTCGTGGTTTTGAACTGCTGATCTTGCAATTAGCAGCCTGACGGGTAACCACTACACTACCAGCGCTTGTAGCCTGTATAAACCTGAGCTTTGGGCTCAACCTTCCTATCTCCACCCCTCTCGCTCCATCAGACCTCTCTGCTCCCTAAGGGCTGTCCCAGGGCCCAGGACTCATCCAGTGCCACAGAGTGGATGGGAAAGGCAGTTCTTCTTGCAACCTGAGCCTTCTTGCCTCTAAGGGCCACTAACTCCCCTTTGCCCTTAAATCTAAGATAACTGTGGGAGAGGAAAGGCAGAAAGAAAGAAAGAAAGAAAGAAAGAAAGAAAGAAAGAAAGAAAGAAAGAAAGAAAGAAAGGAAGGAAGGAAGGAAGGAAGGAAGGAAGGAAGGAAGGAAGGAAGGAAGGAAGGAAGGAAGGAAGGAAGGAAGGAAGGAAGGAGAAAATAATAAAAAGCAAACAATTCCCAACATTCCCTCTTTGCCAGCTACAAAGCAAATTCCATCCATGAGCATTTCTGCAATCCTTAAATTAGGCCTCCCAATGACGGGGTGTGCAACTTCTGCTCAACTTGGAAATCACTGCAGGAGCTAAGGAACCAATCACACCCTGTAAGGCCAGGGCAGCCTGTGTCCAGCCCCCTCCTCCCCTCCCCCTCCCCGCCCACCTGGCTGACAGTGACCAGGAGCAATTAGTGCTGTTAGGTCCCACTGCATCTCATAGCTACATCTCGACTGGGATGGCTCCCCTTGTAATATTAATTAAAAACAGATTCTTTTTGGCAAACCCCTGAAGAATGGCTTCAGTGGCAGGCTTCTTTATTAAGCCTCCGAGAAGGCAAAATGCATTAAGATATTGTGACAAGGGGGCCGTGAGCAGGGACGAGGAAGGCTAGGCAATCCAGCCAAGTGCTATTTGAAAAATCTGTTGGGGAGCTACAATTAGATGCTCCAGTGAGTGAAATACAATTAATCTGAGCAAATCTGTCACTATTTTGCACATTAGGAGTAAATATTTTAGAACACGGTCCAGCTGAATTAGTTAAGGATATGAAATCCTGCCTGGGAGAGAGAGAGAGAGAGAGAGATATCCACTGCCCAGCAAGCTCAGGAGAGGGTGACTGGGAGGGGACCCGGAATGATCAACTTCTCCCCAGTGCTGGGCATGAAGGTAGAGTGTGATGGCAGGAGGATGCATTAATTGGAAACTGCTTGGCAAGTCATTCTAAACAGGCTCCCTGCAGGAGCCACAGCCTGCAAATGGAGCTACTGAGCGGAGAGCAAGCAGTGGGTGAGGGGCAAGGACGAACTTCAGAGAGGCCTCAGCAGTCTCCGAAGAGCTCTGGGCACGGCCTCCCTATAAAAGGTGAACCTCTGGAAGAGGGGAGCTTCTAGCCTGCACTGTGCCTTCCCAACATGCCTCTCCCCAGAGTCCTTTGCCAACTCACCGAACAGAGCAGGCAGGCAGGGGACCGCCAGCCAGGATAATGTGTATGTCTGTATCCCTGTAAGCTATGGGGACTGGCTCCCTTGGGATGTTGGTGACACACTCTGGAACTCATCCATGAGCTGGAGACACCTGAAGGAAAGGAGCAGCAAGCCCCACCCCTAGAGCCCAGGTCTTAAGACTGCATTCACACAGCTCCCACCTCAAAGCCCTGGCAAGGCACTCATGCTCAGAGGAAGGGCCCAGACCCGGTCAGTCACTCACCTAACTCCTTCCTGGCTCATGCCTGCTGCTCACCTCCTGCTTGGGAGTCCCAGTCTGAGGACCCAAGGCTTAGACAAGGCTCTCCTCCTGTCCCCAGCGTCCCTGCGTCGAATCCCCTTCCTGCTACCACCTGACTCCTGCATCCCTGACTGCCAACTCTGTCCTTTGGCATTCCATGTGTGGTCACAGGAGGGGATGAAAGCTGTTCCCAAACAGAAGTCATACCAAGTCATGGAGCTCATCAACAGCACTGGAAGGAGGGCCAGACAAAGACCATGTGTTAAACATGAACCCAGTGGCCTGCTTGGAGAAGAACGACTTTAACACTGGGAAAGCCAGATGGAAGTCTGGAGGGATTCTGGAAGAGAGGATGAAAGTCTCTCTCCATCCCAAGAGCCCCAGGTTCTCTGTCTGTGGGCACGTCTCCCTCCACTTCAGGAGCACTGATGAAGGGAACCCCGGGAGATTTATCTTCCCTGTCATTCCTCACCTGGCTTTCATCATAGCATCTTCTTTTTCTACCCTCCGGAAAGGAGGAGGGGGCGGAGGGGAAAGTCCACTGGGTGATTGTGTAGAAAGGGGCTCCCTTCTCTCCCCGAAGTGGCAAGGGCCAGGCCTTCCTTGGGAAGCTGCAGGGATCTGACACACGCAGTGACCCCTCTCTCCCTGGTACTGCTTGCAAATATGGCCAGAAGAGGTAGGTTAAGTCTGGGAACTATAGCGACAGCCCCCTGTGATCCTAGAGGATGGGGCAGCTGTTTTCCCTTTGCCTAGGCACCCGGATGGCCATGAGCAGGACCAATAAACCTCTTGGAGTGCTCGTGGGGCACTGGAATCTCAGTCGCTGGGGACTCCAGCTCCAGGTGGTCCACTCCCGTAAGCTCTCTTGGCCCTCTTCTGGCTAAAGAGCCATCTCCCAGGGAGCACAGAGCTGGACTCTCGGTCTGCTGCACACTGCATTGAATACGGGCAGGAAAAACCATGCCTGTTTAGCTAGTATTTGCAGAAAACATTTTCTCTCCAGTCTCATCTTCAGAGGTTTTGTCCTTAAAATAAAAGCAGGGACATAGGGAAACTCTTCAGGCAGTGTGGCTTGATATTGTCCAAAGGGGACAGTGCTCAAGCCACAGAACTGTGCAGCCAACCACCTCACCTCCTAGGGATACAACTACTTCCACACATCAGATCCACGACCTGCGTGGGCAGGAACTCACACACGCGTGCACACGTGTACACACACTCACACGCATGCACACAGAGAGAAATTTCCAAATTATCACACAAGCGTGAGTTGTGATTCAGAACTCCAGCTGTCAGAGCATCTCCTCTCCCCCAAGTCCTCCCTCAGACAAGTCCACACCCCAGTCCTCTGGGGACTTCGAAGTCTGCAGCCGCCATCGTTGTGGAGTCACACACAAGTCATGCACTTCTGAGCCCCGGAGCTCTCCGGCCCGAGTCGTGGAAGGGTCTTCACGGGGTGAAGCCCAGGTCTCTCAGCATTCGTTAGCCAGCTGCCATGAGCTCCCAGTTGTGTGTCCTTCTGACCCAGAAAACTGTGAGTAATGCTCCCGGTGCCTAGCTCTGCAGCCCCCAATTGACCAGCTCTTCACTATAACACATCCTATTCCTGACAGCACCCCCCCTCCCATTACCCGAGGAAACTTTTCCAGGTGTCCATCATAAAGACAAAAGCACTGGGGAGGGGAGTGTTTCCACCAACAGAGCTCCTCAAAGCTGCTTGTATACACATCTGCCATCCGCCCACGGGGCCCAGGCAGCCCACTGCCAGGTTCGGCTCTGGTCCAGAAAGGGTGTTGCCAGGCTGGCTGAAGTGGGTGCTATGATAAGGAGGAAACGATGGGAGACCTTGAAAGCCTTCTCCTCCCCCCCCCCCCAGAAGCACCCCACTCCTCTTCCCCCTCCTTGTTGGATTGGATTGCATGACTTGGTGTTCCTGCGAGGTGGTGGGGGCCCTCCTGGCACAAGCTGCCTCTGCAGCTGCCCAGGCAGGGATGCTCCCCATAGGTGGCACCTCAACCCAGAGTGCCTGCAGCCACCAAGCCACCTCTACAACAGCGGCTAAGAGTGAGGAGTGGAGATGTGCACAGAAAGCCTAGGGACCCAACTCCCGCTCCCTCTGGCTTTAGAGGGCGCAAGACGCGGCAGCAGAGGTGCGAGTTGTGCCTTCAGCGACTTCGGTGTGCGTGTGCTGTGCATGCTATGAGGGCGTGGAGTGCAGAAGGAGGATGAATTTCCCCTCACGCTAAAGTTTTTACTGCCTTTCCCATAGCTTTCCCAACGCTGCCTGGGCTTTACGAGGGCGCCCAGTCACCTGTAGGCCAAGGCTGGAGCTGGCCTGGCCCAGCCTTGTGGATGGGGACAGCCATCTCCAGGAGTCTGAGGGGTCTCAATCCCTAGGTTCCCTCTGGGGCGGAGATGTCTGTCTAGCCTTGGCAAGAATCAGTCTGTCCAATGACTCCTTCCCCAAACCAGTCCATGCCCTCTCCCAGGATGCCAACCACCCATGCCCCAATAGGAAAAATAACTAACACTCTTCAGCCAAGTCAGTAGAAAGTGACCACGCTCATTTACAGGGCAGCCCTGCCTGCTGCAGCTGCACACTGGGTGGCCCCTTCCCTGGGGTCTCAGGTAAACAAAAGCACACACCATCAACAACAAACTCAGCGAACCTGTTGGGGGCATGCGGGGTGGTGTGGGGTGGAATACTAGATGAGCTTGTTCTCTAGAAATCAAGGCGACCCTGGGAACTATCCCCCCCCCCCCCATGCCCGCTCTGGTCCCCGCCATTCCCGGACTGGCCGCCTGGAGAGTACTCACGCTGCTGTTGTGTCCTGACCAGTGCACCATGGCTTGGTTGTGGGCCGAGTCCCCCGTCAGCGCGAACGAGGTGCTGGGTAGCAGGAGGTCTACAGCCGCGGCGCCCCCGGCCCGCGGCGCCTTCCCCTCCTCCCGAAGTCCCTTGTCCACTGTAAGGCTGGCTCTAGGACCATCGTCCAGGGCAGTGGCCCAGGCGTCCCCGCTCTCCAGGGTGCTGGGGGGCTGCGCGCGGCGACTCCTCCTCGTGCCGCCCGCCTTTCTAGGAGCCGGGGCGCCCTGGCCCCACCACGAGCTCGCCGCCGGTGCGCCCCCAGTTTTTCCCCTCTTCTCACCGCCGCCTGGCTGGGGAAGCAGCTCCGGGCCGGGCCGGCGTCCCAGCGCGGTGCCTCTCCGCGCCATCGCCAGCTCTTCCGGCCACCGGCTTGCCACTGCCCTCGGCGCCAGAGGCAGCACGGGTGGCCTCGAAGCCGGGGCCCCGGGACGGCCGGGACCGCCTGCCGCGCCCCAAGTGATCTCGGCCCCTGCTAAGACCCACGTCGATAGGAGCAGCAGCCCGGTCCGGGCGAGGGGCGCCCCGAGCCAGGCTGCGGGGCGCTCCGTGCGCGCTGCCTCCATCCCGCTGCGGCTGCCGCGGCTCCGGCGACCGAGTGTGTGGCGCCCGCCGAGGTGCGGGTCCGGCGCGGGGGGGGGGGGGGGGGGTGCGCGCGCACCGGCGAGCCAGCCAGCAAGTGTGCCGGGGGAGTGGGGAGGGGGCGGCTCCGGCTGGCGCGCCCCGCCGCTCCGCTCCGCGCGTCCCTCCCCGCGCCCGCGCGCTCTCCGGGCCGGAGGGGGGATCCCACGACCGGCGGGAGCCGGGAAATGGCCCCGGGGCGTTCCTCTCCTCCGCTTGAGCACCCCGCCGAGCTCCTCCCGAAATGTTTTCAAAGGCGTGTCCGAAGGTAATTAGAAAATTCTATTTTAAAATAAGCGCAGCCAGCCCGATCCCGGAGGAGAAGCTGCCTGCGGAGCCCGTGAATCCCGGCTCTCAGCAAGCCCGCCTCCAACTGGCTCCTGGCGATGAGTTGGGAGGCGCCGCTCGCCACGTTGGGGGGGGGGGTGTTGTGAGGGGCGCAGGATGTCACTCGGGGAGGGGACTAGGAGAATGAGGAGGAGTAAAGTGTTTCCAGCGCCAACTGTTCGCGCGGGGGAACCCGGGGCAGCCCGGAGCCTTCGCGGGCGGCGCGCGGGAGCCAAGCGCGGGATGGAGTCGGGACTCGGAGAGCGCTCCCGGGCCCTCCCAGCCGGGCGCCCCCTGCGGCCTGCGACCCCCCAACGAGGGCGGGGGCGCGGGGGGGCGGGGATGCGTGCGTGAGCGTGCGTGCGCGCCCGCCCGCTGGAGAGGTGAGGCCCGGGCTGCGCCAGGGCTGGCAGGCGGGTGGGCACCGAGGGGTGGGGGTGCCTGACTGAGGGACCGTGGACGCGCAGATGCGTGCGTGCGTATTTGCACGCGCTGGTGAGTGTGAGTGTCCGTGACGATTGCGTTTGCACAAGCAGTTGGCGTGCCTCGGACCTGCGAGTCGTCGGACAGTGGCACGGAGTGGAAAGCGTCGCTGGGAAGCCCCCTCCTCTGGGGACCTCTCACTGACTGTGCCCCAGAGCACGGGAGGCGAGTTTCCCCGAGGGGTGTTAGGGCCATGGAGGCCCTGGAGGGAGGCGGAGGCCACTAGGTGAGGGAGTCTCCTCCAGGGGTGCCGACCGGAACTCGGGAGAGGGGAAGTAAGGAGGATCTGAGCCCACTAGGAAAGCCGGGCACTCATCTTCCCGCCTGGGCCGGCGTGGCCGCGCACTCACTCTTTCCAGATCTGTTTCTGAGCGGGCACAGGTGTTTTCTTGGATTTTGTTGGTCTAAGTGGAGCGCTAGATAGCCTGTCCCCAGGCCCAGCGCAGCGCTGCCCCCAATCCGGGCCTTGCTTGCAGGAGTGCAAGCCAGGGCACTAGGAGGGCAAGGACCCTCTGCCCCCCACGTTAGCAGAGGGAAGGCTGGAGATGGGGGAGGAGACCTGGAGGCCACCTTGATGTACAAATCCTGAGTACACAAGATGCCCCAGGGAAGCTCCTGAGATGTCCTGAGGGTCAGTCCCAGGGGTGAGGAGTTAGGGAGCTATTGGGAGAGTAGTGGGAAGGAGAGAACGGGTTTAGAGCCAGAGAGAGCCCGTCAGCCCCTTGCCTCCCTTTTTGAAATTAGAGGAAGTTCTTTTGGGTGGGAGATGACTGAAACAGAGACAAATGCAGGGGGACGGATGGGGAAGGTGAGGAGAAGGGAGCACCGAATATCCGGAGAAAGAGAACAATGAGATGGAGAAGCTGAGGAGGGAGGGAAATTTTTCTAATTCTCTTTCCTGAGGCAGGAAGGCTAGAGGAGGTAAGGGCTGGAAAACCACCACAGAGGTGCCTGGAGCCCCACTTAGTGAATGTGCTTTCTACGGGGAGTTAAAATGGACACTGCAATCGAGGGAAGTGGGTCAGAGAATGCAGACGCTTTCAACGCTTAGTCCAGAATAAGGCGCGACCTGACCTCAGTGGGTTTCCGACGGAAAGTTTGGAAGCCTGGGTGGATGCGCACTCTCTCCTCCTCCTCCTCTTCCTGCTCTTCTGAGCGGCAAGAACCAGCTATCCGCGGGGGCCCAGCGCCCCTACCGGGGAAAGCCCGCCTTGCAGTCCTAGCTGGAGCCCAGGGGCTGGAGAAGGCGGCTTACTCAGCCCAGGCTCTGGTTGGAGGTGGAGTCTTGGAGACTGGGTTCACAGCCTACCGGACCCCAGGTAAGCCCTGGGCCACGGGGACATACGCGGTCCAATCCCTACAACTCTCCAAGGCCCTTAGGTGAGGTTGGGTGGCCAGAGCAACACCGGGGCTTTACCTCTCCCTCCCCCCCCCCCAACAAGATCCTGACCCACGGAGCCCAGGGGAGGTGCTCACCCTGGATAGGTGGACTTCCAGAGCTAAAGAGGGGCATCAGAGACCTCCTCTGGTGTGTGTTTCAGGCGTCTCCTGCACCAGTTCCTCTTCTCGGCTGTCTTTCTTCATTCCTAACCTTTTCCATCCCCCCCCCCCTGCCCATGAACCTCACAGGCTCCTTCATCTAACAGCCTGGCCTTCAGCCCTGTCTGCTCCGCCCTCTCCAGCCTCCTGGTCCACACCAACCTTCCCCAGAGCACTAGCCTCACCAAAGAACCCAGCCCCAGACCCGCCAGCCCAGCGAGGCTTCCCCTCCTCACCAGCGCTCTCCCCTGGATTTCCTGTAATCTGTCACCTGCCCTCAGGTGACTCTACCAAAGAAGCCCCATCCCACCCAACAAAAAACACAAGTGGCTTTGTCCCAAAGCGTCTGCTGCCTGCACTTGTAAGCACAGCCCATTTGGAAAAGGTCTGCCTTGGTCTAACATGTAGACTCTATGTGGTACCATGATCTTCTGGTCTTTCTTAGTATTGACTCAAAAAAAAAAAAACACCACTGTCATCAAGCCAGTGCTGACTCATAGTGACTCTGGAAACTTTCCGGAGTAGAAAGCCCAGGGTTTCCCCTGAGGAGCTGCTGGTGGCTTTGCCACTGGACTCCTAACTGTTGGTTATCCTCAGTCAAGTTCAGCAGCCTCTCTCCCTTTACTCGCACCACCACCTCTTCCAAAGCTGCAAGCCTTCACGTGAGGAGCTAGCCACTCTTTCTCCAGTGTAGTGGCCCGTAGGTGGCTTTGAACTGCCAACCTTTCAGATAGAAACCCAGTGCCTAAGCCATAAGACCACCAAGACGCCTTTGTACTTATATAAAATCCACTGCCATCAAGTCAATTTCAGCCCAGCTACCCTATAGGACAAAGAAGAGCTGCCCCTTTAGGTTTCTGAGACTGTACCTCTTTCTGAGAGCAGACAGCCTCATCTTTGTCTCCGGAAGTGACTGGAGGGTTTGAACTGCTGATTTTGTAGTTATCAGCTCCATGCATGACCTACTACACCACCAGGGGTCCTATGTCTTAATTCTCAGTTGCCACATCCCTGGAGATCAATAACCACATATGACCTCTGGGTGCTGTTTGAAGTAGTACCATTAAGGAGACCTGGCTTCTAAAACATAGGAGAGGTTGTCTCTGCCTGACCCTCTCAGGTGACCAGCTGCCATTCATGGACTTCAAACGCCTTAGAATGGTGTCCAGGGCTGCAATCGCATCCTCTCTCAATGAGTTCTTCTACTGGTCATTACACCTGGAATGTGCCTTCTGCCACATCTCCTTTGTGGTTTGTTCTGAACATCAGCTCTTCCATGAAGCTTTCCCTCATCCCCCCATAGTATCCGATGTTATACAGAGGCCTTGTGGCACAGGAGGCTGTGTAAAGAGCGGCTCCCCATAAGGTCAGTGGCTCCAGCACACCAGTCACTCCGAGGGAGAAAGATGGAGCTGTCTGCTCCCGTGAAGATGTCAAGTCTTGGACGCCTAAAGGAGCAGTTCGACTCTGCTCAACAGGGGAAGTTACTGTGAATCAGAATCAACCCGATGTCAGTGAACTTGGTTTTTCTGGAGCTGACATTATGTCCATTCTCACCACCATCCTCACTGGATGCCTAACTCCCCGGCTGTGAGAGAGGCATTGCATTCCATGGCAATTTGGGTTTTTTTTGTTGTTTATTTGTTTCTTTTTTATGGCCTAAGGTTAGAATGGGCTACCGTTTCCCTTGCTGGCAGCATGACGCTTTCCTCTGGGAAAGGCAGGCTGAGAGTCAGGAATAGCCCTTATCCACAGGAGTAAACACACCACACTGACAATGCACTTTTCCACCAGGGTTTCTGTTCCTGTCACAAACTCTGGCGGGAAATATCCCAGGAGCTGTAAGTTGCCCACAGGTTACATGGACTGCCGCTCGCATAAGACACCTCTGTGCTTGTGGCGTTTTTGTCTTGAACCACTATTAGTGAAAAAGCCCCGGAAACGTGTTCTACCGGACTTTACAAATACACACACCCCCTCCCAACGCCTGACACAGGCCTCTCCTGCTGTTCAGAAGTTCGCTTTATGTTAGCTGACTTCCATGGTGAACCGGCATTAGTGCCTGTTCCCAAGAAAAATCGAAAAGGACTTTCCTTTTTATATAAAAAAAAAATTTAGGAAAACCAGGGTTCAGCATTTGTTTATCAGCCCGACATTCAAGAGGCAGCATGCTCTCTGAGCAGCGAGCGTGGCGCCACCTAGCATCTCCCCCTGGAACTACACTCAGCCGCATCCTGTTTTTAAGTCACCACAGCTTTGGTCTGTGCCTGTGGAGACCATCTATTAGTGCTCCTTTGGGTTCGGTGGGTGATTCAGGATGAATTGGGGGGTCTGGAAGCATCCAAAGTCTCCACTTAAAACAATGAAAAAAAATTTTCCCTGTGCCACTTTGACTGACGGAAGGTGTCACAGGTTTCCCTAGTTTGAGCTAAGAGAAGCTGCCATCTGTTACCCAGCCCCTCATTGGTGCCCCCAACAGGCAGATGTAAGTATAGAAACATCCCAATTATGCATTTTCCTCTTATTTTATAAAGTGTTCAACACCCTTATCTGAGGGCCTACCGAAAAATTCACCATAAATATTTCGATCCAGGAAAAACAGGTTTCTCTTGTTAAACAGAGGACTTTATAAAAAGGCTTTCTTCCATCGGCTATGTTTCCTCATGGGCCCTCGTCATCACCCAGAGTCCGGGCGTTCGCATGCTCCGTCTTTAGAACAAGACTTTTCAATACTGTTTTCACGTTCCTCTCTCCTTTTACTAAATGCTGTTTGATTTTTATTGTTTGCTACTCATTGGTTTTACTAAGCTGCAGTCATATGATACTAATTTTTCATAAGCCTCTTCATGTCCTTTTTGGATATAAAGAGGAAATTGATTAACAGTCTGTGTCGTAACTCCCTAGGGTATCTACAGAAGCAAAGGGTTATTAAACAGAATCTGAAATACAGATGAAAACAGCCAGAGGACTACTAAAATCAGGTCTTCTTGTCGCTGTGTGTCCAAGGAGTATTTATTTTTCTCAGTGACTGATCCTCAGCACCTGGTCCTGTGCCTGGCACAGTCTGACCCTCAAATGTGTGATCCATGATTAAAGTTGTATATCATATTAATAGATGTATGGAAATAAGAAGCACTTCTGCTACAGCTATCAGTCATTGTGTGTGTGTGGAATGTGTGTACTTGCAATAGAAGACGAAACTCTACGACCGGATACTATTCTCCGTACCTTCTCCCATGGTGTTCATCAGCATTCTCACTGTAAGCAACCAATAACAAATGTTTAACGAGAAAATGAATTCATTAAACGGAAGTCAGAGGAGTCGGCGAATTGCTGAAAGGTCCAGATCCACAGCCAGTTACAGCTAAAATCACACCACAGAACTGATCCTCCAAGGACCCCAATGCCACTGTCACCAAGCCTGAGATTCTTTGATCAGCACCAGCAGCGATAACCCTGAAAGCTTGTTTCTTCCAGAACCTGGATGTGATTGCCATCTCCAATGGTGCCCACTCACATTCTTCCTGCTTTGTTGATGCCTAGCATGGAGTGACCAAGTCGCTCGTCACTCCCTGATGGGTTCAAGAGACACTGCATCTGCCTCAGAATCCACCCAGTATACAGATGGGTAGTTCAGATGCTGGACAGGAGAAACAAGTGGTAAATATTCACTATGCCCATCACCTCAAAATCAGTAGATCTTAGAGAAAGGTTGGCAGTTTGAAACTCAGTGGCTCCATAGGTCATTCTCTTCCCTAAAGATTCCAACCCAGAAAACTGTACAAGTCAGTTGTACTCTCTCACATGAGGTCACTGGGTGCTGTAAATACACCTGACCATTTACAGGGCTTAAAACAGCAACAGAGAGAGAGCGAGACTGCTCTCACTTCTATCCGGACCTCCTTAAGGAAGATCAAGTTGAAACACAATGATCAGGTGATATTCAAAGACCATCAATGTGACCCTAAATCATTTTCATCAAATTGGAGTTGAAGGCTTAAAAAGTAAAACCAACCTCACCCTGAAGCAGGTGAGCGAGTATAGGGGCGAGGGGCCACCGAGCCCGGAGGCAGGTGTGTAGGTGGTCCCATTAAGAGTTCTGCCCACAAAGGCATCAAGGACTTTGTGGTAAAGAAAAGAGGAAAGGAATGAGATGGAGGGAAGCGGGGACTGTCTTGAAGTCAGGCACTATGTATTCTATGTCTATTGCTTCATTTAAGTCTGACCAAGTAGGTTTTTCTTGGTGTCGATCAACAGTTGGAGAAACAAGTGCATATACATGAAGTATTTGTAGCAGAGAAGATGTTATTTATGATAACGACCAAAGTTCCCATATACATTGCACTAACTCTGAACCCTGGCGGTGGTTCTATGAGGTATGAGGTGGGCTGCTAACCACAAGGTTTGAGGTTCAAACACACCAACCACTTCAAGCTAAAAACAAACAAACAAAAAAAACAAATCAGGTCGTCTGCTCCGGTAAAAATTTATGGTTTCCAAGGGTCACTAGGGGTTGAGATCCACGCAACAGGAGTGAGTCACGTTAGGTTTAACTCAGAATGAGATGTATGCTAAGAAGTCACTAGCCTTCTAGCATAGTGATTAAGTCAATACTCTGTGCTCCATTTTACCACTAACATAAAAGAAAAACTAATAAATATGTTTTTCATACCCAAAGAAGCCGACTGAGAAAGCTGTATTGAGGTGGGAGGTGAGAGATTAAAAACAAACGAGAGGCTCACATATATTGGGGGGGGGGAGCTTTCTGGGCGCTGTCAGTGTTCGAATGAATTGGGCTGTGTGCAGCTGCGTCTTGCATGTTTTCCCCCATGCATGGTCCAGTCCACAGTAAAAAGAAGGAAGTGCAACTGAAGAAGAGTGCACAAGATCGATTACAGAGAAACAAAGTGACACATCGATGCGGTGAGTCTGGATTGTAGAAGAGAGACAACAAACCAGAAAAAGATAATTTACTGGTTTATGTAATTGGGAAGTCTAGAGGAGAATGTTTTCAAGTAAAGCTTAGATCCTGGGGCTCGGGTGTTATTATTCAATCTCTGTCATTCACTTTTTTTTTTTGCCATGTTAAAAAATACAAATTTAAAATAAAAAAACATGTTAATACTTGATAGTAGAGTTAAGTTGCCTGTGTTCAGATTTCAGCCCTACTAACTACCAGCTGTGTGTCACTGAGCAAATCGCTTCCTCCACCTGCGGACACTTGTGGCTCTAAGTGTTCCCTAACTTCACCCGATAGTCATCATGTGATCCCCTTTTACAGGTGAGAAGGTTTTTAATCAGAGTGGTTGGGATGCACAGCTCAAGAGGGTCCGAACTAAGGCTCTGTCTAACATTAGAATTGGGTTTGTACCGCGTGATCTACACTGCCTTCCTAGCCAAATGACCCAACCCCTCAAGTCCACACCAGGCAGAACTGGGCCACAGACCAGCCTACAGAGCATGTCAGAGCTAGGCCCCTTCCCCAAAGTCTAGAAATTTCAGGATATTGGTGATTTGGTTGATGGCATCCCTTCTCTTTAAATGCCGTCCCTGAGTAAGGAAGAAAAAATGTGTGGCAGGCGAATTCCAGTCCTGTGTTCAGTAGCCTGACTTTCCTTCAAGAGGAAGTAACGTCAACAAGGAGAAGTGAACAACCTCCGGGAACGAACATCCTCATTAGGCTGCTGAAAGTCATCAGCAACTTTGTCGCCATGTCACCGAAAAGGTCAGAGATGGAGGAGACCGGGAGTGAGGCTGGAAGGCATGCTTGTTTTTCCAAGTTCCCCCGAAAAGCAGATGCCAAGAGAGGATTGCTGTCCAGTCAAGTTAAGAATCGGATTAGATGTGCAAAACAATGTAGGAGAGGAAACAACTCGTGAGATGAAGTGGGACTAGCTGGGAGCCATCAGACTGAGCTGAAGATCTGACCCTTGTAAGGGAGAGAGAGAAGCAAGCAATGTTGAGTAGAAGAGTCCTCGATTAGCAGGCAGTTCATAGAAAGTTTGGCAAGAATTGACAGGGAATCTTTGAGTCAAAGTCACAGTCAAAGGAGTCCCTATCTTTCAGGAATTGACCTGCCATGCTTCCTGCAATATCCTGTCGCTAGCTGAGAGCAGCCTGTGGACAGCATGGCCTTGGGCTAACATAGTGAGCCATTGGCCAACTAGAAGAGAGAGAAGCACTTTCATGGCTACCCTGGCATGTGTCACTCAACAGAGACACTGAAGATGGCATGTGATCTTCAGGGAGACAGCACTGCCTATGGCCAAATACAATGATTGGACGCAGCAAGGCCAAGTTGAAATCCTGCCTCTGCCTTACTAGCTGTGCCGCCTTGGACCAGGTGTTTAACATCTCTGAGCTTTGGTTTCCCTATCTCACTTTTTAAAGGATGCAGTGAGATAATGCCCAAATAATTATAGCCAGTACTGTTATTATTAGAATTTTTTATCCATCTCTCCATAGTTTTACACCCATTCACCCACCCACCCCCACCCACATAAAAGTATGTTTCATAGCTGATTGCTGATGTCTGGATTTCTTTGATGAGATAGGAAGTCTTTCACTCCTCAAGTGAGATCAGATTAAAAATGCATATAACTTTACAGAAGAGACTGCGGCAACTGACCTCAGTGCTATGACTCTGAAGAATTTCATTCTCGGGGTCCTTCAAGTGGGCTGAGCAGTGGCCAGTGTTTCTTTTGTACAGACTGGGACCCTAATCTTCCAAGTGTTCAAGCTCACAGTCCAAGTCCAATGATAAGAACAGCATGGAAGTTTATCTAGCAGATATGTTGAATACAAGAGTAGCAAGAAAAAGACCCCCATGGAGAAACCAGGGGGAGAAGACTTCCCCCTACACACACACACACACACACACACACACACACACACACACTCACAATGGATGGTATCTACAGCTAAGAAATGGTAACCCCACTGCAAGGAGAAATGGGAAAGATTCTGAGGAATGGTCTGAGGCTACATGAGCCACTGCAAGGCTGCGATGCATCTGTGACACCCAGCCAACCCACTCCTGACCCACCTACCAATTCACAAGTCAGAATCAGGAGCCCACGGGGACCCGGGGAGCTGGCAGATCTGGGCGAATCATTCAAGTGTGGAAGAGAGATAAATATAGCCTCAAACATACTGGCTACAGCCAAACAGCTTTCTGGGAGCAGAAGATTTTTAAGGGCTTTTTGCTGTTGTTACACAAGTCTGGAAATCAGGTACACTGGTTCCTCTCAAATTCATTCCTCTTCTAAAAATGGTTTTAGCTATTTTACGGAGGCTTGTGGTGTGCAGTGATGCTTGGATGCTAACCAAAAGGTGAATGGTTCGATTCCCGCCAGCCACTCTCCTGGAGAAACATGTGGCTTTGACTTGCATAAAAATTAGTCTTGAAAACTCAACAGAGCATTTCTACTCTGCCTTTGAGCTGGATCGACTGACTCCAGGACAATGGGTTGCTTGAGCTATGTGAATCCTTTGACTTTTTCATATGAATTTTCAAATAATCTTGTGTATAGCTATAGGAAAATCTTGCTGAGGTTTTGAAAGAGATTACATTAAACCAGCAAACAATTTATGAAGAAATAAAGCCACCTTTATTTGCATATGACATAATCATTTACATAGAAAATCACAGGAATATGCAAACAAATCCTAGAATAAACTAATAAAGTCACAGAACTAGATGAGTATACAAAAATCTATTGTATTTCTAAATATGGATACTTGGTTTTTGTTGCTATCAGGTGCCTTTGTGATGCATAGTGGCCAGTGTTAACAAAACACACAACTGCTGGGTGGCTGTGGGAGTTAGTTCCCTGTCCCACATGACCTCACTGATACCTCCCTTCAGCAGTGGTAGGACTGACTCATTTCGGTTCCCCAGGTGGTATAATGGGTTACACGTCAAACCCACCCACGGCTCCAAAGAAGAAAGATGAGGCTGTGTGCTATGGTAAAGATGTCTAGCCTCAGACCCCCACGTGGGCAGTTCCACTCGGTCCTACAGGGTTGCTAGGAGTTGGAATGGACTCTAAGGGAGGGGTGGGGCGATTGGGTGGAGGTGGAAGTCCAAGATTAACCACATGGTCTAATTCACTGAATGGGTGGGTGCCTTCACTCCCATCCAGGGGTCCTCCAACTTTTGAAACAGGGGGCCAGTTCACTGTCCCTCAGACCCGTTAGAGGGCCGGACTATAGTTTTTAAAGAAAACTATGAACAAATTCCTATGCACACTGCACATATCTTATTTTGAAGTGAAGAAACAAGCGGGACAAAAACACCTGGCGGGCCAGATAAATGTCCTCGGCGGGCCGCATGTGGCCCGCGGGCCCTAGTTTGAGGCTTTATGCAGATGAAACTCCCAGCTTCCTGCATGGTCTTCTCTGACCCTAAGGAACACTAGTGGCTTAGTGTGATGTAAGCTGTGTTGTTAACCTTCAGGTCAGGAGCTCACATCTACCCGCCACCCCGTGAGAGAAAAGCGAGGCTGTCTACTCCGAAGATTCACAATCTTGGAAACCCACGGGCGCAGTTCTACTCTGTCCTATAGGGTCATCCTAAGTTGGAACTGACTCAGTAGGATTGGGTGTTTGGGCTCTCTGACACCACCTCACTGGGGGCTGGAGAACCTCATTACAGAAAGGAAGTCTACGCTCCCCACGCAGCCTTTGCAGACATGGGTGGGCCTTGAACTGCGAATTCCCGTGGTATTTGCTGGCAGTACAGCAGCTATTGCCTTAGGGGTCTGCCTTTCTCTGCTGCCCCTTCCTAGTCAATTAGTTACAACTAACAAGCCTTTATTGTCTATGTTTCAGGGTTTTAGGGTTGCTGGCTTCCTTGGTTCCAAGCCTGTCTACATCAATACCAGTACGAGTCTTTCTATATTAATATAATCCAAGTCTTTTTATATCATTTACACACACACACACACACACACGACTAATCTCTGTGTCGGTCTTTAAGTCCCAAGGAGCCTTACTGCTCTGTTTGGACATCTCTCCATTTTCCAGAATCTTCTTTGTCTTATATACAACATCTAGGGTTTGGGGAGACATAAGGAAAAGCACATCTCCATATTCTCAGCAGCTGACCGTGCCTTTTTTGCTCACCATTACATCCTCACCACCAAAGCCAGTTCTTGGCAACGAGGAGTGGGCTCTGTATGAGTAGTTGTGTAGTACATGAGTGGATGTGACTTAATCCAAATTCTCCCAGCGTTTAAGTAGCCCCTCTCACAGGTACACCACCTGGATGGCTCATGGAGTATCTGCTCAGCCATTAGCCCAAAGGGAGGCAATTTGAATCTCACCAAAAGTAGCCAGGAAGAAAGGTCTGGTTGCTGTAGTTTAGAAAGACCACCGCCACTGAAACTCCGTGGGACTCATCTCTCCTCTGACCTACACGGCGTCACCATGATTTGGAACCAGCTTGGCAGCAACGGGTTTGTATTTTATTTGATCACATGTAAGCATTTTGGGGGTCAAGATTCTCCCGGGCTGTAAAAGAGCATCTTGAAGAAGTAGACATGTCCCTTAAGGGTTGTATGTCTCTAGTCAGGCCGGCCGAACAGGTTGTGGGAGGAAGAGTGGGAGTCTATCTACAAATATAGTTAAGCCTGGCAGAGGTTGGGGTGGGGGGGCAAAGGGAAGAAAACTTGCTGTTGTTATCAGGTGTCATTGGGTTGGTTCCCACTCGTATCAAACCTCTGCACAACAGAGTGAAGCACCACCTGGTGCTATGTCGCTTACGTTTGAGCCCATTGGTGCAGCCACGGAGTCAACCCATCCTATGGAACGGCTTCCTCTTTTTTGCTGTCCCTCCACTTGACTAAGTATCATGTCCACTTCCAGGGCCTGATCTCTCATGGTAACATGTCTAAAGGATGTGAGATGAAGTGTCAACATCCTTGCTTCTAAGGAGCACCCTGGCCTCACTTCTTCCAAGATAGATTTGCTTGTTCTTTTGGCAGCACATGGCCATTTCAATATTTGTTGCCAGGACCATAATCTGGATGGATCGATTCTCCTTCAGGTTTCCTTACTCAATGTTAACCTTTCACGTGCATAAGAAGTCATTGAAAATACAATGACTTGGATCAGATGCACCTTAGTGCCCCAAGAAACAGCCTTGCTTTCCAATGTTTTAAAGAGGGTGTGCTCAGCAGATTTACCCAAAGCAATGCATCATTTTATCTCTTGACTGCTGCTTCCAGGAGCATTTGTTGTGGATACAAGCAAGAGGAAATCCTTGGCAACTTCAATATGTCTTCATTTATCATGACGGTACCTACTGGTCCAGTGGCAGGATTTTTGCTCTTCTTACACTGAGTTGTAATCCACACTGAAGGCTGCAGTCCTTGATCTCTATGAACAAGGCCTTCAAGTCCTCCTCACTTTCAGCAAGCAGGGCTGTGTCATCCGCATATCAAGAGCTATTAATAAGCCTTCCTCCAATCCTTATGCTGGATTCTTCTTCATATTATCCAGCTTCTCGAATTATTTGCTCAGCATAGAGATTGGATAGTATCATGAGAGGATACAGCCCTAATGCATGCCATTCTTGATTTTAGACTCTGAATTGTTCCCTTCTTCTGCTCACACAGTAACCTCTTGATGGGTGAAAGCTTCACAGACATAAGCAAAAATCTCAAGGGAATGAGTCACTTGAAGGACCATAGTCTCAGAGGGCACCTATGCCCATTGGCATCACATAGTCCGCAAAGACAATGTGCTACATACTTCGTTGGTGACATGGTGACTAGAGTCTTTAAAACTCCTGAGTAGTGATCTAAGGTGTATCTATTGGTCTCTCCCTGTATGGCACAAAGAAGAGTTATATAAAGTGAAGACACATAGAAATGGGTAGCCCAATGGTCCAATAGAACACCTGAAAAAAACATCCCCAATATCCTGAGACCAGAGAAGTAGATGGTGCCCAGAAGCCACTATGAACTACTTTGAAAGGAGGCACATTAGAAGTTTCTGTTGTCAAAGAGAGCAGTCCCTGGAGAAGGACATCGTACTTGGTAAAGCAGAGGGTCAGTGAGAAAAAGGAAGACCCTGGACAAGATGGACTGACACAGTGGCTGCAACAATGGCCTCAAACATAAGGACAATTGTGAGGATGGCGAGTGGCAGGGCAGTGTTTGGCTCTGCTGTACATCGGGTCACTATGAATTGGAACCACCTTGATGGCACCTAACCACAGCAGCAAGAGATGAGGGAGACTGCGGGGAACGTAAAACAAAACTAAAATCCATGTAACAGACCGGGCTTACTGGTCAGATGGAAACCAGTGGAAACCAGCCCCCCACCCACCCCCAAACCATGTTCCTTCTGGATTGAATTTAAATTACATTTTCAGCCAAACAATAGATCATCTATAAGGGGAGCAATAATATTAGTGAGGTGGCTGCAGCGTAGAACTATTTGAGATAAAAAATGTAGCATTTACTCAAGGGCAAAGTTCAGGAGCGTTAGGGAAGCAGGAAACGAAAGAGACTACAAGGAGGTTGTGGGATACGGATGTCCCCTTGAGGGGATGGCAATGGATGAAACAAAAGGGGCACAAAATGTCCATGGAAAACTCCTTAGCTGTTCTGTAAACCTTCACCCAATGCACATTTTTTTTTACACATAAAGATGTACAAAAGAAAAGGTGTGTTTCTCTAAAGTTGAGATCATCACAAAACATTTGAGGAGTCAGAGGACCCGCTTATGGAATCCACGGAAATGCTTCTGTAAAATAGGAAGCTCTCAATAAAGTAGCCGTCCCTCCGTCTCCAGGAGAGACTGGTTCCCGGACTCGCGCAGACACGCCAAAGCACAGATAATCAAGTCCCCTATAGGAAATGGCTTTGTAGATGCAGATAACCTACACCAACCCTCCATTGGGCCTTAATCTTCTCTAGATTACTTATAATGCCTAATGCGATGTAAATGCTGTGTCAATAGCACTTTATGCCTCCTCTTCGCCTGTGAGAGATTGCTTTGGCCACCTGACTGCTTTCTCTGCCCCTGAATACTTTGCTCCGGGGCTCAATGCACAGATGCGAAATTCATGCTGATATGGAGGGCCAATTGTATTACCATTGTGTGGGAAAAAAGGACTTTGTTTTGTTTTGTCAGTTAGATTCCAATTTTTTTTACTGATTTGCCTTATTATTTCAGAGGTGATGCCACTTCCTTTTGGGTCCATTTTCAGCTTGACCATGGTTCCCAGAGTTAGGTTGCTTATCCTCCATCCCAGCTTTGCGGCAAGCTATCTCCAATCCACAACTGGACTGCCCATCGGGGAAGCCAAGGACCTTCAGAATTCACTCGATTCTTCCTTCTCTCGTCCAACACTGACATCATCCCTCATGTCTTTGTTTGTTTAAATGCTGCGTGTTTGGAGTGGGGCACAGATTCAACTCTTAAATTTGCACTAACTAACTCACTGCCATTGAGTCAACACTGACTCATAGTGCATCCTGTGAGTTCCCGAGAACGTAACTGTTTATGGGAGTAGAAAGCCCAGTCTTTGTTCTGCGGAGCTGCTGGTGGTTTTGAACTGCTGACCATGCAGATCGCATCCCAACTTGCAACCATGCCTGTTTATAAAGGCTATCCATTCGATATTCATAGGAGGCTATGTTAGGTACATAATCTGTTGTCAGTTTGAGACATAAGAGTGAAGGGGTGGAGTTTAGCCCGTCAATCAAGTCACAACTTGACCTCATTTGGAGGTGCTAAGGAGATAAATAGCTCATTGGAGGCAGGACATAGGCATACTATCTGTGAGACATTACTGACGCCTAGCCTAATGGAGTTACACTGATGCAGTGAGAGCCCTGGAGCTGGAGGAGCCACATGGAGACCCATGCCTGTGCTGAGATTCTCCTACTGCTACCACTGGATCCACAAGACTTTCCATCCACTGGCCTGTGATCTTCCTGCATTCTGCATTATTGCATGGCTACATGAGTCTAAAGAGGAATTTATGGACTAGGATTGGGCCTATGGGCTAATATTGGATTTATGGACTTGATCTGGACTGGGCTGGGATGTTTTCTTAATGTACAATTACTCTTTATATAAATTCTTTCCTATACACATATGAGTGTCTGAATGTGTTTCTCTGGTCTACCCAGACTAACACAGAGGCACAGGTAGGGTAATACACAATTCGTGTGTTGGTCACTATCAACAGCATCATAATGAAAGCTGCTACTTAAGGAGCCTTGATTATGTCCCTGGCTCTTTGGCTCAGAGTTTCCCCAGCATTTTTCAAAATTAATCTACACAAAATAACTGGGGGATAAGCATGCTGCAATGCTAACGCAAAGGCTGGAGGTTCTTTGAAAGAAGACCTGGGTGATGTGCTTCCTGCCTCTCAGTGTTTTTCGCTGGCACAGAGATCATCAGGAGCTGGAGTATACATGAGGGCAACTGATGGGCCATCCTGCCTTTTTAAACAGGAAGACTCAGGTTTAGTGAGTCAATGCCTGGAATGACAAGTTACTAAGCATTGAGACCAGTAGCTCGGGTGGCAGAGTGGCTTGTGTGTTGGGCTGCTTAGCACCAGGCCAGTAGTTCAAAACCACCAGCTTGTCCTCTGGAGAAAGATGAGGATTTCCACTCTCATAGAGAGTTATAGTCTCAAAACCCCAAAGGAACAATTCCCTGAAGCCTGACATTTCCCAGAAGCACCACAGTTGAAATCCTGAGCCAGCCCAGCTCATGGAAATCAAAATTTCAAACAGGCTAACAGGAGGAAGTCTGAGTTCTGCTTAATTGACCCAGTATAATTATTTCCATTAAATTGCTTCACATCTGGGGATGGGTATTTACTAAGCAGACATAGACTGGCCCTGTGGTTCCCTCTACCACCTGCTTTCCTCTGGAAGAAGTTCTATCGCTGCCTTTCTTATTTCCACTAATAACACACACACACACACACACACACACACACGATATGTGTGTCTTTTCCAGAGAAAGTCTTTGTCCTTTTCGGTTCAGAGTTTGTCTCTGAATGACACAACTCAACATCCTGTGAGGCTCTCAGTCACACAGTTATTCTCAGTAGTCAGGACAGGGCCTTGAGACTCCTGTACAAAGACCCCACCCCACCCTTCCTCCCACCCACCAGCACCAGATACAAGTCAGGAATGCGAAGCGGGGAGTATGGGCGCAGCCAAAGTTGCCTTTCCCTCCTTGTGAACACAGAAGTTAAATTATGGCTTCCGTTCGTAACATAATTACTTTAATTAAAATTTAGGGGGTGGGAAAAGCCAATTCTGAATGTCAGATTTCCAATGACGTGAATTAAGCCTGGGAGAATAGAAATACAGCCATGTAAACAGCTCACATATCATAAGCAGAGAGGTCTGTGGTGGTGTTCCCTGTTAGAAGAGGAATAACAATTAAATGATAACCAAGACCCTTCTCTGCCCTCCCTGCCTCTGCCCTCATTCCACACCAGGTAACAAGGATTATATCTGAGACAAGGGGGCTCTTCCTTTCCCCACCCAGGCAGCAGTCATCCTCCAAGACCCTTCTTAAGTCCGCTCTTGAACCCTTTCCTTGAAGTCTGTCTGTCTCACAAAAATCCCCCCATCCTAATCAGCCACGACACTTGCTTTCCGCACGGTGCATTTTCCTCCTTAATTGGCCTGATCTCAGCTTTGTTCTGTAGTCTGTCATATACCGCCCTTTAATTGTGCCGTGTCCCCTTAATAAGATTATAAGCCCTCGGGAGGCACAGCACATGTCACATAAAAGCAGAGACATTTCCAGCTGGAGGCACCTCAGAAACGATTGCAGATGAGAAAGCAGGTCACGGAGCTAGTTGGCGCCAAACTCGGGACGAGACTGCCAGAATCCCAGCTCTGATTGCAATGTGGTCTCCAGTCCAGCCCCAGCCCAGTGGAAGGTTCCGAATGAGTCTCCTCTGTTACTACGTTCTTTTGCCTGTTCGTTTGCTGTATGGCACTGGCTTGTGTGTTGCTGTGATACTGGAAGTTATGCCACAGGTATTTCAAATACCAGCAAGGTTCCCCACGGTAGGCAGGTTGCACTGGAGTGTCCAGAATAAGACAGATTAGAAGAAAGGCCTGCTGACCTAGGTCCAAACGGTAGCAATGAAAGCTCCAGGAATTACAACATTGTACAGCTGCGGCATGAACCCCCTAGGCTGCAAGGCATGCAAAATACCCAATAGACTCCAACATACCAACGATCGGGAAACTGGTGTATGACTTGGCAGTGCTTGCTTCTGTTATACATGTGTGGGCTTGTGTTGAAGTCAACTGTGTAGCAACGAACAACAATTCTAGCAAGGGAATCAAGAGGGACAGAGTGCTAGGGGTTCTGTCCCTTAGATTCCCCCCCATGTCCCTTTAAGTTTTCTGAGCCAACATTCCATGTCAGGGACCTGTGCCAAGGAATGGGCAAAGAGGAGGAGATGGCCATAGAAAGTAGGTCAGTCTAAAAGCTGAAGAGAGACTCTTGGTCCAGACTAGAGTTCTCCTGGCTGTCAGGGGATAAACCAACTTCTACGGCTTCGAAGGGCTGGATGAAAAATTACTCTCCTCAGGACAATGAGTAAGATTGGGTTGGTTCAACCTGTACATCACTGATCTGGCAACCGAACCAAACTCACTACCATCAAGCTGATTCCAACTGACAGCAGATGTATAGGACAGGTTGAACTGGCCCGAGACTAACTTTTTAGGGAGTAGAATGCCTCATCTTTCTCCCAAGGAGCAGTTGGCATTTTGGATCTGCTGACCTTGTGGTTAGCAGCCTAGTACCTCACCCACCAGGGCTCCTTGATCTGCCAAAGGAATGGTTAATGTTTCTCCAGCTCGCTCCTCCCCCTTTTCCTTTTCCACCTCAAGGTGCTTACATATGCTGGTGTCAATTTGAGGATTAAGAGTGTAGGGGTACAGACTAGCCTGTAACTCAGGATATAGTCAGTGAGACCTCTTGTGTGGGCATGGCCTTCTCCTGAGGATTCTGGGAACTCCTATATTTGGTCCTTGGGGTGGGAGACACTCTCTCTCTGATCACTCTCTGAGAAACATTCTAGCTGAGAATATACATGGAACTACATTAGAGCCCTGGGAACTGGAGAAGCCACATGGAGACCCCTGCCACTGCTGAGATGCTTACAATGCCACTGGATCCACAAAACTTCCCATCCACTGGCCTGTGATCTTCCTCCATTCAGCGTCATTGCATGTGTTTCATGAGTCTGAAGAGGACTTTATAGATTGGTATCAGACATATGGACTAATAGTGAATTTATGGACTTAATCTGGACTGGATTGGGATGTTTTTCTAATATTCAACTGCTCTTGTGTATAAAGTTCTTTCCTATACACATATGACGGTCTCTATAAATTTGTTTCTCTGGTTAACCCAAACTAACACACATCTTATGTACCTTCCTAGGTGTCAGCTTGGGCTTCGCAGAAGCAGAGCCTAAGTCATTTTTTAGAGATAGTGCCCCCAGAAGACCCTGAAAGTAAATGAGGGAAGTGGAGAGAAAAGGAGTGAGAGCGAAGTAAGAGTACAATTGCAAGGTGAGTCTCACAGTAGGCAGCTTCAGCCTGATCCCCACAACACTGCTCTGGAGTGGAAGTTACTCTCAGAGTTACGCATCCACGAAAGGAGTTTGGCCTTCAGACTTCCACACTCATACTTCACTCATACTTCAGGTTCCAGCTGCAGGCCAACTGGCTGTACCTACATCCAAGGTCCTCCCATATTCCCAGAGGGTAGGAAAGAATTGAGCTGCAGTGGCCCAAGGGTAGGGTTTTGGAAACAGGATCACATGAACTGACTGTTACAAGCTAAAGAACAGTGTGTGTGTGTGTGTGTGTGTGTATGTGTGTGTGTGTGTGGTGGGGGGGATCAATTATGAAAAAGAATCTTCCATCCAACGATATGGGCAAAGCACCCACACTGTCTCCCACCAGCCCCCCCCCACTACCATTGTTACTGAGTCAACAGTCATCTGTGAACTTCACAGTCAAGTACAGTATTTGTGGTCTTTGTTTTCTGGTCTCATAAGAGAAGGCCCATGTCTTGTTATCTGGACCAGAGGTGGTGGGGGACTCAGTCAGGGTCTCCCTGAGGGAAAGACTGTTCAGGGTACAAGTCAAGGCATTTGATGAGGAAAGCATGCTGGTTAGTACACTGAAATATTTTCCCAACAGGTGTTCACATTGACATGGGAGTCAGTGGATGGTGGGTAACAAGAGTCTGCCAGAAACTTTACATGGCACACTCAGTGATGGGAGTGAAACTGTCTAAGTTCATGCCTTGGGTTCAAAACCCAATCCAATGACTTACCAGCCTCAACTTCCAGGACAAAATATATAGCCTCTCTGGGCTTCAGTTTCATCATCTATAAGAGTCATCACTAGATCCTTGTGAAGAATAAATAAGGGTGTGTGTGTGTGTGTGTGTGTGTGTGTGTGTGTGTGTGTGTGTTACCAAACTTAAATGACAATTGCTCACAGCAGGTTGTTAGTCAAAGATACACGGAACCACAATCTCTTACCTCCTTAGGATTGTGCCACTTCACCCTTGACTGGTGGGATCCGTCTATCCTCCCATTGAGTCTGCATGGGCTTGTCTTACTGGTAACCAGCAGAAGACAATTGGAGTGGTGCGACTTCTGAAGCTAGATCAGAAGAGATGGTCAGGCTTCTACCAAGTTCACTAGCACCCTAACCAGATCACACAGAGTGATCACACAGGGAGGCCCTGAGTCTACAAGGGGTGGGGGTGGGGGTGAGGGAGAGATGCCCAGCCTGCCCCTAGCTGCTCCAGTCCTACTAGGCTTCAATCTATGCTAAAGCAGTACAGCCAAGTCTGTCCCTAATTCCTGGTACACAGGAACAGTGAGGAATAATAAAATTATGATTATGTGGATTTAAGTCCTTAAGTGGTCATTTGCGACATGGCAACCAGAAATCCCAGGACTGCGGTCTACAAATGCCATGATGGACATTGCGACTCACCACGACACGACAGTGTCACCCACAGCCCCACTGACTCGGAAATGTGATTTTGCTTTATTCCACCGAGAGTGAATCTATATCTCAGGGAGTGGCTTTCATTATTCAAGGTCACCAGGGACTGATGCCCATCTCAGAATGCCAATTTACCGTCATAATAGGACTGCCCGGGAGGCTCCACCATCCGTCCTCAGGCCAGGTGATTTCCGTCACGTAGGACATTGACTTTGGAAGCTAAACTATAATCAAGTTGTCTAGCGAGCATGAAGTGAGAATGCGGGGAATTCGTTGTCTGACTCAAATGATTTGATGTTCTAAGGTCAAAGGAGTACATTGTGTTCCTCTCCCTGCAAGGGAGACACCGGTTGCCAGGCCCTGATGGCCCAGACCTCCCTCGGCCAAGACAACATCATCTCCTCGTATGGATACTGGGTGCTTTGCCCTCCGACTTCCTCTCTCCCCCTTCAGTAAAAACTACTTCCCTTCCAGTTAGCATTTCTTTAGTCTAACAGAGAGTAATATACTCTCCTTTTGAAAATAAAGCTTCACAATGTCCTGTGAAAAAGAAAATAAAGTTCATGTACCTTCCAGAAACACTAGACTCAGCAAAGCCAAACAGATTTCATTACTGCGAGACTTCCCTGAGCCCTGAATATCCTAATTAATGAACAGCACAGGAGGGTGGAGGAGGGCTAACTCTGACAGGGCAAGCATGGTCTAGCATGCCATGTAGGGAAAACCCAGCCCAACCCACTGACTGCCATTAGCTTGACTCCAACGACTGTGGACCCAGGCATTCGGTACCAAACTGCTGCATACGGTTCCCTTGGCTATGTCTACACACAGCGGTCCTCAAACTGTGGCCCGTGAGGACATTTATCCAGCCAGCCAGGTGTTTTTGTGCCATTTGTTTTTTTTACTTCAAAATCAGATATGTGCAGTGTGCATAGGAATTTGTTCATAGATTGTTTTTTTTTTAAACAACGGGTCTGAGGGACAGTTAACTGGTCCCCTGTTTAAAAAGTTGGAGGACCCCTGGCCTACAGATTTCGATTGTCAGGTCTTTCTGCCTTGGCACTTTAGGTGGGAATTCAAATGCAAACCAATTGTGCTACCCTTGACCTCAGATGTGAAAGAAATCTGGCTTTAAAATGAAGGTGGAAGCACTCAGAGATGGGATTATTCAGGGGAAGAGAGGGTATGAGACAACCCAGGAACCACAAGCAAACCAAACTCAGCTGACTTCTAGGGACCCCCAGGATAGGGTCCCCTGTGAACTTCTGAGACTGTTCCTCTTTATGGGAGTAGAAAGCCCCATCCTTCTCCGGGGGATCAACCAGCTGGTGGTTTTGAACGACTGACCTTGCAATTAGCAGCCCAAGCCATAATTACTGCGCCACCAGGACTCCTAGGATTCAGGAGCGAGGGGGCAAACTCTGAAGGTACCATGTGGAATGAAGGGGCTGGGAGAGTTATATGAGGGAGCGCACTGAGGAAGTCAGGCGGCATCCTGCAGTCCGCGATGTTAGGAATTATGTGTTGGCTCTGAGATCCCCTTTAGCCTTCTTGATGCAACAGGAGCAGACGACTGGAACAGCTGCTCTTAGAAAACAATACTCAGCCCTGTGCTAAGGCGCCGCAAAAATTCATCCCCAGATCGTTTCAGCCATGCACCTTCACGCAATGACGAGAACAAAGAGACCCTACACGTGCCGTGCCGCAGACAGGAGTATGTGATTCAACTCGCTCTCACAGCACAGGGAGACCTGGGGCTACAGCCAGATCCCCTAAGAGCCAACACAGGACCATGCAGAGGACTCCATGAATCAACAGTCTCCTCTGAACTCTCTTGCCTCTGAAGGGAAATCTCGTCCTGACTTCCTGAAGATCTTTCTTCTGAATTGGTCAGAAGTCCCAGGAGCCTTGCTCAGAGTAAACATTCAGAGGGAAACTCCCTGTCCTTAACCTCTCCCATTTCCTTCTGGGTGATCCTGGCTTCAGCCAGGCTGGTCATTTTGAAGGGGCTGATCTGGGTCCTCCACCCTCGTGATGAAGGCTACGAATCCAGTCTCCCAAGCATCTCCAAGCCACCAAGGTGGACACAGCACTATTCTTTCTCTAACCAGGAAAGAAAACCAACCAAGCCTGCGGCCTTCCAGTCCCTTCTGACGTACGGTCTGACCCCACGGGTGTCAGAGGAGGCCTGCACTCAGAGGGATTCCAAGACTGACCGTTCTTCCCAGAGCATCTGGTTGGACTCAAACTGCCAAACTTCTCATTGGTAGCCCAACACTTAGCCTTCAGCCCCATCCAGGGGTTCTCCTCCCCCTCACAGGACCCACAAAAGGCAGTCTTCTGTCAGGCTCAGGGAAGTCCAATGCTGTTCAGAGAAGTCTCACCCAGTTATCTCTGCCTTCCCCCAAGAGGAGGCTAGGGGTCAAATCCCTAAGAGTTGGCGTAAATGAGTGACACCTGCCAGCTGGAAAATAGAAACAACTCCAATCTGCATCAGGAGCACATCAGGGAGTGGTGAGGACTGGAGCTCACAGGAGACACATCCCTCCAAAAGCGGGCAGTGCCATTGCCAGCCATGCAAAGGGAAAGACCTGACATTTGTTTGTTTGTTTAATGTAGAATCTGCCCACATTTACATTTAAAATAAATGTACTTATGTAACTGAATTTAATTCATACTGACTTTCATTCCCCCTACCCTTAAAAACTACATTTCCCAGACTTCCTTGCCAATGGTTTAGCCCATGAGGGGTAAGGAGGAAAAACCGAAGGCCAGAAGAGTGGGAGAAGTCAAGCTATTTCTCCCCCTACTTCTTTAATAAAAATTCACTGCAATCAAGTTGACTCTGACCCGTAATGCCTCTCTAAGGAGGATAGGACAGCCCCTATGGATTTCTGAGACTGTAGCTCTTCGAGGGAGTAGAAAGCCTCATCTTTCTGCCATAGAGCAGCCCAGCGAATACCACGACATCACCAAGAGTTCGCTTCCCTACCTCTATCCCCTCTAATCCAACCAGCATGTCCTGCTTGGCGCTAGATCCCATCACACTGCCTCTGTTGGAGACCTAGCTCCCTCTTGGTGGTCCTTGCTGTGCTAACTCTTACTCCACGACCCTTGCCCTCCTCCCTTTGTGTCTTACTGTTTAAGACTAGAAGACACACCCTCCTTTGGGTACTCTTCTGGTTGCTTCACTGTCCCCTCTTTGGCTCTGAGGCTCTCCCCACACCTTTGCCATTCATTTCCATATTAAATGTCTTCTGTTGAGTTATCAAAGGAGTCTTGGGAGTGCTGCCTGGTAAACATCCTCTCCGTAAGTTGCTAACTGCAAGGCAGGCGTTCAAACCTACTGGCAGCTCCATGGGAGAGAGATGAAGTGATCTGTTTTCATACATTTTACAGCTTCAGGAACCCTATGGATGAGCCAGAACTGACTTGATGGCTTTTTAGGGCATTTGGGGCTTATTGGATTATCTAATATACGTTTTATTTTTAGATGGGCTGTCTCAGACTTGTCCCTTTGTCATCACAGGACCTGATTCTGGAATTCTGTCCAGGGCTGTACTTAGGTCTAATGCCAAATCACGGATCTTTGGGGAGCATCAACCAGGTAATATTCTTAAGGTCGCCTGATGCTATGCCAGGCACAACATAAGAACGTGGCCTAGCTGTTCTAATATATATAGTAGTTCTGTTGTAATAAACATTCTTTTAGTTAAAAAATAAGAAATCTCCTTTTGTTTAAATGTCAGGGGATTGAGACTATTGCATTTATTTCTAGGAAATCCATAAGATGAAAAATGAATTCACATGTTCTAGAGGAAACAAAATTGGTCAAATACTAAGAACCAATTTAAATCCCTTACCTGTCTTGAGCAAACAGGTTGGACCTCAGCATCTTAATTCTGAGACAGCCTTCAATTTAGAGACCAAAAATAATTCTTAGTTTCAGACTACAATTTGTTGGTTGTTTCTCTTTGTTGTATTCAATGGCTGGTAAAAAATGAGACTATGAGTTCCTTCAACAAATATATATTGAAAAGTTTTTGTCATGGACTTGTGTTATTTTTACCTACCCAGCATCCTTTCCAAATCTCCTGATAACAGCCAGATTTGCCTCTGGAGGAAGTACTAGCCTCCACCTGATCCATCCTTTGTGTGGAGTTAATTTTATGCCAAGCGCTAACAGTACACATGTGACCCAGGTCGGACCAATCAGAGCTTGGCATCCTCCTGACCATGGAGATGGGCTGATGACGTCATACAGACCAAGCAAGTCAACCAGGGCTTGTCCCGGGACTTTTCCTTGACGAGTACTTGAAAAAGAATTTTCTTTTTCTAAGGGCTCTGAGATGATTTGTTAATGTGGTTGCAAGCCTGGAGCTCCCATTCTGAGGAAAATGACCTCCGAGTGAAATCAGAGAAAATAACGCCACCAACTGATGGGCCGAGGCAAATCATGGCCTGGGACTTCATTTGAACTTTTGTAGACGTCTCTGTCCAAAGATGATTTCCAATTGAATCACGGAATTAAATATACACATTTCATGTAAACTATATACTGGTTAGAGAGGGTGGCCCAACACCATCTATGTTATCAATATCCCTAAATTGATATAGGAAAAACACTGACTTGGCAAAAATTTTTAATGTTTTTCTTCTAACTCTTTTTTCTTAAGAAAATCTTGAGTCGGGTTTCTGTCCCTTGAGACCTAGAATTTTGACGAAAGTGCGTGTAACAAATAAGGCATTATGCTAGACACTTCTGAGTATCTCAAAATGAGCAAGCCCTTGGGTAGTTTAGCGAGAAAAGAAATGGATCTATTACCAGAAGCAGATGGTGTAACAGGACGAGAGATGGGGGAAAAGCACAACTGCTTCTCCACATCTTGTGTGCCTCCATATTTTCAGGGAGAATAATCATCTCATGGAGAAGATAGAACAAATGTTTTTTTGTTGTTGTTTTTTCCCCCAAGCCTTAGAAATTTGAGAGAAGAGAGAAGAAAATACATGGTTGCTTTGAGTGAGTCTTAATGAATCGCTAGTCCTGAGTGACTCACATCAAAGGAATTCCAATAACTTTAAGATGAGAATCTCAAGCCAGTGGGGAGGACTTTGTGAAGTATTATGGGGAATTGGAAAATGGTGTGCATTTTAAAATATGGATTTCACTCTTTACAGTCCAATGGGCTGTCGTTAATCCTTGGATTATGAACCAGTTGGTTCTCAAGCACATTTTTAGCAAAGGACAGCAGCCTAGGCTCAAAGGACAAATTCTGTCCCAACCATTACAATCTCTTTTTTCTAATAGACGAACAAGATGGGCATAAAGGGGGATATGACAGATACGATACAGACAAATGGTGAAGTGTTTTGGCAGTCTTTGTTCCTTTGTTTGAAAAAAACTCTTGTTTCCAATGGAGAAGGAAGAAGCCACAGGAGAGAATGACTAAGATGATTAATTGATCAGAGCTAAAGAACATTTCATCAACAGAGCAATGAAAGCCAGAGGCTAATCTCCAGGGATTGTTCAGAGGCTCTGTCCTATTTAAGATTATACATCAGTGATCTGGATATGTATCAATTTAAAAATTAAATTAAGTCTAGGAAAGATTGGGTTGATGGAATCAGGACTTAGAGATTATAACAGGCTATAATAATTTACAAGATGATCTTTAATAGAAAGGTAAATCCTGACACTTAGGTTTTTAAAAAAATCATAATAACTGAAAAAAATACAGGATGAAGAAGACCTGGCTTTCTGCATTTCATCCCCCAAAAGACATGAGCATCTTACTCGACTTCAAAATACAATATGAAGCCACCAAAAAGGATCATAATGTAGAAGGATGTTTGCTGGTCTGTGAAAATACCCATAATATTTAGTTAGTTGGAAAAAATGGAACAATAGAATATACACAGACACATACACAGATATTAATGGGGGGTGCGAGGGGGGCCAGCAAGATAGCAGCAGTTAGTGGTCAGTGGTGAAAATGCAGGTGATCTGATTTTCCTCTTTATGCTCTTCCATATTTTACACATCTGCCGCAAAACTTTTCTGGTAGTAAAAATGCCGTTTGAGCTCCTCATGGCTCAAAAGTGCAACAAGACTGATAGAAAGCAAGGAATGCAGTCCTTATGTCGCAAATGCAGGATCGCTGTTACTGCCATTTGCCCTGGAATTGCTATCGCCCACGGTAGCCCTGTGCGGCAGACTAGAACTGCCCCCAAACTGTTTTAGACCCTAGTGGTGGCACCGTGGTTACTCACTGGGCTGCTAACTGCGAGGGTGGCAGTTTGAAATCACCAGGAGAAGGATGAGGCTATCAACTCCTGTGAAGAGTTCCAGTCTTGGAAAGTCACCGGGGGAGTTCTGTCCTGCCCTACATGGTTGCTACAGTCCAGCGACTCAATGGCAGTGAACGGTGTTTTTTTTGAGTGGTCACGTGTTGGGCTGCTAGCCCCAAAGTCAGCAGTTCTAAACCACCAGCTGTTTCTTAAGAGAGAGATGGGGCTTTTCTGTTCTCGCGAAGAGTTATAGTCTCAGAGACTCACGGGAACAGTTCCACCCTGGCCTGTGGGTTTCCTTATGAGTCAGCCTCGACTCACTGGCAGTGGGTGTGGTTTGAGGTTTGAAATCTTTACAGCAGCAAATCACGAGGTGCTTCACACACACATACACACACACACACACAGTGGCGGGTGGGTTCAAAGGAGACGTTTCCTTTATCAACTGAGTGTTTAACCCTTGTTCCTACCTTCAGAGAAGATTAGATGGGACGGTACTAGATTTTCCCAAAAGGGGGGAATGTTGATTTCCGTGTGGGGATAATCATGATTAGGATAATGAGTCCCGTGGTGGATGCCGTATCCACACAGGGACATTGACAGTGGGTACTGCCCACCCGGGTTGAGAAGGACAGGCAGATGTGGAAGTTCCAAGGAACATTCATAGGAGAAGGGTCATATACTGATTACAGACAGCTACAAACCCTTGGACACTCAACCCATCAAGAGGCGGGGTCTACATCACCTCAGCTGCCTTCTGATTTTACTTTATAGAGACAGCAAGCGACAACCATTCAACTTGGCCCCCCTCAGATCTTAGAATCATGAGGCTGTGGTCATTTTCAGTTGCTGAGTTTGGCGATCATTTATTACACAGCAACAGAAAACCAGAACACTTGTGTCTGCTGTCACTATACGGCTCTGAATCACACAATCTCGGGTAGAACGAAACGAAGCATGGCCTGCTCCTGTGTCGTGCTCGCTAGCTTTGGCCCAGCTTGATCTTCTGAGGACACGAAGTCCAGGCTTTTGAGCAAGGAGGTTTTTAAGCAAGAGGATGTCATTATTGCAAAGATCATTTATGGAAAGCACTCCAGAAACAGAGTGCAGGCTGGGTGAGGGGTATGAGCACCAGAGACAAATTCAAGGATGACATTGCCAAGCACTTTGGAAGTCATGAGGCAATCCCCATGAAGCGGACCAAGGCAAAAGCAAAACTGCTAGCAGAAGTGGGCCCCATTCCAAGCCGTAGATGGAGAGAGGACTGTGAAGAGAAGCAAGACACACAGCAAACGATGGGCGGGTCCTTACTAGCAAATACAGATGACGGGGCCCGTGTGCTGGTGCGCAAGCTAAGCCAAGTGATAGAGTCATTGTTTGGGCGCCAGTATTTGCTCCATTTCTTTCCATTTCTCTCGGGGGCCTGCACTCCCCTCTGTTCCCCTCCTGGAATGGGTCATCTAGATGTTGGGTCTCATAGATCATCTCCTCTGCCCAATCTATTGAAGGGCGGTTCAGAGAAAGAATTTGGGGTTGAGTCCTGGGAAAAGAGAGGTTAATTCTATACTCTCATGGCATCCTGGCCCCAGATGAGCCCTCAGAAAAATAAAGGTGCACAGAAATGCTCTCTTGCGCTTCCCCAGAGATGTATTAGCGACATATGTTTGACAGATCCTTCCAGAAACCTTAAGACAAATCCTTCCAGAAACCTCACTGAGAAACTGTTGTGCATTTTACCACCCCAATCTGATTGAATGCTATCCTAAAGGCAACCCGACTTCAGCGGTGAGTCTACCAAGGAACTACTTGGATAGGCAGGGGGAGGAGGGGGGGTTGGAGCCTGGTGGCCAGGATCACTCAGGCTGATTTGCCTCCTCCACAGAATGAGATCTGCAGGTTGAATAATCAGAGAGCGCTTGGTCCCAGAGATTTTCCTTCCATGATTCGCTTTCACAGTACAGCACCCCCCCCTCCTCCACCCAGTGTTTCATTCTGTTTTGTTACAACGTGTGAGCTTTTGATGTGCATCCATTTTCACACTTTTTTTTCATTAACGATTGTCCAAATAAGCCATACTGCTATTGAGTTGATTCTGACACATAGCAACCCTAAAAAGATGGAGTAGAACTGGCCCCGTGGGTTTCCCAGATTGTATCCATTCAGGGGACTAGACAGCTGGTGGTGTCAAACTGCTGAAGTTCCTTTAGCTTCCCAACAGGTAACCACTACCCCCACCAAGGCTAGTAATTTTTGGGGAACCCAAATTATACCCTGGCTCATTTCTATATCCCTGGCACCTTATTAGGTAGCCAAACCATTAAAATAGCCAATAATGTTTTTTAAATATGTGACTGCCTGATGCTTGTTATGACTTATTTATTCTACGATCTTCATTTATCTACTGGATGCATTTTTGGGGAGGCCGTCCACACACATCTAAACTCAGAAGGAAAGGAGAAATAACGGAACTGCAAGGAACCGTTCGTCAACATTTCAAAGTTTGGACTTGCTGCATAGGCGCCAATTACCAGAGGACAGCCACAGTGGGGTGGAATGCAATGCAATCGCTCACACGTGAGCCACATTACCATCTTCCCAAACATTGTCATCTAGTCTCTTTTGACAGGACACGAGCAGCAGAGAAGGACAATATGACAATAGTTGTCATCAGACCAAATCTAAGGAAGTTACAGTTCGTCTGGGTGCTGGATGTTTGTGTTCAGAGACTTCATATTTAAATCAGATCTTGAGCAGATCAAAGGAAAGTACAGTAGTGGGGGGCATGGACACTGGCCTTCAGCATATGCCAGGATTTGGGAGTCGGGGAGGGGGCAGCACAACTTGGAGAAGTGACTGTCCGTCTTCATACCCCCTTCAGATCAGCAGCGCTGTGAGTGTAATTTTGTGGGTATAGCACAGCTCGGAGGGGTGCCGTGTATCTCCACAGAAAGATTTCCCTGTGGTGATGCAAATTAGGATTGTAGAGACAGAGGTGTCTGAAAGGAACCCATAGCCTATGGTCATTTGGGAAGCAGGTCCCATAAAGGAAGGTTTAGTGGAAGGAGGAGGTGGAATGCCTGATTAAAACAAAGCTGTCGTGATTCTTGAGGTTGTCTTATCAGCGCCGGGTTCTGACATTGCACCTGCTGTTGAGTCAGCCTTTGAGTTTTGCCGATGGGCCTACTGGTGCTTGGTTAGCATTTGGTACCCTTTGATCCATGGTCACGGGTAACAGTGGGCTGGGTGGTGGCTTTGGGTTTGTGGGTTTGGGCCACAAATCCCAAGGGCAGCCATTTGAAACCACCAGCTGGTCCACATGAGAGAGGTGAGACTTTCTACTCTGCTAAGAGTTACAGTCTCAGAACCCCAGAGGGGTGGGCGGTTTGATGCTGTCCCATATAGAGGTCTCTCTGTGAGTCAGATTTGACGCCGTGGCCATGAGCTTGTATTCGTACATCTATCCTGCTCATTCCTGCTTCTGCAATTGGGTGGTCCTCTCTTCTTCCTCCTCTGCCTTAAGACTCCTCTGAGCGCAAGGGGAGTTTCCATCTATTTCGTCTCTAGTCCTGAGATCTAGCCTACAAAGGACTGGTTTCCTGAACACCGGACTAACCATGTCCTCATACCTGGTCTCACTTGCTCTTTAGGACAAGCCTTGAAGGAACCATAATTGAGGTCAGAGAAAAGACACGAAGCACTAGCTAGAGGGGCTGGGCTGGAACACCTGTTTCCTGACTTCCTGCCTGTGTCAGTTCAGCAAGTTTCTGCGGCTCAGTTTTCCTACCCAGAAGATGGGGTGAGAAGAGTCGTGCCAGGTAATGCAAGCGAAGCACAAATTTGGCATTTTCTAAAACTCTCGTAGCCTTGCTGCCATCATTGCTATGTGAAGATGAGGAGCGTCAGGATGAAATGACTCACTCCAGGTCAGGGCCAGTAGGAAACAGAGCCAGGCTTTCCAACCACCCCATCAGCCAGGAGGCAACACGGCACCTAGCTATGAGAGAGGCTGCGGGCAGCACGGCCTTGTGCAAGGTGTTTTACATTTCTCTGACTCAGTTTGTCCAGCTGGGAAATGGAGATAAGGACAGAATCTCCAAGCAAGATGGTGGTTATAAGGATCAAATACATTAATAGATATGAAGCACTTAAATAAAGCCTGGCGTATAGTCAAGACTGTGAAAATTTGACTACGATCAGTCTTGTTGCCCTTAAATTTTTATTGCCATCAATAAAATGAACACGTAGGTATTGCAAGAAACCAGGAAAATCTCCAGCTTGCTTTATCGTATTCATTGTTTAATAGCATCTGTAAGGAACACTACTCTAAAACATGTAGCCAGTGTGTCTGTCCAATGGTTCTATCCTCCCTACCCCCAGCCTCTCATTACAACCAAGCTAGCAGATAGGGGTTAGAATGCAGGGACCATTCACAAGAGAGCAGGTGGCCATCCAGACCACAAGAGACCAGGATTGAAATTAAAGCCAGAAGTTTTGGTTTGCTTTTTTTGGCTAAGAACCTGTGACTGATTTATCTCACAGGGGTTTCTGTTGCTCGGTTGTTATTTTAATTTGGCCCCTCTGCCTTGCTCTCCCTGTGGCAAGTCGCCACTCACTTTCAGAATCTGGGAAGATGACAAGGTTCCCATACTGTGCGCTGAACGGGGAAAAGAGAGGAAACAGTAAACATTCATAATTTCCCTAGCAGGGGTCTGGCGGTCTTTCTCTGCAGGTGATCCCTCCTGGGACCACCTTGGCAACACCTGGGAGACACCCCCCCCCCACTAAATCACACGACACAGCTACCAAGCTTGACTGAGTCTCAACAGCAGGTGACTAGCTAACTCATTGCCAATGAGTCGAAGCTGACTCATAGTGACCTTGTAGGACAGGGGGGATTGTGTATCTCTGGGCCTATAATTATCTTTCTCCCATGATGCCACTACTGGTTTCAAACCACTGACCCTGAAGATTGCAGGCCAACTCATAACCACTACACCCCCAGGGCTCTGAGAAGTGACCAGGGGCAATCCCAGCCAGACTCCAATGAGCTGGAGGGGGGTGATTTCTCTAATAGGCCAAATACAGGGGGGACGGATAGGGGGCCATCCAGCCCAGGACAGTTTAAAGGTAAAGGTAGTAGTGTTGATAAGAACATCAAGATGGCAGGCACAGACCGAGACATGTGGGACACGTGTCCCTCCAGGGAGTGCCCACTCACTGTGTCAACTCCAGCACCAGGCTCCATATCTGCAGCTGCAGGGCAGCCAACCATCTTCCCAGAAGATAAATTCCATTTGGGGTTAGGTTCAGGTTGTCCACATCTTAGCTTTTCTTTGAATTTTTTGCTTATGTGGAATATTCCAAAGCTCTGACTGGGACAAAGGAAGTAAACATTCTTTCAAAATAGGAAAGTACAATATATAGATGCCTGTCCCTTCACTGGGAAACAGAGAAATGTCATCCCTGAACCAAGCCCCACACTCAGCACAGCCTTTCACAAGTGCTGAAATGATGATGCTCAATTAGAGTCATTCTCAGTGATAGCCTAACAGACAACATGGATGAAGTCCTTGCTCTCAACCCAAGGTAAGAGGTATATTTCACCCCAAATAATACCTGAGGACATAGAGACTTCAAAGGTTAAACAATAGTCCAAGGTCACAGGGCCAGGCCCCAATCCAGGTGCCACTGAAGCGAAGTCAATGCTTTTAGCCACTCAGAACAACAATAATGAAACGTGCTCATGATAGTACTAGCAAATGCAGACATGTATTATCTCTACGTTGGCGTGGCTGTGAGGTGCTGTGGGGTTGGTTCCAACTTAAGTCCCGCCCTTGAGGTGCTGCCTGGTGCTCGCCAGCCTCCCCACCATCATGTCCCAGCCTGAGCACATTGTTGCAGCCACCTGTCGGTCCACCTTGCTGCAGGTACCCTTTTCACTGCCCCTCTGCTTTGCTAAGATGAAAGCCTTTCCCGAAGGCTGCCTCCTCCTGGGTATTCGATGTGACCAGGATCCCCATCTCACAGGTGAAGAGCGTGAGGTGCAGAGAGGTTCGGGGAGGTGCTAAATGACTTAAAAAATGTTATCATTATCATTTAATCATTAATCTTATCATAACCCATACATACATCAATGGTGTAAAGCACATTTGTACATTTGTTGCTCTCATGATTCTCAAAACATTTTCTCTCCACTTAAATCCTTGGCATCAGCCCCTAATTTTTCCCCTCCCTCCCTGCTCCTCCCACCTTAAGAACCCTTGATAATTTATACACTATTATTTTGTCATATCTTACACTGTCCAACATCTCCCCCCACCCACTTTCTGTTGTCTTTCCCTTAGGGAAGAGGTTATATGTAGATTCCTATAATTGGTTCCCCCTTTCCACCCCACCCTCCCTCTACCCTCCCAGTATAGCCACACTCACAACTGGTCAAGCAATAAAGCCATATACATATATAAATATATTTATATATGAGGATAGGGAAATAGATCTATGCGCATATATTTATAGGTTTAGTATTAAGGTAGCAGATGGATATTGGGCCCCCACTCAAGTACTCCCTCAATGCAAGAATACTTGGTTCTATTAAACTGGCATTCCATGATGCTCACCTTCCCAACATAATCGCTGAAGACAAAGCAGGTACATCAGCAAATGTGAAAAAAAAACTATGGGGCTCGGCTATCAAGAGATATAGCATGTGGGATCTTAAAGACTTGAAGGTAAACAAGCAGCCATTGAGCTCAGAAACAACAAAGCCCACAAGGAAGAAGCACACCAGCCTGTGTGATCACAAGGTGCTGAAGGGATCAGTTATCAGGCATCAAAGAATAAAAAATTGTATCATTGTGTGCTCACCTCCCCTATACGATCGCTGAAGGAAAATGGGTGCATAAGCAAATGTGGTGAAGAAAGCTGATGGTGCTAAATGACACCTAAGCTAAGAGGCAAACCCAGGCAGCTGAGCTTGGAGGCCCTGCCCTCCACCCTCTGCAGTCTCCTGACTTCCTGCTTCTATTGTTCATCATGATGATCCAAGACAAAAGGATTTGGGTGGGAATTTTTTTCCCTCAGCAGTACCCTGATAAAGTTAGAACACTGTAGGCCAACACTTCCAATCAATGGAAGAATTGATGGAAATTGGGTATTTTTCTTTGTTTCGCTCAAGACTTCAGGAACTCAGAGACATAGCAGGAGGCATGTGCTCTAACTTTCTAGAACCTGAAAGCTCATTCCGTAAGGATTTATTGTAAAGTCTAAAATCCCAAATGTTTCCCTTAACATCTCTGAGCCTCACAGGACCCCAAAGCTCTAATGAAGGAGTTTTCCTGGTCTCACCCCACGAGCAGGAAAAGCTCCCCACTGGTCAGTTCCCCAATCAGCCGGGCCAGGAACAAGGCTCTACCCAGGGCTCAGTCGAACAGGTTTGCTTCCTTTCCAGCCTGTACAATTATTTAAGCCAATCACATTTTACCCTGGAGCCAGCATCATGCACCTCCGTTACTGCACACGCCACTCCCCACAGCCTCTCTGGTGCATTCTGATAAGTATACGGCCTGCGGTGATGTCCTCGATCCCAGGGCTGTGAAGGTACTTACCAAGGAATGCTGTGGACCTTATCTGTCCAGCATCAGGGGTGTGTTCATCCGTCTCACACTAGTTAGGGTGGGCCCTGGTTACACATGGGGCTGCCAATTGCAAGGGAGAAAGACGGAGCTTTCTACTCCCATAAAGAGCCACGGTCTCAGAAACACTCAGAGGTGTGTCCACCCTGTCCCACAGGGTTGCCAAGAGTTGTGGCAAAGAGTTGGCATCAACTCAATGGCAGTGAGTTTTGGTTTGGTTTGGTATGAGGGGAAGTGATGGGGTTTTTTTTATTCCCATAAAGAATTATAGCCTTGAAAACCCACAGGAGCCTTTCCACCCTGGCCAATCCGGTTGCTGTGAGTTTGCATTGACTCGAGGCAGTGAGTGATGAGGGGAGATGGTCAGAACAAGTACCGTATATACTCGTGGATGAGCTCAGTTTTTCAGCACATTTTTATGCTGAAAAAGTCCCCCTTGGCTTATACTTGGGTGAGGGTCCCACTTACCTGTTCTCCGATGCAGTGGGTGTTCTCCAGTCTCTCTTGCTCATCTGCGGGCGCCTGCAGCCATTGTGGGTGGTCCAATGACTGAGAGAGAGGTGGGGCTCACTGAGCCATTTAACTCTTTTCCCTCCAATCACACTGCCACCTCGTTAATCCCACATGTTCTTATTATCCAGGTTGGCACAATAAACCTACCTATCACATTCTCCATCCTTTAGAAATAAACAATGACCTCTAGGGGCAGTCCCTCAGCTGTGGGTTCAGGCCCTATCTGACCAGGAATGCTTCCCTCCCTGCAGACCATCTCCTTGAATAGATCAACCAGCTTCCCACACAGCAGCGACACTCCCATTTAATTTCCTTTCTGAATATTGTGCACACATACACACATACATGCACACCAATGAAAGGCCTCGCTATTTAAGAACTAAATATAGAACTGATTGCTGGGTTCTGTGTTTATTCTAATCTGTGCAGGTTCATAAAGTCCACTTTAGACAAAAAATAAGGCTGACTCACATATGTAAAAGAAAATCAGGTCCTATTTACAAGCTCCATAAAACCTGCTGCAAACACTTAGGTAGAATGATACAGCAAAGACCTTAACAGCTCTACCCAGACGTCTCACTAGCCGTGGTCTGGGGGAGGTTTAGAGAGGGCTGAAAACTAAGAAAGCATAATAAGGTCTCAAGTAATCTATAAGGGTAATATATTTTAATTACTAAGTGAACAGGGAAATCTGAGATAATTATATTCAAATGGATTTCCCTTTGTTTGCAAAAGCATTGCAGAATGCACCTGAAATGGGGCTGATGACATATCAGAGGGCCAGATTTGGGAGCACATGTGCATGCACATGTACACGCACACGCACACACACCACGGGGAGGGGAGGGGATCCCTTTCCTCCTGATGAGATCCAGCAACTATCGACCTTCTTGGAGCACATGCATTGTCGGTGCACCGTTGGTGTTCTCAGGTCCATAATGCATTCAAGCAGAAGCTGTGGCACCTGCCATGCCCTTTCTTCACCCTGCTCCATACTGTGCACGGAGGGCAAGGTAAGAGCAGCAAGGTGGCCCCTGCTCTCCAGAACTTACCACAGGCAGGCCAACCGAAACCTGTACATCAGTGTTCATTGCAGTACTTTTCACAGCGCCTGAAAGGAGGGTGAAACAACCAAAACATGTATCAGCCGATGGATCAACGTGAAGCACATCCCACTGTGCAAAAATGAAGTCCATTGCAAAGGAACAAACACTGTAGACTCTCACGTCTATGAAATATGAAAATAGATCAACACCAAAGACGATGACCAGGGGTGAGCAATGGGGAACTGGCAGAGTTCATGCTTTAGGGTAATGGCAGGGGAATGCTTTGGGAAATGAGGGTGAGCATGGTTACACAACCGGAAAACTGTAATCAATGCCATAGAATCGTGCACATCACAATTAATGAGGTTGCAAGCGTTGTGGTGCATATTTTGACCCCAATTTAAATATATATATACATAGATATGTACACACACATACAAAGCCATGAACTTCTGTGGATTATGCTGAAACGATGCTCTAATGGTGATCTCCTTGTGGAGGGCACTGAAGACCACCCTGAAAGTCTGAGAAGAAAGGGGAGGGGTAGTGAGAAAAAACCCAGCAGCAGGGAGCACAGGTGGCTCTATCCTTTCCTCCTGCTCTCAGATCTCCTGGTCTCACTCACTGTTCCTACAATCAGGTGTCTGTGGAATGGGAGGGTGCTCTTGATTTGAAAATGACACCCTCCTGCAAAGAAATTAAGACCCTACTCCTTGCCATCAACTCAATTCCAACTCGCGATGGCCCCAGGTATCAGAGATTAGAACGGTGTCGCTTCCTGGAATGTCAGCATTACAAAAGCACATCACTAGGTCTTCCTTCCGTGGCACTGCTGGGTGGGTGGTATCCACCAACTTCATTAGTATTAGTTGAGGGCAAACCAGTTCTATCACCTTAGGAATTAAGGGATGTGTCCAAATGCAAAAACCATGAAAGGTCACTCCCATTCCTGGTTCCCAGGGTGTGAGGCACTGCCCCTAGGCTTCCTTGCCCCATTGCCTGTGCCCACAGGCAGCTGGAGCCTGGAAGGTTCAGGTTGAGTGGACTTTGAGGTTGGTCCCCTGAATCCCATTTGTGTTCGTCCAGGTAGACTAGAGAAACATATCCAGGGAGACTTATATGTATCTAAGAAAGAGCTTTCTATAAGAGTAATTGTATATTAAGAAAGCATCCCAGCCCAGTCCAGATCAAGTCCATAAGCCCAATTTTAGCCCATATGTTCAATGCCAGTCTATAAATTCCTCTTCAGACTCATGAAATATATGTAATGACACTGAATAGCAGGAAGATCACAGGCCAATGGGTGGAAAGTCTTGTGGATCCAGTGGCAGTAGAAGTAGCTCAGTGCTGGTGTGGGTCTCCAGGTGGATCCTCCAGCTCCAGGGCTCTAGCCGTATCAGGGTAGCTCCATTAGGCTCGTCATCAGTAATGTCTTACAGGGAGTGAGTGCATCTGGGCTCCCGTGAGCTATTTATTTCTGTGGCGCCTCCCAATGCGGTCATCAGGCTGTGACTTGATTGACAGGCAAGACTCCACCCTTCACAAATTGACACCAGATTATGTAACTACAACCAACCAAACGCACTGCCACCAAGTCAATGCTGACTCATAGTGACCCTCTATGGGTTTCCAAGACTATAACTGTTTATGGCAGTAGAAAGCTTAGTCTTTCTCCCTCGGAGGTACTGGTGGTTTCCTACTGCTGACCAGACAGATCACAGCCCAACTCGGAGCCACTATGCCACCCAGCTCCAGCTCCTCCCCTTGATGGGAGAGCTCACTAAGCGCAGACAAACCCACTGAAATAGGGCCACTTTCCATAAAGGGATAATTTACACAGATTACCATGGGAAGGCTGGGTGTGTGTGAGTGTGTGTGTGTGTGTGTGTGTGTGTGTGTGTGTGTGTAATCTCATTCTTTCTGATTCTCTAGGGAACCCTGACTAAAGCGGCCACTCATATTATAGATGATGAAGTCAGTATTTGAGCCCAGCCATTTAATCCCCATCTTATCTTGCCCACCTTCTGAAACCATTTGAATGTATCCGAGGCTATTGCTCATAATATCCTCCTGGAGAGGATAAAAAATAAATATAGCCATCGCTTTTATTCAATGTCTAATTAATATTTCTGGTCGAAAATAAAGAACATTGTGTAAAACTGACGATGTCTAAAACTGCACACAATACATTTTGTGGATCATTGAAAATTGGCTGAAGAATCATATCTCCTAGATAAAATGATGATTTTTCAAAAGCAGCTCTGAGAAACGGGACCCGAAGAGACCAGTGTCACATCAAAGCCAATGATGGATAGAGCCCAAACTGGCCGAGGGATGAGCCATTTGTTTTTGTTTTTAAATACATATGGAAAATAATTTCCCAAAATGAAAATGAAAATAATTGGAACTGTTTCCAAATCCTCCAGATAGTTAAACACACATGCGTGCGCGCGCACACACAAATAAATAAATTAGACATGAAATTGACTAAATCATTTTGCTTTGGAAAACTCTTTGGAGGGGAGCAAAACAGTAATGTTTTATAATTCCAATAACAATTATCTTATTTATAAATGTGAAATCAAAAGGCCATTGGGACCCAGAACAAACGTTCGCCAGGTCAAACTGAGCTGTTATTTATGAATGCTGCCTGTCACCTTAAACCCTAGATTGTCTCTCGCAGCGAGGGTGAGTGTCATCGTAGCCGTGACATAGCATAGTGTGGCAGTGTGTGTGTATGGGGTGTTATGGCTTGTCCCCCCATTCCTCCAGTAACGGTGTGCCGCTACTCCCTTCAGGGGGATGCCAGCTGAGAATTGTTGCTGAACTGACGACTGAAAAAGCACTGAAAAGCAGCCTTGTCAACATTGCGCCTACTCTACGTATGGTGTGTGTCTTTCTAAGCCCCTCGCCACCCTGGATATTCGAGTATCTGGAAATTGTTCCTCATGCCCTGCCCTCACCCTGTCATCATCATCTCTCATCTGAACCACCCACTGAGGTCCTCACCAGACAGCCCAGTTCCAATCTTGCCTTTGTACCATCAGTCATCACCTGGCTCCTGGAAAGATCACGCCACAGCAAAGGTCAAAGGGTGCCATCCGCCTGCTGAAAGTCACTCAGTGGCTCCCTGTGGCACTTAAAATGAAGTATAAACTCCTAATCCTGGTTTGTGAGACCCTTTATTGTCTGGCCCCTGCCAGCTTCACGAAACAGACCTTGTACCCCTCTCCCATCTCTTACCTCACCCCTGCCCAGCACTTCTCTCCAGTCCGGCTCATTCCCAACTCCCAGCATTGACCTGGGCAGTTCCCTGGGCTTAGACCACTCTGTTCCCTGGTCTTTCCCTGGTTGGCTCCTTGAATGTCATGTCCCTGGAGAGACCTTTTTTCTCTTTCTTTTCAAAACACGATATTGTGCTCCAGGGGAAAGTTTACATTTTCACCTAGCACATTCGTTTTCTGATCGGTAGGTCATTCAAGACTTGTTCAGTAGCATTGATTACCAGGCACTCACAGTGTCAGCAGCCTTCTATTTTTTCTCGGGGCCCCTCATTTCCATTCATCTGGTGGCCCTGTTTCTCCCTGTGTTCTCATTGGTTTGGGGGAAATGGCACCCTTTTGGCTTCGGAAAGTGGATCGTTCTACGGACGATAGTCTTCACAGGTGGGATGGTTGGGTCTCTGGGCCTACATGAATTGGCTGAAAGACGGTGTTTAGGAGGGTCTTGAGTTCCAAGTTAGAAGGTTGTCTCGGGCAGTAGTCTTTGGGGTATGTCTAATCTCTTTCAGACCAGTAAATCTGTTTTCTTTGATTTTTAATTTGGATTTCATTCTACATCCGTTAACTGTCCTAACCAGGACCTTCTATTGAGGACTTGGTCGGGGTGCTTGGTGGTTGCACTGGGCACCATCTAGTTTTTTCTGGTCTCAGGTTAGTGAGGCTCTGGGTCATGTCGACCATCAGTCCTTTGTACTTGTAGCCTCCTTGGGCCTTTGTTTGCTGTGTTGGAGAGGGCTTTACTGACCCCATTCCCACTCCTACACACAGAATCATAGAGACCACAGACTTAGTAGGACCGTATTCTATTTTAATTCCCTGCATGGCCCGACATCTCGGGCTTCTGTTTTCTCTTCTGTATTTGTTCATCAGACTCTCGCCTGATCTCCCATTACAATGTTAAGCTCCATAAGAGCAAGGGCTTATTTTATCTTGTTTGTGATATAGAAGCACCCAATAAATATTTACGAATGGATAAATGAAAGAGTGAGTACGTGATCCAATAAAGTATCCTAAGGCAGAAGTTGTAGGAGACAGAGTACTGGGAATACCAAAGCAAAATGAGACAGGATAGCTCTCTTTTCCAAATCCAAGATTCTCTTTGGATCTCAACCCCTCTCTCCTTTCCCTCTGAGGAAACAACCGCAAGCCCAGCGGCTTCACTCTGCTCCTGCTGTTGCCAGTTGCCACTGAGTCAGAGTGACCCTGTCCACACAGCAGGAAGCACGTCCCGGTCTGGTGCCATTCCCCTACATTTTCATAAAAGTAACTTACATGTATAGTTAACCTTTTACTCACTTGCAAGATCACTTAATGATACTGTGTTGGGTCTTGTGCCTTTGGAATTCCCCAACTAGAATAATCTCCTTGTAGGCATGGATGGCTTGGGGGGAACTCAATACATATTTCATCAACCCTAGAAGTTAAAGGTTGGAAGTGATCATAGAGTCATGTTTCTGAAATTCCCATGGTGCAATCAAGAGAGCTGAGATGTGAGATTGCCCAAATATTACATGGAACTGATCCTGAGGGCCTGGGTTTCCTGTGTCCCAGGTCTGTAGTTTTTCTTTAACGTCAGTGAGAGAACCAGGATTGGAACCGGAGCCTCGCTGATCCCAGAAGCCTGTGCTCTTTCCACAAAACCAGAAAATCTGTGGAATGTGACAGCAGGAAAAGAGCTATCTGTCTTATTCTTCAAAGTCTCAGGAGGCCCTGTGAGCCTCGTGGAGTGAACAGGGAGGACAGGAGTTCTGAATGGCTCACTCCGGCCTGCAAAAAGCAGGTACCTCCTACAGCCTCAGCCTTATGCCAGAGATCTGAGAATGCCACGCTGGGTCAGTTTATCCTAGGACATTGCCACTTATTACATCCCATCAGATGGCAAAGGGTGGAGCAGACAACTTATTTTTCCCTTTAATCAATCCATAAACATGGGAAAGCACAAGGTAGTCCACCAGGACAGTTGGACAACAACAAAAAAAGGAAGATCGAGATGAAGCCTTTACAATCTAGGCCTAGCGCACCCCTCCCAAACTGCTCCCATCTTTCGATGAGTTCAGAAAGAACATTTGCTGAGCTATCGATCCCCTTTCCTCCTGGGTGAGAACAGCTTCCTCCCCAGCCCTGGGCACAGTCACCCCCCAGCAGGCTCACTCTGGTTCCTGCCCCATCAGGTTCCTGTGGCTGGCTTTGGTTTTTTAAGCTACAGGAGTTCTCAATTAGCCTCTCTCCTCCACCATCTGCTTATGGAATGATGGTATTCACAATACACCTCACCAGAGGGTCTCTCTCTCTCTTCATTCAAACATGGAAAAAAGGAGGGACCCTCGCCTGCCACCCAAGCAAGAGAGACCACAGGTGAGGGAGAGAGATGGCCCAATCACCTGGCCCCGGCCTCCTGAGTCCTTCTCTAGCGGAGTTCTGGCCTGGCAAAGCCAATGCCACCCGCTCCCCTCTCTGAATCTGAACTTGAGCCAGAGCTCTGGCAGGAGCAATGGCAGCTTTGCCTGTGGGCAGTGAGATTGGCAGCGTAGATGGTGCCAATTTGCTTGCTGAGCCCAACATTTGAGCCATGTTTCCCCATAGGGGTTCTCCATAACACTTCATTACCAGTATTTCTTGAAAAGGACCATTGATCAAACAAAGTAAGTCATTCTACTTCTAGGGGGTTACCCAAGTAAAATGGGGATATATGTCCACACAGCCCGTGGGATGTATATTTGCAGCAGCTTTATTCTGAATTGCCAAATACCGGAACCACCCAAACCCCTATCAGCTAGTCAGGGTATCAGAAAGTAACACATCTTTACAATGGGACCCTGATCAGTCACACAAGAGGACCAGACTATGGGGACACACAGCCCGGCTGAACCTCGGGAGCCAAACAAAACACCTTGTGCTGAGTAAACAAAGTCAGAGGCACAAAAGACTCTTTACTGTACGGTTCCCTGTGTGTGAGATTCTAGAAAGGTAAAATGATAATTCTTGAAAACAGGTCAAGGACCACCTGTGCGGAGAGCTGGAAGACAGGATTGGCTACAAAGGAACACAGGAAGTTCGGGGGACGACTTATGTGAATGCATTCATCAAGACTCATGAATTGCACCCTTTAAAGGGAAACTATTGTATGTCACCCACACTCCAATAAAATTATTGGTAATGAACAGGTTTTTATTAAAAGCCACCAGATTTTTTAGGGCCTTTAATATGCTGCTGTGTATTTTGAATCTTCAAGACAGTGCGACAGTGTGCAAGGTTTCCCCACCTCACTTGACCTTGACTTTTTAAAACAATTCTGCAGAAGCTGATTAAAATCTTGAGAAAACAGATAGAGAACATGGAACGAGAGGATCTCCCATCTGGATAAAGCCTCCCCCCCCTCCTCGTCTATTAAAACTCAAGCACAAGCAAGAAAAGAAGTCCAGGCAGTGTGACCTCTGAGTGGGAATCGCTGAGTAAGTTATTTTTTTTGGTTGGAGGGCCAGGTGTCAGCATGAGGACACTGCTTATGAAAGGGGCTGTTGGGAAGTGAAGCAAGTGCTGGCACCTGACTGGGCTACCTGTATGAAGTGGCAGCTTGTTCATGCACCCAGCTCATCACCATTCACCCTACAAGGCACTCAGCTAAGTGCTGGGGACATGAGCTGCACACCATTCCTTCTCAATGGACTCCAAGCCTGCTCCCTCCTTCCCAAGAACTGTCGGATTTGCGGGTCCATTTCCCATTCCCTCCTTTATGATTTTCTTCTCTCATAGCTCATTGCCTCCCCCTGGATGATGAAGTCAGGTGCACTTCTGCTTACATCCAGGACCATGGTCGCAGTCTCCCCAGAACCCTCCTTGGGCTCTCTGATTAGCAAAATGGACTTTTCACTAACCCGGGACTTCTGCCCAGAACAGCAAAAAAGAGCGTGATCTACCTCCTTGCATCTCAAACATGCCCACCATGGGCCTGCCTAGCTCTTCAAGTCATGGTGAAACCAGGCAAGAAAGAGCACTATGGATCTGCTGTGTGGAATGCGCCTGTTTTGTTAAGTGGCTAGAGCCCTGGTCCAACCAGTTCTGCTCTGACTGCATCTCTTATGTCTCCCTGCCAAGACCACCTGGCACCTTTCCAGAAACAGCTGTCTCCAGAGAATCAGGGCAGAGGTCCAAGATTGGGACCCCAGTCTATCTGATTCCAGACATCAAGCTCTTAATTGCTGTCCTAGGCTGGAAATGTTTCTTCCTTCTCTCATGAAGGAGGCAGATCCAGAAGGGTAACAGGCTCTCTGGACCTCCTAGTGTGCAGTTGTATCTGCATTCCATGCACCCGGCCCAGCATCCTTCCACAAAGACACCTAAGCCCCAAGGCTTAGAAATAAAAGTGCCCAGGAGACTGAGCTGGAATTGGTAGCACATAGCCACCTTCTCTCTCCAGCTGCACCCTTACCCTCTGCCCGGCTTCTCAAGGAGTGTCTTTAGAGAGGGCAACCAGAGGCTCAGAATGTTTTCTGAGACACTTAATATTTAATGAAGCTTTGTTAGGTTGTTTGGACCCATCAAAGGAGCCCCGGGTGACTGAATGTTGTTCTAACAGCCATATCAAAAGTGGGGGGCATTGATGAACTGTACTTTATTTTCTTACTGTTAGGAAGTTCGAAGGCAGAATTCAGTGCACTGGTACTGTAGGAAGGCTCGGTCGCACTGTCTTCCCTGGGGGATGTCTTTTATCTCTTTTCAACCTCTATTCCTAGATTTCTTGGAGGAGAGCCCTGGTGGTGTTGTGGGTTACTCACTGGGCTGCTAACCACAAGGTCAGCAGTTCAAAACCACCAGCCACCCACAGAAGAATGATGAGGTTTCCTGCTCACAAAAAGAGTTCAAGTCTCAGAAACCCACAGGGGCCATTCTAGCCTGTCCTGTACGGTTGCTGTGGGTCAGAATCAACTCAGTAGCAATGAACTTGGTGGTTCCATGGCAGTATCTTTCCTCTTGTCTGTGATTGCTTGGTGATTAGTCTGCTTTTGGTTTATATATTTCAAAAGAAATAGGTGAATCAAAATGCACCCTAATCTAATACAGCCTTATTAACATAACATAGAGTGGACCTTAATGACATTGAGTAAAGGTTTTTAGAATCATCATTTGTTGATATCGAACAAGTCAAAATGAGAAGCAGCAGCAAACACCCATTCATAACGGAAACTATGAAGTATGGACCAAGAACAATTGGAAGTTGTCCAAAGGAAATGGAATGCTAGGAAATCAATATTCCCAGCACGGTTGCTATTGCCAGGTGCTGTCAAGTCAGTTCCAACTGAACTACAGAAGGGCACACCCCCTGTTCTTGCACCGTCTTCACAATGGTTAGGCTGAGAACGCATTGCTGCAGCCCCTTTGTGGGCCCACCATCTTGAGCTCCTCCCTCTTTTATTTTACTAAGCATGGCATTCCCTGCAACTGGTCTCTCCTAATAACATGTCCAAAGTGGGTGAGATGAAGTCTTATCACCCTGTTGCATAAGAAGCATTCTGGTGGTCCCTCTTCCCAAACAGTTGGGTTCATTCTTCTGGTAGTCCACAGCACTTTGCTATTCTTCACCGTGACCACCATTCAAATTGTACCAATTCACCTCCTTCTTCTCTAATCACGGTTAAACTTTCACATGCATATGAAACAGGTGAGAATAATATTCTTTGCCATGACCACGATTCAAATTGCACCAATTCACCTCCTTCTCTAACCGCAGTTCAACTTTCACATGCATATGAAATGGGTGAAAATAGCACTGCTTTGTCCAGGTGCATCTTCATCCTCAAAGAGGCACCCTTTGCTCTTCAACATGTTACAGAGGGCTTGTGGAGCAGGTGAAGCTCCACATTGCATTCATTGTGCCATTGGATTTTTTTGATGGCTGCTTCCCTGAGCATTGATTGTAGATCCAAGAAAAATGAGATCTCTTACAATGTCAATCTTTTCTTCAGCATTAGTAAGCTGAAATGGACTGGTATAAATAAGAGAGTCCACTGTGCTAGGAATGATGAATTGAAAAGAAATAATGGTGTCTTTATTGACAAAAAGAATGTTTCAGAATCTGTTCTGATATACAACACTGTCCGTGATAGTATACTATCCGCGTGCATACCAGGAAGGCCCATTAACATGACTATTATTCAAAATCACATAACAACCACTAATGCCAAAGAACAAATTTCTAAGTCTGAAATGGATCACTCAATCTAAAGGCATTGATTATTGCTGCTGATTGGAATGCAAAAGTTGGGAACAAAAAGGATCGGTAGTTGAAGAGAACAGGATACATTTTGCATTTTGTATTTGTGAACCTAGCCATAAAGAGCACACAAGAATCAAATCAACTACCTGTGTGGAAAAAGATGATGGAAGAGTTCTGTGTCATCGGTGAGAATCAGAACAGGGACCGACTTTGGAGCAGACCGTCAATGGCTCATAGGAGGTTCAAGTTGAATGGAAGACACATGTTAAAAGGCTGTGAGAGCTAAAGTACAACCATGAGTATATACCACCTGAATTTAGAAAACAGCTCAATTTTTATGCTCAGCAAACAATCTGAGAAGCTGGATCTATCAAGAAGGATGTGGAACCACAGGATTGGAGGAAGACTCATTCACAACTGGTGATCCACAGAAAATCCTCCTGAAAGGGAAGAGGACTTGAAGGACTTCGTGATTAAGCTTAGAGACTTTGGGAAGAATTACATCTCAACTTAGAGAATACAAAAATATTCTCAAGTGGACCAGTAAGAAACATCATGAAGTTGCTAAGGATTTCATCTTCCTGGATCCACAATCAACATCCATAAGAGCCGCAGTCAAGAAACCATTGACATACTGCTTTGGGCATATCTGCTTCAAAGGAACTCTTTTAGGTGTTAAAAAGCAGAGGTGTCACCTTGAGCACTACCTGACGTGAGCCATGGCATTTCAATCACCTCATATGCACACAACAGCTGGACAATCAATAAGAAAGATCAGAAAATAGATGCACTTAAATTATGATGTTGCTCATCAATATTGAATATACCATGGACTTTAGAAAAACAAACAAATCTGTACTGGAAGAAGTACAGCCAGAATGGTTCTTAGAGATGGAGATGGCAATACTCCATATCATGAACGTTGTACATGCTATATATCAGGAGGAAACTGAAAGGGGGACATCACGTTTGGTAGGATGTCAGCGACAGAGGAGCACCTTCAGTGGAATGAAGAACTCCAATGGCTGCAACCATTGGCTCAAACATAGCAATATAGGAAGGAGGACACATGACCAGGCGATGCCTTTTTCTGTTACACATAGGAGTCAGCACTAAGAGCAACAATAGCAACATAACAAAGAAGTCTCTTCCCAAATGGGATTACAACCACAGGGATCGAGGTTCTAACTTCCCACACATACTTTGAGGGAACAAAATGCGACACAGACTCCACCTCCCTCAGAGATGATTAAATGCTGTTACGTTGATAACAAGTCGTAGCGACCCCGTACAACAAGAGTAAAACTTTCTTATGGGGTTTTGATGCTCAAGTCTTTGGCCCATGAAGCTGAGAGGTAGGTTTGAACTGCCATCTTTTGGGTCATCAGCAAAATACTTTGCTGTTTGCAGAGTCACTGGGTTCCTCCCTCCCTCCCTCTGTAGATTCAAAATAGTCCAACTAAGTTCCCTTTCCCTGAGGCTGCCGGGCCCTGAACACTTAACCTAGGCTCAACTGTGAGATGGTCTCCTCCCAGACTGACAGAGGAACTGGCATCACCCAGAATCAGGGATGGCAGAGCACTGGGCAGCAGCAGTGGTGGTGGTGGTGGAGGACCCTGGTATCCTGGGTCCACCAGTGGCAGCCATGTCCACATGGTGCTAGGACTCCGGCAGCAATCAGCCTTCTGATTTCCCTAGAGTCTGTCTGGTTTCCAGGGCTGATTTTGAAGCCTGCCTGCAACTCTTTCCCCAACATCCCTTTCATAACTTCCATTGTTACAGAAAATGCTGTCTGATACGCCCTCCCTGAGCAAGACACACATCTTCTACATACCAACAGTTCTCTATTTTTATCTCAAGACCCTTTTATACCCTTAAACATGAAGGGCTCCAAAAGGGATTCATTTATGTGAGTTCTTTTTGGTATTTATCATATTAGGTATTAAAATGGACTTTCAAAAATCTGCCATTGAGCTGATTCTGACTCATAGTCATGATCCTATAGGAGACAGCAAAATTATCCCTATGAGTTTCCAAGGCTGTATATTTATACAGATGCAGAAAGCCTCATCTTTTCCCCATGAATCTACTGATGGACTCAAACTGCTGACCTTGTTAGTCCAACTTATAGCTCACTACACCACCAGGGTTTTTTAAAAAGCAGACTCATTTTAAGTAACATTTAGGTATTTTATTTTAAAAATGAGCTCATTACACCTTAACAAAAAGGTAGAGCCTGTTGATATTTATTACATTTTAATGGAAAATATCGGTCTTTAAAAAAAACAGTGAGAAGATGGGTGGTAGTTGGTACATTTGCACAAATCTTTAAAGGCTGGCATGTAGATGACAGCTGCAGCCTGTACAGTCAATCTGCTGGGACATACACATCGTGCAGCCTCTCACTGCACACTCCTGGCAGGATATGAAAAAAAGGCAAACTGTGTCCTGACATTATTGCTGAAATAAATCTTGGAATGGCAGGGTCTGCCAGGGTCTCTGAAACCACAGGAAATCCCAGACCACCATCTGAGAACTGCTACTCAACCTCCCAATCTTCCTGGTAGGATTGAGAAGCTTGCTAAAGATTCACATGTGCTCTTATAGGGAGACAGATGGTGCTGGGGGAGTGGAAATAGCGGTATTGAATCAGCTAGAGCAGCAGTTCTTAATCTGTGGGTCATGACCCTTTGGTGGTCGTATGGCCCTTTCACAAGGGTCGCCTAAGACTATCAGAAAACACTTATTTCTGATGGTCTTAGGAATTGAGACACCACTCCTCTATTCATCTCCAGGGGTCCACCCACAAGCAGATATGCCCATACAAGAACCTGGTGTGATGACATCATCAAACCAACCCCATCACATACACCCCGTACAAATACAGGTGTATGTGACAGGGTTGGCATCCTAATGTACTTATGTGGACCAGTCATACATGTAGAGAGCAGCTACTGTGTAGAAAGAAACTGCTGTGTTAAAAGCAGCTACTTTGTGCTAAAGCAGCTACTGCTTTGAAAGCAGCAGTAGTGGAGGTAAAATGATACTTCATGAATTATAATTACTGGGTAAATGTAAAATCATCAACTACTGCAATACACACACACACATACACACACCATGGGAACTTAATCTGTATGCTGATTGGTCTTTTTATATTTAGCTGTGGTTGATGTGAATACTGCCCCCTTGTGATAGTAACAGGTATATAAAAAACAGAATGGTAAATCAGGAAACTTTAATGAACTGTATTGACTGAACTATGCCATGTATCATCTTTTGAATTATTAAACTATTGTTATATATTATTTGAATTAGCAAAGCATCCATGACAATGGATTATGTAGAGAAGAACGTTAAGAAAAGATAATATAGTGAGGATTTTTTATAGTATGATTTTACCTCAAAATTACAGCAGGAGTTGAGAAAATTCAATGTGTTATTTGTTGTGAAGTTCTGTCAGCCAAATCTATGAAGTCAAACAAACTAAAACGTCATTTTGATAGCAAGTATTTGCATTTTGCCAGCAAGGATGAGGAAATTAGTTTATTGTGCCAGCCTGGCCGATAAACACGTGGGATTAATTGAAGGGCGGAGAGATGAATGGCTCAACGAGCCTCGCCTTTTTTGTCTCTCGCTCTTTGATCATCAGACCAGTGTGTGGCTGCCTTGCTTGTTCTGTGCCTCAATTTACAAGCTACTCTACCTGTGGGACACCTAACCAGTAGACTATGCCGCTATAATTTGAGGTTCCTTCAAGACCTGCTTCGGCACACAATTGGAATTTACATCTCTTGAGCAGGGGACTGAATGTTGGTGACCTGGCTGACTGTTGGTGACCTGGCTGACTGTTGGTGACCTGCCTTGCTGTTTGCTGCCTGTGCTCAGATAGCCGGAATTCTCTCTACTGAGGACGACCTGGTGGCCCTCAAGACTTGAAGGACTGCCCAGTATCACACAACTCTCTCATGGGAGTGAGATGCCCTGAGCCATTTGTACTGCTTTATAATTTAACTGTTCATTTCTTGTGTTACATATCTATCTGTATATATATATAATTATATATATATATATATATAATATTATTATCAATCTGGTTTTGTCTCTCTAGAGAACCCTAACACAAAGGTAACCAACTATTTTAGAAGCAAAGCTGATGGACTCAAGAAAGCCAGACTTGACCCTGGTAGCGAGGACCAGAAACAAAACGTAGCAGCCGTTGGAGCTTCATATTTGGCGGCACTCAGAATCACAAGAGCTATGAAGCCTCACATCATTGCTGAGGATTTACTGTTACCAGCGACCAAAGACATTGTTCAAGTTATGATCGGAGATGAATCTGTTACAAAATTGAGTCCATTTCCTTATCTAACGACACTGTACGCAGAATAGATGACGTGTCTGCTGAGATTCTTGATCAGGTATTCCAGGAAATTAAATCTGCTCCACTTCCAGTATTTAGCATCCAGCTTGATGAATCTACAGACATTGCAAACTGTTCATGGCTACTGGTGTATGTGAGGTATATTAATGATGGCGACTTTAAAGATGGGTTTCCTTTTTGCAAGCCTCTTGAAAGGACAACTACTGCATGTGATGTATTTGACACAGTTGGTTCATTTTTGAAAGAGCATACGATCTCTTGGGAAAAGGTTTGTGCTGTTTGCACAGATTGTGCTTTAGCTATGCTAGGATGTTGCTCCTGAATTTCAATGTTTGGTACTGAATGAGTCACCAAAAATAATCAGAACTCACTGTATGATTCATCGGCAAATATTAGCAATGAAGACGCTGCCACAAAAGTTACAAGGAATAACGAAAAGCGTCATAAGTTCCATCAATTTTGTCAAGGTGAGCACTTTAAACAGTTAACTGTTTTTGTAACTGTGCAACGAATTGGGTGCACCGAATAATGCTCTGCTATTTCACACTGAAGTGAGATGGTTGTCGAGAAGAAAAGTTTTAAAACTTGTTTTTTAGCTTCCTGATGAACTCAAAAAGTTTTTTCAATCAAAAAGCAAGACCACCACAGTTCAAAGCACTTTTCAGCAGTAAAAATGAACTTCAGAAAATAGCTTACCTTGTTGACATCTTTGCCATCTTGAATGAGTTACATTTATCATCACAAGAACCAAATGCAACATGCCTCGATTTGTCTGAAAAGATCCGATCATTCCAAATGAAACTTCAACTTTAGCAAAAGTATTGGATGAAAATAAAATTTACACGTTGCCTGCCTTATCAGCTTTCTTTGAAGAACATGATGTTGAACCAGATAAAAGGATTGTGATGATAATTTCTTTGAAAGAACACTAGCACATGCTTGCAGATGAAATTTCATCATACTTTTCAAATCTACCTGACACCCTATTTGCACTTGTCAGAAGCCCACTCACAGTCAAAGTTGAAGATGCTCCTGAGACAGCACAAGAGTTCATTGAATTTATTAACAGCGATGCAGTGAGAACAGATTTCTCTACAATGCCAGTTACAAAATTCTGGATCAAGTGTTTGCAGTCATATCCTGTTCTGTCTGAGACTGTGCTGTGCCTTCTTCTTCCATTTCCAACGACATATCTTTGTGAAACAGGGTTTTCCAGCTTGTTGCTTATCAAGTCTAACTATAGAAGTAGACGTGTGGAAGATAACCTTCATTGTATTCTTGCAGACTGCCCAGAGAATTTCTGATCTGGTGAGAAAGAAGCTATCTCAACCTTCGCACTGACATTGGCTTTTTATGCATACTGTTGTGAAAATGTAGCAATGTAGTTTACTGTTGTTCTATTAAAATGGTTACCCATGCTACACCAAGCTTCACGACAAAATTCCATTTATTTGTAATTAGATATAAATATTTCACAATGTATAATTACATATTGTTTTTGTGATGAATCACTATGCTTTAATTATGTTCAATTTGTAACAATAAAAACAAATCCTGCATATCAGATATTTACATGATGATTCATAACAGTAGCAAGATTACAGTTATGAAGTAGCAACAAAAATAATTTTATGGTTGGGGTCACCACAACATAAGGAACTGTATTAAAGGGTCCCAGCATTAGGAAGGTTGAGAACCACTGAGCTATAGTGAAGCAAGGAACATGCCCTACTTCATAAGAATACAAGTTCCATGAAGCCACGGAACAGATCCTAGGTCATTTACAGCTCTATGGCCCGGGCCCCTAGCAAGCATGAAAAAAAAAAAAAAAAAACACCTCAGTGCCCTTGAGTTGATACTGACTCCTAGTGACCCTACAGGACAAGGTAGAACTGCCCTGTGGGTTTCCAAGGGATAACTGTTTTTAGGGGTAGGAAGCCCAGTCTTTCTCCCACAGAGGCTAGTGCTTTTAAACTGGTGACTTTGCCATTAACAACCTAACACATAAAACCCCTACACCACCAGAACTCCCTAGTAAGCATTCAGTGTGTGTTAAATGAATGGATGAGTGCAGTGCATGTACATGTGTGTCTTTAACTCCAAATGCATTGCCATCAGCTTGATTCCAACTCATAGCAACCTTATAGAACAGGTTCAAACTGCCTTTGTGACTTTAGAAAGCCTCATCTCTCTCCCTTGAAGTCGCTAATGGATTTGAACTGCTGACCTTGCAGTTAGCAGCCCAACACATAATCACTGTGCCACCATGACTCCTGAGCATCTTTAAAGGACATATTAAATCATAAAGGTTTAGATGGAGACATACAAAAATGAAGTGTGTAAAAGAGAGATTTTCAAAAAGTGAAGCAAAGCACAAATGCCTAGGTGATAGGTAATTAACCCAATGGTCATCAAGTCAATTCCTCATGAGCTTCAGAGTGGAACTGTTTCAATGACTGTGACCTTTCAGAAATAAACATGGGGGGATTCAAACTGTCAACCTTTTATGCCACCATCTGAGCAACCCAAAGTATTTAACCATACATGCCTTAGGAAAAGTCAACTTCCCAGTGTAACTACTAGAGTGGGAGCACTCAGATCGTTGATTCTCTCATGTCTCATTTGTCTCTACACCATCCATCTCAACCCCACTGCCCTTGAGTGGGTTTCAACTCATAGAGACCCCGTAGGACAGAGAAGACTGCTCCACACTGGGTCCTAGTCTGTGAATCTTTATGAAAGCAGACTGATTTGCCTTTCTCCCTCATGGTAGCTGGTGAGGTTGGAACCATCAACCTTTGGGTCAACACAAAACCCACTTCCCCACCAAGGCCTCCCCAAGGCCTCCCTCTGCAGCTCTAAGCCCCAAACCCACTGCTATCAAATGGATTCCAACTTTAGGGGTCCTGTATAGGCTTTCTGGTGTTTCGTATATCTATGTGAGCAGACAGCCTTATCTTTCTTCCATGGAGTGGCCAATGGGTTTGAACCACTGACTTTCTGGTTAGCATTCCAGAGTGTACCCAACAGTACCAATAAGACCCCTTCTTGTCGATATGTGCTCAGGGTTGTTGAGTAAATGATCCTGGAGGGGTGGAGAGACAACGTGCCTTTCAAGCAGTGTGCATATCTCTTCTTTATGTCATGTCACTGCAGTTCTTTTCTGAAGAAGCTGCTAAAGGAAGAGTCTTAAAAAGCCACAGAGTCCTTGAAAAAGTTGGGGATTGATGGATGGATTAGTGTAAGAGCTTGCCCATCATTCTCAACTTATTTGTTCACAACAGAATCATTATTCCATGTGATAGCTCACCACCTACCGCAGGTGAAAGTGGAGTTGCTTGAGCTGAGCCCAGAAGTGAAGGCCAAGTTCAGTGCATCCAGCATCCCACTGCTTAAGGCAGCCCTGGTCTTGGGCGCTGTCCGTGGTCCTGGCCCATTCTGGGCCCACTCAGGAAAGGCTAAAGATTATGAGGGCGTTCGTGCCTGCCTCCAGGTACCTACACTTGACCTCACTGGAATCCCTGGGCTCTGTGAGACACCCCCAGCTCCACCCCTATCCTTACACATTCCTCCTTTGTTGCTCAAGCCACTGTAAGGAGGACTTTTGTCCCTTGCCATCAAAATGGTCTTAATATAGTTAGTTGATCTATTGTAGTCGCTGGCACAGGTGCTCCTAAGCCATTACTGCTTCCCAGCATTCTCCAGACAGGCTCTGCTGGGAACCCATGGCGGAGGATGGAATAGCAGTCGGCAATCCAACCTATGACCTTCTAGCTGACCAGCACGCTACCAGCCGCTAGGGCAGGGGCTCTTCACACTAGATGAAATAAAAGCTAACTCCCTGACCTCTCTTTCAGCAAAAGGAAGAGGCACAAAGAAAAAGAAAACATTTGCGGCTTGGATAAGATCTAAATGCAATTATAACTCGGCAGATCTATGAGAAAATTGACAAGAGCCCATCCTTTGCACCAGGCCCACTCAGATTCCATGCCACCAAATTATTTTCTAAAGGGCATTAATAGCAGCAAGCTGATGGCTTTTTGCCCTGAGCAAATGGTGCATTTTAGTGTTTCTTTACACATAGCTCTCAGCCCTAGTGAGGCTGTCTTCTGCGAAGCATTAGCAAACATTTACATTTTAAAACTCAACAGAAGGGTTGTTGTTGAGGGTTTTTTTTTTCTCTCCCCTTCTCCCCCTCTTTCTTCCTCTCTCAATTATATATGCCTGGACAGAAAATCCATATTTCACATGTTAAGTGGTGTGTAGCATTCCATTGCTCACCCCTGGCATGTTGTTCGAAGATTGTAGCACCTGGTTTTCAGGCCTACGAGCAGCTTGATTTTGAAAGGGAAAAGAGGATGCTGTGGTTATCACCAAACAGCAGCGTCTAGGTGGCAAGCAGGCTCTGCTAGTGAGCACAGTGCATTTACAGGCCCCCTCTTCCTTGGCACAGGGGGGAGCTCCAGACCCTTTGGGTGTGTGAGGGTCACAACAGGATCTGCAGATAGATAACAGGCCCTGTGGTTCATTTCTGGTCAAGTCAAAGCCAGGACAGAGAAACCGGGGGTGGTGTGTTAGTCTGGGTTGACTAGAGATACAAATCCAGAGATACTCATATGTGTATAAGAAACAGCTTTATATAAAAGGCAATTATATATTAAGAAAACAGCCCAGTCCAGTTCAAGTCCATAAGTCTGAAATTAAATTAGCCATAAATACAGTGGTGGAAGAATTTTAGTGCTGGTGTGGGTCTCCACATGGCTCCTCCAGCTCCAGGGCTCTGCCTTCATCAGCACAATTCCCTGTGGCTTATAATCAGGCATGTCTTCACAGTGAGAGAGTGTCTGGCCTCCAGTGAGATATTTATCTCAATAGTGTCTCCAAATGAGGTCATCGAGCTGTGACTGGTTGACAGGCTAAACTCCACCCCTTCACTCTCAATAGTCTCAAGTTGACACCAGATTATTTAACTGACACAGGTGGATAAGACTTAGAGTCAATAGGGGCTCATTTTCCATTTGGTTAACTCAAATTGATTGAGTCACAAAATTAACCATCCTGAATGTACAATCATGCAAGAGTGAGGTCTAGGTTTTAGACCATCCTTCAAATACCCCCTTGTGTAACCATGTAAGCATGCAAGTTCTATCATCAGAGGTATAGGTTCAAAGCCCAGCTCAGCCACTTCCTAACAGGGAGACAGAGTACTTTACCTCTCAAAGCTCAGTCTTTCCAGCTGTAAAATGGAACAGTAAGGAAGGCCAATTCACTGGGTTACTGCTTAAAGCAAATGGGATCACCATGCCCTAAGGTTGCCATGGTGCCCGGCCCGTCCTATACACACACCAAGAACTGCTGGCTTTTGTCTTCATGCTTCCAAAAACAAAACAAAGAAAACTCCCCATTCAGACCCGTGCACCATCTTCTCACTGGCTGCCATCAAGGCGATGCCAACCTACAGCCGGAGAGAGGTGGCCCTGTGAGTTTCTGAGACTGCAGCTGTTCACAGAGCAGCTGGTGGTTCTGAACTGATGGCCTTATGGATCACTGTCCAATTTGTAACCACTAGCGCCAGGGCTCCTACTAAGGTTTACCCATTTCCCAAGATGGGGCTGTGGAGCACAGGACCCCGACCCACAATAAACAAACACGCAAGGCCATCAGCCAGAGAAACAGGGCAATCGAAGCAGCCAGTGTTCTAAAACTGAGGGGGGGGGGGAGTGGCGGCGGGTGGCAATCACTGTCACCAAAAATCCTAAGCAAAAGGTGTAGCACTAAACTAGGCATCAATCACTGAGTTTTACCTGTATCGTGGGTGGGTTCCACGCACTGTGAATATGCTGCAGAGTCTCCGAGTGGTGTAAGGGGTTAACTCTCTGGCCGACGAGCTGAAAGACTGGAGGTTCTAGTTTCCCCTGAGGAGCCTTGGGGAATCAATGTCTGGGGATTGACTTCTGGAAAACCAGTCCCAGAAAATCCCGTGGAGCACAGTTCTTCCCTGGATGACCATTAATAAACAGTAAACAACCAAACCCTGAAGGCTATAACCCCACCCCCAAAGTGTTAGGTGAGGAGAAATAAGCAAACAGCGAGCAGTCTCATAAATCTCTAAGAGTTATGATCTACGGAGAATGAGGGCGGCGAATGTGCCTGATAACCTCTTCTCATGGCCTTGAATCAAAAGCTACCTGACATGCTTGCTACGTTACCCTCTTGACTCAGTGTCCTGTGTTTGGGACAGCTGACTATGACCCTTTAAGGCAAACATCCCCCATCCCCTTCCCTCAGGGGAAAGCCACTCTGGAGCCCATTTTTCTCTTCCCTCTCCTTCCTCAAGTGACATTGAGGAGGAGGACCTCACACAGATAGGAACAGCAGCACAGAGGCAGACGCGAACCAGGAAGGAGACCCAGCAGCAATCTTGTTACGGAGCTAGGGGAAAGCTACCAGGAGAACGCGATCCATTTTCCCTAATGTTCACTCGTCCTGACAGCTCATCTCTCCCACACACTCATTCTCCAAATATTTATCTAGCTGGCTTCCTCTCTGGGTACACAGCGGGCCCTCGCTGCTTCTAACAGAGATGACAGTCCCCTGAAAAACACCTTTTGTGGGGATGTTGGCGCCCCTTCCTGTGGGAATGGATGGGACCACAGGGTGGCTAGCCAGAGTCGCCCCTGCCATTTCTTCGGGGCAGGATGCCTCCACTCCCTCTCCATTCTCCTTCTCTGTCCCATGGATGTGGCCCCGATCCAGCCAGCATCGAGGTGATCATAAGGGGGAATGGGGGCACAGCAGAGGACACACAAGACCTTTCACATCCCTCTTAGCTGCCCATGGCTCAGGAGCCCCTACCCAGTTCCTTCACCTTGTCCCCACATTGCACCTTGAACCTCACTTGTAAAGGTTTTGGAAGCTTTGCCGGCTTGGTTATGGCCTATTGAGCACTGTCAGGGCTAAACCCAGTCCAAGTTCTGGTTGTGGATTTTTCTAACGGTCCCTCAGGAATTTGACATACGGCAGTGGATGAATGAAGGGAGAGCCCCTTGGCAGCCCCAGTCGATGGCTGAGATGGCAGATGGCAATTATCCCTCCAGGAGCCAGGCCAGCCTTGGAGCCACAGCACACCAAGGTGGGCCACTGAATGAGCACAGCCCCCCAGGACCAGGCAGGCCCAGGCTCCCACCAAACACTCTCATGTTACCTTCTATCCAGAAGTGACTCACCCAAGAAGCACGGAACGCAGGGCTTCCTTGTGCTTCCTCATGAATCTGTAGCGAGCCAATTCCACATGGGTCTCACCCATCACTGACCTGGGGAGACATGTGTGCAAGTGTTCCCTAGAGAGGAGTAAATAAGCTCAGCTAAGCCTGTGCTTGCTTTGCTGTCTAGATACTCCATCTCTGCCAGGGACTGTGACTTTGAGAAGAGGCTTTGCGTCGGGCGGAAGGCATTGAGGTCTGGGGAGAGGGACAGATGCCAGCTAGGCCTAGAGGCAGAATCTTGATGTGAGGAAAACCATGAAAGTCTTCCAGACATGACAGTACCGCTACCCCGGATGCATTAGGGGTCTTGACGACTCTGGCCAGTGGCAATCAGGAGAAGCTGGGGGACAGGGAACCCTCTGACGACAAGGCAGCAGAGGAACCAGAGCCCAAGAGCAGGCCGTGACCCAGTCAACCCATGAGCAGATAAGCATTTCCTGGGACCTGGTTTAGCCACCTCTAGCCTTCTCCTGAAAGGCATTGTGGTAGCGCAGTGCTTAAGCACTTGGCTGTCAACAGCAAGGTGGGCAGTTTGAACCTGCCAGATGCTCCACAAGGAAACGATGAGGCCGTTCTACCCACCCCATGGACTCACCGTGACATAGGCTTGACTTCAGGGAATGGCACTCTCCCTCCCCAGGAACCCCCCCGCCCCAGTCCGTGTCTATCCAGAACGTGCCTGTGCAAACAGAATAAACCGGGGCCGGGCCGGGTTTTTCAGAAGCAGAAAGAGGCTGGCTTCCTGCACGCCGGCCTTGGGTCTTCTTCCAGCTGGCTCTGCTGAGGCGGCACCGCTTCAGAGCTTTGGCATCTACCTGAGCGCCAAGGCCAGTTCCATCCTCACATCTCCCCACCACCCAAGAGGAGTCCTCAGTCCTTGGAGGCTGTCTTCCTGGTTCCAAGATGAGTCAGTGGACAGTCAATCCTTGGCCTCCTTCCCTCCAGCCAAGTGCGCCTATGTGTTGTATTTTTCTCCCAAGGCCCATCGTCCAAGCAGAGAAAGAAAGGGTCCCATTGCCATTGTAAACAAAAAGGCTGGGAAGCTTCCCCGGATTCCGTCGACCTATCGTCCCCTGGCTGGCTGGTGCCATGGCGAAGGTACTCAGCTGCCAAGTGAAAGCTGGGCAGTTTGAGTCCACCCAGAAACCTCTCAAAAGAAAGGCTTGGGCATCTACTTCCCAAAAACATTGCCCACAGAAAGCGCTGTGGTGTTCTGTTCTCTTCGGACACATGCGGGATTGTCGTGGGTGGGAACGGACTCAATTCCTCCCCTGGACAATGTCTCTATCAAATGAAATGTGATGGATTTATCCTCTGGGCAGCCCTCTGCTCCCTCCAGCCAGGTCTCTCCTCCCAACAAAACCTCATGTCCTCTCACTGTCTTCACGCGACGACCGTGCCTAGGCCCCTGTGTTATCTGACCTCTCCTGCCTTCATTGACCTCTTGCACCTCCGTTGTACAGAACCCAAAGATAGGGAGGCATGGCAGCCATCTCTGAATCCCAGGGGCCAGTCCTGCGATCCCTGTTTTCTGCTCACAGGTAAAGACCCCCACCAGATGCCACAATTCTGGTTTGTGAGCATGCCAATTGGTCCAGCATTCGGTGTCACTGAGGAATCCTGTGTCAGGCTCTCAGCAGGTCAGGCCAGGTGAGGATGAACAAGATCCTGAGATCGTCCTATCAGACACACCTGAGATTCACATGCAAGTTTGACAGTTCAAATCCAAGGCTGCTCTGAGGAAACAAGATGAGACGTTCAGCTTCTGTAAATATCACAGCCTTGGAAACCCTGCAAGGCAAGTGTGCAGGAGACACGGAGTGGTGACCAGTTTGCCCATCAACCTTGCATCATCTCCATTCTCTCAAGATGGCTTAGGAGGCAAGCAAGCACGCAGCTGCTCTGAGCCCAGCTAACCACCACAACTTCCAGCACTCAGCAAACTCATTTGCTATAACCATCTCCCCTTTGGGTCTGAGGAGCTTCTGTCAGCTCCCCTCTCGTACCACCAACTCCTGGAGAACCATCTGTCCAATATTCAAGATGTCTTCCCTCATGACTCAGCCCACGCCTTCTCCTCACTCTGTCTAGCAGCAGGTGAGATGAAACTGCAGCAGGGGTCGGAGTGGCTGCCTCCAGGGCAATGCATGCTTACTGAGCACCAACCCCCTCCTCCCTCGGAAACCACGACTCAAAATCCAATAAATGCCAACAACGGGTTGGGTTTGGATGTTTCAAGTGATCTCATTTGACTGTCTCACAATTGGGACAGGATGATCTCAGCCTGTTGCATGGCTTCCACTGGCTGATTAATGGAGACGTTCTTATTGGCCAGAAAACCAGAGCCGGAGCCCCTGAATCCTCCTTTGACTGGAAGATTCCTCTCGGATGTCGGGGGCTGTTTATCACCCCTCCCAGGACCACAGCAGAAATCACTAATGGATTCCCACTAGTGGATCTTCTCCAGGCAGCAGTGTTGGCAGCCATAACTAATCAACTGCTGCTGATGCTCTGCCAGTCTCCCTGCCAGTGTGGAACTAACTCTCCAAGAAGACCATGTAGGGTGCTCCCATATGCAAAGAGAGGCATGTTTTCCTGCCTTGAGTGGATCTGCGATGCAGCTGGGAATAAACAGATCTACATGATTAAAATGACACTTAACAGAACTGTAGGACAAGGCGTCTGTGTGAAGTGCTACTGGAAGAAAGGCCCAGTCACTTGGGTGACCAGTACCCATTGACCGCCTACACACGGACCTTTCCCTCACAGAAATGTGAAGGGATTGGATTGAATGTGGGGCCTCAGGGAGACGGGGCTTTTTAATCATACAGACTTGAGTTTAAACATTGACTCTGCCACTTCCAAGCCATGCCGCTTTCCTAATTCTCAGCTAGCTCGTCTGTGAAATTAGAATAACAATATCCACAATGCATTGGAGGCAAAATTATCTATATGTCAACTTTACATCTAGCCCTGAGCTCCGACGTGTAAGTGCCCCTTCCCCTGGGACGTCTCCACGTGGGGATGTGGTAGGATCGCACCGCCCACAGCCCTTCTCTCATGGTCTCACCACACGCGTGTCCACATGGGACAACAGTCCTCACTTCCCTTCCCAACCCCCATCCTTCCCAGCCCTGATCCCTATCCAAGGCCCGGGAACTCTCACTCCAAAGGATAACCTGCTATGACTCTCTCTTGTGTCTCTTCATAGACATTACCCCGCGTCCTGCCACATCCTCTCTAACACCGCCCCCCTACACACACACACACACACACACACACACACACACACACACACACACACACACACCACACCACACCACACCACACCACACCTCCCGCCTGGCCCCTGGGTCCCTCACAAAGCAGCCACAGTGATTCCCTTCAAACATAAAGCAGGTTACCCCAGAGTAAATCAGACTACCTGCCCGATGGACGAGGTCCCGTGCAATGCGTCTGTCAGCCTGCCTCTCCAAGGTCAAGTCCCATCACAGCACCAGGGAAAGACGGGAGGAACTTCACGGGGCACCTCACCGCTCTCCCCTGCACGGCCCTCGCCTACCTCCAGATTCAGATAAGCACTGGGGTCATTGCCTCCACCTGCCGGGTCATTCCACCTGCCCAATCTCGGTTTAATCCGTTCCTTCTTGTTTCACTTGCGTACCTGTCCGCTGCCCAGAAACCAAAGCCTACGGATAGCCCTGCCCCGCGGGGTTTCTGAGACCGTCAGTCTTTACACGGGAGCCAGCTACCAGAGCGGCGGGTGGGTGCCACCCGCGGGGTCCGGTCAGCGCTTTAGCCGCGGCACCACCGGGCTCCCTCTGCCCCTCCGAGCGCGGGAAACGCAGGAAGCGCCTCCGTGGTTGAAACTCTTTGGCGCCTCCTGGTGGTCCTAACTAGTTAGCCGGCTCAGAAGTGCCCAGGGATTTGCTATGCGCTGGGGAGAAGGATGCTGTGGGAATCAACCCTGAAGCCAGAGTGGAGTGCTGCAGGTGCCCTGCCGGTGATACAGACCCACTCCCCCACCCCCTCTGGGAGAAGCCCAGGTGAAAATGCTCCTAATCACTCTGTGAAGCTCCAATTCCTGTTTGCTCAGATGTGTCTGATCATTCCTGCTCAGCCAACCATCCCATCAAGAGTGTTATGAACCCACCAGGAAGTGGGGGGCGGGGGGAATCTATGTTGCTTTTCTTGTTGTTACTGTTTTAGAAAAAAACTATTCTGGTGCTTCCTTGGCGATAGATTCTGAAAGGTTTCCTGTGCCCTTACCCCCTTGCCTATACAGAGGAATGTTCTGTGATTCCCAAATGAGTCAGCAGGAAATGAAGACGTAGCTGAGATGACGCGTGTTTGACATCGTGGGGCCCATATGCCATTCATCGTCATAAACCAACGTGCTGGGGGAAATGCCAGTGATACCATGCTGCCTGTGGGGAAACAGAAAGGCGGGAGTGGGGACAAGATGGTCTTATCACCAGCCCACGAACTCAGGGGGCAGATGTGGGATTCTGGCAACTGCAAACGGATTAGAAGCTCAAGGGAAAAGTCATGAGTCAGGAAATGAATCCTATCATCTGGGTCCCCAAGCCCTTTTGAGAGTGTTTATTTTAAAGATGCTCACCTTTGTGCCCCTCCAGCCTCCTGAAGTATCTGACATCGCATAAGTACTTGGCATTGTTGGTAAGGGGCATCGAGTAGATTCCAGCTCACATCGACCCCTAGGAGAGCGACAAACACTGTCCACAGGAGCGTTCTCTTCACAAGCCTTCTTCTGTCAAGCTCAGGCCATGTTGCAGCACCTGTGTCGGTGCATCTTGCTGACGGTCTGCCTCTTATGTTATGGACCCTCTGCTTGACTGAACATGATCCCTTTCTCCAAAGGTCCTCCTGCAATAAGTCCAAATGAAGTCTCGCCATCCATGCTTCCAAGACATATTTGCTTGGCCTGTGCTTCCACAAGCGCAGATTGGTTAGCCCTTCTGACAGTGCCGGGTATATTCAAGATTCTCCGCCATCATCATCATTCAGATGCATCAATTCTCCTTTGGTGTTTAGCTTTCCTTATCCATTACCCAGTTTTCACCTGCATGTGAGGCCATTGCAACTGCCGTGCCTCAGTTCAAGTGCACCTTAGTCCTCCAGGTGAGACCTTTGTTTTTTTAAGTGTTTTATTGAGCTATAATGAATATATCATACCACTCAATAGTCTAATCATATCATGAAGGGCTGTGTAGTCATTACCACAATCAATTGGAAACCTTTCCTCCCTTCTTGTACCCATTGATGGTGACTCCCCATTTCTCTCACTCTCCCCGTCCACACCCACGGCAATCATTCACCTAGCTACTGTCTTCCTACGTCCACCCATCCCAGCTTCCCAGGACAGATGAACATATAAAATAAAGACAAAATAATGTCCTAGCAACCATCAGAAAAAGACCTCAATCTAAGAGAAAGCAGAGACTGTTAAAAGTTTAGAATAAATCCAAATTGGATCCAAAGGGAGATTTAATCACAAGGTGGCACATTGAAGACTAGGTAAATCTACTAAAATTGACTTTTATAAACATTTTGAAGAGATCTTTTGCAATGGATTTGCCCACTGTGGTATGTCATTTGGTTTCTTGACTGTGCTGCTTTCGTGGACATTGAATGTGGATCCAAGTAAAATAATTCTTGACAGCTTTCATTCTTTCTCCATGTATCATATGAGTACTATTGCTTATTGGTCCCTTTGGCTTTCTGTATGTTGAGGTGTTATCCATACTGAAAGCTACTGTCTTTGATCTTCATCGGACCAGTAAGGGTTTCTGAGTCTCCTTCCCTTTCAGCAAGCAAAGTGGTGTCATCTGCATATTCCAGGTTGTAAATGAGTCTTCCTCCAACCCTGATGCCTGGTTCTTCTAGCGCCCAGCTTCTCCCAGATCATTTTCTCAGGATGCTGTTGTTAGGCGCCATGGAGTCCATTCGAACACACAGCGGCTGTCTGCACAGCGGAAATACTGACCGGTCCCGTGCCATCCTCCCAAATGTCCCTGGGCCTGAGTCCATTGTTGCAGCCACTGCGTCAGTCCATCACCTTAAGGGCTAGGTTAGTCCCGGTGGATAAGAGAAACAAATTCATAGACACTCATATGTGTACAAGAAAGAGCTTTATATACAAGAGCAATTGAATATTGAGAAAACATCCCAGCCCAGTCCAGATCAAGTCCATAAGTCCTATATTAGCCCATATGTCTGATACCAATCTGTAAATACCTCTTCAGACTCACGAAACACATGCAATGATGCTGAATGCAGGAAGATCACAGGTCAGTGGGTAGGAAGTCTTGTGGATCCACTGGCAGTGTAAACATACAAGCATTGGTGTGGGTCTCCACATGGCTCCTCCAGTTCCTGGGTATAGCTCCATGTGTCTGGTTATTAGGAATCCCAAACAGAGACTGTGTGTCTGTCCCACCTCCAGTAGCTATTTATCTCTGTAGCACCTCCCAATGAGGTCATCAAGCTGCGACCTGATTGACAGGCTAAATTCCAACCCTTCACTCTTAATAGTCTCAAATTGACACCAGATAATATAACTGCCACAAGGACCTTCCTCCTTTAGGCTGCCCCTTCCCTTTACCAAGCACAATGCCCTTCTTCTGAGACTGCTCTCTCCTAACAACATGCCCAAAGTATATAAGAGGAAGTCTTGCCAGCCTTGCCTCTATTTCCTCCAAGATAGATCGGTTTGTCCTGTTAAAAGTCTACAGTATTTTCAATATTCTTCTCTATTACCATAGTTCCAGTGATTCGATTCTTTTTTTGGTCTTCCTTCTCAATGTCCAACTTTCACATGTATATGAAGCAATGGAAAATATCATGGCTTGGACCAGGCACACGTTAGTCCACAAAGTAACATCCTTTCCTTTCAATACTTGGAAGAGGTCTTGTGCAGCAGATTTACCTAATGCAACCCATCTTTTGCTCTGTTGACTGCTGCTTCCATGAGCACTGGTTGTGGATCCAACTAAACAAAATCCTTGGCATCTTCAACCTTTCCTCCGTTTATCATGCTGTTATCTATTGGTCCAATTGGGAGAATTTGGGTCTTCTTGACATTGAATCATAATCCACACTGTAATCTGCAATCATAGATTTTTATCAGCAACTGCTTCAAGTCCTGCTTACTTTCAGGTTCTTAATAAGCATTCCTCCAATCCTGATGCCATAATCTTCTTCATATAGTCCCACTTCTCTGATGACTTGCTCAGAATGCAGATTGAATAAGTATGGTGAAAAGATACAGACCTAATACATACCTTTCCTGATTTTAAGCCATGTAGTATTGCAATGTTCTGTTTGCATAACTGACTCTTGATCCATGTACAAGTTCCTCATGAGCACAATGAAATATCCTGGAATTCCTATTTATCTCCAACTTATCCATAGTTTTTTGGGGGGGGGGTTTGTTTTTTATGATCCACACAGTCAAATGCCTTGGTATAGACAATAAAACAAAAGTAAACATCTTTCTGGTATTCTCTGCTTTGAGTCAAGACCCATGTGACATCAGTAATGATATCCCTTGTTCCACATCCTCTCTGAATTGGGTCTGAGTCTCTGGCAATTCCCTTGTCAATGTACTGCTGCAACCATTGTTGGATGATCTTCAGTAGCAGTTTACTTGCATGTGATATCAATGATATTGTTCTATAGTTTGAGCATTCTGTTGGGTCATCTTTCTTTGGAATGGGTATAAATATGGATCTCTTCCTGTCAGTTGGTCATGTGGTTGTCTTCCAAATTTCCGGTGCTTCCAGTGCCTCATTTCTATTGATCTTCCTTCCATCAATTCCTGGAGCCTTAATTTGGCTGATGCATCCAATGCAGCTTGAAGGTATTCCTTTCAGATCATTGGTTCTGGTTCATATGCTACATCCTGAATTGGTTGAACATCGACTCCTGCTTTCTGCAGCAGTCAATATTTTTTTTCCCATAGAATCTTTCAATATTACAACTCAAAAATTGACCTTTTAAAATTCTTTCAATTTAAGGTATGCGGATCATGTCCTTCCTTTTTGGTTTTCTAATCTAGGTCTTTTTACATTTCATTAGGACAGTTTCATTTATTTTCTTGAGCTGCCCTTTGAAATTTTTCTATTCAGTCCCTTAACTTCATCCTTTTTTCCCCATTTGCTTTCGATACTCTACAATTCAGAGCAAGTTTCAGCGTGTCTGCTGACATCCACCTTGAGCTCCTCTTTCTTTCCTGGCTTTGTAATGACCTTTTGCTTTCTTCATGAATGGTGCTCTTGATGTCCTTTCACAGCTCAGCAGGCTGATTGAATAAGTAGGGTGAGAGGATACAGCCCTGATGCATAACCTTCCTGGACTTAAAGAGCACATTACCCCCTCATGCTGTTTGAAGGACTGCCTCTTAGGCTAAATAGGTCCTTAACAAATAAGAAAAGCATGAAGGAAAAGTAGAGGAAGGGTGGGAGGGAGGGAGGAAGAAGTGAAGTCACTCTTGAGGAATGGCTGCCATCTCTCGGTCTCTAGCTCTGAAGGTCCTCCTCTCAAGTCCCCGGGGATCCTGCTCCCATCCCCGTGAGCCTCAGATGATCTGTTTCATGTGTTCAGGAGTGTGCAGAAAGGTGCATGGCTTACTTTGTTATAAACATCAGCTTCTGCAAATTCCTCTCCCTGGGCAGCTAATTTCACATTGTCGACCAATCCTGCTGTCTTAGTCTGGTTAAAGAAAAACTGCCCAGTTCTAGCAGTGAAAAGGATCAACTTCCCCCCACCCCACCCCCACCTCTAAATCTGCAGTTCATAACTCTGGCCAAATGAGCTGGGAAGCTCTCTCTACCTCTCTCTCTCTCTCTCTCTCTCTCTCTCTCTCTCTCTCTCTCTCTCTCTCTCTCTCTCTTTCTCTCTCTCTCACACACACACACACACACACACACACACACACACACACACATACACAAAGCCTATGCTAGCATGCACAATCCCAAGCCCCATCCACATCAATGGCATGGACATCTCTACAGGGTGAGGCCTGCAGATCCGTACAGACCACCCTGGGGTTACAAATGAGACTGCTCCCAGTGTCTCTTTAAGATGAATCTATGGGTAAGTGGGAACAAATGGCTACGGTTCTTATTTGGGCTTACTTTCAGGCAAGAACCCGGGAACTCTAGGAGTGCCGTAGGTGACACGTTGGGCTGCTAACTGCAAGGTCTGCAGTTCAAACTCCCTGGTCACTCTTTGAGAGAACCCCAAGGACCTCGATCAGCTTCATGCCAGCTGAGCAGGGACTCAGTTAAGGAATAGGTCCCAGCCAGTGTAGCAGCATCCGATCAGCAATTACCATGTGTCCATCCTGCTCAGGATGGGCTGGAGAGAGAACCCCACTGGTGGAGGTGGGGGTGACCCCTTTCCACGGTGCTTGGCGAGGGTGCCGCTGGCCCACCAGGCTTAACCACTGCAACATCACGTCTCCTTCCAAGGAAACCATCCTCCACTTCAAATCACAGGTTCAAATCGCCACTCACATACTTCAGACACAGCATGTGGCCTCCGTTCAATCTGCTTTTAATTTAAGGCCTCTGGGTTTCCACTAATGTAAGAGCAATCTGGTGCCCAAAAATGAGACCATCGTCTTACCAAAATGTCATGGCTGGAAGGCCCTGGTTCCCAAATGTGGGGCTCCCTGCGTGTGAGCCTGTTCAGCTGTACTGAGCCCTCTAAAATAAAACCACATCCTTTCGCTGGGAGCAAATTGTGGCTGTGCCCATCTTTGCGGCTGCACAGAGACATTTGTTCATTTAATGTCCCAGCGCTCTTAAACATGAGACCTCTGCCTTTGAAGGCGGAGAATAAACACGTGCACGGTTCATCACCTTGCCAAGTTCAAACAGGGCCGGGCAGAACAGCAGCCTCGCGTTCATCAGCTCAGCAAGCCCCACGCTCAGCTCCCAGGTCCCAGCCCAGCCCCGGACACCACTCACACACTGCTGACGCTGGAGAGGCTGTCAGGCTCGTCTTTTGCGTCTGCTGAGCACCAGCGAGGGCCGTCTTTCAGGGCCCACTGCGGGCAGCCGTGACTGGCAGGCCCGGGGAATTGGAAGAATTGGTTTCGCAGAAGCAATGACAGGCTGGCAGGTATCTTGATTGCACCTGCTAGACCCAACCAGGTGCTCTGAGCTTGTCACCCTGGGGTGTCCTGCACCGGAAGGAGCCTTCTAAGAAATGTTTGTCCACAGGGGAGAAAATGATTCACAGACACTGGCAGTGAACTTGGGAGGACTGCTCCCTGCGATCAGCTGCATAATAGCATGTTCTCACAGACTGCTGACTTCCTCCCCCTCCCCCTCAAGCATCTGCCCTCCCCCAATCCCTCAGTGTCCTCTGTCCTCCTACAGGGCTGGGCTTGCTAGGAGCTGTGCTTTGTGGCCCTGGAGTTGCATGCTGAGCAGAATTGTTTCCTGGGGTGGGGTTGGGGGTGGGGGTTCAAGGCTTGACTTCCAAAGCTCCCTGGGTAGCTTTGAACAGCCAACCTTTGATTGGGCATCCGGTGCATAAGTATTGGAGCCACCCAGTATGCTTGTCACCGAGAGGACACTGAAGTAGCTTTTTCTTTGTTTGTTTGTTTTTTAATATCGATTAATCAATTTATTGGGAGCTCTTACAGATATTGTAACTATTCGTGCTTCAATCAGATCAGACATCATCGTCCAATGGCTGCCACCATCCGCTTCCTCACATTTCCTTTCTTCTTGAACTCCTTGATATCAGCTCTTCTTGATCCCCTCCTTCCCCCGCCCCACCCCCCAGAAACCCAAATTATGTTCTTTATTCTTGCTATTGTTATTATTGAAGTAGGTGTAAGAAAGTTCTTAAATAACAAATAACCAATCCTGCATTAAAAGCAAACTCAGGAGACAGAGCAAGACGACGCTGTGAGCGGAAGTTTCCACTTAGTCTCCGGAGCATCTCTGTCACTGCGCAGTGACAGCAGACCAGCCCCGGCGTCCGGTGGGACTGCAGGTGGCTGCTGAGGTGTGGGAGCGTCATGATGAATTCCTAAGTCGAGGGGTGGGAAGGTACGAAAACGGGGGGAACTCCATCTGCTCACTAACATCTGCAATGCTCACTCTTCAACACCACTTAGGGCTGGGGAACGCCCCAACCTGGGCACACAGACAATGAGCTCATTTGAGAGAGTGGCAGGCTGGTGTCCTTAAGGATGTGCAAGGATATCTGTGGTCATTTGAAGGCTACACAATTGGGAGGGGGTGGGTCAAGGGAGACCACCCACTGCCATTGAGTCAATGCCAACTCATAGGGACCCTGTGGGGCAGGGTAGAATTGCCTCCTGTGGGCTTCTGATTCTGTAATTCTTTATGGGAGTAGAAAGCACAGTCTTTCTATCCAAGGAGCATTGGTGGTTTTGAACTGCTGGCCTTGCAGTTACCAGCCCAACCTGTAACCACTACCCTAGGAGGGCTCCAAGGGAAACCACATGCTATAAATGAGTGGTGTTGAATCTGGCTGAGGCCCAAGACAGACGTTAGGGTTGGGAGAAGCAGTCGGGGTAATAAGGTGAGTGTAATACAGTCATCCCTTGGTAACCATGAGCCACTGCTTCCAGGACCTCTGTGCATCCCCAAATTAGGGGATGCTTATGTAAACTGATGCAGCCTTTTTATCCTGTGCACATCCTCCCCTATATGGTGAAGCATCTCTAGATCACGTCTAATCCTGTTGCTGTTGGTGGGGGCTGTGCAGTCTGCTCTAATGGTGACCCCATGCATAGTAGGACAAGTGCTGTCTGGCCCTGCCATGTCTAAGCCCATGAAAGCAGCCGCAGTACCAATCTATCTCATTGAGGGTCTTCCTCATTTCTGACAACCCCTACTTTACCATACTCCTTTTTCAGAGCCTTCTCCCTGCTGATAACATGTCCAAAGTACATAAGTCGCCATTCTCATTTCTATGGAGCATTCTGGCTGTACTTCCCCTCAGACAGATTTGTTTGTCTGGCACCCAGAGTACTTCCAATGTTCTAACCCATCACTATATTTTCAATGCCTCAGTAGTTCTTCTCAGGTCTCCCTTATCTATTGTCCAGTTTTAACATGCATGTGAGGCAACTGAAAAGATCATGGTTTGAGTCAGGCACACCTTAGTCCTTAAGTGATGTCTTTGCTTGACAATATTTTAATGAGGTCTTGTGTAAGAGACCTTCCCAATGCAATAGGTAGTTTGATTCCTTGACTGCTGCTCCCGTGAACACTGGCTGTGGATCAAAATTTTTAAAAACCCTCAACAAGTTCATCCTTTTGACTATTTCTTGTGGTGGAGTTTATCAGTCCAGTTATGAGGATTTGGCTGTTCCTTACTGAAGGTTACAGTCTTTGACCTTCATCAGTAAGTGCTTCAAGTTCTCTTGGCTTTTGCCAAGCAAGGTTGTGTCATCCGCATATCACAGGTTGCTAATGAGCCCTCCTCTAATCCTGATGTTCTGTTCTTTTTCATATAGTCCAGCTTCTGAGATTACTTGCCCAGAATGCAGATTGAATAAGTGTGATGGAAGGATACAACTCTGACTCACACCTTCCTTATTTTACACCATGTTCAAAGCGGTTCTGTTTGAACCACTGCCTCTTGGTCAATGCACAGGGTCCCCATAAGCAGAATTAAGTATTCTGAACCTCCTGTTCTTTACAATGATATCCATAGCATATCTGGAGCCTTGCTTTCACTAATAACAGCCAAATGCTTTTGCATAGTCTCTAGAACACAATTAAACATCATTCTGGAATTCTCTGCTTTCCGTCAAGAACCATCTCCATGTCCTCTACTGAATCCACCTTGGATTTCTGGAAGCTCTCTGTCAATATACTGGTGTGGCTATTTTTTTATTATATCCTGCAAAATGTTACTTGCATGTGATTTTGATGATATTGTTCAGTAACATCCACATTGTTGGCTCACTCTTCTTTGGAATATGCACAAATATGGATCTCTACCATTCTGTGGGCCAGATAGTCTTCCAAATTTCCTGGCATAGACAAGTGAGTGGTTCTTGTGTTCCCTCGCATGTTTCCATTGTGTTCTGGAGCCTTGTTTCTCACAAATGCCCTCAGTGCAGCTTGGACTTTCTTCTTCAATGAAACTGGTTCTTGATGAAATGCTTCCTTGTTCTGCCCTCACAACGATTGGATGCTGACCAGCTCTTTTGGGTACAGTGACTCTGAGTATTCCTTCCATGTTCTTTGGATGTTTCCTGCATCACTCAATATTTTGTCCATAGAATCCTTTAGTATTACTTCTCCAGGCTTAAATTTTTTCTTCTCTTCTTGACATGCTGAGCATGCTCTTCCCATTTCACTTTCTAAATCCAGATCTTGGCAAATATCGCTGTAATCCCTGTCTTCTCGAGCTGCTGTCTGACATTTTCTATTCTATTCTTTCACTCCATACGTTCTTCCATTGGTTTTAACTCCTCTACACTCAAAAGTAAATGTCAGACATCCACTTTGTTCTCTCTTTTTCAATAATCTTTTTTCTTTCTTCGGGTGTGATGATCTTTATGTCCTCATCCCACAATTCCTCTGGTATTCAAGATATTAGTGTTTAATACATCCAATCTGTTCTTGAGATGTTCTCTAAATCAGGTGAGATATACTCAAAGCTGTATTTTTACCCTCAGGGACTTGTTTTAATTTTCTTTATCTTCAAAATGAACTTGTATATGAACAATTGATGGCCTGTTTCACAGTCCATCCCTGACCTTTTTTAGCTGCTGATATTGAGTATCTCCAGTATCTCTTCCTAGAGATATCATCGATGTGATTCCTGTTTATTCCATCTTGTGAAGTATATGTCTCACTATGTTATTGTAAATTGCAATGAAGAAGTCATTGGTCTTGAAAAATTTTATCATATAATCTCCAGCTTTGTTTCTGTTACCAAGACTATAATTTTCCAAATGCTGATCCTTCTTCTTCATTTCTAACTTTTACATTCCAATCACCAGCAGTTATCAGTGTATCTTTGATCAATGTATGTTTGATCAATTTCAGATTGAAGAAGCTGATAGAATTCCCCAGTTTCTTCATCATTGGCTTTAGTGGTTGGTATATAAATCTGAATAATAGTCATATTAACTGCTCTTATTTATCATCCTTTCCCATGCATATGGCATTATACTTCAAGATCGAACTTGGAGTGTTCCTTTTGATGGTGAATGAGATGTCATTCCTCTTGAATTTGTTTACCCTGGGATACTAAACCACATGACTCTCCAATTCAAAATGGCCAATGCCAGTTCATTTCTGCTCACTAATGCCCAGGATATCAACCATTGTGTACTCCATTTTACTTTTAATTATTTCCAGTTTTCTAGATCCACCCTTTATGCATGCTACACTCTGATTATTAATGGGTGTTTGCAGCTGTTTCTTCCCATTTTGAGTTGTATCCCAACAACAAGGGATTGTATCAAGAGCTGTGCTCCATCCATGTCATTAAGGTTGATTTTACTTTGAGGAGGCAGCTGTGCCCAGTCATATTCTGCACACCTTCCATTCTGAGGGGGTTATCTTCTGGCGCACTATATCACACAATGTTATTTGTAAGATTTTCAGTGAGTAAATTTTTTAATTGTCTTAAATTTTTTTAAATCCTATGACTAAAGCAAAAATTATAGCATTATCTTATTTGATGACAATCATATACATGATTATAATACATATGACAATGATAGAATAAAAGATAGTGGGAGTAAGGATAAATGAACCTATATTAATGGAGATCTTTTACTTTTTGTCTAAAGTGATGCAATATTGAATTTTAAGGAAAGAGGAAAAAGTTCTACAGGTATATTATAACTAGAGAATCCCCTTAAAATTGTGCAAAGAAGTATAAAGTATAAAAGGCCAATACATAAATTAAAGTGGAATTTTAAAAATGTATTCAACTTTAAAAGATAGGAAAAGTAGGCAGAAAACTTTAAAACAGAGGGGACAAGTAGAAAATGAAATATTAAAATGGCAGGCTATTGTCCAAGAAAATCATAATCACAGTAAATGTCAATGAAGTAAACATTTCAATCAGAGGCCGAGACTGCCAGGAGAGCAAAAAGCAAGCGCCAACTATGTGCCATCTCTGAGAGGTGTGTGTTTAATGTGAGGCGTTTTGGCTGAACGTAAATGGGTGGGAAAGATAGACCATATAAACAAAATGTTTGCTAATGTTGGAATGACTATGACTATCAGATCAAATAACTATCAAGATTAAAAAACAGCTAATGATGTTTCACAGTGTTTAAAGAATAAATTAATCAGAAAAACCTACCCATCATAAATGTATATGTTATAACAGCAAAACCTCAAAGCCCATGAAGCAGTGGTAGCTTTAAAGTGAGAAAAGATAATTCTACAAGCATGCTAGGAGAATTCAATTGACGGAACTAAACAGAAAAGAAAATATATACTTATATATAATTGTTCAATGGGGACTGAAATGTGTATGTGTTGTGATATAAAATGTAGTCCTAGTTAAGAAAGACCTCTCCCTGGAAAAGGCCATCATGATTAGTAAAGTAGAAGGGTGTGGAAAAGAGGAAGACTGGCAGGGAAATGATTGACAGTAGCTCCAAAAGACATAGTGTCTGGGGTCTTACGGCTTGAAGGTAAACAAGCGGTCCTCTAGCAGGGAAGCAACCAAGCCCACATAGAAGAAGCACACCAACCTGCGTGATTATGAGGTGTCAACAGCATCAGGTATCAGACGACCCAAAATAAAACAATCATAGTGATGCAAACGAGGGGGGTTGGAGTAGAGACCCAAAACCCATCTGTAGACAACTGGACATCCCCTCCTCACAGAAGGGTCACAAGGAAGGGACAAGTCAGCCAGGGTGCAGTATAGCACCAACAAAACACTCAACACTCCTCTAGTCCTTTAATGCTTCCTTCCTGCCCCCTCCAGCCATCATGACCCCAGCTCTTCCTTCCAAATGCAGCTAGACTAGAGCACGTACACTGGTACAGATAAGAGCTCTCAACACACAGAATCCAGGACATATAAAGCCCTCAGGAAAAATAATGGGAGTAGCGATACCATGAGGGTAGGGGGAAGGTGGGAGGAGAAAGGGGAACCTATCGCAATGATCTATGCACAACAGCATCCCCCTCCCAGGACAAACAACAGAAACTTGGGTAAAGGAATACAGCAGATGGAATAAGGTATGAAAATAATAATAATTTATAATTTATCAAGGGTTCACGAGGGTGGGAGAGAGAGGGAATAAAGAGGAGCTGTTATCAAGGGCTCAAGTAGAAATAAAATGCTTTGAAAATGATGATGGAAACATGTACAAATGTGCTTGATACAATTGATGTATGGAATGTTATGAAAGCTGTAAAAGCCCCCCACTAAGATGATTTATGTTTTAAAATTGTGAGGTTGGTCAAGAACTGGTCGATATTTCATTCTGCTGTGCATAAGGTCTCTATGGAGCAGAACCAGTTTGACAACCTCTAACAGCAGAAGCAGCAGGATGGACCAGAGAGAGAGAGAGAGAGAGAGAGAGAGAGAGAGAGAGAGAGAGAGAGAGAGAGAGAGAGAGAGAGAGAGAGAGAGAAAGGAAGGAAGGAAGGAAGGAAGGAAGGAAGGAAGGAAGGAAGGAAGGAAGAAAGAAAGAAAGAAAGAAAGAAAGAAAGAAAGAAAGAAAGAAAGAAAGAAAGAAAGAAAGAAAGAAAAAGAAATCTAACAATTTCTGGTGAGGATGTGGAGTTACTGGAACCCTTGTCCTTTGCTAATGAGCATGTAAAATGATTTAGTCGCTATCAAAGCAATCCAGCAGTTCTCCAAAAAGTTAAACACAGATTTATCACCTGACCCAGAAATTCCATTTCTAGATATTAAAAAGAGAGACTCAAACAAATATTTGTATGTCGATGTTCATTGCTTCAATATTCACAGCAGTCAAAATGTCAAACAAGTATCCATCAACAGACCAGACAAATGGATAAACAAAATGTAGTGTTTTCTTGAACATCTGGTTGATGTTGTGACCTGTTATTGAGTTGATTCTGTCGCATACAGCAAAAAACAAAACAACAATAAAAAAAAACACACAAACCTATGAGGGAGAAAAAAAAGCCCAAGCTCATTGCCATCAAACTGATTCCGATTTGTGATGATCCCATAAGTATATGAAATATTACTTGGGCACAAAGAGAAATGAAGTTTTGCTGCATGCTACAACTTGAATACATCTTGGAAACATTATGCTGAATGAAATAAGCCAGGGGCAAAAGATCAATATAAATTTTCAGAGACAGGTAGAGGAGGCGACACCACGGGCTGTGGGAGGGGCCAGTGGGGGACCGTTATTCAATGGACACAGAGTTTTTGTTTGGGCAAGCAAAACAATTGGAACTAGATGGTGGTTATGGCTGTACAACATTATTAATGTAATTAATGCCACTTAAAATGATGAAAATCACAGTATTTATGTTTTATATATATATTTACCATGATTAACAGTATTTTAAAAAAGAAGAAGCATATTAGTTTCTCAAAAGAACAATATATTTTACAGTTTTTAATTATACCAGAAATTTTTGACTGAAATTTTATGTAGAGTTGGAGTAATGTATAAAATAACATTCTCAGAGCATATTTATTGTAAATTTCATACTCTTAAAAAGTGTAATCATAGTTTTAAATTTTTGTAAACTTTTCAGGGAAACTCCAACTAAAAAACTAATGCATACAACAAAAGAGAAAGGAATCCAGGATATGTTGTTTTCCTTTATAAGAACTCTTATTCAGAAACTTTTGTTTATTTTTTTATCCTGGCAAGAATTATATCTAACCATAAAAAATTGTCATTTTAACTCTTTTTTTACATGAGCTTTAAAATTTTGATTTCAGTGAAATTACTTCCATCATGTTAGGCAACCATCACTACCATCTATTTCTAAATTTTCTGTTGTCCTTAACAGCTCAGTGAACCCCAAGCAATGACAATGACTCCGTTCCCCCCTTTCCTCCCACCTCTCCTAACCATTTTTTGTCCCCATCCCTTAAATGCTCAATCCTAAACAGCACTGCCTTGATGGGGATTTATCTGCTCCCCAAAGAGTGAAAAAAGAAAACAAAGACATTGTTGTAAGGTGTTTTAGAGGTTTCTTAAACAAATCCCATTCTTTGGCACAGGAGGAACAGAAAGCCGGAGAATTACAGCGACTTACACACGGCAGGTTTTTAATCAATGTTGGTTCAGTGGGTAACTGAGTAGCTGAACTGCAGGGGCTCAAGTGCCAAGTCTCAAGCCCCCAGCACAGCACTGAGACCAAGGTACCGTCTCTCAGGGATGCTGGTCAGGGCTCAGCCTCAACCCCACACTGCTTAAATGATGGGGTGCTACCCCATCTAGGTATCCACTGGAGCCCCCTTCTACTTCTCATTCCCTAAGCTTCGGAGCATCCATCCTTGGTTGAGTGATGTAGCCAAGGAGCTGCTGCCTGTCAAAGGAGTCCTGGTGCTGCTTTGGGATAAGCGTTGCATGGCTGACCCAAGGGACAGCAGTTCAAACCCACCAGCTCCTCCATGAGAAGAAGACAGCGCTATCTGCTTCTAAATATTTAGAGCCCCTATGGCGTGCCTCTGCTCTGTTCTGTAGAGTCGCTATGAGCTGGAATTGTCTAGACAACAATAGATTTGGTTGCAGGTAAGGAGATGGAGGCAGGCTTGGATACTTTACAAGGGGAACCACCTGATCTTCAACGAAGATCTTGCCAGGTGAAGAATGGGCAGGTAGGCCAGAAGGGGATGGTGGGGTACCCTATGAGTCAGGAAATGTCCTGGGAAGTGAGGTAGGGTGAGTCTAAACGCTCTCCTGTCTCATTCAGGGTCATACACCTGAATGATCCTGGACAATTTGGGACATCTTACTCATAAAAACAGTCTGTAGAAATGCTACCAGAAGTTAGGTTCTTATCTTCTCAACAGAAAGATTTACTTTTGGAAGACACAGGGTGTCGTATGAGAATTTTATTAAGAAACTCCTAAGGAAGACGAACAACCTTCCCAGCCAGCATGGTCGGTCTTGGTGTTTCTTACTCCCCACGTGTATACCCAGCCTTGTAAGCAGTAGTAGGCAAGAGATTCTCAGGAAACTTCTTCCTTCAGGGATCTTCTCCTGGGAGAAGCAAGGAATTCTGGGGAATGTAGTCCCAAGGTATCGCATGGACTGACTCCACACATCATCTGTCTAAATGTTTACCTTTACTTCCTTATACTGTCTTGTATGAAATCTCTTAGATTTTATTTTAATAGGATCAGGAATGGAGGGCTCTCCTCTGTAGCTACTTTCTGCTTATATAGGGCAGAGAATAAGTATCATCACCTGCCTACATGAGTAGAAATCGCTCCTAACTTACTCTCTATTCATGAGGGCAAGCTCTTTCAGTAGTGATGCTGGACTTGAGGCTATGAGCCATTCTTAGGCCTGACTTTGTTCAAGGTCAGCAATCGAGGTTTCTCAGGACAGACTGGACCTGCTCTTTCGGAAAATTGTACTAACAGTCATACACAAAAGTTGTCCTATGGGGAATTCTTAATTATAATGAGACAAAAGAAGAGAGAGGTGAGGACCAAATGGGCACCCATGATCAATTCTTTGTCTATGAATAATGTAAACAGCTCCTTGATCCTAAAGATATGTCTTCCCAGAACATTCCTGTAGGCAATGTAATACTGTCCTGTTAACACCTTGATCTAGGCGTGTAATAGTGCACCTTGTCAGCTGACCCCCTGTAGACATGACCTGAATTTGTCCCGTGGGCAAGCATCTCTTATTTTTTCCGTGTCCAAAATTTCCTCCCTGGCTTTTAAATGTTGATTGGGACCTTCTCCTTCTTACACATTATTTGTAATTTCGTCTTTATACTATTAAGATTTTAACCTTACCACTTGGGTTAGTCCGGGTTCACTAGAGAAACACATTCATCAACATTCATATGTGTGTGCAAGAGAACTCCATATCAAAGAATAATTGTGTATGAAGAAAACATCCCAGCCCAGTCCTCTTCAAGTCCCTAGGTTTATATTAGCCCACATGTCTGCTATCAGTCTATAAAATCCTCTTCAGGCTCATGCAGCAATGCAATAATGCTGAATGCAGAAAGATCACAGGCCAGTGTGGTTCAAGTGACAGTGGAAGCATCTCAGCACTGGCGTGGGTTTCCATGTGGCTCCCCAGCTCTGGGGCTCTGGACGCATCAGTGTAGCTCTATGTGGCTTGCCAACAAGAATGTCTCACAGGGAGAGTGTGTGTGGAATGCCTTACAGAGAAATGTGTGCCTGGTCTCCAGTGAGCTATTTATCTCTGTAGTGCCTCCAAATGAGGTCATCAAGCTGTGACCTGATTGACAGGCTAGACTCCACCCCTTCCTCAAGTTGACAGTAGATTATGTAACTGTCCCACCACTTTAGTGGGATTTTGTTTTTTATTGTTTTCTGTTGGGTTTCCCAGCTGTGAAGCACAGGAGTGGATACCTAATGAGACTAGTGGGGACAAGGGGCTAAGGAGAATGCAAGGGTGGGAGTGGGTGCTAAGGAAGGAAAGAGGATTTGGGGAGTACACCATGAAGACAGGAGGGTGGACAGAGCACTAGAACTGATTGGAATTACACAACCCAATTTAAAGGGGATTTAACCATGGGGTGGCAGGGGAGATGCTCTAAGATTGGCATGGATTTGACAGTACAATGTCCCTTGATATGATTGAATGATTGAATTATTGAATTGGATGATATGTAAATTATATGCCTATTAAATTGTTGGGAGGGTGGAGCACGTCTCGGCATGGTAAAAGCCATGAACGGCGCTACAGCAAAGGCACCCATTTCCCTCATGATTGCTCTTCCTTGCTGACTGTGCAACCTGTTTCTCTAGGGGCCACTGAAGGAATTAAGTCTACAGAAAACACGTTTGTGCAAATGTTGAACTACAGCAGTGGTTCCTAAGTGGGGTGATTTTACCCTTGGAGGACATTTGGCCATGTCCTTGGGGACACATTTAGTTGTCACAGCTGTGTGTGGGCAAAAGGGCGGAGAGTTCTATTGGTGTCTAATGAGTTAAAGCCAGGAATACTACAATCCAAGATGCCAAGGACAACCGCTCACAGGAAAGGATGATCCAGCTCAAAATATCAATAGCTGTGAGGCTGAGAAACCCTAGTCTCTAGTGATGTGTACACTTCGTCATCATGAACCCTCCTCTTCCTGTTTTTGCTTCCTTCCGCCCATGAAATGGCATGTCAGAGGCTCTCTACTCACTGCCAGCCTTAAAGTGTCTTCTCAATTCTCCTCTCATGGGACCTTTCTGTGGTGCTTGGCACTAAGCAACTTGGCTTCCCTTTAAACTATTTCTTTAACTTCCAAGAATATTTTTGTGTGTGTGTTTCCCCCAAAATTCTTCTTCGACTTCTCTGGTATGTACCAAATATACTTAAGTAGAAGCCAACCCAAATATCAGTCAAGGCACCTAATTTTATCACAAAAAGTACATATAAAATGTGCTGGAAAACTGGGCTTATGCATGAGTATATATGATATCCCTCTCCCCTCTATGTAAACATAGTTATTGTGTACCAAGACTCTTTCCCCAGACTTCTCTCATGGCTCTTTCATCTTTCCCTAAATGACCATGTGCCTAATGACCACAGGACCCAATGGAGACACCTTAAAAGATGAGCGTGAGTCAGTCTCTGCTTTAGAGTGGGAAAGTGAGAGGGGAGATGGATGCTTATTTATCCAATCAAGAAATGCACAATGATGCCCTACTGTGTATCGGGTACAAAAATAGATGTGGTCCCTGCTCACATGGAATGTTATAGTCTAGTTGGAGAGACCCGGTAACTGATAATCAAATGGTCAAACATGAAACAGCTTCTAAGCTAAAGGCTAAGAAGGAGGAAGGACTACCAGATAAGCTATGAGAGTGGGAGGGGATCTGATCAGAGGTCCAGAACAACTCAAGCCAGTGATATTGGAGTCAAGATCTGCAGGGCAATGTAGAACACGCCGTAAAGAAGGGATGAAGCTGTTCAAGGCAGGTGGCAAGTACGTGTGTAAATGCCACATATTGTTGTTGGTTCCGACTCATAGTCACTCTGAAGAACCGAATAGAACTTCCCCCTAGTGTCTCTTAGGATGTATTATGTATGGAAGCAGAGTTTCCTCCTGCAGAGAAGCTGGTGAGCTAGAACCACCAACCCTATGGTTATCTGTTGAGGGTCTAACCATTGTGCCACCAAGGCCCTCTAAATACCCAGACCAAAACTCACTGCTATTGAGTCGATGCCGACTCACAGTGTCTCCAGAGGACAGGCTGGGACTGCTCCTGTGGATCTCCCGAGACTGGAACTCTTTACAGCAGCAGAAAACCTCATTTTTCTCAGGAAGAGCAGCAAATGGTTTTGACTTTGCAGTGAGCAGGTCAATGTATAACCACTAAGCCTCCGGGGCTCCCTTACCAAGGAGATCGAGGAAAACACCAGAAGACTAGAGCCCTTAGAGCCAGGAGAGTAATGGGGCAGGCCATGCCAGGGTAAGTGTGAAAGGCGATGAGATGCATCACCTGAAGAGCCTTCTGAGTCTTAGTAAGAAATTATAGGTTTTGTTCTGAGAGCAAATGGGTGCCATTGGGGTTGTATTGGGGGAAGTGAGAAAATAGGAGTGTACGATGCTATCATCATGTTTTCTTTGAGACGCAGGCCTGTTGGAGGAAACACTTTGTTGAAAAAGGTTACAGGGCTTTGGGCAGACCCCAGCAGTTACATAACCTTTCCATAATCATAGAGTAGAGTTGGGAGCTGACTTCAGACATCAGCACTAAGATGAAAACCACACGCAGTTAACACTACTCTTTAAGCACACCAGCCTGTGCGATCACGAGGTATCGAAGGGATCAGGTATAAGACATCATCAAAAAAAAAATCTTGCCATAGTGAATGAAGGGGGAAGTGTAGAGTGGAGACCCAAAGCCCATTTGTTGGCCACTGGAGATCCCCTCACAGAGGGGTCTAGGGGAGGAGATGAGTCAGTCAGGGTGCAACGTAGCACTGATGAAGAATACAGCTTTCCTCCAGTTCCTAAATGCTTCCTTCCCCTCCCCACCTCCCCCTACTAACATGATCTGAATTCTACCTTGCAGATAGAGCAGAGGTTGTACACTGGTGCAGATAGGAGCTGGAGGCACAGGGAATCCAGGGTGGATGATACCTTCAGGACCAGGGGTATGAGGGGCGAGACTGGGAGGGTAAAAGGTGAGTGGGTTGGAAAGGGGAAACCGATTACAAGGATCTACATGCTACCTCCTCCCTGGGGGACAGACAACAGAAAAGGGGGGTGAAGGGAGATGCCAGATAGGCAAGATATGACAAAATAATAATTTATAAATTATCAAGGGCTCATGAGGGAGGGGGGAGCGGGGAGGGAGGGGGTAAAAAGAGGACCTGATGCAAAGGGCTTAAGTGGAGAGCAAATGCCTTGAGAATGATTAGGGCAAAGAATGTGCAGATGTGCTTTATATAATTGATGTATGTATATGTATGGATTGTGATAAGAGTTGTATGAGCCCCTAATAAAATGTTGTAAAAAAAAAGGAAAATAATCCAGACTGTCCGTAGAATGACATCTCCCCATAAGTTCAAGGCAGCTCTCTTTAGAATCGATCTTGGATTCTTCTATCAAGTGTAGATGAGGTATTTAGCTTGTGATCAGTGTTACAAAAATCAGATTACATAGACAAAAACGAACCCACAGCTACTGTGCTATCGAGTCAGCTCCAACTCATAACTCTGTTGGACAGCGTGGAATTCCTCTACAGGACTAGAAAGACTGGGAATGTTAACAGGAACCATCTCATCACTGACCCTTCAGTTATCATCCAATCCTTAATCCACTATGCCACGAGGGCTCTTTAGGTAGATAGATGATAGATAGATAGATAGATAGATAGATAGATAGATAGATAGATAGATAGATAGATAGATAAAGACAGATCCTCTTCAAACACTCAGTTTCCATCAGCATGGGGAAATGCTCCTGCTCTTAGAGGTCTGAGGGAACGGAGCCTGGACAGGATACACAGCTTTGATCTCACGCTCCACCCAGGGCTCATGCTCAGCAAGTGAAGAGGCAGGCACGGACATGCTCTCTTCTTCCCTTTCTCTTTCCCCCTCTGTGGTCGTTACATAATCTGGTGTCAATTTGAGGATTTAGAGTATAGTGGTGGAGTCTAGGTTATCTAGAATGTAGCCAATGAGGCCTCTGTGTGGGCATGCCTTCCCCTAAGGACTCTGGGAATTCCTGGATTTCCTCCTTGGAAATCTTCACTGCTCACTCCCTTCGAGACTCTCTACTGATAAGGCTGACTCCCTGCCAGACATCCCTGAGAAGCCATGTGGACCAACCTTGATGCAGCCAGAACCCTGGACCTGAAGAAGCCACTTAGTGACCCCTGCCAGTGCTGAGATGCTTACAACACCACTGGATCCATCCTTCCTACCCCCATGGCCTTTGATCATCTTGCATTTTAGTGTCATTGCATGTATTTTTTATGCCTGAAGAGGACTTTATAGATTGGCATCGGACATATGGGCTAATATCGGACTTATGGGCTTAGACTGGACGGGGTTGGGGTGCTTTCTTAATGTGCAATTACCCTTTATATAAAACTTTCTCTGATCCATGAATAAGTTTCTATGGATTTGTTTCTCTGGTCTACCCAGACTAACACACCCTCCCTCTCTCTCTTGGCAGGTAGGATCTAGTTTCCAGAAAGTCGATGCACACACCGTAAGATGTGTCAGGGCGAACGTGATCCATGCTAGATGGATGGTAGAAACAGTCAACGTGTTCAAGTTCAAAGAAGAATGAACTTGTGGAGCAGTGAGAGGGCTGACTTCTGAGGATACCTGTGGATGACACCAGGGAAAGGCAAAGGCATTTGGGCAGAGGGAATAATGCAGAGAGAACCAGAGCGATTGCAGTGATTTGGATGTGCACAAACGTGCCTTGAGCGAGCTCCCTGTCACAGAGGATTGAACCATGGAGACAGGAGAAATGAAGGTGAAGCCAAATTAGATCGGACCTCCAAGGGCCTTGAGTGCTAGCACAAACACACGGGCATTATCCTGTAGATGGTAGAAATCCATTCAGAACTCAGGAGACCAGGAAGGGCACATTGAGCAGAGGAGACAGGGTGCTCGATACAAGGGATCAATCAAAGGACTGTCCTAAGGTTGCAAATAACCAGAGACACGGAGTGACAGAGACTCCCTGCGCCGTTCTGCTCAAAGTCAAGGTCCAAAATAGCTATGATGATCTCAGTCTGACTACTTCTCTCCCTCCACCTGCAAACTTCACGTGACTCACCAGCTTCAAGCCACTAATCAGACCACAGGAAAAACCAGCCTCACGCAGACAAAAATCAATTGCTGTTCCGTCCTTTGCTGTACACACCATCTAGGTTCTCCAAGTGCAGTAGAAGAAATCAGGTAACTTTTCCAGTAAGATTATTTCATGCAAGAAATCGTCTTCTTCTCAATAAATAGTCTTGAACCATTCTGCCTCGCTTCTGAATCACACTACTCTCTGAAGAAATATAAATATCAGGTAGCAGTTTTATTTCCTGTGAGTGGGGAGCTTTGGTTTAATAAGGAGCAAAGAGGCAGGGCAATAGACTTTGGAGATGAAGCAAGATCTATTGGATCATCTCAGCCATTTCGCTGGGCCTGTCTGAGATTGCTCCCCAGCGGCCTTGGCATATTCACTGCTGCTCAGGCTAGTCCACTTGGAAATGATTTCAGGGTGATAAATTAAGGGCTTGTGACCAGCTATAAAGAGGTGCTTTTTCCTGAGCTGCTAGTGAGGCTTGTCTATCATTGTGAGTGGATGCCCATCCCTCCACAGGACAGAGAGCACCTTGCCACCCCTCAAGCAGGGCCACACCAGGGCTGTGGAAGTCACGCCCATTGAGACCGTGGTCACCATGCCAAGAGAAGTACAACATATTTATCAAACTCTGCAAGCAACCACAGGCTACGCTGCTGAACTCGAGGACTACAGTTTGCATTCGACAGCCCAGGTGACCCGCTCAATCTGCACCTGTTTAAGTGTGATTTTTTCCATAAGATGGGATACTGAACACAGCAAGGCTGAACCCAGCCGTGGGACACTGCACGTGAAGCAGGGCAGACAGAATCAGCAGCAGCTCCTTCCCATCGAGGACACACATTGCCCCCACCCTGGCTTCTAGGAAAACAGTGGAGAGTCCTGGGAGTGATCCATCTCAGACCTGCGGGGCGGGGGGCGGAGGGAGCATGCAAGAGCCGGGAAGATGTAAGCCTGACTCCCACCCGCCCTAAGACAAAAGGGTGAAAATGCTCTGAGTGCATTTTGGCCATTGGAAACAGTGATGGTCCAAGCCTAGGAATCTGAGGAGCCAGGTTTTTAAAAGTGTATTCAAACAAAGAATGGGAGGCTAGTCTATTCTCTGAACAAGTCTTTACAAACTAGCCTCTAACTAGTCTTTAAGCAAGTCTTGTCGTCAAGGTGATGAGTTGATTTAGCAAGTACTTACTATGGACAAGATACTTTAATCAATGCGGCACACAGTTCCTGGCTCAATGATAACTCTGGGGTACTTACCAGGATCATCTTGTCTTCAAGCTAGGAAAGCGAAGGTTGAGTCTTGCTGTTGTTGTTAGGTGCTGTTGAGTCCTCCTGACCACAAAGATCTTATCTATAACAAACCCACACTGCCAGTTCCGGTGGCCCTCCTCACAATTGGTATGTGTTGAGCCCATGGTTGCAGCCCCTGGGGTCGATCATCATGCTGAGAGTCTTCCTGTTTATCACTGACCTGGAACTTTTCCAAGCATGATGTGCCTGGTACTGATCTCTTCTGAAAAGCTAAGGTTGAAGACGGCTAATTAATCTACCCTTATTTCCACAGCCGCCCACCCTCCCACCCAATGGGCAGAGTTTGAAATGCTCATTGAGCTATTACCCTCATTCTGCATGTAAGTCACGGTGGCATTGGCAACCTTTGATGCACACACCACATGGAGAGAAGAGGGCTACCCCCATGGGGTGTATTTATTACAGAAACTGGGCAAAGAGAAGTTAAGTCCAATACATGCTATGCTCTAGGAGCAGTGGTTCTCAACCTTCCTAATGCCACGGCCTTTAATCCAGTTCCTCATGTTGTGGTGGCTCCCAACCAAAAAATTATTTTCATTGCTACTTCATAACGATAATTTTGCTACTGTTATGAATCATCATGTAAATATCTGATATTCAGGATGTGTTTTCATTGTTACAAATTGAACATAATTAAAGCATAGTGATCCATCACAAAAACAATATGTAATTATTGTGAAATATTTCCAATTACAAATAAATGATATTTTGTCTTGAAACGTGTGTGTAGCATGTGTAACAATCTTCATGCTGGGTACTCGTATGTGCGTGTATCTGCATGTGGGCAGACCCACTGGAGACAGATAGAGGAGCGGTGTCTCGGTTCCTAAGACCATCGGAAATCTGTGTTTTCTCCTGGTCCTAGCTGACCCCTCTGAAAGACCCTCGGAAACCTGTGTTTTCTGGTGGTCTTAGGCAAACCCAACGGTCTTAGGCAAACCCAGAGGGGTCGTGACCCACAGGTTGAGAACCGCTGAATAGGACCTTTAGAACCTTAGGAAATAATTCAGACACAAAAGGACAAATATTGTATGACATCACTTTTAAACATGCATAAAGGCCCAAGTATATTGGTAGTTACCAGGGTTGGGAAGAAGGAGAGAAAGGGAGAACTATATCTTAAAGGCACTATCGTTTTCTAAAACAACAAACAAGTTCATTGCCATCAAGTTGATTCTGACTCATAGTGGCCCTATAGGACAGTTCAGAATTGCTCCTGTGGGCTTCCAAATCTTTATGGGATTAGAAAGCCTCATTTCCTCCCAAAGAGTGGCTGGTGGTTTCAAACTGCTGACTGTGTGGTTAGCAGCCCACCAGGGTGATGAAAAAGGAGGAAAGAGATCATGATGGTTATACAGTATGGTGAATTTTTTTTAAATCACTTTACTGGGGGCTTGTACAACTCTTATCACAATCCATATATATATATCCATTGTGTCAAGCACATTTGTACATTTGTTGCCATCATCATTCTCAAAACATTTTCTTTGTACTTGAGCCCTTGGTATCAGCTCCTCATTTCCCCCTCCCTCCTTGACCCTCCCTCTCTCACAAACCCTTGATAATTTATAAATTATTATTTTTATGTCTTACATTATCCGATGTCTCCATGAACCCACTCTTCTGTTGTCTTTCCCTGAGGGAGGGGGTTATATGTAGATCCTTGTGATCAGTTCCCCCTTTCTCTCCCACCTTCCACTTCCCCTCCTGATATCGTTACTCTCATTATTGGTCCTGAGGCGTTTATTTGTCCTGGATTCCCTGTGTTTCCATTTCTTACCTGTACCAGTGTACATCCTCTGGTCTACCCGGATTTTTAAGGTAGAATTGGGATCATGATAGTGGGGAGGAGATAGCATTAAAGAACTAAAGGAAAGTTGTATTTTCATCATTGCTATATTGCACCCTGACTGGCTTATCTCCTCCCCATGATTCTTCCGTAAGGGGAAGTCCAATTGCTTACAGATAGGCTGTGGGTCTCCACTCCGCCCTACCCATCATTCACAATGATATGATTTTTTGTTCTTTGATGCCTGATAACTGAGCCTGTCAACACCTTGTGATCACACAGGCTGGTGTGCTTCTTCCATGTGAGCTTTGTTGCTTCTCAGCTAGATGGCCACTTGTTTATACTCAAGCGTTTAAAACCCCAGACACTATGGGCACCGTCAGCTTTCTTCACCCACTTTGTCTATGCACTTTTTTCTATGCACCCACTTTGTCTTCAGAGATCATGTTGGGAAGGTGAGCATCATAGAATGACAATTTAATAGAACAAAGTATTCTTACATTGAGGGAGTACTTGAGTAGATGCCCAATGTCCATCTGCTACCTTAATACTAAACCTTTGAATGCATGCATATAGATCTATTTCCCATCGTAATATATAAATATATTAACCAATGTACATGCCTGTATTTAGATCTCTATAAATGCCCTTTTCTTCCTCATTCTTTTCTGTTTCCTTTTACTTTTCTCTTGTCCCACTATCATGCTCAACCTTCATTTGGGTTTCAGTAATTCCTCTTGGTTACATTGCCCTTGATCAAGCCCTACCAGACCTCTCCTTGTCATCGATTTTGGCTCACTTGTTGTTCCCTTGTTCCTGGGTTTGTGGACACCTACTTCCTTTCCACTGCTTCCCGCTCTTCCATCCCACACCCCGCCTCCCCGAACCATCGGTCCCATTATTTTCTCCTCCAGATTGTTTATCCTGCCTATCTTATCTAAATAGACCTGAAGAGATAATAATATGCACATAAAACAAGAAAAAGCAAAAAAAATAAAACAACACAACAACTAAAAATGACAAAAATAAAAGAAGAAGAAAAGCCTGTAAATAGTTCATGGTCTGTTTGTTGATCTTTAGGAGTGTTTTCTGGTCAAATCTGATGGGGTGTCATGCTCTGGCCCCAAAGTCTATTTTTAGTATTCCCTGAGAACTTTGTTGCTCTGTTCCCCTTGCCATGCTTTTGCACACCCTTAGTGTTTCGCCTCAGTGCGGTGGGGTGAGATTGGGCAGAAATCCTGTACTGTGTCTTCAGTGTTGTCCCCTGTAGGGCTATGGGTCAGTGAGGGACATTGTGTCTCATAGTGGGGCCGGTCCTATGGTCCTCTCTGTGCTTTGGCTGCTCTGAGTGAGAATGTCATCCTCAGGGTTTGGTGGGCCAGAATGTGCTCCACTCTCTCTTCCTCTCCCTTCATTTGCTCCTGTGTGCTCTGATCAGACATGTCCTTCTCCCTGGGCTGTATCTTCAGTGTTGTCCTCTGATATGAATTCTTCTAGGGGGAGGGAGGGCTGTCCAAGTAGTTGGGATTGGGGCCCGCCCCTCATATGGTGAATTTCATCAATGAGTTAAACACATAAAGATGGTGGAAATAATGCTGTGAAGTAAATTGTGCTACCCGAAATATGTGTTGGAATCCTAAGCCCTAGACCTGTGCGTGTGAACCTGTTTAGAAAAAGGATTTTCTTTGTTATGTTAATCAAACCTGTCTGACTGGTGTGGGGTCTAAATTAAATCATGTCTCAGTTATAAATAGCATAGATTAGGCACAGAGACTTGCACACAGATTCCATGTGAGGATACCTGGGGGATCTGAGGAAGAGGGAGTTGACAAGGCTGAGTCCCGGACTTGGACTTTTACCCCCACCCCCACAACTGCCATTTGCAGTTCTGAGAAAATAATTTGTTACTCTTTCAAATTACTCACATAAGCAGCACTAGGTAACTAAGACAAATAGAAAATGCCTTGTGGCTACAATGGATGGATGGATGGATTGTGATAAGAGCTGTATGAGCCCCAATAAAATGATTAAAAAGGAAAGAAAATGTCTTGTTCTATTTATCTTATTAGGATTTAAAAATATAATATCTGTAATTCCAACAATATCTTCTTTTTAGTAAAATTCAGAACCCCATATAAATGGCAAGACCTTCTGCTATGCATATGGGATTCCAATATCAGTGGTATTGTGCCTTCTGTCATTATCTCCCCTTCCTCCCACTCCCTCACTTAGCATTGTTTTTCTCTCACTGGAACTATGCGCACTTTTACAAGTCACTACAATTAAGTTTTCTAAATGAGATTAAACGTAAGAAAATGTTCCAGGAATGGAATCTGAGCTTGCACTAAATCCAAACTCCAACTTAAGAACAATCAGTTCTTACATCATGGCCCTGCTTGATATTCACCTTCAAAAAATGATCACTGAAGATAAGGCTGCTACCACAAAGTGAGGTGAAGAAAGCAGATGGTGCGCGGCTATCAATCAGAATAGTGTCTGGGGACTTAAAGGCTTGTATTTAAATGAGCAGCTATCTAAGCGAGGAGTCAACTAAGTCCACACAGGCGAAGCACACCAGCTTGTGTGATCCAAAGATGACAACTACAAAATTCAAATATGATGAAGAAAAAGCATCAGAGCCAATTTGTAGCAGGCGATGGGGGCCAGTGGGAGCCCCAAAACCCATCTCAGATCCACTCTAGTCATAGGCAGGAGTCTCGAACAGCCCGACTATTGGGCAGAGACCATTGTAATCTTGGTTATGCTGGATCGAACTTGATACTTGGTCAGCTGACCACCCTATAAAAGTGACCTGAATCAGTTCTGGGTACAAGTATCTCCTCCTGGTTCCATGACATAAATTTCTTCCCTGGCTTTTTAAATGTGGTTGGGAGTCTTTTCCTCCTTACGCATTATTTGTGTTTTTGTGTGTCTACTATTATGTTTTTAACTTTACCACCTCAACATGGTTTTGTTTGTTATTATTTTCTGTTGGGTCTCCCAGCTGTGAAGCACAGGAGGGGTGAAGGTATGATGATAGATAATAACTGATACAAGGAGATATAGGGAATTCAGGGTGGGAGTTGGATGATAGGGAGGTTAAGGGGATTTGGGGAGTAAATAATGAAGACAGGAAGAAGGAGGGAGCACTAGATTGTGATTGCAAAACTCATTTTAAAGGCAATTTAACCATAGGGTGGGTGATGCTCTAGAATTGAAGTGGGGGACGGTGATTGTACAATTCTCCTTGACATGATTGGATGGTTGAACTATTGAATTATAGGATATACAAATGACAGGCCAATAAAACAGTTGAAAAATAAAAAAATTTTTAAATTTTAAAGAGTATACTCCATATGGAACATTGTTTTCATCACCTGCGGACTAGAAGCAAGTCAGAGAAACCCTAAAGCTCATTGGAGACCATGTTTTGAAATAAATCTGCTTGCATAGTGAAGAACAAGAAAAAGGTTTCCAGGAGTGGAGGTGGTTACAGATGTTTGTGTGGATGCACAGCTTCTTTCAGATGTGCCCTTAGGAATTGTATAGTTCTATGAACGCACGCTGTACGCCAACTTAACCGTTCACTTACAGGAAGAAAGGGAAATGCCTGCTCCCTGAATGCAGAAAGCAACTGTCACTTTATGTAGTCTGAACCCATGGCCCTCAGCAGGGAGCCAGCACAGGAAGGACACACAATGAGGTGTGGTCACTGGGCCGGCGGAACAGTTGAGGCCAAGCTATCCTCAACTTACCGGCTACAGAACGTCGGCTTCACCATTTAAGAGTTTTGTTTGCTTGTTGATTTCATTGTTTTCCTAGAGTTCATTTCCCCAACTACGAAAGCATTACTACCTACTTTCCATAAGCCTCCACTCCACCCCTCGTACCCCTCCCATCCTCACAAACACACCAGGTGCCCCACTCCGTCAGATGAACAACCTGGGCGCATCTTTCATCCTTGCTTATTCAAATTCCCTCCAAACAATGCATACAGCACATGGCTCAGCCAGCACCCCACATTAGGATTCCAAGCGTGACCCACCCCGATTTGTACTTCTTTGACTCTTCCCCTGAGAGGCGGGGGGCCAAGTGGGAATGGTTAGGAGGCATTTTTCCAGGTCAGAGAAATTACATTTTAACGGCCACTAGCATTATCTAATTACACAAAACAGGAGTTTGATGGGAAACTTGAAACGGAGAAAGCTGAAATGGACGAAGCATTGGCAACCCCTACTTCCCACTCCTAATTTATGCCCTTCCTCTCTTTGTAGCCTTTCTCAATGCTGGTGGACCAGCGCTCACCCAGCGTGGTGTTGTGCCCAAACCTTTCCAATTTTCACCAGCTACACATGGAGTTTTATCACCTTCCAGTGTGCGTGGATTTGCTTCCATTGCCTTCCCTTCACGGGTCACAGATTTCCATCTCTTCTGTTCCCTGATGTCTGCTGTTCACGAGTGTCCTGCCTGGCATGTAGTTGTTCTTCTTACGTTCTGTCAAGACGATGCTGACTCATAGCAAGCCTGTGTCCAAGAGAATGAAGCACTGCCACTTTTGTGCCATCCTCACAGCCATTCTTATGTGTGAGCCCATCCTTAACAGCCACTCTGTGCATCCATGTCACTGCATGATGGCCTTCTCCAGGGACAAGTCTCTCCTGACCACATGTCCAAAGTAATGGTGACAAAGTCTCGCCACCTTTACCCCTAAGGAACATTCTGGACTTACTTCTCCCAAGACAGACTTTTTGCTTTCTGGTAGTCCATGGGACTGTCAACATTCTTCATCAGTACCATGATTCAAAGGCATTGGCTCTTCTTCTGAATTCTTTATTCAATGTCTAACTTTCACATGCATATGAGGCGATTGAAAATGCCATCGCCTTCTGGTACAGGCTCGCCTTAATCCTCAGAGTAAGGTCCTTACTTTTCAACACTTCAAAGAGGTCTTGTGCAGCAGATTTACCTAATGTTACTTCCATGAGCACTGATGGTGGATCCAAGCAAGATGAGACCCTTGACAACTTGAACCTTTTCTCCGCTTATCGTGAGGTTACCTACTGTCCAGTTGTGGGGGGGGGTTTGTTTCCTTTACATTTCTTTTTACCTTGGTTGCCTAGTGGTTATGAGTTGGGCTTCTAACTGCAAGGTCAGCAGTTTGAAACCATTAGCCACTCGAAAGGAGAAAAACAGGGTTTTATTCTCTAATAAAGGGTTTGTCTTGGAAACTTACAGGAGCTGTTCTACCCTGTTCTCTAGGGTTGCCACTGCATCAACTGGATGACAGTGAGATTGGTTACGTTTGGTTTTCATGGCGTCGTGACCCATACTGAATACTGCCATCCTTGATCTACATCGGCAGGGGCTTCATGTCCGCCTCACTTTCAACAAACAAGGTAGTGCCGTCTGCATATGGAAAGTTGTCTATAAGTCCTCCTCCAATCCTGCTGCAGCATTTGTCTTCATATAATCCAGCTGCTCTGATGATTTACTCAGAATACAGATTGACTAAGTATGGCGAGAGGATACAACCCTAACACACACCTTTCCTGATTCTAAACTATGTAGCCTGTCCTTGTTCTGTTCACACAACTGCCTCGTGATCCAGGTAGAGGTCCCGTATGGGCACAAAATGCTTTCTGGGATTCCCATTCTTCTCAAGACAATCCATCCTTTGTTATAGTCCACACAGTTAAATGCCTTAGCACAGCTGATGAAACCCAAGTAAACATCTTTCAGGTATTGTCTGCTTTGAGCCAAGATCCATCTGGCATCAGCAATGATATCCCTTATTCCATGTCCTCTTCTGAATTGAGCCTGAACCTCTGGCACCTCCTGTCAATGGACTGCTGCAACCATTATTGGATGATCTTCAGCAAAATTTTACTTGCTTGTGGTATTAATGAGATTGTTCTATAATTTGAACATTCTGTTGGGTCACTTTTCTTTGGAAAGAAAAATATTTGTTGAGTGGATTTTTACAAGATGTCCACTTGAAGATTTCTTGCAAAGGTCATTACTCTCTAGAAAAGTATGAGTTTTTTCTTCTTTTCTCCTCTTCTCGGTTTCCCATGGATGTTACAGTCAATTAAAGGGTCACTGTGGACAGAAATAGGCTACCGGTTTCTGACTTACCAGGCATTCTCAGTTCCTCAGCCTGTGGGAGGCCCAGTGAAGCTGAGATATGAACATCACCCCCTTGAGAATCACTGAGACCTCCTCTGGGATTTCATTGGGTTCTTTGTTCTTCCTTTGAGAAGGCTGAACACAGGTTGTCACCATTTCACTTGAGGCCATCCGGGAGGTCACTGAGTGAGATAAGAGCTTCCAGCAGAAGCCAGATGCCCACTGTTTGCTTGGGGTTATCTCCCCTATTGGACAGAATCTCCATTCCTCCCTCTTGAGTTGACTTTTAAAGCTCTAATATAGTCTTCTATTTTCCTACCTAGACGGTCAGTTTTCCCAAAGTTAGTTGAGGACAGACCACAAAAACAGAGGCCCAGGTTTTCTTGAAAAGGCTTTGGAGGATCAGTTAATGGGTTAAATATCCCCTAATTGGGGTTTGATGATGTTTTGTCGGTACAGAGGTGAGGTGGTGCATTTTGGGAAAGCACAGTTATATTGTTAGTTGCTGTTGTGTCGCTGCTCCATCATGGTCATCCTGTGCACAAGAGAACAAAGCACTGCCCGGACCTGGGCTACTTCAGCATGATCCAGAGAGATTGTCACTGGCTAAATTTCATCAGTGGACTACCAGGTCTTTCTTCCTAGCCCAACTTAGCCTGGAAGCTCCACTGGAAACTTATCAGCAGCAGAGCAACACACAAGCCTCCACTGATACATGCGTGGGGCCTGCACAAGAGGTGTCTAAGGCCAACTTTCAACATGGCCTTTAGGGCCTTTATTGTATTAAGGAAAGTGTGTGTGTGTATACTTTCCTTAATATTATATATATATAATATTAAGGAAAGTATATATATGGTTGGAGGAGAGTGGGGAGCTAATAATGAAGAGCACAAGAAAAAAGGAATCATTCTAACCAACCAACTTCAGTCTCTCTTCCCTCCCACAATGGATTAAATCCTGGACTCATCTGCCGAGATCATAAACAAAAGCAGGAGTGATTCCCACTCTGGTCTGCAGGGGACATGACTTGTCCCCAGCTGTGAGGAAGGGAGTAAGAAATGCATCAGCCTTGGGGGTCATCCCAAAGGACTCAGAGCAGGCTTTCAGAGCCCACCACCTACCTGTAGATATGACCAAGGCTCTTCAGATGCCACTTCTCACACCCCTCGGTCCATACTCGGCTCATATCCACCATACTGTTGGGGTTGCTGAGCTAGAAAGGCGATGAGGTCACAGAGCTCAGCCACCTTCTCTGAAGACTGGGCAGAGCTGTAATTCATTTAGTTCCTCAACTGGCTCTCGGTGTGAGTAAGATGTAGCCAGCTAGCTGGTTGCCCAACACGTCAGGCAAGTGCAACTGTCCCACATCTGCTCGGCCCATATTTTTAATTGCTTAATAATAGTGAGTGGGATTTCCCTCCCCTCTAGCATAGCAGCGTGGGGAGCTTTGACATTCAGGGCTGGTGTGTGGGCAGGAAACACAGATGAGGCTGGGGAAATGTCAACCTCCTACGGCTTCTCTCCAGATTAATCACCATGCCATATGACAGGACATACCTCAAATATGGAGCATCGGGCTGGTGGTCCAGAGCACTTGGCTCCAGCCCTAGCTCCCTGGCTAACTTGATTGAGTGATGAAGAAACATAGAATCGCTATGAACCTCAAGTTTCTACTGACTTGAAACCTTTTTATGAGAATTAGAATTAGAGAAGTCTTTAAGGGATGTTTTGATGGGATGGTGGTCAAGAATACAGGCTCAGGACCTGACCACCTGAGTCTACTTCTGACTTAAATATGTTTCAGTGATGGGAAGACAGGGAAGTTACTGGACCTATCTGTACAATGCTCTCAAGAACAAAGCAAGCATAATCATAGTTTAGAAAACATTGTCTGGAAAGCGGCATATGTGGTACCTATCCAATCATGTTAGTTGCTGTTCTTATTATTCCAGTGACAGTCATCATTTGATTCACCCCAAATAAAGGTTGGGCTGTGTTCAGAGTTCAAAAAAGGAATATTTTCAAAGATAAATAAAACGTGGAATTTGCCACAAGATACAGTCTTATGAGAAGGCAGACACGTGCATACAAAATTGAGGGGAGGGGGACGGAAGATTACCCACACGGTGTCCTGTAGCAGCGCAAAGTGATAACGTCACGTCTTTACCCTGCAGCAGGCATTCTCACACAGAATCCTTAGAAGCCGTCCTGTGAGGTTCATCCAGATTTCCAAAGTGGGACAGTCTCAGAGAAGGGAAATCGTTTATCTCAGAATGCATAACTCCTAACTGGCTAAGACAGGATTCAAACTGAGTTCTTCAGTCATTGCTCTTAAACTCAGCATCATTAGAGGACTGGGTGGAATTTGGGAAGGCTTCACGAGGATCGTGGAGTTTGGGAAATGCTAATACTCCATACTTTTTACTATGCGGAAGCAGAAACTCTGGAGTATCTTCCAGCAAGGCTTACTTCTTAGCTATGTGGGTGAATTTTCTTTAGAACTCTGAGCCCCAGTTTCTTTATTCCTGAATTAGTTATAACAATAGTGCCCATCACAGCACAGGTGGGAGGAATAAATGAGCTTATGTAAGGCATTAAGCATAATGCCTAGTAAATGGTGAACATTTAATAGATAGTAGCTTTCATTTTTGTCATGGTAATCCTCGTGGTCATTGTCATTGCCAGTATCATCTCTTGTGCTCAGTTGTCCTTTAGCTGAGTGAGCAGTTGGGACCATTCAGCGGTAAGAAGGGACCTCTATTTTGTCAGAGTCTCTCAGTAAGGCTCCCATTATAGGTTAGAACTGACTCAATGGCACCTAACAGAAACCACAAAAAATATATATAAATCATATTGAATTGCTGGAGACACAGAGTAATCAAAATAATCTTAGAAAAGAAAAAAGCTGGATAACTCATACTTCTTGGTATAAAGCCACAGTAATCCCGACAATGTGGTACAAGGGTAAGCATATAAATCAAGAAAAATAATTGAGAGTCTAGAAATAAACCCACATGCCTATGATCAACTGATTGTTGACAAGGTTGGCAAGGCCATCCAATGGGACAATAATAATCTTTTCAATAAATAGCACAGGCACAAATGGATAGCCAATTGTAAAGAATGAATTGAATCCTTACCTCACACTATATACAAAATTAACTCAATACGAATCTAAGTCTCACAAGTAAGAATTAAAACTATAAAAAAATTTGAAAGAAACTAACAAACAAGAGGTTACGTCTTCATGGGGGTCCCTGGTGGTACAAAAGATTAAGCACTCACCTATTAGCCCCCAAAAAAGGTTCAAGGCCACCCAGAAGTCCTTTGGAATACAGGCCTGAAGAACGATGAGGGCCTGGACAGCCCTCACAGCAGTTCTCCCTCCACCACGAGCTGGAGTCCCTCTGAAGAAGCTGGCAGCAGCAAAGCTTCATAACCGAGTGCTTGGCAAAGGGTTCTTAGGAAGCAAGCATAGTGCAGGAGAAACTAGGCAAGTTCGACTCCATCAAAATGAAATGCTAGTGCTTCAAAGAACACCACCAAGAGAGTGCCACGGCCACTCACCAGAGTAGATTTGTGCTTGCTCGGGGGTCTGTGCGCATATGGGGCTGTAGGGGAGAGGGAGGAAGCCCAGGGGGCAAGTGATAGCTAAGAGGTGTGGGTTGGGTTGGTTTTGGTGATGAAATTATTCTAAAATTGACCATGGTGATGGTTGCATATACCTCTGACTATACTAAAACCCGTTGACACCAACACTTCAAATGGGAGAGTTGTAGTCTATGTGAGTTAAATTGTAATAAAGCTGTTAACAATGCATTAATTAAAATTAAATAATAAAGAAACCTCCTCTGTCTTCCAGTCAGAATCCACTTCACAGCAGGCACCTGAAATGTGACTATCAGCCATGTATTCTTCAGGGTTAAGTGTTTGTCCTGTGCCTGAGTTTCCTTGGATACGGAAAAAGACAACCAGAAAAACACCTTAAATTCTTAATGGTGTTTTGTTCTGTTCTGTTCTGTTCTGTTTGTCAGGGAGTTGATTTGTGAAAGGCATTCCTATCCACAGGAAGGACAGGAAGCTGTAAGGGAGCTTGGAAGGTGGAGCAGAAGCAAAGGCCCCTTAAAAGGAACTAGCAAGGACAGAGAAAATAGAAGTAACCTCATTTTCCCTCACAGTTCCCTCTAGGGCACCAGTTTTCAACCTGTGGGTCATGACCCCTTTGGGGGTCGAACAGCCTTTTCACAGGGGTCACTTGATTCAGAACAGTAGCAAAATGACAGCTATGAACTAGCAATGAAAATAAATTTATGGTTGGCGGGGGGTTGTCACCACAACATGAGAAACTGTATGAAAGGGTTATGGCATTAGGAAGGTGGAGACCCACTGCTTTAGGGGCTGCCTTTTCCTTATCCACTGACAGCTGAGCCCCTTCCCTGCCCCAACCTTTGGGCAGGATGGGTAGGAGCCGGCCCTCATTAGCATGTACGGCCAGAGTCCCCAGAGTGAGTGATGGCTCCCTCGGCAAGGAGGAGTGTTTGATGCAGGCTTGTCAGCCCCGCCATCCTTCACAGGAATCAGTGGCCAAGATTCATATCCTCTGTCAGAGGCTCATCCAACACCCTGAGCCGGCCTCCACTGGGGTCCAAGTTTTATACCCTCTCTCAGGGAATGGCAGGCAATCTTTCAGGTCCCAGAGAGAGACCAGTGGTAATGCTCCACTTTTCCTGAAAATAACTTAAGGGGTTGAAGTCAAATAAACTAAGACGAGAGAACAGGAGAGGAGGATGGCACATGAATGCCTTCACCGTGGCTTTTTACCCATTGGCTACCACTTTTGCCCCTGCCCTCCCTCCCCCAGGCCCAGTCCAGGCTTCCCAGGGTAACCTTGCCTGCAGAAACAATAAAGGCAGGGCATCAGGCACGTCAATGCAACACTGTTTCCTATAAGAGGCAGTTTCCCAGCAAGAGGAACTCTTGCCAGGACGTGCCAAGAACAGATTGGCACAAGAAATAAAATACTCAAACCATGATGAGTTTGTTGGAGGCTCTGCATTGTCTTTCCTCTATTTTGTTTCTGACTTAAGTTTTCTTTCTTCCTGCCCCCAATTCGTGAAGTCCCTATTACATGCTGGGGCAGAGGGCTGGAAGCCAGGCAATATGAAATGCCAAATATGGCCAAGTCCTTTCTCCAGGGCTCACAGCCCTGAGCCTGTGCTTACAAACTTATCAAGGACAGTTCCTGAGACCTGGAGGAGCTCCGTCTTCCCTGGCCTTCCACAGTGGCAGGCGGTACCTCCTCAACAGCTGCTTCTTTGATGCAAAATTTCGGGAACATCCTCCCCACAAAATGATTCAGAAACCAGTGGGAGACTTGCCATAATATGCTTTCCCTCATCTAATCTAGTCCAGAGAGAAAAGTGTTTTCTTGCATTTGTGTGAAGCTTGGGCCCCAGGGGAAAACGCCCAGGCATCGTCCCCTTGTACTTGTGAGGTCCTGGTGAAAGGTTTCTGGGTCAGCGATCACGGAGCGGGTCTTGGCTTGGCCCTAAGTTAGCTGCATGACTGTGAGGTCCCTAGGCCTCTCTGAGCAGGGACCCACAGGGCTGCCTCTTGGACCCAACACAAAGCATAGGAGAGGCAACAGGATCATGAGCTCTGAGAGGGCCTCCGTGATTTTTGTTCCCCAGGCCTGACACTGAGGGAACACAATGGTGGCCCCCAGAGGTGGGCTTTGGGCTCACACGGGGTTGTTGATAAAATTGGAATTCATTTCAACACCCGAAAATTAGGAGATGTTAGATTTGGAAATCTGCATCCCCAACTGTTCTTTAACAAAACCAAACCAAAGATCTAGAAACCCTGGGATCCACACTCAGCAGGACAGCAGTCTTTGGTTACCGGAAAAGTGATAGGCTCATTTGGAGGGACCACACGCTCTCTGGATCACCCCCATTCCCATGACAATCGTTTTCAGATTGTCTGGACACTATGGGGATCAGAACCTGACCAGGCTTGCTGGAGATCCAGGGAAGCATGTGCTCCATGGGGTCCAGGAACTGAGAGCAATCGACACAAGATGCCCCCTCAAAAATTCAGAGGAAAGAGAGTTCATTGTGGAAATAATATTGCAGGAAGTGGAGGCAAGCAGCAAGTAATGCGTGTGGTCCTCTTTCTGGTGTGTGTGTAACCCATTCAGGAGAGATCAGGGGCACTAAGAGATGAGACTGAGGATGGTAAGCTGAGCTCATACTGTGGGAAGGAGAGCCCTTGAAGCTGAGTGATGTTATTCTCAGTTTTCAATGCCAGAAACTCCAGATATTCCATAGGGCTCAGAGATTTGGGCTGCCAAGTTCACCCCACACACATTTCCACCCCCGCGATCATGACAAGCATTTAGGTGGGAGTCTAGGCCTCTGGAAATACAGGTCTAGGAACAAAGTTCTGAGAACCACCCTCAGCCCTCACAAACTCCTCATCCCCAGGTTTGCTCAGCAGCCAGAGGTGTCCTACAAAAACCGAATGACAGCAGGGAGCAAACAGTCCAAGTTGAATTCTCCTAAGCACCTCAGGGGAAAGAATGGGAGAAAGAAAGAAGGTGGTGGTGGGGGAACCTCCTTTCAGTTTCATTAGAGCTATTGCTTAACAGAGCTAAAAATAAAACTAATTGCTTTTGCTATTCTGATGTGGAAAAATCAGTTTTTAAAAGATCAAGATCCTCTCCCTGGCTGGAGAAATCATTGAATCGGTAATGGACAGACTGCCAATGAATTATGAATGCTGTAATCAAGCCTTTTTGGAAGGCCAAAGCCTTGGTTACAAATGGGCACTATAATTAGAAATATGCTGAAGCTGCCTAAAGCATACCTCCCTTCGTCATTTTTTAACAGGAGCATAGCCTGCTCCTCATCAGGTGTCTGGATTGTTCTTGAACAATATGCTGTTCTCACCCTTAGGAGAGTCATGGACACAAAGGTGCATAGTAATGCCATTCCTGCCCCAATTTTCCTTCTGTAAAGTCTCACCAATCTCCCCCATCATTGACTGAGAAAGTGCTTAAATTCTCTTAACCTCCTACCTTAGATTCTACAAGAATGAAATACAGTAGGGCAGCAAGCGACCTCATCTCAAATTCAAGAGGATTGGGGCTAGGGAAGAGCTGACGGTCACCCACACCCCAATGGGAATCAGTTTGCTCCAATTCTTTCTTCAGCATAGTCCTGCTGGACTCTGCGGGACTAGGGTGTGCATATCAGGAAGGAAATGAAAGGTGAGGGCAAATTGAAGAAAGGGTCAAGGGGAGGACAAACGTTAATAGGGTCATCTCAGAGGGGCAGGGCTCCAAGTCCTCCACCAGAGCTCCAAGAATGGGTAGAAGTGGTCCCACAAAAATCCAAAAAGGGGACTTCTGGGAATACAGCAGCTGAGTAATGCATACCAGAGGGACTCCGCAGAAATCAGCGCAGGAGAGTTATTAAGAGGGAAATTCCACACTGCTGGCTTGCCGGAGGAGCATCATGAAGATAAGTAGGCACATATCCACTAGGTTTTGAGAAGCTGGAGGCTTTTGGCTTACCACAGTGGAAGCTAGTTAGGGTTTGACCTTAACTCCGCCACTGTCTTGGCTGGAGCCAGGACCATTTGGAGCCAACACAGGGGGCCTTACCTCAACATAGCCACAGCTTGCCGCTGCACTAGGGCAGGGTTTAAACCCCTCCAACCCCAGGGTTAGGGATCAAGGCTCAGCTATATCGTTACTTTTGGTTCCCTCTCATCACTTTGTCCCCCCCACAGTCTTAGCAAGCTTATTTTTTCTTTTCTTTTCTTTTTTTTCTTTTTCTCTTCCGACCTCCAGACCACTCCTCTCTGCACTGTAACCTGAGGCTGGGGAAAGCCCATTCACCCACCACCAGGGGATGTCCCTCCCAACTTCTTTCAGGAGAAACTCTGCCCTCCTGCTCTCTGCAGTGCATAACACATGGCTGGGAAGATCCTGTCCATCTTCTTTGGAGGAAGTCTTGCCTGTGTGGTTGGGGAGAACCTACCCATCCTTAGTGGTCCCATGTGACTGAGGGAACTAATCTCGCCTGCCATACTGCCTCACATGGCCTAAGGAAGCTCAACCAACACTCACCAATGCTCCACACTGCTGCAGTAATCTCTGCCCAACCTCTGCAGCGATCTACCTGACTAAGGGAATTCCGCTCACCATTAGTTGTGCTCTACACAAAAACAGGCAACCCACCAACCTTCTGTGGCACTCCTGTTACAGCAGGCACACCCTCTGCAGTGCCCCAAGCTGCTTTGGGCCACACCATCACGGCTTCTACTGATATCATCCAGCATAGCACCATTCTCACAGGTCCACACAACCTAACCAGTGTCCCTTGAGAGGACCATCCATCTTGCCCTCCAAATAACAGAATACTGGTTGACCAGGGACAGAGTGAAACCACAGGAGAATAAAGTAGTAGGCCAATTCCATAGTGAAATTAGCTGCAGGCAGTTCAAAGAAGCATTCCGACAAGTCTCCCAGAGAGAGCCATTGTTCTTCAACTCCCTGGAAAATGGCACCTGACTCCTCTAAAACAATGCTATGGAAACAGGAATCAGGCCCAATGACCTCAACAAAAATATAAAAGAAACAGACATTGATCAGCCACAGAAAGAAAATCTCAGAATACTGCTTGGAGTCATACATATGAGGAGTATGAGGGAAACAATACAGAAAAAGGATGAAATGATAGAGGAGCCAAAGATCATACACCAAAAGGAAATACAAGAGCTTAGGGATGAGATAGCAGAAACCAGTAGCAAACTCACAGACCTTGCCAACTGACTGGAGGAGGCAGAGAACTGCACCAGTGACCTAGAGGACAGCCAAGCAGACTTTAAAATACGTGAACAAAAACCTAATAAGATCATCAGAGAAGCTGAAGAAAACCTAAGAGTTATGTCTGATGCTATGAATAGGTTCAACATCGGAATAATTGGATTACCAGAGTAAGACACAACAAAGAAATCTCATCTGCAACAATAGTAAGAGAATTCTTGGAGGAAAACTTCCCCAGCTTAATGAATGAAAGCCAGGCAAACATTCAGGAGGCTGAAAGAACACCAGCTAGATTGAATCCCAAAAGAAGTCACCAAGGCATATAATAGTTAAACTATCCAACTTTGAGGAAAAGGAGAAAATCATGAGAGCAGCTAAGGAAAAACAAACAATCACATAAAAAGTTTCCCAAATACAAATATGCTCAGACCTATCAGTGGACACTATGAAGAAGAGGAGAGAGTGAAGTACCACATTTCAAAAATTGAAGGAAAATAATGCAAACCCAAGAATACTCTATCCAAACAAATTATCATATCAAGATAGATGGCGAAGGGTCTTCCCAGACAAGGAATAAATCAAATAATATGCTAAAAGAAACCCAGCCCAAGAGATCCTTGCCGATCCAGTATGGGTAGAAGACCAGCACTCACTGAGCACAAATAAGAGACCGCCACATAGAACAACCCCACCCAGGGGGCAACAAAGAGAAAACAGCCCCCATTGGCTTGTGGGTGGAAAGAAGTCAAGAATTAACTACACACACACAACACATGGATAAGAAAGGGAGGTAGGAAAACACCCAACATTAAAGGTATAAGATGACATCACAGAGTCGACAGATGGAAGTAATAACACTGAATATCAATGGACTGAACTCAGGCATTTAAAGACTGAGGCTATCAGACTGGCTAAGAGAACACAACCCATCAATCTGCTGCCTACAGAAGCCACATCTCAAGACTACAGACAAAAATAGGCTGAGATTCAAAGGCTGCAGAAAGGCATGCCAAGCAAATAGCAATTCAAAATAAGCAGGGATTGCAATCCTAATCTCGGATAAAATTTAACTCTAAGCGTAAACCATAAAAAGAGATAAGGAGGGACACTATATAATGCTCAAGGGAACAGTAGACAAAGAACCACTAAGCATTTTAAACATATATTCCCTGAACAAGAGACCCACTGAATACACCAACCAAATGCTCCAAAAGATGAAAAAAGAAATCACAGGCTCCAAAACAATAGTAGGTGACTTTAATACACCACTCTGAGAAAGATAGATCACAGGGAAAGAAACTCAATAAGGAGGCTTAGAGATCTAAACACTACAATTAGACAATCTGACCTGATATTTACAGAGCTCTTCATCCAAATAAATTCACATTCTTTTCGAGCCCACATGGCACATATTTGAAGATAGACCACATGCTGGTGCATGAGGAGAACCTGCATAAATTTAAGCACATTGATATCGTACAGACCTATCTCTGACCACTGTGCCGTAAGGCTGGAAATCAACAAAAGGAAGATGAAAAAAACAAGAGCAAACATCTGGAGGATGAATAACTCTCTATTGCAAAAGGAGTGTGTACTGGCCCAGATCAGAGATGAAATTAGGATTTTTCTAGAAATCAATAAAAATGAGAACAAAATGTACCAAAACTAATGGAACACAGCAAAGGCAGTTATCAGAGGAAGTTTCATAAGCAATAGATGCACGCATGAAAAAGGAAGAGAGACGTATGATTGCTATGCTGGCACAATATTTACAGCAACTAGAGCAGAGTCAACAGGACAATCCAACTAATAGCAAAATAAAATAAATAATAATAATCAGGGCTGAGATTCAGGGGAGGGAAAATAAGAAAACTATGGGGAAAAAATTAATGAGGCTAAAAAGTTGGTTCTTTGAAAGGATAAACAATATCAACAGACCACTAGCAAACCTCACCAAGGAAAGGAAGGAACAAATTTCAATAGCAAGGATGAGGGATGAAAGAGGGGACATTACAACAGACCCTAATGAAATCAAAAGGATAATTGCACAGTACTACAAAGGACTCCACTCCAATGAATTCAACAACTTGGAAGACATGGACAAATTCTTGGAAAAACAATCCCTCCCTAGAATATCCCAGATGGATGTCAAGAATCTGAACAGACCCATAGCAATAGAAATAGACAACGTTATCAAAGAATTACCAACAAAAAAAATACCCTGGACCAGATGGCTTCACAGAAGAATTCTACCAAACATTCAGGGAAGAAGTGACACCAATCCTACACAAACTCTTCTAGAACATAGAACAAGACAGAAAACTCCAAAAGTCCTTCTATGAAGCTAGTATAACTCTGATACCCAAACCAGGCAGGAATCCCACAAGAATTGAGATCTATAGACAAATATCCTTAATGAACATTGACGAAAATAATCTTTAACAAAATACTGGCCAATAGAATACAAAAGTATATAAAAGAAGTAATTCACCATGACCAAGAGGCATTCATACCAAGGATGTTTCAACGTATAAAAGACCATTAGTATCATTTCCCACATTGACATGAAAAACTATAAGAACTACATGATCATACTGATAGATGTAGAAAAAGCATTTAAAAACATCCAATACCAATTCCTGTTTAAGACACTCAAGAAGATAGGAATGGAAGAAAAATTCCTCAAGATAATGCAAGCTATATATGAAAAACCAACAGCCAACGTGGTAATCAATGGAGAAAAGACTAATCACGGGTTCGATAGGCACAATTCTTTGGTTAAAATATATAGATAGATTATAATAAAGTCATAGAGAACATGAGAGATAGAGGAGAGAATGAAATAAAGGAGCCAGAAACATTTAAAGGTAGCATGCTCACCTCAGCCCCGCTTGGTGGTCCACATGGAGAGAGTCCTGAGAGCGGGAGAGAGGGGGAGGGAAAGGAGAACAAGGGGAAAAGGAACAGGGGAGTGGGTACAGGGGAGAGGAAGAGGGAGCCAAGGAGAGACCTCTTCATTGCTAACCAAGGCTTATATATCTTTGGGAGGCATGCAAACCCACAAGTAAAGACGTACGTCACAGGAAGATGTTATCCTATAGGTTATACAGCATGAGAGGGGAACAATCTAGGGACATAGACATAATAGGAAGGGGAGGGATTGGGGGCACACATGTGACAAGATGGGTGGATTCTAGATTCAGGATGGCAGCCTAACTTTGGATGTCACTGAGTAGGTTTGACCTGTTCTCTGCATCTCCATAGAAACCATTATCAGTAGGATATAAACCCCATCTACAGGGACCAAACCAATTGCCACAAGCCTTTAGGGAGAAGTATCCTATTATCCTCAACAGCGGGGAGCAGGCCCTACCTGTGGTGGGCCCAGACAGTTGTCTGGCAGCTGACTGCCTTCAGGGAGGATGTCTCTAAGCATCTAACCTCCCACCATATGCTGGCAAATAGCCTCTAATGTTTGGCATGTCTTTGGGGGAGACAAAGCTGGGGGAAAGTCTCTTTATAATCCCACACCAAGGGAATACCAAAATTAGACTTTGGGACCAGGGCTTGGAACTCCATCAGATTCAACCAGAAAATACGTCTAAAGGTCAACAAATAGACCCTGAACTATTTATAGGCTTTTTTGTCATGCGTTTTTTGTTGTTGTTTTTTTTTTTCTTGCTTTATTTGGCTCTGTCTTGTTTTGTCTACAGGACCTAACAACAATAAACTTCACACGAAACTTAGTGAATCTAAATCTGCATGTTTAATAAGTTCCCCAGGTGGTTCAGTAGAGAAAGCATCCAGAAGACTCAAGGGATGAACATAATAGGTAAAATCAATTAGAGACCTACAAATGGGCTTTAGGTCCCCACTCCACACGCCACCCCCTCATTCATTATAAGATTTTTTGTTTCATGATGCCTGATACCTGATCCCTTCGACACCTTGTGATCACACAGGCTGGTGTGCTTCTTCCATGTGGGCTTTGTTGCTTCTCAGCTAGATGGCCACTTGTTTACCTTAAAGCCTTTAAGACGCCAGGGGCTATATCTTTTGATAGCTGGGCACCATCAGCTTTCTTTACCACATTTGCTTATGTGCCCGCTTTGTCTTCAGTGGTTGTATCGGGAAGGTGAGCATCATAGAATGCCAATTTAATAGAAGAAAAGTGTTCTTGCGTTGAGGGAGAACTTGAGTGTAGGCCCAATGTCCTTCTGCTACCTTAATACTAAACCTATAAATATATACACATAGATCTATTTCCCCATCCTCATATATAAATATATTTACATATGTACATGCCTTTATTTAGACCTTTATAAATGCCCTCTGTCTCCTAGCTCTTTCCTCTATTTCCTTTGACTTTCCTCTTGTCCCACTATCATGCTCAGTCTTCATTTGGGTTTCAGTAATTCCTCTTGGTTACATTACCCTACCAGGCCTCCTACACCCATGTCACCACTGATCTGGATCACTTGTTGTTCCCTTGTCCCAAGGTTTGTTAACACCACTACCTTTCCCCCCAAATCCCCCTCTCCCATGTCCCCTGGGAAATATCAGTCCCATTGATTTCTCCTCCAGATTTTTCATCCAGCTTATCTTATTTAGACAGACCTGTGGAGATAATAACATGAAGACAAACAAGACAGAGCAAGACCAAGCAACAATATGCAACAAAACAACAACAAACCAATGACAAAAAAACACAGCAGGAAAGAAAAGCTTGTAGTTAGTTCAAGGACTGTTTGTTGGTCTTTAGGAGAGTTTTCTAGTCCAGTTAGTTGGGGCAAGACTCCCTGACTCAAAAGTCCACCTTCAGCATTCCCTGAGGACCTCGCCACTCCGTTCCCTTGCTGTTTTCTTGCACCCCCTTAGTGTTTTGCCTCAGTGTGGTGGGATCAGATCGGGTGCAATTCCCACACTGTGTCTCTGGTGTTGCCCCCTGAAGGGCTATGGGTCAGTGAGGAATGTCATGTCTCATAGTGGGGCCGTTCATTTGGTCCTCTCTGTGAACTGACTGCTCTAATGGGGAACATTGTCCTCAAGACCTGGTGGGCCAGGATGTGATCCACTCTCTCCTCCTCCCCCTTCATCTGTTCCTGTGTGCTCCAATCAGGATATCCTCTTATAGAAGGGTCTCAGGGAGGAGATCAGTCAGTCAGGGTGTGGTGTAGCAACAATGAAACATACAACTTTCCTCTAGTTCCTAAATGCTTCCTCCTCCCCCACTATCATGCTCCCAACTCTACAAATCTGGCTAGACCAGAGGATGTACACTGGTACAGATAGGAACTGGAAACTCAGTGATTCCAGGGCGGATGATCCCTTCAGGATCAGTGGTATGAGTGACGATACTGGGAGGGTAGAGGGAGGGTGGGTTGGAAAGGGAGAACCAATTACAAGAATCTACATGTGACCTCTTCCCTGGGAGATGGACAACAGAAAAGTGGGTGAAGGGAGACATCAGACAGGGCAAGATAAGACAAAATAATAATTTATAAATTAACAAGAGTTCATGGGGGAGGGGAAACAGGGAGGGAGGGGAAAATGAGGAGCTGATGCCAGGGGTTTAGGTGGAGAGCAAATATTTTGAGAATGATGAGGGCAATGAATGTACAAATGTGCTTTACACAATTGATGTATGTATGGATGGTGATAAGAGTTGTATGAGCCCTTAATAAAATGATTTTTAAAAATCAATTAGAGAACATTGGCCTGCTAACTCATGCATCAAACTACCTGAAACCAAAATGAAGAGTTCTAGGTGAGTGGAAAAGTGGAAAACCACAGAAGGTCCCAGAGAGCAGGATGCCTTTGGGTCTCGTCCTAAAGGATAAAGTCACTGCCACTGAGTCACTCTGACTCACGGCGACGCTATAGGTTTACAAAAGGGTTACGTGGAGTCTTAGTAGGCAAAAAGGACATCCGTCACTCTGCAGGATTTCTCTTCTCCCCGCTGGGGGTCATGTCTCGTCCCCTCACTTGCCCAGTTCTGGATATAGGCTTTTTCTGGTCTGAGCCTTCTCTCCAGGAATGGCTTGGAAGCTCACGGAGGTCAGTGATAGTGCCTCCTTCCTGCCCATATCCAAACAGGACCAGGCTCATAAGGCCGACTCAAAACACTTTAGAGGCTACGGATGAGTGATGCAGAAGGGGGAGAGATGAACACAGGTCTGTGGAAGCATAGTCTAGCTCTGTGCTTGTCTTTACCACCTCTGCCACCCCTGCAAAATGACCCAACGGAATGTACGTGGTGGGCAAACCTATCAGACTGTATAAGCAGTCCTTGGGCTATGAGCGAGCTCTATTCCTAAATCTATAGGTCAGTCAGATTTGTAGGTAGGTAAGACATATATGATTCTTATTGAGCCTTACTTTAGTGCAGGGGAAGACTTGAAGCTTTTCAATGATTTAAAATCTGCACGTGCATCCAGTAAATGTAACCGTGATGAAGTATGTGTTGTGAGCAGGGGTTCGTTCAAATAGTATCACAGGGAAGGCCACTTGTACAAAACATGGAAAAGTAAGTCCAATTTATCCTAAATTAAGCATTTGCCACCCAAGGCCTTATTGTACTGGGTAAATATTAGCAATTAATATCTAACTTTGTCTCGTACACCAGCTTGCCTTCCTGGGCTCATTCCACCCACACCTCTCCCCCATTCCCACTCTATTGAAGTTGCCCTGGTTCCCCACAGACTCCCACGGCTCCCACACAGGCCTGGTGCAGCAACAGCATCTCATGTTTCTAAGAAAAAATGACTTTAACTCTTGGTTTTCACACCTTACAGTCTTGTCAGCAATCTGGGAAGAACGCACTTGAAAAATGTCATATAGATGGAGGAACTGTAGACTTCGATGTGCCTGGTTCTTTTAAAAGCCAAACCCACTGCCACTGAATTGATTCCTAGTCGTGTCAGGGTAGAACTGCCCCCTGTGAGTTTCCGAGGCTGTTACTCTTTATGGAAGTAGAAAGCCTCATTTTTCTCCTGCGGAGGGGCTGGTGATTTTGAACTGCTGGTCGTGTGGTTAGCAGTCCAAAGTGTAACCACTGTGCAACCGGGGCTCCTGAGTTCCGTTAGAGGTACAGAATAATCATACGTTCATAAAGGACTGAAAGTCAGCAGTGTGTGCACAGGGATGAAGCATAACCAATGGAATTGCAGGACCAGTCACTGATTCAGGAGGTAGGTTCTTCTACAGTGAACAAAGAGGCATCTGAATGCCTAACGTCGCGGACCACGGGCCAAGTCCCTTTCTGCCCCTCTGCCCACAGGGCAGAGCCTCTCATCATGCGGTTCTTCCAGGCCCCTTGGCTTCCTACAGCTCCTTCCTCTCCCATTAGCCAAGGTAGAGTCCTTCATCCCTACCCAATAGAGATGTAGTGGCCCTCTACCTGACCCCTGCCTGCCTGGTGGTGAGGAATGAACACACTGATTAAGGGTGACACCAAGTCAAGTGACATTACTGTCTTTCCCCACCCCACCCCCCTCCTCTTGAAACACTAGCCAACTGACCCACTGCCACCCTCATGGCAAACTCGAGAGTTACTTTGGTATCACTGCTTCTGACAGTGCAGGTGCCGTCTGCAAGCCCCTCCCCAGTGATGTCACTGGCGAGAAGACGCCAAAGTTTCCAGGTAGGTGGATATCGTATGGTTCGTTTACTGTTCCTGGACCTGGAGCACTCCTCTTTGAGTAAAAGCATCCAGGGGCACTACTGCCTTGGGCAGTGGTTCTCAACCTTTCTAATGCCGTGACCCTTTAAAACAGTCTCTAATGTTGTGGTGACCCCCCAACCATAAAATTATTTTCGTTGCTACTGCAGAACTGTAATTTTCATCGGGCAACCCCTGTGAAAGGGTTGTTTGACCCCCCCAAAGGGGTCACGACCCACAGGTTGAGAACCACTGGTCTTGGGCATCCCCAGCAAGAACTCCTGCACCTCTAAATGGTGAGACTAACACCACCTCCAAGGTCAAAACACCACTGTGACAAGCAGCCCCATGTGCTGGTCCGCTCAGGGCACTCTGTCAGCTTAAGCCAGAAGAACGCTGTCTTGCCTCTCCCCAAGGAGACGATTCTCCCTCCATATGTAGGTTGCATGGTCCTGCTTTCTCAAGAGAAAATCGTCTGGACCAGAAGTCATGCTGGGGAAACCTTGGAAGGCCACGAAAAGTAACCAGGAGGTGGGGGGCAGGGGGATCCCCTGTGAGTAGCATCTCAGGCCCTGTTTAAAGGTGTTTGGAGAGCCCAGGCAAGAGTTGAAATCTGATTTTCAAACTCTTCCCTTTCACTTGGTTCTTTGAGGCCCTGGTGTCGCCTCGCTGCCCTCCTCAGACCATGCAGCTTCATGCACATGCACCACACACAGACAAGCCGGTCACAGTCCTCACAGTAAATGCACACGGAGGGCCGTGGTGTAGATTTCTCCAAAGAAGTCCTTTGGGGTAAGAAAACATGCGCTGAAGGGCCAGTTGGCTCAGTTTTCTCCTGTTATAAAGGAAGCACTGAGTCTCATTCCAAGAGTATGTATCTCTTAGCCAAGGTCACAGCGGGAGTGTGTGACTGAGTTAGGCCTTTACTCCGGGGGTAGGGAGCCATTCTTCTGCCATGGGCCATTAGGATATTTAGACTATCATTTGCAGGCCACACTGCTCAAATATTGAAAAGAGTTACAGTCTCAGAAACCTACAGGGACAGTTCTATCCTGTCCTATAGGGTCACAAAGAGTTGGCATCCACTCAAGGACAGTAAATTGTTTGTTATATAACCCTCGCGCCTGACCTTCCCCACCCCAGCAATCAAACCCAGTTCTTTGGTTTCTGTCTCCTGACGAAACTCCTTCCTCAATAGGGTGAATTTCCACACGCAGTTTTGGGTGGTGGCGGACACTGGGTACTCCGAGAACAGCTGAGTCTACAGTTTGCAGGTTCTTCCCACCCTTGCCTTTTGCTTAAGTCTCTGGAGCAATGAACTCTTGGGCGTAAGTATGTTTGCAGTCTGCTTTGAGATTGTTACAAGTACAATTCGGGCATTTCTGCCCATCCTCTGACAATGGGACGGGCACCTTCTTCACAAAACAAGAGCTGGTTGGCCCCCTGGGCTGGCTCATCACTGAGGAAGCTCTATCCTGATGGTAATATTATCAGAAATCCTGGTTTGAATGGGCTCGGGGGAAACCTTATTAATATGTTCTGGTCTACTGGACTGATTGACTCAGTGGTACTGAGTTTGACTCTGGGACATTTGGAGGAGAGGTGCATACAGGAAAGGAAATTAGATCTCAAAGCCCTCAGTCAACAAGAATCCTCAAGTAGCACTCAGAAATGTCTGGGTTTCCCTGTTTGAACACCGATTCCCTTTCTCCACAGTACAAAAATGAAAAAGAGTGTTCTGGAGAACTTTAAGAGAATAAACTTGTGTTGTAATAAGCCATTAGGTCTGTAGTAATATATTAGCATAGCTCTAAATTCTATATGAACAAATGCTCCATGTGTGACCTGATTTGGATATACCATAAGAAATGGTTACTAAGCGTGAATCATCCTTTCATGACCCTGAACCTCGACTTGGGCCTTTATTTCAGATATACTTTTGAAATTAGTCCTGAGATAGTCCCAGTCAACATGTGGGGAATGCAGAGAAGGTCAAAAAAGGCGTTAAAAGGCAGGTTAATTGAGGGTAGAACCGAGCTCTGGCACGAGGCAGAATGCTGCCAGGGGCAAACCCCTTGTGATGATTCCCAAGAATGCACCACTGATTGGGAGGGGCAATTTAAATCAGCAGCCAAAGCAACTTAGCTCAGATCCAGGAGAGAGAGGCTCTGTATCAATTAGGCATCTGCTTCAGGCTTGGACCCGCTCTGGGAGAGGTGCCTTGGTTAGAGCAGTTAGTCCTCACCGCTCCCCTCCATGCACTACCATCGAGTTGATTCAGTTCTTAACTGACCCTAGAAAAAGGGTCTTGGATGATGGGGCTGGCTAAGAATATGGAAAGGACCATATGCCATCAGAAGAACCACCACCAAAAAGAAAAAATATCTTGGAGAACGTCTCCCAGGATGCGCCTTGGAAGCAAGGATGGTGAGACTTCATCTCACGAACTTTGGACATGGTGTCGGGAGAGCAGTCCTTGGGAAAGGAGATCGTGTTTGGTCCAGCAGAAATGCAGTGGGAAAGAGGAAGGTGGGCCCTCGATGGATGGGACAGATTGACACAGAGGCTAAACAACGGGCTCAGACCTAACAATGGTGAGGATGGTGTCGGACCGAGCAGTCGTTCTGTTCTGTTTGGAAAATTGGAACAGATTTTATGATGCTTAATAACAACCCTCCCTTTCACCTTGAGTAGGAGGCACCTGCGAGACCAACAGGTGAGGTAACTTGCCCAAGGGCATGTGGTTTCGGAGTAGAGAAGGGGAGATGGAACTGAAGGTCACTTGTACATCAGAGCCAAGCTCTCCCCTCTCAACCAACTTCCGATCCGAAGACCTGGGTCCCCTAGGGAGTTTGAGACACCTGTTTCTGAAAGAATTCAGAGACTCTAGAACTTGGGACAATCTTCGGGTCTCCTGGAGCCACTAGCCAGCCTCCTCCACCCTCCTCAGAGCCTTCTGCATGCAGCCGCTTCAACTGGGAGCCCCTCTCATCTGTAGGAGCCTTCTTCACATGCAAGGACCTTGTCTGTCATTCCATGAAGCAGTCAAGGCACAAAAAAGGCCAGAAGTCTGCAAGCATCTGGAACAAATGAGACTGTCTGAGGCCTGGGTGCCGCCTGAGCTGTGATCCCCATGGCCTCACTGAGAAAGGAGGGCCTGCCCCGCAGCTGCAAGCTGCCCATGCAATCCCCCACTCAGCCCCGCCGGGTGCCAGGGAGGGGGAGCTTCAAAGTAGAGCTATAATATGCCCGCAGTAAAAGTTAGCTGGCTTTTAGACAGGCTCCCAAAATGAGGGGCGATATTTCCGCAGATTAGGTTGTGCTGTGACAGGAAAGGCAATTCCCAGCACCTCTTCCTTCCGGTGGGACTCTGCTTGCCCCCACGTGGCTCATGACTGGGAATGGTTCCCATTTATGGGGGACTGCCTCGAGTGATAGGTCTCTCCTTCCTATCTGGGTTTGTAATGACTCTTCAAATATTCTGAATGAAGAGAGTTTATAACATATAACCGCACTAGGGACCAGTTGGCAGTTTTTTAATGCTAACCTCATTTTGGAAGCACCAAGAGTGCCAGCAGTGAGGAGGCGAGGGGTGAGGAGGTTGAGGGATTTCGGGGTGCTGGAGGAGTCCGGAGCTGGTCTCATGAAGAGAAGGTGTGTCCCCCAAGTAGCACCCATTTCCATGGAGCTGACTCAGACTTGTGGTCACCCTGTGGGTCAGAGAGAGCTTCCCCACAAGGTCTCCAAGGCTGTCATTTTGGGGGGCTCAGACCACCACCTCTTTGTTCTGCAGAGCCTCAGGGGGCGGGGGGGGTTGACTCATGGTCACCCGGTTTGCAGCTGAGCACTGTACCAGGAGGAGTAGATGGTGGGAAGACATGGCCGCTGGATCAAGGCACTGGGTCCCTAGAAGCGGACTTGACGAGGCCACGTGTTCTTGAGGTGCTCAGACACGGAGGAGGATGTGCGGGGAGGCATCTCGAACTGGGTGGCCAGAAAGGGGACTCGATGGGAGTCAGAGAGGGTGAGGGGCCAACTGGAAGCCAGGTGAAGGTCCTTGGAGAGACTGGCAAAGGGACAGAGGAGGGGTCGAAACTCAGACCAGGGGACCTCGAGAGGGAGGCCCGGACAAGGGCTCATAGTTCACTGAGAAGCCACAGGCAGGAAGCCTGCTCCCAGGCCTGCTCCCTCCACCCACCCTGCCCCTTCCGCATCCCCCAGAGCCCGAGGACTCTCCTCTTCCCTGAGAATGGACTGCAGCCTGAGAGGAGCTGTCCTGGTGCTTTGATGCAGACCCGAGGGGCCCTGGGGCGCTCGCTGTGTCATGGACATCCTGTCAAACCTCATCAACAGAAGCAGGCCTGATTTCAGGCTCGGGATCCTTTGGACACAGACAAGACTCGAATTGATGTATGAGCTTTCCAGGAAAATAGCATTTGCTACCCACATCAAGAGTGTGAAATAATTATGGGCAGGAGGGATCATTTACCTACTGGGGGAAAATCCACTGGTTTCAGGAACCTGGAAGAACCGGAGCTCCCTCCATTTGCATCCAGTGTCCCTTACAAATAATTCCCGTGACTGACCCCAGCGCAGGTCCAGCAAGCCCCCTGCCCCCTGGCACTTTGTCAGGCTCTAATTGGCATTGCTGCACATGCTGAAAACACCAGCAGAAGTTCCCCTTCTTTCAAGGTCCAGCTCAAGCCCCTCCTCCTCCTCCAGTGAAGAAGAAGTATTTACCAAACAGTTCAGGCTTGTTTTCTTGGGTTGGCGAGAGTAGGGGAAGACATTGTCTTTTCATCTGCATGCTCTCTATTCTTTGACTTGTGGGCAAGAGGTGGGCATCACGGATTCCTTTGGGGGTGGGGTGGGGGTTAGTCAGCAAAGCAAAGGGGCAAAGTCACCTTGTGTCATAGTCTAGGAGACTCAGCTCACACCCCTTTGCCTACGGCATCCAAGGACTAGGCCACTTTCATGTCATGCAGGAGCTAGAATGAAGAGGGAGTTTTCCTATCCGTTCCCTGCCCAAGGAAGGACCTGCAGGCCAGGAGGAGGTGGCTTACGTAGAGCCATATGCACCTGGGTGTCACAGAGAACTCTGCATTGGCCAATGACAAAAGGGAGCATGCTTGTCCCACAAAATCTTTATCAATGAACACTGTGCAATATTAGGAAACCATTCAAAAACAAATCAGAGCACTATTTATTAATTATCTTCATAGCACGTCGTGAAAAAATTCATGTTTAGGGTGTGTATAGTGCATTGTTCTATTTCTGCCAAAGAAAACATTTTCGATTATTTGATCAACATTCAAATATGTCAGAGTAAGTCTAGAGTAAAGGAAGAAAGACTGCCCTTCAAACTGTTCCTGCTTGATGACTGGGGGTAGGGAGTGGAGACTGGGGGTAGAGAAAGACGTGGCCTTCTCATTTGTCTATCTCTCTGTCGCTTGACTCGTGGGCAGGAGTGTGTATTCCTTGATCCTTTGCAGGGAATTCAGGAAGCAAAATAAATAGTGCAAAGCGACACTGTGTTATCTTCGCATGAATCTCCACAGCAGCCCCATTTCCCCCACTGAAGGTTCACCTTCCCAAGAGCCTGGCGGATCATCTGTTCCTCCCGAAGCCCAAGGTGGGTCTCCGCCCAAAAGCCTCCCTGGGGAGTTTAAGATCTACAGGAGAGGCTGCCAACCGAAGCTGTGGCTTTCAGCAGAGAAGCAGGGCAGAAGGGTCTTCGTATTCTCTGAGTCTCCCTGGATCTCCCCCCTCCTGAGCACTCCAGCTCTCCCTCCTGATTGAAGTAACCTGACCATAGGTAGGATGGGTCTTTGGCTCTTACATCCTGGAGAGCCCTGTTTGAATTACTGAGATGGCACCAGGAGGCTGGAGATTGTCTGTTTTCCCTTCCAAATCCATGTTCTGCCCTCCTCACACTGCCCGCTGCCCCCAGGAGGCTGGCATCCAAGAACCACATCGATAAGACTCTTCCTGTGTTGGCTTCAGTCAATGGGAGGAACCAGCAGGAGACAGAGGGCGGGAGGATCTTCATTTCCCTCCGCTCCCTCCCAGCCAAGCCGCAGGCTGGATGGTAATGGCTACGCTCCTCCGTGACAGCCACAGCTGCTGCCCACAGCCTCTGGGCTAGCTGTCGCTGCCTCCAGGTTGTGTAAATGCTTCCCGTTGGGGGTGGTGTGACAGCAGTATCTCCTTGGTACTGGTCCCCAGATGTGCCATCATCCCGCACTGGATGTTTAATTTACCCACACCCTTGGGAGCTGTCCCATTATGAAACCCTCTTCAACGACCCCCTTTCAAGTCTCTCTCCTGCCCAGACCCTGAGCAGCCTCCTCATGCCTTCCTCCCAGCAAGGAGTCCCTGGGCCCCTGAGCCAGAGGACAAGGGCAGCCCTTGAATCCTGCCTCTGCTGGGAGAAGCCTGCCCACCTTCAAGGACACCTCACCAACAGGCTTCCCAGCCTCCCCCCTGGGAAGACCACTAGGCACTGCATGCTTCCTGCTTCTCTCACCCACTGGCCACCTGAGAGATGGCAAGCAAACCGAGTTGACCCCTTGGAGGCCACTGGAACAAAGGAATCGAGGCGAGCTAAAAGATGGAGATCCTCAAGCCCCCTCACAGCCAGGAACAATCAGAGTGGTGCTGAGAAGCCAGCCATTGTAGCCAGATCTCTCCTGAGCCAAGTTCTGCTCCTGCGCCTCGCACCCAGCGGGTGTCAATCAGGCAAGAAACAGGGAAAGAACAGATGCAAACAGGCCAACTAAAAATATACCCGTTACAGGCTTCGTTAAATGTGCAGGCACATTCTCGGTCCCCAGGGCAATGGAGGGACCTGGGGGTCTCGGGGAGCAGAGGCTGGTGGCAAGGAGAGTAAACCCTGATTTTAAAACAACAGCAATCATGACAAAGAGACATGTCCAATACAGAGAGAGAGAGAACTCAAATCCACCCAAACTCCACTAGTCGTGTTCAAATATGGAGAGAGGCTGACACCTAATCTTTAATCAAGAAGGAGCCATGCTCTGCATCAGCATCTTCCTCTGTCCAGAGCTTTCATTAAATCCCAGTTTGCCACTCATCCCTCAACCCCCTGGAGATGCCTGAAAGGAAACTCATCTGAGGCCACATCCCAGAGGAACAGGAGGCTACTCCCCCATCCCACCATGTAGGGTCTGTAGGGCAGGCATAGATGATAAGTCATGATCAAATCGGATTCTCCTCCTCCTGACAACCACCATCACCACCACCCACCACCACCATCGTCATCACCACCACCACCCGCCACCACTCACCAGCGCCCACAACCTCCCACCATCACTACCCACCACCACCATCATACCCCTCCACCAGCACCAGACCTGAGAGCCAGAAAGTAAAGAATGCTCCAGAGCTTGGCTTGGTGAATTATGGCTCTTGAGCCATACGTAGCCCTTTTAACACGTGCATGGTTCTGAATTAAAATGAAAATTAAAACAAAACTCTCATAGTTGAATTTAAAGAATAGTATTCCTTTAAGTGACGATTCTATGTGTTTGTAAAGATATATTCATGGCTTTCAACTAATTTTCACATTGTTGTGAGGGACAGGATTGGCTTATCGATCCATTGCAAAAGTGTGTGGAATCCTGCCCAATAGCGATGTTCCCCAGAGAGGTGATCCTGCCCTAGAAGGTGCTGGAACAATGCAGAGGAGCTTTAAAGGCGATAGTTACACATTTTCTAAGGCACACTGGTGGCATCATGGTTATGAATTGGACTGCTAGCTGCAAGGTCAGGGGTTCCAAGCCACTAGTCACTCTATGGGAGAAAGATGAGGTTCTCTACTCCATACAGAGTGACGGCCTCGGAAAACCTCAGGGACAGTTAGACTCTGTCCTCAAGGGTCCTTCTGCTGGGAGTTGACTCAATGTCAGTGGCTTGCACCGAGTAACTGATTTTTCTCTGAAAAAGGAGTGGTAGACCAAACAAGCCAGGGACTCGATCTGAGAACCCAAGTTGAGAACACCTTGGAAGACAAAGGACCGGTTTTCACACCCATGAAGAGGGCAACGTTGCCTTAGAGAACAGTGGTCCCAAGTCCAATGGAGTGGATGTATAGAAAGTACAACTCAAACTAGTTTAAGCTGGAAAAGGGACTGGTTGGCTCATATAACTATAAAGGCTAGTTCAGGGAAGGCTGGATCTAGGTGCTCAAAGAATGTGCCCAGAAACCCCCAGCTCTCCATCTCACAGACCTGCTTCCCTTGGTGGACACTTGATTCTCCCCTCTCATGGGCTGGGATTCTCATTGCACCAGATGTCTTATTTCCATCCTGCTGGATGGGGATAATTGAGACTGGTCAAAAGAAGAGTGGGATGAGGGTGTTAGACAGAGGAGAGGCCCGGCTCTGGAAGCACAGGGACCTGGGCAGATGGAGGTGCGACGTGGGTCTGTCACATGACAAACCTGGGGAACAGGGGCTAGAAATTGCTCAGGAGCACCAAGCCAGATGGAGCTGAGTCTTTCAGCATCGGTCTGTTTGACTGGGGGGACATGGTCCCTCTTTTGAACCTTTTGTGCCAATGAACTCTCCTAGGAATATGCATGCCATCCATGTCTTAGGGATCACCTAACACCTCCAATCACCTCCAATTCCTGCTTTCCAAAGCCCACCATGGTTCCTCCTCCTGCCTCACCGGCTGCTAAGCTCCCACTGTTCCCAGCAGCATTGGCACGGCTCCTCGTAAAGAGCAGGGTTCCTCCGTGGCATGCGTGATCCACTCAACAATAAACCTATGGTCCAAGTCTCCATGATGCTAATCTAGCGGCTGCCAGCAATGTCCCCATCTTTCCACTGTTTAACCTTCACTTAAGACGTCCAAGTCCACCTGTTCTCTCCACTGCTCTTTGTCCACAGCCCTGGCCGTGCTTTCTGGAGTCCACAGCACACTCTCACTCACATGGGCACACACAGTCACGCATTCTCACATGTTCACAGGCACACACATGTGCACACACATCCATTCCCTTTCACATGTCCACACATTCACACTCACACAAGCACACACCACACACCCTCTCACTCACACATATTCACCCTCACACACACCGGCATACATTCATGTACACGCACCGACACAGGGTCATGCTCACCCAGACCCACACGCAGGTGAAGTCTCACATCCTCACACTCACAGACTTGTGCTCACTCCTCGCCTATTCCTCTCCCCTTCCCCTAACGCTTCTTCCTCCCCCTCTTCCTCCCCCTCTCCCTCCCCTCTCTTCCTTCTCCGCTGGAACTAGAGTGAGTCTGAAAACATCTAGTCACTTGTCAAGCAAGCAAGGGGATGTTGCACTTGACTGAGGTATGTTCTGTGTACATGGGCCGGCGGGGGTTGTTTGTGGATTTTTTACTGCGGTTTATCCGTTGTGCAGTAAAGCGTATTCAGAAAGCAAAGAGGGTTTTATGTCAGGGTTTTATGTTTGAAACCTGGCCGCTATCCAGGCTGGTGCAGGGCAAGGCTGAACCTTGTGGAGGACTTCTGGGTAACTGAGACACGTCCATCAGATTTGGTCTGCTCCCTCCATCACCCCATCTTCGTAAAACGGCAGGGAGGGGTGGGCATAGCTCACCTGGTCCGCTGGTCTCCTAGAGTTGGGAGTCATGAGTCAGATCTGGCCTCATCCTTCATCCCTCTTTATTCTGATGCCAACTGACTGCTCAGTGCCGTTCAACGTCTATGCTGGGTTTGGGAATTCGTGACAAGGGCCACACAGAGCTGCCATACAAGACTCACGACTAAGGGGGCTTCTTAGGGACATAACAGGTCACCACACATCAGGATCAGTAAACAGTAGGGATACAATGCTTACAAGTGTGCACAGATACACTCCTCACCCAGCAGCTGAGTCCCTTTGGTCCTCCACCTCTCAGCACACAGACTTGGAAGCCCCACAGTCCCATAGTTGCGGCCCTGCTTCTCTGTCCTGCCTCGTGGCTTCCTTGACTCGGCCTCTCACATCGGCCTGGCTACTTTGCTCTGTCCCATGGTCCTGATGCTTCTGATCTCGGCCTCTGCCACTCCAGGCAGAGATTGCAAACGCGCGCTCCTTCCAATGGTCCTGGTGTTTTCTCTCAAGGTGGCTCTTCCACACAGAGGAATGGCTTTGATGGAGGTGTGGGTTTTGCCTTTCAGGAGACCCCAAAAGAAGATAGCATGTGGCTTGCTTCACACCCTTCTAGGGAGGTCAAGCCTCAAGCCCACCTTCATCCTACCCATTAGCAGAACCAAGAACTCTCTCCACAATGGGCTGATAGCCACAGGCACAGAGGGCAGCATCCTACTCCACCATGAAAGCAGTGAGGGCTCGCGGGGCCAGATGACTGGACTGCCTCTCACTGTTGACCAGCCTGACCACCGGCCTGAGACTCTCGGGTCCTCAGTCCCCACACCAGAGAAACTCCAAGTGCAGGGGCCAGACCAGAAGTCCCCATCACCTTCTTCACTGTTTTCCATCGATTACCTACTCCTAGGCCATGTGAACTCTCAAACGGAATCTCCAATGGTACACAAACCACTCCCAGGAACTTCCTCAGCTTCTCCCCGCCCCCCATGCCTCCCCATCCTGCCCCGGTCTGTTCACATTCCCCTGGAACTGGCCAGCCTACACTGTGCCTGGTTTCCCAAGGCCTCCCTGCCCTTTCTTACCATCTGCTTTCGCTCCCCTGCAGGCCTCCTGCAGGCCACCAGCCTTAACAAATACCCACCATTGCACTGAACCTCCCAGCTCATACACCACTCTTTCACAAAGCCTCTCCAGGTTCCCGGGCTCCCTCAGGATGGGGGTGGGGGTGCCTCTGAGCTCCTTACAACAAGATTTGTGCTGAATGAGGCTCTCTGCTTCTGTAAAGGTTTACAGCCTTGGACCCCCCCTCTTCAGGGTTGATCTGAGTCAGCATCCACTGTCTGGCAGTGGGTCTAGTTGGGTTGGGTTCATCCCATTATCTCGGGACAGCAGGGAGTCTACGTTCACAGAGCTCTGCTGAGTGACCTTGGGAAAGTCAGTTAGCCTCCCTGTGCCATGATTTCCCAATCCGAAAAATAGGAACCGAGAACCGCGGTGAGAAAGAATGGGGCTGATCTTTGAGAAGAGGCTCGGCCAGGTTCTGCATAGACTTGCTGCTGTTAGTGCAGGGGGGTGGGGTACTCCAACTCGAAGCGGCAAAGTGGAACTGCCCCCTCGGGGGTTCTTGGTGCTAATCTTCACTGGTGCAGACTGCCAGCTCTTTCTCCTCCACAGCCCCTGGTGCATTCCAATTGCCCGTCTTCAGTTAGCCATCAAGCAGCTTCCAGTCTGCCCCACCGGGACTCCTCCGGCAAAGAGTAACTTCTCAATCAGTGCCAGCTGGGTTCTCGGGGTTGGAGCAGTTGTTCTGATGATTTCATCTTATTGTATTCACATATCATCTCTTTATGATATCATCTCATTTCCCCGAGGGCGCTGTGAGTTCCTTCCATTCCCCTACGTCCTGTCTGTAAATGAACCGCCATGAGTGCCAAGCACATCGCCCACCACACGACTTGGAGATGCGAGTTGGCATCAACAGGAATGACCAATCAAGCCAAGCAGCAAGCCGCATTGTCCTGGGCCCTGTGCATGGATTAAGTGATATTCAAAGGTCTTTTCCGACCAGCCCCTCCTTACATACACACATGTATGTGCGCACATAGAGACATCGTGGAGTGACTGAGACATAACTGCCTGTGTGGTTTCAACCACGCCCAGAAAACTCTAGAAAGATCACCAGGTTCTGAGTCCTTTCTCCTAGAGCAGTGGTTCTCAACCTGTGGGTTGTGACCCTTTCACAGGGGTCGCCTAAGACCATCAGAAAACACGTATTTCTGATGATCTTAGGAACCAAGGTACTGCTCCTCTACCCATCTCCAGGTGGGTCTGCCCACATGCAGATATGCCCACATAGGAGTACCCCACGTGAAGACTGTTGCCCATGGTACACCATGCTTCAAGACAAAATTTCATTTAATTGTAATTAGACATAAATATTTCACAATATATAATTACATATTTTTTGTGATGAATCACTATGCTTTCTGTTCAATTTGTGACAATGAAAATACATCCTGCATATCAGATATTTACATTATGATTCATAACAGCAGCAAAATGACAGTTATGAAGTAACAATGAAAATCATTTTATGGTTTGGGGGTCACCACAGCACGAGGACCTGTATGAAAGGGTCTCGGCATTAGGAAGGTTGAGAACCACTGTCCTAGTGTCTACCCTTCTGCGTAAGCATGGCCTCTGAGACCTCTGGGGGGGAAAGGCACAAGAAGTCTTCCACCAACCAGTGCTGCTAAGTATGGGGGCATCTTCTTGGTTTTCTTCTGGGGAGGGGGATGGGGTGCTCAGAGTAGACTGAAAGTCCTAGAAATGAAGTTATCTTATGAGGTGGGGGTGGGGGAACAGGAATTGAAAGGGAAGCTGCTCTGGGGAACAGGGAATCTTCTGGGAATGAGCCGGGGTTGGAGAGCTGCTTCACATTCCAGGTTGACTCTGATGCATGTGTTTTCTCCTCAGCTCCAGGCTCTCTCCAGTCACCTGGTCCTCAGGATGAATTCTCAAGAAAGGCCAGCAAAACGCATCGTTGGATGGTGTCTGTTTCCATCACTTCCTGGAAGGCCTGTGGGTGCTTGGAGACGGACGACCTCCAGAGGCCCGTGTGTGATCCTGGATGGGAGGGGGCGTGGAAGGGGAAGTGACAGGGCAGAGGTATTCTTTGCCCGAGATAGCTTCTAAGTCACTGGAGAGATGGGAGCAACACCCACAAACCTGCCAGACAACAATTACATTCCAACCATGGGCACAGAGAAGGTGTCCAGAGACTGCCACCTGACATCTCTGCCAACATCCTCCAGATATGAATGCACTGCCATTGAGATGGGCCGTTGGGCTGGTAAGGGCAGAGGTAGTCCAAGAAGGATTCATAGTGCACCCAGACTAGGTGTGTGTGTGTACCTGTGTGTATGTACCTGTGTGTGTTCAGACTGGCCTTTGGCAGAATGCCAAGCTGCTGACTGTTTGTCTCACTTGAAGTTTCCCCCACCCTTTCTTCAACACCACTGGCCTCCCTGGCCCCACCCTCTCTCTGCCCACCCACAGCAACAAACCAAACGAAGCAGACGAACTGAACTTCTGCTCCAGGAACAAGCCATTGGATAATGATCGGAGGCGTGACCTTGACCATGGGCCTGGCGCCTGGAAAGGGTCAATGCCTCCCTCACGGGACTGGACCTCACCTGGGGAGGAAGAGGGAGCATCTCCTATGAGGCCGGCAGCACGTTACCCACGATCTCATTTACACCTTCCTAGCATCCTCAATTCTCCAAAAGAGAAACTGAGGCAGAGATAGGGACTCTGAGGGAGCAGTGCCTGCCCCTTTGCCCTGCTCTTTCTAGAGGAGGACAAAATATCAGGGTGAACGGGGGGGCTGACAGGGAGCCACGTCCCTCAGAGACCTCGGGACACAGACCAGACAAAACCAACTCCTCCCCAAGGCTGACCCCAGGTCTGCAAGGATCAACTCCTTCTAGAAGCCCAACCCCCACCAGCACGCCTCCCACTTCCCTCCCTGGCTCCTTGGTCCTCCCTTGGCCGTCCCTCCTTGGTCCTCCCTTGGCCCTCCCTCCCTCGCCTCCGTTTTCACTTTGAGAAGTAATTACAGCGGCAGTCAGTTGAGGTGGGATTCATCTGCCCTGGCGTCCATACCTCCTGATCTGAGACTGGTTTGGGGCTCTCTCCAAGCGCTTTTTAAGAAAGCAATCTAGGCTGAATGGGGTTTTAGCAACAGAGCCATTTCTCTGGGAGAAAAAAAATGATAATGAAAAATAGCCTCTAATTATTCAAAGGCTTCCCATGCATAATTCAGGAGCAGAGAGGCCTGGGCTTCTTACCTGCCTGCCAAATGGGCCCTTTTACTCCTCCCTCCCTCCTTCCTGGGGTACTTCTTTAAGTCCCAGAAGGGGCTATAACTCTATGCCCACAGAGGCACCTATCAACGGTCCTACAAGGTAGGGTCTGGCATTAGGCACATTGTACAGAAGTGTGAACAGGGCCAAGGGAGGGCCAGGAATTTGCTAGAAAGTGACAGCCTCATCCCCAGGAGGTTCGCCTGGACTCGCCACCATATTTATCTATTGCATTTTATCTCATTTTTGCCAAAGATATGAGAGGTCGCTGTTTGAGTTGCATTCCTGGCCACAGAGCCCCTCGCCCCCATCTTCCTGGCCCCACTCTCACCTCCAAAGCAGGACAGCACCTTTGGTTTGAGCCAGCGCTTCAGAGTTTCCACAGAAGCATCGCTCTGCCTGCGAGCTTGCGGGAGTCCCCCGGGTGAAAGCACCGGCTCCGTGAGAGACCCATTTGGTTGATGGAAACTCGGAAGCCTCTGGCCTCCAGCACAGGCTCTTTCTTTTCTTAACTCCAACTCCTCAGAGGAAACTTTTAGAGTTTTCTGTGTAGGTTAAAGCAACCTCAGCAACCACAATCCTCTTCTCATCACCATAGCAACACCCCTATCCCACCATCACCAATAGGAGAAGTAAGTTTGTTCTGAGATGCTTGTGCCAGGTCCACTCCATGCTCTATTCTCTCCTGGTGAGGAGGGGCGCCTTGGCTTGCTGCGCTACCCTGAGTAAAGAGAAGGGGACTATGTCCTGCAAGGCTTCCAGGGCCGGGTGATAAGCAAGGGAAAAAATGGTCCACTTGAGACTTCCCGCCAGGCTGCACTGCACAATTTCACCTACAAAAAAAAGTTATCAAGCCCATGTGAATTTGCCACCACAGGTGAGTAGGTAAACACAATTAAGCCTGTGTGTGCCTTGCTCTGTGCAAGCTCTGCGCATCTCAAGCTTGCTGCATACCAAGGCCCTGCCGGGGGCCAGAGAGACCATGACAGAAGAAGGTAAGTACAGTTGACTCCTTGTCCGCTGCCTCATGACAGCGCTTGAATAAGGCTCAGGGCCAAGGCAGTGCAGTGCTGGTCCCTAGTTCTCTTGCTTAGGAGCATGTCCAAGACTATCAATGATAGTCTTGCTTCCAGGCCTCATTGGGTAGTGAGGTTCTGATCGCATGAGATATAAGCAGAGCATAGGGTAAACCTTGCAGCAAGTCTACAAAAAGAGGACCTTCCTCCTTCTCCTTGCCTTCTCCCCACCCGCTGTCCACTCTTCAGGTGTGTTAGCAGCTGAGGGCCAAGCACAGGCCAAGCCAACAGGGAAGAAAGTCATTGGCCCTTCTCGTCTGGTGGCCACCTAGCTCCTGCTGTCACTCACATGAGCCAAACTACCTGGACGACGACAGAGGATGGGGATGCTAGGTGGTGAGTGCTGTAGTTCCTTGAGGTCAGGGGAGAGGGAGGGATTGCTCAGAGCAGGGCAGAGGAGGGAGGCAGGTATGGGACCTGGTGGGGCTCGTGGAGAATAACCATCACAGGTACTAACATACAAGCAACTCACAAGTCAAGGCAATCCCCGCTGCGCCTCCTGCAGGCCTTCTCTTTAGATAAAGAAATGATACGGCAACACTGAGCACAGGGGCTGAAATGAGAAAGCTCCACCCAAGCCAGGTTACCTCCAGAAGTCCTGACCAAGTCGTGCCTTGGGAAGGGCAGCAAGTCGCTCAGAACATTTCTATCAGAACTGCCTTAGAGCCAGCCTCAGCACTCCCAGGAAATGACATTGAAGTCTGTCACCGATTTGTATGTAGGCCATGACTTTGTAGTTGCTGATTGGTTTCTTGTCACTGTGGCCATGGCATATTGTGTGCCTGGGTATGGTTTCCTCAGCCCGACATTCAGTAAGTTGAGTGCAAAGACTATGCCCACCCTCACCCCCACCACCCTGCTTCTGACAGAGCTGGGAATGAGGACCGCCAAGGTGAAAGGTAAGGGCTTTGATAGGGAGCCCATGGGGGTGCTGAAGGGCTTTGAGTAAGGGAAGTCTCCCGGGATTTGTTGGAAGGGGGTTGAAGTGATCAAAATACAAAGGACTGATGAGGAGGGAGAAGATCAGAGGCAGGCAGCCCAGTGGAGAGGCTGCTGCAGTTCCATGGGTGCACAGGATGCACCCTGAAAGTGATCCTGCCTAGGTCTCCGGGTGGCACTCTGGTGGGAGAGAAGGGCTGGTCGTTTTGCAGAACACACACTCATCCTCGTGGATAAACAAACTCTGGCACATTCATACAATGGAATAGTGCGCATCAAGTAGAAAAACCAATGACCGCGCTCTTCAACAGTGCAAGCTGTGGACCCAACTAGAAAGCATCATACTTAGCCAAGTGCGTCGATCTTGCAAAGATAAGTATTTCATGACTCCATTGTTATAAGGGGAAAACACAGAAACAGAAAAGTGCTTTTTAGACCAAAAGAGAAGGCTGTGAAGACTATGAGGAGGTCAGAGGGGAGGGCCAGGAAATCAGAAAGAGAGAGGAGGAGGAGGGAGGCAGGCAGGCAGGATGGTGGCTGGGGAGAGAGTTGCACTTCTGGGGATTTGTCAGGACATTCTTACTGATGTCCTCCGTTGACACAGCTGTGCCACTGTGTAGGACATGCCCCCTTGACCCTAAATTAATAAGTCTGTAAGTGACGGCTGCACAGCCTTACAAAGAAAACTCTCCTGCCCCCTTGCCCTCAGATCTAACTGTTGGTCGGAATGGATAAAAGGGGCGGGGGAAGGTAAAAGCGAAGAGGACGTGGAGTCTCTAGTGATGTGCAAGTTCATTTCAAACGGGGCGTGGGGGGCGAGGGGCAAAACAAAGCAACAACAAAAGCCACAAGCCCATCTCTTGTCAGACAGAGAGAAGGTGGCATTCACCTCTGAGTTCAACTCGGGTGTGGACTGCAAGTGAAGAATCCATTGGTCTTGTGTGTGGGGCAACCAAAGCAAGCATGCAATGGCCCCTTGCTGAGAGAGGGGGTAAGTCAGCTGAGCCAGGGCCCAGATGAAGTCACAGTAGAATAACAGGGTGCATCCTATGTTAAGAGTCAAGAGGAGACAAGTCAGGATCTCTTTTGCACCTCAGAGCCTAAGAATGAAGCAAGCCTCCACCATCTACAAGTGCCAGCAAGGTGCCAGGGATCAGATGGGCAGAGACATCGCCACAGAAACCAAGCAGCCCTGAAAACTCCTGCACCCTATTTTTCTTTTAAAAATATTTTTCTTGGGGGCTCGTACAACTCTTATCACAATCCATATGTCCATCCATTGTGTCAAGCACATTTGTACATTTGTTGCCATCATCATTTTCAAAACATTTTTTTCTACTTGAGCCTTGGTATCAGCTTCTCATTTTTCCCTTCCCTCCCTCACGAACCCTTGATAATTTAGAAATTATTATTTTTTCGTGTCTTAAACTGTCTGATATCTCCCTTTAACCACTTTTCTGTTGTCCATCCCCATGGGAGGGGGTTATTGGTAGATCATTGTGATCAGTCCCCTTTTCTCCCCCTTCCCCTCCTGGTGTAGCTACTCTCTTTATTGGTCCTAAGGGGTCTATCTGTCCTGGATTCCCTGTGTTTCCAGCTCTTATCTGTACCAGTGTACATGCTCTGGTCTAGCCAGATTTGTAAGGTAGAATTGGGATCATGATAGTGGGGTGGGGTTGGGGGTAAGAACTAGTGGTAAGTTGTATGTTTCATCAGTGCTATACTGCACCCTGACTGGCTCGCCTCTTCCTTGTGACTGTTGTATAAGGGGATGTCCAATTGTCTACAGATGAGCTGTGGGTCTCCACTCTGCACTCCCCCTCATTCACAATGATGTGATATTTTTGTTCTGGGTCTTTGATGCTTGATACCTTATCTCGTTAATACCTCATAATCACACAGGCTAGTGTGCTTCTTCCATGTGGGCTTTGTTGCTTCTCAGCTCGATGGTGGCTTGTTTATATTCAAGCCTTTAAGACCCCAGATGCTATATCTTTTGATAGCCAGGCACCATCAGCTTTCTTCACCACATTTGCTTATGCACCCACTTTGTCTTCAGTAATCATGTCGAGAAAGTGAGCAAGGAATGCCAGGTTATTAGAACAAAGTGTTCTTGCATTAAGGGAGTACTTGAGTAGAGGCCCAATGTCTGTCTGCCACCTTAATATTAAACCTATTATGTGCCTAGATGTACATATATGTACATAGATCTATTTCCCCATCATCATATATAAATATATTTACATATGTACATGCCTGTATTTAGCCCTCTTTCAATGCTCTTTGCCTATTAGTTCCTTCCTCTATTTCCTTTTACTTTCCTCTTGTCCCACTATCATGTTTGGCCTTCACTCAGGTTCCAGTAATTCCTCTCAGTTACATTGCCCTTGATCAAGCCCTACAAGGCATCCTATACCCTCCTTGCTATCGATTTTGGATCATTTGTTGTTCCTTTGTCCCTGAGTATTTTCCTGCACCCTATTTCTTGAGGGAGGCCAGCATCCATTTGGGTGGGGCAGAGATAAGCTAAAGTGCGCCATGATAAAAGTACGTTTGCCTTCCCCTTGGAGCTTAATATGCACGAAAACAGAAGACAAGGTGGCGCTCTGGTGCCTGGCACATAATAGATGCTCAATAAAGGTGTATTAGATGAAAACCACTGCCCCACCTCTGGGTCCTGACAAGCCCCTGAAAGATGACGCTGGTGCCCTGATGGAAAGCCAGGTCTGTAACAGTTAAAACGGAAAAGCTTCATGCTCTCTACCAGAAAAAGGAGGTGCTCTTACGATAGTATTTTCATCCCACACTTTGAAGAGGACCCCATCTCTGAATGCGACTAGCACAGGGGGCTGAGCAGTCCTTGGCCACGTGCCTCCGGGTGCGGGGCCCGATCCACCTGCTCAGATGGGAATGAAGGTGGTTCCAAATGGAAGGGCAGAGCAGAAGGACATGGGCTCCGTGACAAGCGTCTCTTCTGAAGCTACTGCAGGCCACCTCTTTCTGATGCGACACTCCGCACAGTAACTATGGGCCTGGCGAGACAGGGGCGTTGAGGGGCAGGACGGGGCTTTGGGAGTTCATCTGCTCTCCCTGGTGTGTCAAAGTCAAATACCTCCATTATTTGCTGTTCTAGCCCTGTGTCGCTCCCCCAGTTGCCTCTGTCATTCTCACAGACTGACGTTGATCCCCATGAATGTTTTTGCCCATGTTTGTCTTCCCCTCATTCCATAACATTCATGAAAGCAGAAGACTCATGTGGACACCCGGTGCCCAGCATGTAACAGACGCTCATTAAAGGTTTCTTAGACAAAAGCCACTGTCCCAACTTTGTCCCCTGAAGGTTGACTTTAGCACCCGATTCCTTTCTCCAGAGATGCGCTTCTGTTTCTCAGAGAACTGCTGTGGATTAGCAGTGATGAAGGGCCCCTGGTGGCGTAGTGGTTAAGCCCTGGGCTGCTAACTGAAAGGTCAGCTGTTTGAAACCACCAGCTGCTCCAAGGGAGAAAATGGGGCTTTCTATTCCTCTAAAGAGTTCGTCTCAGACACTTACTCACAACGCCAGTTCTACCCTGTCCTATAGGGTTGGTGTGAGCCGGGATCAACTCGATGACAGGAGTTTGGTTTTGTTTGTTTGTTTGCTTTTTAGCAGTGAGGAGAAGCCAAGTCTTAGGAAGACCCACCTCCTTCTTGCTAGGGGAGTGAGTTGTGTGCAAACTCTCAAGACACAGGCAAGGGTAGAAACTCAATTAGGCCCCTTCACCTCGTGTGCCCTATGCCTTCTGCCACCCGTAATGCAGTGAGCTGACCAGGGAACCCCTTGACAGAATGATGAAAGCGTCCAATTTTCTCAAAGGCATCTACGTCGGACCCGTGTCTGCACTCTGCAGGCCCTCACGCGCTCACGCAGATGCCATTTGAGGTGCCGAGCTCCTGAGGAAGTAGCCCTGGGAACCACGCTCCCTGTAACGAGGGGTGAGCGTGCTGCTCTTCGTAGAAGCCCAATTCCGTTCTTCCTCCCACAAGCGCCGTCTTCATTCAGGTTTGCACAGCAACAGACTTGGCTTACAGAGGAAGATATCTGGGGACATTTTTACACCTCTCCCACCGCCCTTCCGTCATTTGGGAAATAACCAGCTACCTCGTCAAGCCCTCCCCGCCCCCCCCCCACCATGTTCCATTCTTTCTGTAATGGCCATGGCAGCCCTTGGAGACACAGCCAATGCCATACTGAGGCCATCTATGTTTTTCAGCTTACCTGTTAGGCTTACAATAGTATTCATCAACGACTGCTCCATCGCCGAATCAAAAGGACCAAGCTAGTTGGCACTGGGTCACATTCTACACCTGATGACCCAATGGCTACAGAGTAGAAGCAGTCTTCACAGGGTTGTCTCCACTGTGACATTCAGGTTAGTAGATCGCCATGCCTTTTCCCCAAGGCACCCCTACGTAAGTTCCAACTGCCAAGTTTCAGATTGTAGGCAAACATTTGATGTTTGTGCCATCGACTCCAGTATAACAAACAACCTCAGGAACTCAGTGGATGCCCACACTTCAAGTTTGCCAGTTGGCTGGGGCAGCTCTGTTTGTCATCCTCATGCTGGGCCAGGGGTGAGTCAGGTGACAGTAACAGCACACAGAGCGAGTCTTCTCGCACAAGCCCATCCCAAGCCTCTGCTTGCATGCCATTGGCTAAAACAAGTCACGTGGCCAAACCCAAAGTCAAAGGATGGGGCAGTAAAATCCACCTGAGGAAGAGGAACTGCTAGGTGACATGACACAGGCCATGACCTGGGAGAGGGGTAAACCCCTGTGAAGGAGTCCTGATAGCACAGTTGTAACATACTTGGCTATTAACCAAAAGGTTGGTGTTTCGAGTCCACCAGGGACCCAATGAAAGAGTGATGTGGCAGCCTGCTTCTATGGAAAGATTATAGCCTTGAACACTCTCTGGAGCAGTTCGAGTCTGTCCCACACAATTTCTAGGAGTCATAATCTGCTCAAGAACAATAGGTTCACCTTCTGTTATGTGGTACCAGGGATTCTCAAACTTTTTAAACAGGGGGCCAGTTCACTGTCCCTCAGACCCATTGGAGGGCTGGACTATAGTTAAAAAAAAAACTTGAACAAATTCCTATGCATACTGCACATACCTTATTTTGAAGTAAAAAAAGAAAAACCAAAAAAAAACCAAATGGGGCAAAAACACCCAGCAGACAGGGTAAATGTCCTTGGAGGTAGTTTGAGGACCCCCTGCGGTAACCCCTTGATAAGTTTATTGTGAAACCTGGCCAATAAACACATGTGGGGTTAATTGAAGGGCAGAGAGATAAATGGCTCAGTGAGCCTCGCCTTTCTAGTGCTCAGGTCTCTTGCTTTGTGATGGTCGGATCAGGATGCAGCTACCTTAGCCAGTTCCCTGCTTCAGCTGGCAGAGCTCACTTCCTGCAAGACATCCCTGAGGAGAAGCCACATGGACTTACCCGGATGAAGCCTTGGGTGCTAGAGCAGCCATATGGAGACCCCTGCCAGTGCTGAGATGCTTACATGCTCACTGATTCGACCTTCCTCCTGCAGTTGGCATCATAGTGTGTGTTTTGTGAGATGGAAGAGGACTTTGTGGATTGGTGTTGGGCATATGGGTTAATGTTGGAATTGTGGGCTTGGGCAGCACTGGGTTGGGATGTTTTCTTGATATGCACTTAACCTTTATAAAAAAAAACTCTCTCTTATACATGAATTTCTGTGGATTTGTTTCTCTAATGTACCAAGACTAACATACCCTTATTATGGGTTAAATTGTGTCGACCCAAATATATGTTGAAATCCTAACCTGTACACCTCCTATTTCCTGTTTGGAAATAGGAGTCATCTCTTGTTACGTTTTAAGGAGGTCATACCATGGAGCGTAAATCCTAAACCTCATCATTCCAGAGTTATACAAAGACCAGAATAATCACAGAGACTCCCACAGCGGGGAGAGGAAGACGGGCCACAGAAACATATGTGACTACAAAGCTGCAAAATGCCCAGGATTGCTGGCAGCTACTAACGGCTGAAATAGATGACAAAAGAGCTCCCTGAGAGCCCCTCCCGGAATTCAGAAAGCCAGCCAGAACTGTGGGATCATAAGGTGTCTGCTCTCTGAAGCCACCCACCCAGGGTATAGCTATTGCAGCAATGCTGGGACACCCCCAGTCCCCCAGGAAGTAGTTCCTCCTTTGGAACCAAGTTAGCAATCATTCACTGAGGGTCCCCTGCAGGCAGACACTCGGCAGCACCCCCAGAGGAGCTCAGGTGGCTTAATAGTTAAGCATTCGGCAGCTAGCCCAAAGTCAGTGGTTCCAACCCGCCAGTCCCTCCGAGAGAGGAAGAGGTGGCATCCCATCCAGCCTATGGCTCTTGTTGTAGGCCACTGAGTAGATGCCAACTCAGAGCCACTCCATAGGGCATTGTTTATTTAGAGATCATTTCATTGGGGGGGGGGCTCTTAGAGCTCTTTAGCAATCCATACATCAATTGTATCAAGCACATGTGTACATATGTTGCCACCATTATTTTCTAAATATTTACTTTCTATTCGAGTTCTTAGTACCAGCTCCTCCTTTTTTCCCTCCCTCCCCTCTCCGACCCTTGTTACCCCTTGATAAATTATAAGTTATTTTCATATCTTAGCTGACTGCTGTCTCTCCCCCACTTCCCTCCCGCCAGTTTCTGTTGTTTGTCCCCCTGGAGGGGGTGGGAGGGTCGTTATGTGTTTATCATTGCAATCAGTTCCCACTTCCCCCTACCCTCCTGGTATCACTACTCCCATTTCTATTCCTGAGGGGTTTGTCTGACCTGGATTCCATGTGTAATGAGCTCTTATCTATACCTGTGCACATGCTCCGGCCTAGCCCACAGTGAAAGGCAGGACTGGGGTCAGGATAATGGGGGGTGAGGAAGCCTCCATGAACTAGAGGAATAGTGTGTATTTAATGGGTGCTATATTGCACCCTGGTTGAGTCATCCCTTCCTTGTGACCCTTCAGTGAGGGGATGTCCCATTGTCTACAGATGGGTTTTGGTTCTCTGCTCCGACACCCTCATTCTCATCAATATGTTTGTTTGTTTGAGGTCTTTTGATGCCTGTTACCTGACTCTGCTGATACCTCATGATCACACAAACTGGTGTGCTTCTTCCATGTTGGCGTGTTGCTTCTTTGCTAGATGGCCACTTATTTAACTTCAAGCCTGTAAGACCCCAAATGCTGCATCTTTTAATGGCCGGGCATCATCAGCTCTCTTGACATTTGCTTGTGCACCCATTCTGTCTTCAGCAATCGTGCTGCCTAGGACATTTATCTTGATGCAAGCAGGTCTCCAGGTCTTCTCTCCCACAGAGCAGCTGGTTGGTTCAAACCACTGACCTTTTGGTTAGAAGCCAAGTGCTTAACCACCATGCCACCAGGGCTCCTTTCCATAAAAATCCCAGCCTAGGAAATCCTACGGATATTTCCACTCTGTCCTACAGGGTTACCATGCATGTGAATGGATGCGGTGATCATGAGTTTGGATGAGATAGGGCATTGCTTTGGACCCCGTCCTTACCCTCATGGAATTTCTGATCTGTGAAGGGCAAAGGGGAGTCCATACAGAGGCAACAGGTGAAGACAAAAGAAAAGGGATTGGGAGCAAGGGAAGGAGTGGTGAGTGGTGCACCTTGTCTGAGAGTCAAGGACTATTTTGCTGGAGCCATCAGGTCCATTTTGATAGAGAAAAAAGGAAAGGACCTTTCGTATACCAGCCAAGAGCACAGGCTCCAAGGCCACTGATGGGGTCTAATGCTGTGTTCCTTTGCGTTGTAAGCTTTAACAATCATAACCAGGTCCAGAGGCTCCTGAATTCCAACAGGATAGAGCTGAAGAGCATCGGAGAAGTCCCCTGATCCAAACTTGTATTAGGACCCCAAACTCTCCTAAGCTCCAGAAACACAAAGGGTAGTTCTTAAGCCACTGAGAAGAAAGGGGAAACACTTCTGTGTGCATGTGTTTGTCCATGATGGTGGGAAAGCAGGGGACCAGTTATTAACACCAAAGCCACTCGAGCCAAAGAGAGTGCAAGCTAATGTGGAAGAGATACAGGGAGACTCTAGTCAGTGTCTGTCTGCACTCAGCCCGTTCCCTGGAAGAGGATCAGAATTCTCTTGATGCTCAGGTGTCTGGAGTAGATATCCCATAAAGCCTCCTGGCCCCGGGGGGCTCAAGTGAGCACTGATTATCTTTCCAGAACTTGGAAAGGAGGAGTGAGATTGCCTCTTGAGACCCATCTGTTCTCAGTTACATGAGGGAAACCAAGTCAGTATAAGCCTTTTCTGTCTGCTGATCCAACCCAACAAGATCTTGAGGGTACTGTGAGGTCAGTGTGGCCCAGGAATGCTCCATGGGGTATTGGACAGTCATAGTGAGTCTATGAACACTCTGGAATGACACAGAGAATTTGTCTTTGGGAGAGTATGGCTCTCTTTCATTCTAGTCATTATATGCACATCTTAGATACGACTTTCATGTACTTCAATCATTCTTTGATTTGGATATTCTTTATTCTGCAAGTGTTACTGACGCTGGTGAGACAGGGAGCACCTGCCCAGCCCTGGGGATACAGGAAGATAAGATACACATTAGCCCTAAGGTACGACATCTTCAGATCACTGCTGTTCTGAGAAGTCTATTAAATAGGTTGGCAGACCTTTAAGCCCTTTTATAATCTGGGCCCATCTTGCCATCCAATATAACCCTTCACCATTGCCCCAGTCCTCTCTCCTCCACATCACCTGTGCTTGCCTTCCTCCTTTCCAGGCCTCCGTAACTCTCTAAGGGGCGCCCCCTTTATAAGCAACCCTGGTAGTGTAGTGGGTTATACGTGGGGCTGCGTCAGTGTGAAAACACCAGCCTCTCCACAAGAGCAAGATGGAACTCCCGTGAAGAGTTACAGTCTCGGAAATCCACCTGGGCATTTCTACCTTGTCCTATAAGGTCACTTGAGTCATAACCAACCTGCTGTCAGCAAGTAAGAGCCCCTCTTGAGCCTGGCACTAGCCTGTACTTGCTTAATCGATAGAACCAGCCTTTGGTTTGGGCCAATTCTCAAGTCTCTAGTCTCTAGGACAAGCAACAAAAAAGGAAAAGTCCAAAGTGTCCCCTCTCTCCCTGTCACCACATTGCTTGCTCCAGTCGGGGAAAGCTTTGTTTCCACCTTGAGGAAGTCAAAACGAAGACTCCCTCTATGTTGATGGTTTATGGGAGAAGAACATTCGAGAATTGCCATGGTTACGGGCCCCAGTCTACCTTCATTTGAGGACCGGAGGGAGAAGGAGAAAGGCACGGAGCAGCAGCTCCTGGTGCCGTTCAGCCCAGAATCATCATTAAAATGAGTAAATAAATAAAAATGTTTCCATCAGAGGAGAAATTGCTTCTCAAATAGCAAAGGGAAAACGCCAAGTTCAATGAGATGGCTACACAGAATTGGGCTGTGCAGCGTCTCCCTCACTCCCCCTTCCCTCTGCCCCATTATTATTTAAGGTTGTATTAAATCAGGCAAAGGGAGCAAATGACAACATGCAACTTGGTGCCGGCAGTCTGGCAAGACGCCCAGGCTGGGCTGGCCCCACTCCTCATCCTCTTCATCCTCATCAGCATCACCCTGAAGGCCCTGCCTCCCTGAAGGAGCTGCCCAGAGCCTACAGAATCAACACACACCCCCCCAACCCTCCTGCTCCGTGGGAGCCCATGGACTCAGGTACCATTCTGATATGGAAGCAAAACCAGGCCTTTTGTGGCCCATGGCCAGGGTTCTAGTCCCAGTCCTGCTTCTAATCAGCTGTGTGACCTTGGGCATGTCTCTTTGCCTCTCTGAGCGGTGACTTCCTTTTCTTTAAAACAATGGCATCATTGGCCATGCTGAAAGCAAAATAATGGGATCTGTGGTCAAGGCTGTTGCTCTTGGGTTCACACACTGCCTCTACAGCTGTCTCCTTTCATAACGCCGGACAAGGAGGGCAGCCTAGCCATGCCTCTGTTCTCTCTTCTGAGAGCCAACAGTGATGACAGCACTTTCCCACAGTGCTGGTGAGGGTAAATGCAAAGTGGATGTGGCCACAGCAGAGGCTCGGGAAATGGGCACTGCCATCTCTAGGAAGGAGACCTGGTGGCGTGTGGGTTACATGCTTGGCTGTTAACCACAAGGCCAGCAGTTCGAAACCACCAGCTGCTCCATAAGAGAAAAAGGAGACATTCTGTTCTTGTAAAGAGTCAAGGTCTCAGTACTGCCCCCCCCCCCCGGGGCAATTCTACTCTGCCATCAAGCGTTGCTAGGAGCCAGAATCAGCTCAATGGCAGTGAGCTTTGGAAGTCATCTATTTAGATTTGAACTTGCCATGAGCAGCTACCTCTATTCTTTCGGAGAAAAGTGAACAGCCCGTCTGTCAAGGAGGTGGTTTTATAGGATGGCAGATGACCCAGAAGAAGCCATTGGAATTGTAATAGAATAATTTCTCACCCAGCTTCTTTCCCCGTATACCCTCTTCCCAGCCCTTCTCTCCCTAGGAATGCATGGATATTAGTGACCCGAAGGTGAAATGCTCCACCGCTAACCAAAAGGCTAGCAGTCTGAATGCACCCAGCAGCTGTGAGGGACAAGATCTGTCCGCCTGTGCCAAGAAAGATGACAGGCACCCTTCAGGCCTAGGACAGCACTCTCCTCCTGGGCTCAAGGGACAATGAGTGTCCAGGAGGAGCAGTCATGTGGGGGAGGTGCCACTCCTTACAACAATGAAGCCAGATGAGATCAAAGGGGCGGTGTTTGCCTCAGGGCCAAGTTCAAAGGGGTTCAGGAAGGAGGAGGATTGGAAATGGGAAACAGAGAGGAAGTGGGATGAAGGAAGTGTCATGGGGGTTGGGGGGTGGGTGGGTTGCAGTCAAGGAGATGAAAGAAAATCTGTACAAACAATTAACTGGAAAAGTGATCAGTCAAAAACTGAAAATGAAAAATAAGATTCCAGCCTAGAATCCACGATAGGTTTAACTTGGTCCCACGGGGCCACTGAGTGGGAATCCAGTGAAGAATGCTATAGGGCTGGGTGACCTCCTTCCACGGGGCTTAAGCACCAGCCGTAGAGAGGAGCTTTGGTAGACCTGGAAACCCAGATGCCTCTGATACGTTCCTGGGAGAAACAAAGCGGGTGCTAACTAGAAGGGGTCCCTATCAGGAAGCTGGTTCCGTGCTGACCAATGAAGTGCTATAACTGTAAGCCCCGTGCTTGCCGGATCCTGGATTCCTCTACCCACTGGCCCTCGGAGGACAGCGGGCCATTCTCACTCACTGCCCTGGAGTCCACTCCAACGCAGAGCAACCCTGCAGTACAGCGAAGAACTGCCCTGGGGGCTTCCAAGACTGAAACTCTCTAAGGGAGCGGAAAGCCTCATCTTTCTCCTGCAGAACAGCTGGTGGTTTTGAACAGCGGAACTTCGAGTCTAACACATAATCCACTAAGCCCCCGGGGCTATTAATATCCCTGTACTGCAGATGAGGAAACGGCAGGCTTGCCTCTCGCCAAACCGCAGACACCGTTCATAGGGCAGATCCCAACTTTGACGCTAGGATGTTGGGGCACTGAGTCACAGCCTCTCCGCCCACCCTTTCCAGATGGAAAGCAGAAGAGCATTCTGCAACCAATGTTCTGGTTGAATTTATGATTGAGGGTTATACTCTCACGTGCTGTAGTAAGGACTTCATTCATGATAGAATGTTCTCTGCCCAGCCATACCTACCGTGGTGGTTCCACTGTACAGAGGAGAAACCAAGGCCCAGAGAGGTTAAGGATGCCACCCTGGTTCCCAAAGGGGGAAAGTAAAGAGCCAGGACTGAAACTCCAGGCTATCTAAACCCAGAAGCCGAAACCCTTCCTCTGTGCCCACAGGCTCCAGGCTCCCTCCACAAGCAGACAGTGACAAGATGAGCTTCGAAAGCACCATGCAGACTGCCTGGCCCATAGCCCCCACTTCTATCATTAGTACATGCTCCCTCCCCTTCAGGAAGTCCAGTCTAGAGCAAGGGCCCACAGGAGGTGGCCTTTGGGCTGGTAAGATTAGCTGCCTTCAAGCAGAGCAAGCAGGCATCCAGAGAGGGGGAATTAACCAGAACAAAGGCACAGAGGTGGGAATGGCTCTGGGGAAGCAGGAGGAATGCCAGGGGGGATGTGCCCTGAGAACACCCTGAGTGACACCCCTCCCCCCAGCCGTGGGCTGTGAGGGGACTCGGGAGGTCTCGCTGAGCCTGGTGTCGGGTGGACGTTCGTCAGGGTTCAGCATGGCTGAGCGAGGCCGAGACTCTTCCCACAGCTGAGTTCTGGGAAACAGAAAATGCATCTCCACCCAGAAAGTCTGCGTGCCTGGGTACCACCCACCCGAAGCCCCCACTCGGAAGGAAAAGTAATTTTCCATATTAATGTAGCTGAGTCCCAAACCTGCTGACCTGTGAAAAACCCTTCCTAGTGATTTATTTGTCTCCTCTTGCTAAGACAACTGCTTCATTATTTTAAGTCACGCGCCCAGCAGACGCTCATGCTCACTCGCTCAGGAGTCAGCCTGGGCTTGCTTGCATGGGGGCCAGAGACGGCCCGGAAAGAGCTCAAGGGGTCCTGGTGCAAGGAAAGCAGTATTGCCCAGGGCCAGTCATGCCATTCTGGTCCGGGGGCCACGAAGGACGCAGAGCCCCTCCTCCCACCCACATATTCCTCTCCCCCTCTTCTTCGGGGATTTGGCAAAGCGGGGCCAGACCAAGGGCGAGGCTGGGCTAATGCCAGCGGTTGAACATGACCTCTGAAACCCTCAGCTCTTCCACCTATGAATCTGAAGGCATCTATAAACTCCCAGGCCTCCTGGGCGAGTTTTCACGACATCCACATTCAAGCCTTGGGCTTTCAAAGAGCTTGCTTATCCTCAGCAGGAGAAAAGATGGCACGTCCCACGGCACCCACCCCCTTCGCTCTTTTTGCTAGAGAATGTTGGGTATTGGGCAATGGGCGTTACAGGGTCAAAAGACACCTCAGTTCCCGAGGAGAACAAACTTCCATTCTGTGTGTGGTGCTTGGCCGTCACAGTTCCCAGTGTGCATCAGGAGGGAGGGGCGATGAAACACCCTCCCCCTCGCCGCAGTCACGGGGACAGGCTAGTGGTTATAGAATAACTCTGGGCTCTGGAGTTGGAGGCTCTCTGCACCAAAACCAGCTGAGCTCCCCGCAGTGTGGCATCCGGCATCTCATGTACCCTCCCACCACTCCTCCGCTTCCTCATGTGCAAAATGCGGGGACGAACAATCATAGCAAATAGCCCGTTGATGGCAGTTCCATCCCTCCTTGCCCCTCCTTCATTGTACCTGGTGATGTCTTTTGGAGCTGCAGAGGGGAAGACCCCCCCACACACACCCGTGGCTTATAGATGCAGGTAGTCACCACGTTGTACATGTGGTCTCTTCCTGAGGGCAGCTTTAAGTCAGGACAGGGGCGTGGGGTCCTGTTTCAGCAGTACAAGAACAGGAGCCGCAGTTACAGTGCTCAGCGACGAACCAAAAGTTTGTCCATTTGGACCCACTCTGCACTCCCTGTGGCAGTCTGCTCCGGTAAGTATTTACAACCTTTTGGAGCCGTTCTACCCTGTTCCACCAGGTTACTATTTGTGTTAGTCTGGGTAGATTAGAGAAATAAATTCATGGACACTCATATGTGTATAAGAAAGAGTTTCATATGAAAGAGCAATTGTATATTGAGAAAACATCTCAGCCCAGTCCAGATCAAGTCCACAAGTCCAATATTAGTCCATATGTCTGATACTTATCTATAAATCCCTCCTCAGACACACACAACACATGCAATGATGCCGAATGAAGGAAGCTCACAGGTCAGTGGGTGGAAAGTCTTGTGGATCCAGTGTCAATGGAAATATCTCAGCGCTGGTGTGGGTCTCCAAGTGGTTCCTCCAGCTCCAGGGCTCTAGCATAGCTCCATGTGTCTTGTCAGCAGGAATGTCTTGCAGAGAGAGTGTGTGTGTCCTGCGTCCAGCAAGCTACTTATCTCCATGGTGCCTCCAAATGAGGTCATCAAGCTGCAACCTGATTGATAGACTAGACTCCACCGCTTCACAAGCTGACGCCAATTATGTAACTACCACACTATCCCACCAGCAGAGGGTTGGGTCCTTTGTTTTTAGTTCAAAAAAAAACACTCGAAGCTTTTTACAGTTTTTTAAAAACTGCCCATGCAGCAAGTGACGGTGATTGCAATGAAGACTTGGCTGCCAAATGAAGTTGGTTCAATCATCTCAAAATAAGGGCAAATTTCATTTTCATTCAGATCCACGACCAATGCCCAGGAAAACTTGGTCAGAAAAATCAAGCAGCATCTTGTATTGGATAGATCTCTCACATGCTTAAAAGCAAAAACATCTCTTTGAGGTTTAAGGTTCCCCCTGACCCAAACTGGTCAATGACAAGAAGCCTAAAGAAAAACGGATGCCTTTGAATTATGGTGTTACTGAACCATCTGGATTTTCAGATGGTGAACAAACTTGTGTTGGAAGAAGTATGGTCAGAATGCTTCTTAGAAGCGAGGATGGCGAGTCTTCATCGCACGTACTGTGAACATGCTGTCACAGGGACCAGGGCCTAGAGATGGACACCGTGCTTAGCGAAATAGAGGGTCAACAAATCAAGGAAGACACTCAATGAGATGATTGACACAATGGCGCCAACAAGGTGCTCAACCATGGGCATGTTTGTGAGGATGGTGCAGGACAGGGAGCTTTTGTTCTGTTGGACGCAGGTTGCTATGGTGGTTGTATACCGTACATACTCAAGTACAAGCAGACCTGAATATCAGCCGAGGCACCTAATTTTACCACCAAAATCTGTATTAAAAATGTGCTGAAAAACTCGGCTTATACACTAGTATATACGGTAATCTGCTGTCAATTTGAGGACTGAGAGTGAAGGGGTGCAGTTTAGCCTGTCGATCAGATGGCAGCTGGATGACCACATTTGGAAGCACAAAGGAGATGGGATGAATAGCTCATTGGAGGCAAGACACACAGACTCACTCCCTGGGAGACATGGCAGTGAACAAGCCCCATGGAGTCAGGCTGATGGCAGCCAGAGCTTTGGAGCTGGAGAAGCCACATGGAGGCCCCTGCCAGCACTGAGATGCTTCCACCACCACTGGATCCACAAGACTTTCCACCCACTAGCCTGTGATCTTCCTGCACTCAGCATCATTGCATGTGTTTAGCGAGTCTAAAGAGGACTTTATAGTCGGTATCGGACATATGAGCTGACATCGGACTTATGGACTTGATCTGGACTGGACTGCGATGTTTCCTCAATATTCAATTGCTCTTGTATATAAAGCTCTTTCTTACACACATGTGTCTATGAATTTGTTTCTCTGGTCTACCCTGACTAACACAGTCGCTATGAGTCAGAATCAACTTGATGATATCTAACAATACCAACACCATAAAGGGCAAGCATGAGTTTGTGAGTTGGATGCCCTGAGCCCAGGGAATCCCTGTACTGTCTACTGCCTAACAACTTTTAAGCATCCCACCAAATATGTTCTATGCTGCAACATACTTTTCTCCGTGCGGATGTTATAGAAGGAGCTCTTGAGGACAGGGGGAATTTATCCTGATTCCCTCTAAGATCTGACACAGGACTGACTCCTGGCAGGGGGGCTCAAGTAAGAGTAGTTGCACCAGCTGACCCTGGAGGTAAAAAGACCCTGAAAAACAGAAAGCTCAGTTAGCTGGGCTAGCCAGGTAAGGACTGCATCGATGCGTACTAAGGGTGTGACCTCCTAATAGCCCTTCATGTCCAGGTGCTGGCTGGCTGGCTGGCTGGCTGACCAACCAGGGATGGATGGTTGGAAGTTGACTAGAAAGGTGAATAAGGCATGGATGGATGGATGGATGGATGGATGGATGGATGGATGGATGGATGGATGGATGGATGGATGGATGGATGAAGGAAGTATATGTGAACAGAGCAGAATGGATGAGGGATTGGTTAGAAGATGGCTAGGGGGATGGATGGAGAAGGGATGGATGGATAGATGAATGGGGAGTACATGGGAGAGTTAGACGGATGTGGACCTATGCTTGGAGGGTGGAGTGACCTTCCCCTGAACAGATGGCTCTGGCACCTTGGGTCCTTCATGTCCACCTTCGATCTTCCACGTCTTTCCTCCTCTTGGTCCCATCATCCTAGCCAGGCTGCGTCCTCAGGCTCAGGGGGAAGGTTGATACGTTTTCTCACTTGCTTACAATGTGTAAGTAAATAATACAAAATCAGCCAGTGTCATGTCGCATCTATGTCAGCCGGTGCTATCAGTCTCCTAATGAATGCCATTACTGGGCAAACATTTGGCAGCCTGTCCCCCTGAGCTCCCTCTGAGCCCCAACCAGTCACGCCAGGCCTGATGCATCCTACATTAAGCCCCAGTCCGTGACTGTCTCCCCTGCCCACCCCAGAGACATAAATACTTCAGACAAGCTCGCAAAGAAGCAGCTCCTCTTTCAGCCACCAGCCCAGCGGAGAAGGGCACTTGCCAGTTTCTCCCTAAAGGAGTTCAAAGATGAGAGCACACATGTTTTATTCACAGGCAGTTACTATTGCTTTACAGGTAGGGCCAGCTTTCTCTTCTTCTTTCGTGTCCTGACGCTGAAGGGGCCCAGGCTGCTGGCCTGGAGCTTACAGTGTTTAGAGGGCCCCGTGAGCCCAGGCTGCTGGCCTGGAGCTTACAGAGTTTAGAGGGCCCCGTGGAGACAAAAGACATAATTCCAGACAAACACAAAATTAAGGACAGGGTTGGAAGGAGTCTATTCAAGGGAGGGGTCCTGAAGCCTGACCTTCGTTAGCTTTAAGATAAACCCTCTTGTTTGTTTGTTTTTAAAACCTCTCATTGAGAATTGAGTGGAGGCTTACAGAGCAGATGATCAGTTTTACATTCCATAATTCATAGACATTTTGCTTCATCTCCTTCATTGCAATTCCCCCCAGGCAACACCACCCGGCCCACCTCCTCCCTGTGTTTCCCACCTCTGCTCCTGGTCTCCTAACCCTGATGAGCTTTCTGTTTGGGAAAAGGTTGCCCCCGTGCTTTCAAACACTTGATTATTCCAGTGTGTGTGTACCTCAGTAATATCATTGTCCCCGTTCCAAAACCAAACACACTGCCACCCAGGAAATCCTGATACATCAGGGGGCCCCTGTGGGTTTCTGAGACTGTCTCTGTTTATAGGAGTAGAAAGCCCAGTCTGTCTCCCTCAGAGTTTCTGGTGGTTTGGAACTGCTGACCATGTGGACCACAGCCCAGCGAGTAACCACTACACTACCAGGGCTCCTATTGTCCGTCCCCCTTACAGACCTGTCTATTGTTTGGCTGAAAACTGAGCTACAGAGTGCGTCCAATTCCAGACCTGAAAGGTGACTGCTAGCTATAACCTCAGGGGGTTCCAACAAGCTCTGTCGGATCAGTAAGCCTAACCCCTCCTCTTTCTTGTACCAGACATGGTGTATCTCATTCACTCTCTGCTCTTGGGCAGGGAAAGGCCTGCCTTGGTGATGGCTAGGCCACCCTCTTGAAAGCACCAGCTACTAGCGTTCTGAAGTCAGGCCATTCCACAAGACATAAATATGAAAACTCCTCATCCGCGTGGCCTTTAAGATAAGTGAGCCCAGAGCTTGCTTTAGAAATAAACCATTGGAACATAAAAAAGAAAAGAGAGAAGAAAGAGACTTTACTTCCTAAAAGAGTGTCGGTCTCAGGAACCCACAGAAGCAGTTCTACCCTGTCCTATAGGGTCTTATAGAATTGACTCAATGGCCGTGAGTTTCGGGAATATTAACACAACACCAAAAACTAAGTATGCAGCTATAACTATAAGGAAATATGCGCAAGGTTTATTTGCAGATAGCAACGCAATTCTGCCGGAAGAAATTGAAAGGTCTAAATAAATGGGGACATAATCTGTGCTCCTCAATGAGGAAAGTCAATCTTTCAGGGTGTCAAATCGTCCAAACTTGATCTCGGTTAAAAGCCAGCAAGCTATTTTGTCGATAGGGAGCATCGGATTCTGCAGTTTATATGGACAGTCGAACCTGATAGGGTGGCCAACACAATGGTGAAGGAGAACAGATATGGAGGACTCCTGCTGCCTGATTTCAAGTTTTACAGTAAATCTGCAGTAATTAAGACAATACAGGATTGTTGAAACAATGGAAACACCAGTGAACTGAAGTGTCTACAAACTGATCTATGCAAACAGAGGGATGGGCACCTCTTTTCTGATAGGGGAGCACAGGCAATGCCATCATCACCAGGAAACGTTTTTCCTTCCCTAAGAATGAATCATGTTTTCAGTGAACGGCACTGAAACCATCAGATACCTATCTGCTTAGGAGGTAAAAACCCTAGAAACTAGGTATGGTCCTTAAACTGAGAGTATAATGCAAAACTATTAAACTTCTAGGAGAAGACATTGGATGCAATCTTAAGCTTGGCGATGAGTCAAAGGCTTCCGATCATGTTACATGAAATGCCAAAAATCATTTAATAATAAGCTTTCCGGCCCGCAGAGTGAGAATGTGGCACATCTTCTGTCTGTAGACTTGCTAGTAAAAGGATGTGCCTCCAGATACCTATTAGTGGAGTTAAAGAATTTTATAAAATTTTCCAATCAGGGCCCAGCTGAGAAGAAACTGAACCTTGAATCATTGCTGATACAAATTAAAGAACTGTACCCTGAGTGGTTTCCGATCCTAAATTATAACCTGTTATTTCCTTAACAAACCTCAAAGTCAAATACTACTAATATTATTAATAAAGCAACCCATGGGATGTCCGCTCTCCTGTTTGGACCCCAGATACTAGCTGCCCTGGTTATATTATCATCTCAAGTCTTGAGAGCACTGTATGTCTGTTACTCTTCTTCAAGCAGCTCACTCATGAGCCTGTATGCCCAGATTGCACCCGCGGTGTCCGCACTGCTAAGGAAGGAGTTCAAACCTCTTGTGCAGTGGGGATTTGAATGGCCAGCCCCGGAGTTCCCTGGCTGCGGCTCAGGTTCTCCCGCTGTGGAATCCACTTCTCTCCTCAGATGGCGTGGTAGCTTGTGGCCAGATGAGCTCAGAGGCCACTGAGAGCCTGAAGAATCTGCCCGTGCTGTGAGACAATGGTGGGAGAAGGGATGACCATGAGAGATGCCAACCACCCCCTCCCTCAAGTGGAGACGAGAGAGCAGCATAGAGTCGATATTCCTTGGAATCTTTTGTGTTGATGAGTCTCCTTCTTCCCGATCAAGACGGAAGGAGACTTGGTGGTTGCTGAACTCTAAGGTCAGCAGCTTGTATCACTCAGCAGGAGAAAGAGGAGGTGCTCTGCTCCTGGACAGACTGACAGTCTCCTAAACCCAATGGGCAGTTCGACTTTGTCCTATAGGGTTACCGTGAGTCCAAATAGACTCCATGGGTTTCTTGTTGCTACTGACAATCAGTCAGGATTGATCTTGCTCAGAGGCTTCCATTGTCCACAGAGGTAGCCGCCACCCAGCCACGTGTGTGAACGGGCAACTTTAACAGAAATTAATTAAAAGTCAAGGAAGTGAAAACACTCAGCTCGTCCATGTCCATGTTCTCAGGGCTAGTTTCTTGGCTCATCTTGTTCCCACTGTGGCCTTACATGGCCTTTTGGGAGCTTCGCCCTCATTCTCTCCGGTGACACCCGCCACAGTAAATTCCACCTAAGGTGGTCCGCAACCCTAAACAACAAAAATCCAGCGCTTCCGTAGCACAAACCATATTTCAAGCGTTCAACACGTGACCAATCGCCACCATATTGGAAAGCGCAGCCACAGAGAGCTTCCAGCATCACGGTCACCACAGAACATTCTACAGGGACAGCTCCGTGCATGGACACAGCTGTTTTTGTCAACAAAGCGGGATGGGGGTGGGGGATGAAACCTGTATAACAACAGTTAACCCATGGCATTTTACCAGTGAAAACATTCTCCGGGCTACGTGTACACCCAGACGATGGTTGCATTTCTGTGCAGAATGGGTTTGTGCTGGGCTGGGTGGCGTTCAGGGAAGTGAGCGGAAGAGGCAGAGAGATGACTTGAGACACGGTCTCCTTTGAAGATGCATGAATAGAAAGATGATGAGATGAACGTCGGTGGAAGGAGCTTTTCCGAAATCAGACAAAGGTATTTACTGACATGGAAAAGAGAAGGAACAACATGTTTATTCTTCCCTTGGTTCTTTAGAGAAAAGAAACAAAGAGGCGAGCATCCGCTGAAGATGCTGAATACGCTTAGCAGCCCAGGCTCCGGCGTTAATGCCGGCGGTGGGCGAAGGAGCTATTTAACCTGTCTGCTCTGACAAGAAAATTAAAGACAATTGAGCAGGGCATTAAACTTGGAAACAGAGATGCTCCTTTGCGGCTCGTCTTCTCCCCTGCAGCCCCAAGCTCTAAGGAAACAATTCCATTTCCAATTCATTGAAAATCTACACGCTTGTTGGGGCAGGGGTGGGGTTAAGGGGTTCTTTAGGGGAATCCAGAAATAAAGTGCATGTCCATTGCTGGCCCTTAGACAGCTGACACTTCCATTACAAACCAGAAATGTGAGAGAGCTGTGGAGGTGTGGTCTTGGGCCGGGAAAGAGCCGACTTCCAAGCCTCAAGAAGCAGTTCCATTAGCAGTTGGCTGGGCCTCACCTCCTGGTTCCACTGGGCTAGGGTGGAGCCCAAGAACCGGCATTTTAACACCTTCTTAGGTGACACTGAGCTACTGGTCCGCCTACAGTCTTTGGAACCCACAGGGGTCGTTCTACCCGGTCCTCTGGGGTAGCTATGAGTAAGAATGGACTAGACAGGAGTGTGGTTTGGTTGTTTCATTTTCTCTGAAAGGCAGTTCCAGATCGGACAGGCCCGGCAAGGGTCAGTCATAGGCAGTACTGCCACTCAACGCCATGTCTAGATGGGCAGGAGGGATTGTTCCCCATCTGGGTGGGTATGCAGATGCTGCTATATCAGGTCCCATGATCTGCCATTTGCCTTCAGTTCTCAGGGATGGAAAGGCTACTATTGGGGTGGGCCCAAAGAAAGCAGAGAGCAGGGAACACAGAGGAAGCTGCCAAGGTCCCCCCGCCAGCACTTCTGCACCCTAGCACCCTGGGCTGGACCCTCCTTAATCCTGGGCCCATCAGCACCAGAAGAGGGCCGCCACTTTCCTCCATTCTTGACAGACCAGCTTGATGATGTTCAAAAGGCTCGGGTAAAGTCTCAGTAGATCGGCCAGGAAAGGTTCTGTCCACAGGCAGAAGGCAGAGACTGGGCAAAGCCAGTCTTTCCCAAGAGGAGATGGCCATGTGGATGGGCTGGGGTGGGGGAAACTCAGAAAGGCCTGAAATCTGCTCCCAGCTGCACACTTGCAGGTCGTGTCTTAGTCCACAAAGAGAGAACCACACACTCAGCCTGAGTCTCATGTCCCAAGGTCAGTGTGAACGCCTTGAAAGGAGCGAGGAGGATTCAACTGTCTTGGATGGAGGAGTGGGTGGTGCTTAACTCAGGTGGGGATAGGTGCTTTGCTCAGACCTGCTGTCAGCCTAATTTGTGGGATTCCACCTTATGAATTGCATTGTGCGCCCCCCAAAATGTGTGTTGTAAATGCTTACCTCTATGTTTGTGGTTATAAGCCCTTTAGAGAATAGGATTTCCTTGTTGTGTTAATGAGGCAGTATTAGAGTCTGGGATGCTTTTCATCGATAGATTTTAAGATATAAAAGGAGATTGAGGCCTACCTTACAAATCTGGCTAGACCAGAGGATGTACACTGGTACAGATAAGAGCTGGAAACACAGGGAATCCAGGATAGAGGATCCTTTGGGACCAGTGGTGAGAGTGGCGATAATGGGAGGGGGGGGGGTGGACAGGGGGATCTACATTTCAAGGATCTGCATGTGACCTCCTCCCTGGGGGACGGACAACAGAACAGCGGGTGAAGGGAGACATCGGACAATATAAGATATATGACAAAATAATAATTTATAAATTATCAAGGGTTCATGAGGGAGGGGCTAGCAGGGAGGGATGAGGGGAAATTGAGGAACTGATGTCAGTGGCTTAAGTGGAGAGCAAATGTTTTATGAATGATGAGGGTAATGAATGTACAACTGTGCTTTATACAATTAATGTATATGTGGATTGTGATAAGAGTTGTATGAGCCCCGAATAAAAGGATTTTTTAAAAAAAGAAGAAAACTGAGGAAGCAAAGCAACACAAACAACAACAAAAATGAGCAAACACAGGGAGGGGAAGACCCATGCCACATGACTGCCAGGAGACCTAAGAATAGAAACTGAGAAGACTCAATGGTTTTCCCTACCTGGATGCAGAGGGAGTCCAGGGGCTAACTTCAGATTTCAAGCCTCCTACCACATGAGAGAATAACTTTCTGTTTGTCAAACCTACCCCCTTGTGGTAGCTCTGTTATTGCAGCACAGGATCATTAGACCACCCTTGAGTTCACTCGTGTGGTGGGAAGAGTACAGACTTAAAAATGAAAACCCGCCAGCTCTGGATCTGCTACTATCTATCACTGACAAGCAGGCCGACAGAGTTCATCAATCGGTGCCTCCAATTCTGGTATCCAATGAGTCTCTAAAGGTTACAATCGTCGGAGGGGATCGCCCGTCCGAGAAAATGGAACAGAGCTGCATTTGACCTCCTCCAGCTCTCCACCAACCTCAGGCTGATTTCTAAGAGACAGAGAGCAGACCTGCCCCCACCGCCAACCTGATCTTGATTCTGCCAGCAACCATCCTGCCCTGGCGCTCTACTCCTCTGTTAGGCTTAACAACCCACTTCCATGGACACACGGAACTCAGACAATACTCATGATTGTGGGGTTACTAGGGCAGGTAACAGGTCCCCACAGTAAAGATAAGAACAACATTAAAGATACACTTCTTTGCCCACGATGCTTCTTCTGGGCCATGTCGGCAGGCACTCCTCTTTCTCTGCTCCTCACCCTTTCATCCACTCAGCCCCTTGGTCTCTGCCCTGCTCGGTGAATGGTACAAAGCCCCTTCAGTGTTGATCAATTCCCAAAGGAAATCCTACTCTGCAATCCAGCCCCCTGGGGGAAGGCATGGAGTCACTCCATCTCATGGGCTCAGGATTGAAGCCTTTGGTGCCTCTGTTGCCACTGCCATTCACACCAGCGGCTCTTCTTTCTCGCTGGTCTGGGATTCCGTGTCCCTGCTTCGGAGATGGCTCACTTCATGCCCAGTGCAATGCTAAAACCATCTGATATCCTTGTTAGAGTCCTCGACACCTATTTTCATGGTTCTGCCCGCTCATGGGGTGGGACTTACAACACCTGTAGATGGAAGAGCCATATGAAGTAATTTCACATCACCATCGACTCCAACAGTGACTTCCCTTTATTTAATTCAATAGACTAATGGACCCTACAAATATCAGACTCCGCATCCCTGAGACCAGAAGATCTAGAATCCAGCTCTAAAACCCAGAAGCAAATAGTTTTTCTCTCACTCCATCCAGGTTCTTCTAATGTTGTCCTTTTCAGAGCAATTGTCAGGGGTAGCCGGGCACCATCTAGATCAGGGATCCTCAAACTTTTTAAACAGGGACATAGTTTCCTGTCCCTCAGACCCGTTGGAGGGCCAGACTATAGTTTAAATAAAAAACTATGAACAAATTCCTATGCACACTGCACACAACTTATTTTGAACTAAAAACCAAACGGGGCAAAAACATCCGGCGGGCCAGATAAATGTCCTCAGCGGCCACATGTGGCCCGCGGGCCGTAGTTTGAGGACGCCCAAAGATGCTCCGTTTCTACCATCAGCTGCTCAGAAGGGGATTACATTGGAAGATCCTGGATAAAATGGGAGAGATTGATGGAACAGAACTCAGAGTCATGAAGGCTTACTGGTCAAATAGAGAGCACCCACACTATGCCCCTTAGCCAACCTTCAGATCTGGAATTGAACTTACCCTCGTGTCAGAATGAGCAACCATTTAACATCAAAGGGGCAGCAGTTATGCAAAGACAGAGTTCAAAGGGTAGGAAACAGAAAATGTAGGGAGGAAACATGATAAGTGATGGTAGATTAAGGTAGATTAAGATGCAGAGTAACATACCTAACATCGCACAGCACGTGCAGAGCCAAGCCTCAAACCCAGCACTTTCACAGTCCCACTCTTTCCCCACAGAGCGACAGTTCCTTAAACTAACACCCTTTCAGCCATTGTTTCACACTCCTATGGCCATTGCTCACTTAAGCCAGGCTGGCCTCTCCCAGTCCACGTCCCCACCGAGAGCCCTCACGCATCTCTGAACCCTGACGCCTAACATGAAGGATAACAAAAAACACCGAGACCCGAAGCAGGTCACCACTCACATTTCCCTTGTGCTGGGTGCTTTACCACGAAGCCTTGGTGGTGCTATGCTTAAGCACTGAGCCACTAATACAAAGGCTGGTGGTTGAAAGCCACCCCGCGGCTGCGTGGAAGAAAGGCCTGGCAGTCTGCCCCAAGACGAAGACCCCAAAGTCCAGATTTTAGTCCACTGCGACTCAGTGAGCCCACAGGGCAGGGCGGAAGGACACAAAGGGTGCCTAGGCTGTGCATCTTTGCCAAGTGGAGTGCCACGTCTTCTCCCCCACCCCCTGTGGAGCCGCTGAGGGGGTTGAACCCCTAGCTCTTTATTGGGCAGCGAGTGCTTTCAACACTGGGCCACCAGGCGCCATGCCCATAAAGATTCCAGCCAAGAACACCTCAGCTTGTTGCCCTACTTTCCTGCATGGGGTGGCTACTGACCACCTGGCACCTGAGAGCAGGCTCTTTACTAGAGCCTCACACAAGGCTGGGTATGTAGGCAGTGCTAACATTCCCGTTTTGCAGTTGAGGAATGTGAGGTGCAGGAAGGTATCCTCATCTCAAGCCTTCAGCAGGTAAGAAGACCCAGGTGAGCTTGGATGGCCTGCTTCCAGAGGTATATTCATGATCATGACACCTAGAAGCTGTGGTTCTCAACCTTCCTAATGCCCTGACCCTTTAATACAGTTCCTCATGTTGTGTCCCCCCCACCATAAAATTATTTTCATTGCTACTTCATCACTATAATTTTGCTGTTGTGAATCAGACAACCCCTGTGAAAGGGTCATTTGACCCCCAAAGGGGTCGCGACCCCCAGGTTGAGAACCACTGGCCTATAGGGAAGAAGGAAGGCGCTAGATCCCAAAAGATGTCCACGATGTCTACTTTAAACAGCTATCCCACCAAGGATGGCTTCAATTTCCTCTGGCTGACAAAGACTGATCGCACACCTGCTCTGTGCAGGTAGTGTGTGAGATGGAATGAGACAGGTCCCGGTCCGGCCTGCCCGGCTTTGACGTCTTTACCTTTTTCAGGCAGACAGGGAAGCCGGTCCTTCATGCATAGTGCCCGGATAATTTTTTGTAAAAGAAAAAAGAACGACACATTTTTAGCAAGGAAGAAGATGCCAGAAGGTAATTGCTTTGCAAATTACTGTAAGTTATAAATGGATCAATGGTTTTCTCCAAAGTTGGAACCATCTGTAATTAGCAATATGCAAATTCCACCCTGAGTCCTTTGTCGCCCACCAGGAAGTGGGAGGCACCCAAAGCAATGATTTACATTCATTTACTGGAGGCCTGTGGACACTCCCCAAATGGAGTCGCGCTGCACATGGAGGAAAGCAGAGGGGACCAGAGCAAGGGGAGGAGCCTCCCGGGGAGGAGAAGTCAGGCCTGAGGCGTCTCTGCAGGTATCCTCTGGCCAAGGCCTGGCCCCTGTCCTGCACCTAGACTGGTGAGGGCAGCAAGGAAGACCCAAAGTGCTGGGTTTCAGGGGACACACTGTGCAGTGAGGTTGGGAGAGGTGCTGGAGAAGTGTCAGGATTTTGCTTCAACAAGAAACCGCCTTGTCTGGTACCTGAACCGGGAGCTGACCAAGGTGAGAGGAATGGTTCCAACGGCGGAGCCTGGAGGGCACTCGGCCCTGCTCTGCACGACTAGCTGTGTGCTCTCTAGCCAGCCCCTCCCCTTTCAAATCCTGATGTCCTCATTTGTCAAAACAAGAGGCTTGGACACAGGTGCCCTCCATTCATTGATTAATTTACAACACGTACGGTTTCTACCTACCACACACTACTACCTGGTAGGCACAGAAAGACAGGTGAACCTTGCCCCCTTCTTTGGAGCGCTCAGTTTGCAAACCGAGAGCCAAGTTGTGCACTCAGCCCCTGGGGCACATGTGCATTCAGCCCAGGCAGATCCAGAAAGGCTTCTCAGAGGACGTGGCATTTGAGCTAGGTGCCCAGGAATGGAACCCTAACTCCAGTTCCTAGCGATGTGGGCATCTGGCTGACTCTAGGACCTGGCTTCCTTCTTTCAGCTGGAGCCACAAAGGTTTATGTTGTTTTTTTAAACAGTTTATTAGGGGCCCATACAACTCTTATCACAATCCATACATACATCAATTGTGTAAAGCACATCTGTACATTCATTGCCCTCATCATTTTCAAAGCATCTGCTCTCCAATTAAGCCCTCGGCATCATGTCCTCATTTTTCCCCTCCCTCCATGTTCACTCCTCCCTCATGAGCCCTTGATAATTTATAAATTATTATTTTGTCATATCTTGCCCTGTCCGATGTCTCCCCTTCACCCCATTTTCTGTTGTTCATCTCCCAGGGGGGAGGTCACATGTAGGTCCTTGTAATTGGTTCCCTCTTTCCAACCCACTCTCCCTTTACCCTCCCAGTATCGCCACTTATACCCCTGGTCCTGAAGGTATCATTCGCCCTGGATTCCCTGTGCCTCTAGCTCCTATCTGCACCAGTGTACTTCCTCTGGTCTAGCCAGACTTGCAGGGTAGAATTTGGATCATCATAGTGGGGGGGCTGGAGGGGGGAAACATTTAGGAACTAGAGGAAAGCTATATTCTTCATCGGTCCTATACCGCACCCTGACTGACTCAGCTCCTCCCCTAGACCCCTCAGCAAGGGGATCTCCAGTGGCTGACAAATGGGCTTTGGGTCTCTACTCTGCACTTCCCCCTTCATTCACTATGGTAAGATTTTTTTGTTCTGATGATGCCTTCCTTATACCTGATCCCTTCTATACCTCATGATCGCACAGGCTACTGTGCTTCTTTCAAGTGGGCTTTGTTGCTTCTGAGCTAGATGGCCACTTGTTTATCTTCAAGCCTTTAAGACCCCAGATGCTATATCTTTTGATAGCCAGGCACCATCAGCTTTCTTCCCCACATTTGCTTATTCACCTGCTTTGTCTTCAGCAGTTGTGTCAGGAGAGTGAGCATCATAGAATGCCAATTTAATAGAAGTATTCTTGCATTGAGGGAGTATTTGAGTGGAGGCCCAATGTCCTTCAGCCACCTTAATACTAAACCTATAAATATAGGTACATAGATCTATTTCCCCATCCATATATATATATATATATTTGTTTATGTACATGTCTTTGTCTAGACCTCTATAAATGCCCTTTGCCTCCCAGCTCTTTCCTCTATTTCCCTTGACTTTTCTCCTGTCCCAGGAACACATGGACCCCCTGGGGAGCCTATTTAAAGGATCCATTCCTGGAGCCTATTTCCAACAGATCCTGATCCATTCATCTCCATTGGAGTCTGAGAATCTGCATTTTAACAGGTTTGCCAGGGGTCCTGGGGCAGTTGGTCTGTCAACAGCATTCACAGAAAGAACCGGTTCAAGTCTTCCTGATTTGGGCAGAATTATTTCTGTGTCCCCCCACCCCACCCCCACACTCCCAATAGTCTATGAACTGTTTCAACCATCTAACATGAACCATCTTATTTGCGAACACTTCCGGTACCTTCCACACAGGTGTTAATCCCAGGAAATATTCACCATGGCACCACCAAGAATAGAAAGAAGAGCTGCTTTAGAGCTGAACCCTTGTATTCCACTCACCACCTGAAGGTTTGTCCTTCCGGGGCCCTCGTGGAGCGGTCAGGGTCAATGTCGCCAGGCTGTTCCTTCCGTCCTGATTCCCTTGGTTCCTTCCTACTGATTCGGTACTGGCTCCCTGACCCAGAAGTCTCTAGTTTTTCTGCTTCCACGTGCTTTCTTTTTGTTGGTCTGGTTGCATCCAGCAGGAACCATCATCCTGCTCCGGCCTGGGAATTTAGAGGTGGAGAGAGAAAGGTGTGTGGTCCTGATTGGAATGCTCAACGACCTTGATGTTTATCTGGCTGGAGCCACATCGTCTTTTAGCTCAAATGTCATTTCCTCGAAGAGACCTTCCCTGACTGACCCATCTACTAACCCTATTCCCAACCCATCAATCCAGCCTCTCCTCTAACCTGTATGCGGTAGTTCTGTAGATGGTCATTCCAGTGTACCAGTGTTCCGTGACTCCCTGTATCCTCACTTCCTCTTAGACTGAGTCAGTCTTAGGACTTGTCCGAGTAATAGAATGCAGCAGACATGATGCTGTACCTTCAGAAAGCTTAGCAGCTTCCACTTTTGTGCATTGTGGAAGCCTGGGCCACCCCCCATGTAGGAAGTCCAATTCCCTTCCTGGAGACACAAGAAGAATTTACATGCAGAAAGATAAGCTGAGACTTGATGGAGATGGAAAGCGAGGCCCAACCAGCTCAGCTGATTGCAGGCAATGGCCAACCTCCCAAGCAACCACAGTCACACCAAAGACCATCAGCAAGGCTTGCCAAGAGCCACCCTGCTGAAAGGAGCCTTGATGGCCCAGTGGGTTAAGCATTGAGCTATGAAGCTCAAGATTAGTGGTTCAAACCCACCAAGATGCCCTTCAGGAAAAGAAGCACCCTGCTGAGCCCCATCCAGATTGTGAATTAGAAGCAAATTGGATGGTTATTGTTTGAAGACACTAAATTTGGGGATGGTTTGTGGTTTGTGCAACTGATTGTAAACCCCTCATTGGAGGTGCAAGCACATCCACAAGCGCCTTGGAAGAAGAGGGTAGAAACCTAATTCTGAAAAACCAGCCATTGAAATCCCTATGGAGGGGAGTTCCCCTCGTACAGGTGGTTTTCCTGAGTTGGAGTGGGCTCAGGGTAACAGGTTACCATGGGGCAATGGATAACAGAAAGATGGCCTTCCACTGTTTCATTGTCTTCACACCACAAAAGAAATGGCAAGCCCTGTAAAGGCAGAGGCTAGTTCCCCTTGCTATATCCTCAGCAGCTCAGTCTCTGCCTTGCACAAAACAGAACTTTATCCTATTGGTTGAATGAATGAATTCACCGCCAACTCATCATCCTCAGGTCAGACAATAACGGAATGCCCGGCAGCCTCGCGCCTAAAGCCAATGCTCAAAAAACACGTAGATTTCCCATTAACAAACCTCACACTGATCAGAGCAAACTTAAAAGGAAAAAGAACAGCTAGTGAGGGGTTTTATGCTTGTTCAGAGACTACATAAACAGCTGGTTTACAAGCAGCATGCGCTGCACTTCCCTGGGGTCACGGGAGGCAGCAGCCCAGACCAAATGGCGTAGGCGCCAGTTCCTGCAGCATCCCAAAGCCAACATCTGGCCTCTTCGCTCCTCTCCACTGAGCCACACACAGAGTGCACCACCCTGACTAATGACACTTCCCAAGCAGAGCCTTGCTGTGACCTCCTGCCGAGCACTGCCAGCTGATGCTGGAAAAGCCGGGGTCCTTTGGAGGTGGCAGACTGACTTCACTTAGGACAAAGGGAAATGGGTCAGAAAGATGCTTCCCAGGCGTGTTTTGTGCAAACACCTCTCTGGCACCGAGTTCTGGAGTGATTCCCGATTTGCTGGTCGTGGGCCCTCTGCATTCCCTCATTCTGGGCCTCTCTGTCCTTCTGGGTCTATCTCCATATTGTTATGGATTCAATTGTGCCCCCGCCCGTTCCTCCAAAATATGTATTGGAATTTTAATCCTTAAACCTGTGGATATAATCCTATTTGATATAGGATTTTCTTTGTTATGGCCACTAGAGCATCTTTGAGTAGTGGGGCTTCTAAATCTAATTACTTCTGAGTAACTTAAAAAAAAAAACAAACCAGAAGCACTCCAAGGAATACTGAGGAAGTCTGGGAAAGTCCCAGAGTCACTGATAAAGAAGGACCAGCCATGGAGCCATGCCTGAATGTGGATGTCTAGTCTCTTGAGCAAGGAGTCCCGATGGTATAATGGGTTATGCACTGGCCTGCTAACTGCAAGGTCAACTGTTCAAGACCGCCATCTTCACTGTGAGGGGGAAAAATGAGGCTTTCTACTCTTGTAAAGATTTACAATTACAGAAATCCACTAGGGCAGCTATACTCTTTACCAAAGGGTTGGTATGAGTCAGCATAAGCTCCATGGCAGTCAGTTTGAGACCCTCATAAACCCCTCCCCCTTCGAGGCACTCCTTTGTGGTCTATTGTGTTGCTAGAGCTCTAGGTGACTAAATCAGGGAGGGTGGGGCAGTGCTAGCTGATGCTGACTCAGAACCCCAGGTCACAGGCAGTGAGACGTGGCTAACCTTCGTATTTCTAACCTTAGCAAGTTTCTCAGTCTTCTCTTTAATGGGGATTCTCTCAGGAGTTTAACAATGTGGTTCTATTTTAGACACTGTGTTTAAAGCACATAAAAACCCAACCTTTTGCCACTGAGTCCATTCTGACTCATAGCAGCCCCATAGGACAGAGTAGAGCTGCCCTTGGGGGTTTCCAAGGCTAGAAAGCTCCACAGAAACCGACTGCCCACGGTTCCCCTTGGAACAACTGGTGGGGTTGAACTGCTAACCTTTGGGTTAGCAGCCAAGCACTTAATCACTGAACTAACAGGGCTTCTTAAAGCGGTGGTTCTCAAACACTCACACCATCCGTGTCCCTGGAGGACTCGCTAAGGCATAGACTGTGGGCCCCCATCCCCTGAGTTTCTGGCTCAGTGGGTCTGTCTGGAGGCCCAAGAAGGTACATTTCTCATGAGTTCTCAGATGAGATGATGTTGCTGGTGCAGAGGCCACTCGTTGAGAACCACTGGTTCCGTAGAGCAAAAAAAGTCCATATGAACTTACACACGCGCATGCGCGCGCGCACGCACACACGCGCACACACACACACACACAGTCTATAATGAAAGTCCAGCCAATCCTAGGGCGTGCTCTCATGTTGCCCACCAGTGGAAGACGCCTTCCATGCTTCTGCCTTGCAAGCTCATCACATGGATCTGTCAAGCTTCATTCTAATCTTATCTCCTCAGCAAAATCTTGGCTGATTCTCCAAACTCCGCCGTCACTCTTCCAAAGGCCTCCAAAGTCAGAATCAAGGATTGAGCATTTAATTATGCGTGCCCTCGTATCTTTTCCTGGCATAAGTGGCTTGGCGCAGTAGGGAAGGTCTGGGTACTATAACCCTCCCCACCCCAAAACAAAACCAAAAACCCTGTTCCCATTGAGTGCATTCTGACTCCTGGCAACCCCATATGTTTCAGAGAAGAACTGGTCTGCAGGGACGGCTATGCCCCTCACTGTAGCAGATGACCACGCCTTTCGCCCAAGGCTCCCCTAAATGGGCTGGAACCGCCCACCTTTAGTTTAGTCATCCATGGCAAACCTTTTCTGCTACCCAGGAAACCGAGACGGGTTTTGGAGTCAGTGAGATTTAGGTCTAAAATTGGCTGTGCCACATCTTGACTGGGTGGGCTTGACTCTGAGTCAGCCCCAGTGGATGGAGAGCGGAAGTAACCTGGCCAACGGGAGACTCGGTGCTGGGTGCCATCACGTGGCTCCCTAATCATAGTGACTCTCTGCACCCCATATGAAGCCCTGCAGTTCCTGCACTACATTAGAGTCATCATTTTGAGCCCCTTGTTGTAGCCTCCATGTCAATCCATCTTGTTGAGGCCCTCTGCTTTCCCAAGCAGGATGATCTCTCCAGGCCCTGGCCCCTCTCGATAGCCTGTCCAAAGGAGATTAGCAAAAGCCTCGCCATGCTCACTTCTAAGCAGCATTCTGGCTGTACAAACTCAAGCCACGTTGGTTTGTCCTTCTGGCGGGCCCTGGTACTTCCACTATTCTTTACCACCACCATGGTTCAAATGCACCTATCCTTCTGTGGACTTCCCTCCTTGCCGTCCAACTTTCACCTGCACATGAGGGGACAGAAAAGAGCGCGGTTAATAGAGCCATGTGTTTGAGATTTTTGGTTCGTTTCATTTTCAGTCTGCGTGGCTGTGAGTCTCAAGTCTGACTGCAGCTTAGAGTCTGGCGGATAGCTGTTGATGCCCAGAGCTTCGGGTGGAAATTGAATATCTATTCATCCAAAGTTCCCCTACCACTTCCGGGAGCAAACACAATGTTGGGCTCAGCACACGTTCCAGAACTACTTACTAAATTAATGGAGATGCAGAGTTCTGTGGTCAATATGATTGACAAGCAGGTACCATCCCTTGCTGGCCTCATTATTCTTAGGTTCCATCTTAAGAGCAAGAAAACCCCACAAAATATAGTAAATAATTCCAGACCAGCTTCAGCTGAGCTGCCAAACACTTGGTCTCAAGGCCAAGCGGCCCAGCCATGTTTTCTTAATTATTTACATTCTGCAGCAGAGTCTCTTCATGTACTTGGACTCTTGATTAGGGACAGAAGCAGTTTCTCGGAGACACCCAGTGTTGGCTGCAGTGGTGGAAAACAAAGGGGTCAGGGAAAAACTTGGGAAGAAAAACTGAAAAGGTATATAAATAGATAGCTGGATACTTACTACATTTGACCCCAATGTCATGTAATTAGAAAACAGAGGGGGGAAACCTCATTAACTACAAAAATCATTAGTGGAGAAAGAAGAGCAGGCTGAAGGTAGAGGCATTGAGCTGCCAAGAGAAGGCTGTTCCCTGAGCATCTCTCAGTGAAGGGTCAGAAGCAGAAGGGTGCATCACAGCACTAGTGAGCCCCAGCACCCACCTCAGGATTTCCATCCTCATGATACAGGACTCACAAAATGCTCAAGGAATTGAATATCCGTAGATCTGTGGTCTGGAAGGTAGTCAGTGGTCTGGAAGGTAGTCAGGACCCAAATCAGAATGGACCAAGGACTCCAAAAGGCCCTATCCCCAGTTAACTGGCCCTACCTGATACCTGCTTCCCAAATCTCAGCCCTTCCTCCATCCAGGGAGTATGGGCTGCTAGCATATCCCATAACCTAAGAGGAAACTGTTTCCTTTGACCCGGTTTGTTCAACTATCACATGCTGTGCTTTTACTCTGAGTCAGGAGACAGGAATGTGCAGACAAAGGCTGGATGGGCAGGTTGATGGACACATGGCCGGTAGGCGAATATTATTATTGACAATAATAATGAGGAACACTTATGCTGGATGCTGATCTAAGTGATGCCATCATCTTGTCTTCAAATGACTCCTTGAAGAAGATACAACCTCTCTAGTTTCATAGGTCAGGAAAGGTGAGTTTGAAGAATTTAAACAGCCAGGTATAATGACCAGGAATTTGGTGGAGCTAAAATTTAAGTCTGTGATTGCCTGACTCAGCATTTGAAGACTTCAAAGCCTAATGGAACAGCAAGATAGCAATGGAAAACACATAGAAAGAACTAGAAAAGCCATGCAGGTGCCTAACCCTACCAGAGCAGAGGAGGGAGACTGAAGGGAGGGCAGGAGAGCCCAGACGTGCCCTGCAGTGGGCAAGGCCAGAGAGCCAGATGGTCTGCTGCTCTGCAGAACACACAGTGTACTCTGTTAGGTCAGCAATTCGTTAAGGTTTGATTCAAGCCACCTTTGCACGTGGACTGTGTCCCACTCCCTTGTGTCTTATTAGCCTGATCCACAGGCCACAGAGGGCTCCTCACAGTCACACAAGGAATAAAGAGGACCAGGGACAGACCTTCATCGCCAACAGGCTCCAGTAGACAACAGCTCTAGGGAACCTACAAAGGATTGTGGGACCCTCATGAAAATCAACCACCTCCAATGGTGATCTCAACCTTTTCCTTTATTAGAAAAACTTAAAGGAACAATTTTTCTTATTTCAAGATATATGAAGAAAATTCCAAAAGTATTGCTACCGGGGACCTCAGTTGACACATGTAGGGGATTATCCAAACAACTTGTATTTAGATGTGTCTCTGTGATCAGAGGACAGGTATAGACAAATCCTCTCAGTAATATACTTGTCTTAGACTCATTAAGATACCTTCAAAACAGGATACTTAAAAAAAAACTTAAAAGCATTACAGGAGAACCATCTAGCTCAAAGAATTGGTTTTGCCATGCATCTTTAAGCAAGAGTGAAGCTAATGAATCACAACCAGGGATTTACCAATATAATCCAGAAAACGCGGTCCAATCAAAACAGTGGCTTCCGTAAGGATCCAGTTAAATCCAAGTCAGAGAGGTCAGTTCAGGAGGTTGTGGCAACCGATTGTCAAGAAGAAATCTTGAGACATTTTCGTAAAGGATGATGCAGGGGCCTGTTCTGAAGAACTCTTAAGAAATTTGAAAAACTACACTGATGGGAAAATTGCACAGTGGAATTTTTTCTAATTATGATAATGCATCTGCTCATTCTCTGATGAAAGTTTGTCCTAGGCGAATTCCTTGGGAAACCTTATTCCATCCACCCTGCAGTTCGCATCTTGACCTGTCAGATTTCTTTTTGCTCTCAAACTCAAGGAATATTTTAAAGGAACACCATTCAAGTTTGTCAAGGATGCCCAGATTGCTTTTTGGATGTGGTGTGAGTCAGAGTATGGAATTCTCCTGGGAAGGTTAGCATCATGAAACACCACCTTCGGCAGTACATATAGGTGGAGGCTATGTTGGGAAACAATAGCTTCATGCTTTAGAATTGTTGTTTAATAAAGGTTTCTATGGGAGTGTATCAATACTTTTCAGCAATAGAAAACAAACTCACCACCGTGGAGTCAATCCTGACTCACAGTGACCCTGTAGGACAGGGGATATCTGCCCAGTGGGTTTCTGAGACAATAGCTATTTACAGAAGGATAAAAGCCTCGTCTTTCTTCCACTGAGCAGCTGGTGGTTTCAAACTACTGACCTGGTGGTTGGCAGCCCAACTCATAACCACCATGCTCCTGGAGCTCCTAGCTTACACATACACACAGGGGCATTTTCAGGTGCCATCAAGTCTGGTTTGACTCATAGTGATGCTCTGTAAAACAATACCAAACACTCCCTAATCTTGCACCATCCACACAATCACTGATAGCTTTGAGTCCATTGTGGCAGCACTGAGCAAATCCATCTGGTAGAGGGTCTTCTTTTATTGTTTTGCTGACCCTCTACTTTATCACATATGACGTCTTTCCCCAGGGACTGGTCCTTCTTGCTAACATGCTGATGATTACCAGGACTGGGAAGGTCAGTGGGGGGAAGGGCAGGCACAGGTTCGAGAACAGACAGGTATTTGGGTGAAGGGGGACACAATACTAACAAGAGGGAGCCGGAGGTGGGAATGGTGGAAAGAGGGCAAGACAATGGGAGGTTTGATGAGTTGCTGAATGTAAACCCGATGATCTGCTCTGTCCCATCACCTAACACACAATCAAAAGCTTGAAAAATAAATCAAGTAAATGTCTCACCAACCTTGTGAGGTGGGGAACTTCAAAACGTAGAAAAAGTCCATAATCTTTTCATCCTATTTTTCCACATTTGTGTATGTGTTTTTATCACAAAGATGTGTGCCTATGTTTTATTGGCTATGCAAAGGCATTCCACTGTGTGCATCATAACAGATCTTGGATGACATTATGAAGAAGTGGAGCTCATCATTGTCAAGTGGATCCATGGGTAGACCAAGAGGCAACTATTCAAATAGAACAAGGGATTCCTGTGCAGATTAGAATCGGGAAAGGTGTGCATCAAGGGGGTATCCTTTCATCGAATGTATTCAACCTATATGTTGGGCCAACAGTATGCCAGACTGGACTCCATGAAGAAGACCATGCAGCAGGCTTGGGAAAAGATTCATCAACAGACTGCAATTCGCCAAAAGGTTTACCCTTGCTTTCCGAAAGCAAAGGGGCCTTAAAGCGCGTACTGATGAAGATGAAAGCCTACCGCCTTCAGCATAAGTCATCTCAACTTAACGCAAGAAACATCTTTACAACCAAACCAATAAGCAACAACCAAATAAACAAAAAAAAATACTTAAGGTGTGGAGTATTTCCTTTAACTTGGATCCACAATCAACACCAATGCAAACAGCAGTCAAGAAATCAAATGATGCAGTGCCTTAGGAAAATCTGCTGTGAATTCCATGATGCTTACCTGCCCAACATGATCACTGAAAACAAAGTGGGTGAGTAAGAAAATGTGGTGAAGAAAGCTGATGGTACCCGGCGATCAAAAGATATACCATCTGGGGTCTTAAAGGACTGAAGATAAACAAGCAGCCATCTAGCTTGTTTATGGAAGAAGTACACCAGACTGTGTGATCATGAGGTATCCATAGGATTAGGTATCAGGCATCAAAGAACAAAAAAATCATACATTGTGAATGAGGGGGAGTACAGAGTGGAGACCCACAACCCATCTGTATGCAACTGGACATCCCCTTACAGAAGGTTCGCAGGGAGGAGACAAGCCAGTCAGGGTGCCGGGTAGCAATAGTGAAACATACAACATTCCTCTAGTTCCTAAATGCTTCATCCCTGCTACTATCATGATCCCAATTCTACCTTACAAATCTGGCTAGAGCAGAGGATGTATACTGGTAAAGATAAGAACTGGAAACACAGGGAATCTAGGATAGATGATCCCTTCAGGACCAGTGGTGAGAGTGGCAATACAGGGAGATTGGAGGGAAGTTGGGTAGAAAGGGGGAGCCGATTACAAGAATCAACATTTAACCCCCTCCCTGGGGGACGGACAACAGAAAGTGGGTAAAGGGAGACGTCAGACAGTGTAAGACATTACAAAGTAATAATAATTTATACATTATCAAGGGTTTGAGAGGGAGGGACCAGGGATGGAAGGGAAAAAACTAGGAGATGATACCAAAGGCTCAAGTAGAAAGCAAATGTTTTGAGAATGATGATGGCAACAAATGCACAAATGTGCTTGACACAATGGATGGATGTATGGATTGTGCTAAGATTTGTACGCACCCCCCAATAAAATGATTTTTTTTAATTTGGAAAGGCTCTCAATAATGATTACATAACAAAGAAGAGTATAATCCGTGGCACTGAATAATACATATAGAAGTTGTGGAATTGGAGAATACGGTGTTGTATATATTTTTGCCACAACTGTACAACTGTACAACTCTTCGTGATTGGATCACTGAATTGTATGACATGTGGATGAAGTGCTAATAAAACTGTTTTTAAAAAGTTACTACTTAAACAGTAATATTGCCCTTCTGGAAATATTTTTGTCAGACTTAGAAAATGTTTATGCTGAATAAAATGGTAAAAATTCTTGCAAAAACAATCTGCTGTGAAAGACCTCTGCAGAATGCTAGCAAGCCACAGTGCCCTTGGATCATTCAAGTTCTCTCCATCCGAGCCGTGTTATTTTCAGTCCCCACATCTTCACTGGGTAATGAACTGAGAACCTGACAAAGTTGGACAACGAATCGAGAAGACTCAAGAAGTGATGCCTTTGAATGACTGGCAAAGAACATACACTGTACCAGGCACTGCCTGACAATCTAACGACTCTGTCTTGGAAGTTAACCAGAAGGCCCCTTAGAAGCAAGCTTGGGGAGACTTGGCCCCACATACCTTAGGTAGGGTGCTGGGAGGGGCCGGTCTCTGGAGAAGGAGCCCTGCTGGCAGCCTTGTGTGCGCCTCCACACTGTTACTGGGAGTTGGAACACATTCAACACCCTCTAACAACAGCTTCACAAAGAAATCCCACCATCGCTTCATCCTATTTTCTCATGGATTGATGAAACCATGTAGTGTGGGGGTGTGAATGTGTCTAAACAACAGAGATTCTCTGAGGGAGCTTCAACAATTGTGTGGAAAAATGGACTTGACCGATCATGAAAATTATCCACAATATTTTTGAAACTCGTGTGTGTGTGTGTGTGTGTGTGTAAACCTGCAGACCTCAAGCATAGGCTGTGTGTCAGTCCTTCATGCTTAATCAAAGTAGATTTATACAGACCTTCCAGGAGGCACTGGCCTCAGCCTCCCTTGTTAAAGAACTGCCAGAAACACTGGAGGGGAATTTAGAAAGAACTGGGGTGCTGGAGCAGGAGGCAAGAGCTGGGAAAACACCAATGATGACTGGTGGCATGTCCTGTTTTTGACCTCAGGCACAGCGGCTTCAGAAAACTTATGTGAAATGCATGAGAGAAGAGAGGAAGAATGCAGGAGCCTGTAACTTAACTTTATTTTTTTGACTGCCTGATTTTTTTTAAGACCAAAATCCCAAGTTAGATGGAAGAAACATTTTTGTATCAATAATCAAATTAATAATTTCAGTGACTTAACCCCACTCCCATTGTGTATCCTTAATATTGATGAGGATAAGAGTCTCTGATGGCTCAGTGGTTCAACACTAGGCTGCTAACCGAAAGTTCAAAAGCTTGAACTCATGGGTGTTCAAAGACCTGGCAACCTACTCCCATAAATATCGCAGCCTTGGAAATCCTGCGGGGCAGTTTTACTGCCTCCAATACCATCTTTATGAGTCAGAGTAGACCGAACAGTAATTAGTTCATTGATGAGATTCTTAGGGTTAAGCTTTTCCCATTGTTCTGCCCAGCCCTGACCAGCCAGTAAATCATCTACGGATTTCAAGGACTCAACTCACACCAAAATCCTTCCAGTCTATGGGGGTGTATCCACCCAGTATCCACCTACAACCAACACTATACTGAACTCCTGTCCTCAACACACACACACACACACACACCAGACCCATCCAAAGGGCAGAGTCGGCCGGGATGAGGTTGAAGGTCTGGCCTGATTTTCCCCAGCAGATGCCATGTTGGAAAGTGCTGGCCTGGCAGTGCCCTATGAACACTGCAATCAGGCAGCGGAGGCCAATTAGTTTGAGATGGACGGGCGAAATGCTGACAAGCTCAAGAGTAACAAGGGCCTGGGCCCCAGGGGGAGCTGGAAAGACTTCAAGGCACAGGAGCAGCAGGTCCAGGGGCAAGAAAGAGTCAGACAGATGTTCTCTAAAAAGCACTTTACCTGGTGACCTCTTCAGACTTAACTTTCAGGCGTGTTTGAAAGCAGGACAGACACAGCCTGACCACAGGCAGGTTCTGCGCTGCTTGCTCTCCGAAACAGAAGACGGATGACAAGCAGCGGATGCAGGAGGTTACAGGATGCCACAGGACCCTCACAATACAACATCACCCCAGAATGTCTAACTTTTATGCAGATATACGGGGGTTGGTGGATTCCAGAAAGCATCATTTCATAGGAAAACAGACACCGGTATCTTTTGGAATACAAGCAAAGTCTGCAGGAAGGTTCTTTATGGAACTGAGACTTTCGGGTTAAGGCTATGCGCCCAGATCCCCCTGGAGGACATGGCTAGCATCCTCTGGGACCAGGGCTTCGGCTGTGGAAAAGCAGACCAGGCAGTTACTTTTCATTCTTATTGGGCCACCCTAAGGGTTATATTTCAGTAGCTCTTCTCGGATTTAAAAAGAAGAATGGACGATGGCTGGTGAGTTGTCCAGACTCCCTGGGTGGCACATGGTAAGTGTTCCATGACTAACTGGAAGTATGTTTGGACCCATCCAAAGGCCTCTCAGGAGAGAGGCCCAGCCGCCTGCATCCCAAAGGGCACTCTCTGGAGCAGCTGGACTGCACGTGTGGGTCACCATGACTTGGAATCTACTAGACACTTACGATCAAAATGCACCCAGTGGTGACTGAGCCAGAAATACCAATTGAGTTTGTCAATTCAAGAAGGCACACTCGATTCGAGAAGGCAGCTGGGGAGAACATCGATCCCTGTCGGGCTTGTAGGGCCTTCCGGCTCCTCAGTTAACGTCCTAGGTTTCTCTGTGAGGACAGAGGTAATTGTGACGGGCTAGGAGAGACCAGTGTCCAGAAGACAGCTCTGGATGGGCCCAGAGAGAAAGACCCACCCATGGGGTCTGAGCGGCCACAGTCCCAGGAGCAAGGGGAGCTGGCGTGGCCCACAGAGCACGAGCAAGCCTGGAAGCAAGCACACATGGTCCTCGCTCTGGAGATCAGCTGTGGTGAACACTGCGCTCGGTAGAACGACACGTATCCCTGTCTTAATTTTTCCCTTTCTGGTACTCCATTTCCCGGTGCTATGTTGTGACTCAAAACATCACAGAAGACCATCAGGTACAGAAGGCCGATTTAGATTTAATAAATATATACACACATTTTCTGGGCCTTGGTGGAAGCACTAAATTACAGTGATTTCAAGATATTTCCGGAGGTTAAAATATATCACGCTTGGTTGCCTTCTTATTTCACTGCACATCTACATAGATTTCATTCATTTCCTTGCACGGCTTCCAGTTTGGAAAGATACGCTGTGGGCAGTGGAAGGGAGATCCGAAGGCTGGCCAAGGAGGAAAATTTTGCAGGGGTGTTAAGTAGGTCCCCGCGGTTGACTTCTTCCTGGAGAACACAAACTCTTCTCCCCCAGACAGCTCTGCCCACAGGCTGGAGTAATGGGTAGTGAAGGCAGACAGCAGAGGAGTCGAAAGTAACCCCCTGGGAAGTCATCCATCTAACAGTTCATTCTGGCACCAGGCTACTGTTCTAGGTAGGCACTGGACGCACAGCATTGGACCAAAGAGCCAGAAAGCTGAGCTCCAGAGGAGTGGCAGGCCAAAGGCCAGCTGATTCTGCCACGAACTAGTCAGACTACTGTAGGGGTAGCAGCAACCCAATAGTAATGTCGGTATGGGTAAAAGAAACCCTAAAATCCCAAACCCCTTTCCATCAGGTTGATTCCAATTCATGGCAACCCACGTGCTACTGAGCAGAGCTGCTCCCAAGGTGTTGCTGGTATTGTTATGTGGTCTGCTGAGTCAACAAAGGGGAGTGTTGTTGCTTTCAACAATGTTGTTGTTAAAGATACACACACCAATTCAGTGTCTACGAGTCGATTCAGTGATGCGCTGAGGGCATTCTTCAGATCCTGAAGCCATTCTTACGCTCCCTTTGGGAATTCCCCTTCTCCATCAACATGAACTCACTGCCCTCATCTAACCTTTCGAGGTGCTGCTGTCAGTCTGATTCCAGAGCATCCTTTAAAAGAGCACACGGCATGGGGTAGATCGTCTTTATTAATTGAGCTCAATTACTGTTTGGTCTAGAGACAATCTCAGGGGATATTTTTTGTTTAAGGTTTAAAGGTTATCGCAGGGCAGCAATGCTAGGGTTTCATCTTGACTGTAATCTTTCTGGAAGCAGACACATACACACACCCCGCACTTCACCGGGGCATGGCGTCATGTCACCACCCTTTAGGTTAGATGTAAAGCGCACGCTGCTTGTGCCACTGGGGCATCTTTCAGTGACAGTAGTCGCCTACTCATTCATGTCATCTCTCTGACTTTGCTTAGTCTCCTCCCCTGTACATGAGAATACCAGCAAGAGCCATCAGTAGGAGAGTGACACAGGATGAAGTAGCTTGTTTACAACACGTCAAACGGGGTACATACTACAGCACTGTGCTAATAATACAGACTGGAGCCAGAGACCTCAGTTCAGCTGGCACTTGAAGTCGGCCATTCCTGGAAGGGTGGGTGAAATGAAAAGGTGCTTAGAACAGTATCTGCCATACAGAGGTGAACATACATGTTGACTGTTATCATTAGCAATACTGACAGTAAAAGGACACGGAATGACTAGTCATCCAATGGCATGAAAAGTGCCCCATCTGAAGGTTATTTTCTTTTTCACTCCCTCCTTCTGTCCCCTGTCAGGTGACAGGCGGGTCTGGGAACACTGCGGATTTGGGCCCAATCTCTGACTTCACGACAACGCCATTGTCTCCGTCATTGCCCTTTGCCTCGGTTGTACCTGAGGAGAGCAGAGCTATGCTTGCAGCCTGTGACATGAGTCTGAAGCCGATCACAGGGCTTATTCCAAGTTTTGTCTGTTGCTCCTTAACATGATCCAGACCACGGCCCTGTCCTCGCCTTGGATGGGGCAGTGGAAGGAACTCACCTTCCACTGGAAGGCAGGGAGGACACACACCATCGAATCAATTCTGATTCATAGCGACCCTGCAGGACAGGGGAGAACCACCCCTGTGGGGTTCCGAGACGGTAGCTCTTCACGGGAATAGAAAGCTTTCTCTCTCTCCCATGGAGCACCTGGTGGTTTCGAACACCTGACTTCCTGATTAGCAGCCTGGTCTGTAACCAGCGATGCCACCCCAGCTCCTTATAGGAGGGAGGGAGGGATGAAGGAAGGAAGGAAGAAAGGGGGCATGTGAGGTGCTGGGCGGCACTGTTAATCGTGTTCACGGGATGAAAAGAAAATCAGATCCCATCCTGCTCCATCAAATACAGATTTGAAATGAACAGCCCCGTTCTGGAGAACTCATCTACGAGAGAGGAGGAGGAAGCCTGTCTTCCAGCCCTTGCCCCTCCAACCCAGACTTCAGCTGGGAGCAGGGCGGGGGGCAGATTCTTAAACGAAACAATGTGAAGGAGCCCACTGAGGATGCGAGGGGAACAGATGTCTTGATTTCCTCCCAGGGCTCCTTACTGCTGCTTTCAGCTTAATTAGCCAACTGTGCTCCCTGCACACCTGGATGGGATTGTGAAGGGCTGAGTAAACCCCACTGGTGCCCTAAATGGTGCCTCTGCATGCCCTCCGCCGCTCCTGCTCTGCCTGATCCCATGGTTGACCTCACCTAACCCTGTGGACCTCCTGCTGAACTGGTGCACCTCCTGAACTTACCCCGGGGTCCTCCAGGCCTAACCCATGGGTCTCTGACTTAGCCCCATGGGCCTCAGCTAGGATCCTCAAATTGCTGCAAGAGCAGGATCTAAAGGGGAGGATGACAAGAAAGCCTTGACTGTCCAGCTGCCACCTGGGGACCCAACTAATCTGCTCTCACGGAGAGAGAAGAGCAGGGCCTCCTTGTGAGGATGACAGGAAAGAAAGGTGTGGAAGCACTCGACACAGTGCCTAAGACTTGGCCCCTCCCTCACTGTCATTGAGCAGACTCCAATCCTGACTCCGCGAATTGGCTTTCTGAGGTTAGAAATCTTTTTAAGCGCAGTCAGCCTCATCTTCCGCCAGAAGAGCAGTGGGTGTGTTTGAACCCCCAGCCTTGTGGTTAGCCGTCCAGTACTTAACCAACAGCACCGCCATGTCTGATAGATACTCAGGATGTGATGTTTCCACACCTGTTCACCTTACCTGGAATTTCAGTGTCATCCAAAAGCACACCAACATTATCCCTAACTAGCAAGATGGCCTTAGAAAAATCTTTTTGCCTCTCTGGACCTCATTCCTCTCAAATGTAAAATAAGAAAGAAAAGGAGGCGGGGAGGAGGGGAACCTTTTTCACTTCCTGTGCCATAGGATAGTAGGCCCGGTGACATAGAGGTGATGTGATAGACTGCTAACTGCAAGGTCAGCAGTTCAAAACCACCAGCTGCTCTTCAGGAGAAAGAAAGGCTTTTCTACTCCCATGAGGAGTTACAGTCTCCAAAACTCATGGGCCAGTTCTACCCTGTCCTATAGGATCCCTGCAAGTCAGCATTGACTCAATAGCAGGGAGTTGGTTTGGTTTGATGTCATAGAATTTCAATAAATTGGACCTCACAAAGTGGGTGCACCCAGGAAATTCTGATTTTTCTGACCTGTCTTACTTAAACAGAGAATTTTACATGAGACAGAATCCCTAACCTCTAAGTCAATTTTCATAACCCCTGCCCTTTTACTTGCTAAGAAAAACACCAAGGGACCATATACTACGTTGGCTTTAATAGCATTTTAAAATAAATTTATATTTTGTGAAGGAAAGAGCAACCACATAATTAAAAGTTAGTACATCAGAGGGAGATCCAATGCAATTAGGTCCATGTTCATGGCTGTTGCTGTAGTCGGGAGCGGCCGAGTAGGTTCACACAGCCCCCTGTGTGCAACAGAACAAAAACGCTGCCCGGCCCTGCACCGTGCTCACAAGCCTTTGCATGGTTGAGCCCATCGTTGCAGCCACTGTGTCCATCCATCTCCTTGAGGACCTTCCTCTTCTCTGCGGCCCCGCTAAGCTTGCTGTCCTTTCCCAGTGACTAGTCTCTCCTGAACACATTTCCAAATATGGGAGGCAAGTCTCAACGTCTTTGCTTCTAAGGAACATTCTGGCTGTACTTCTTCCCAGACAGATGTTTGTTCTTTGGGTAACCGTGGTACTTTCAGTACTTTTTTGCTCTATCATTTCTTCTTTGGTCTTCTTCATGACTGGATGGTACACGAGGTTAGCATGTTTATCTAGATATCTTGTGACTGTAGACAAACACGCTAACCAAAGACTGAAGGTGCAAGTCTTCCCAGAGATACCGCAGAAGAAAGGCCTGGAGATCAACTTCCAAAACATTAACCATCGAAAGCTTTATGAGTGCAGTTCTACTTTGACACGCCGGCTGGACTCATGCGTGCTAATGTGTACATGAGTTCGCAAACATATCTCAGTAGCTTCCAGAATCTCGGTCCTTACTGATCCAATTGGCCCAAATTTCCTTTGCCCAGGCCATCACTAAGCACATCTCCAAGGCATAAGCAGAGATGAGGAATGGCCTGAGCCTCATATGAACTTTCTACAAGACTGGTAACGCTTCCTGTTTCAATGCAAATGGGTTAACATTTTTCTAAAACACTAGACAATGTTCTCTGCCTTCATAAGAGCACTTATAATAGAACTGAGCATTTCCTCATCAAACCAGGATTATCAAAATACGAATTTGATTCCTCTGCTAAATTGTCATCTGGCATTGCATTCAGGGGCCATGGCGGTGTATTGGGATTTTTGCTCTTCCACTAGAAAGCAGCAGAGTGCTGAGTTTTAACAGACTCTCTTCATAGTTTTGTCTCCTCCAGTGTCAATCACCCCTCTCTCCCCGCTGTCCATCAATCGATGCTTATCACTCACTGACTTATATTAGGCATTCATCTGTTGTACAAAGATCCCGTAAATCCTTTCCCAGACAGACAAGGACACCGCTCCCTAATGCTCTCCCATTAGCACGAGTCCAGTAAAGCTCAGCTATATTCTAAGCAATCTTTATACTTGATTATAGCTAATCCCCACCTTCCCAGGGCAGATAACATCAGTCCCATTTTACAGTTATTGGCAACTCAGAAGTAGCATATTGAATAACTCACCCGAGATTATACAACAGGTAGAGACAATACTAGAATCCAACTCGCTAAACCCTTCTTGTTCTACCATATCAAGTCAACTGCACTCAGGTGACTAACTATTGTGTTTTCTCACTTCCTTCCTTCATTCAGCCACATGAAGCATTGTGCACAGGAAGGCAATAATCTGAATTTATACTGGATGTCTCAAATATAGAAACATGAATATTTGAGACATATAGAAGCTGGCTGTCTCAAATATAGAAACATGAATATTTGAGACACAGCCCCTGTTTGCAAGGAACTTAGCATCTAGATGCATGGCCGTGACCTAACTAAACCTTGGCAGGCAGTGTAGGAGAGAATGGCAACGCCAGGGCTACGACATTCAGAGGAACAAGACACCTGTGTTTTACTCCCTCTTTAAGTCCCCACAGCCCTGGGTATGTGGCAAAAAACAAAACCACGCTCACTGTCACCATGTTGATGCTGACTCAAAGCAACCCTATAGGACAGGGTAGAACTGCCCCTGTGAGTTTCCAAGACTGTAACTCTCTATGGAAGTAGAAAGCACATCTCTCTTCCATGGAGCAGCTGGTGGTTTTGAACTGCTGACTTTGCAGACTGCAGGCCAACTTGTAACTATGATGCCACCAGGGCTCCCTCAGCAGGTGGCGTGTGACATTAATACATATGTATTGAGCTGACCAATGGCACAAGAACAAAGATAAATGACGAGTGGAAGACCCTCGGAACTCAAGCAAAGCCATAACGTGGAAGCTGTAGGTTGAGGGACCAGATGGAGCCTGGAGATGTTTTGCTTGGCTCTCACCACAAGTCAATATAACAGAGCACGGTTTCCAACCCTCCAAAGCTGGGAGGCCTCACACAAAACTCCTGATTTCACCTTCTCTCGAAAAGCCAAATCTGGCGATGTCCACACAGCAACAATCACCTGAAAAACTACTGGCCACTTTAGGCAGCATGCCACAGCCCCCCACTCTCTGCTTGCTCCCCCCAGTTATCAGCCGAGAGCTGAGTACCGTCTCACACCAGGCTCGTGTCATGACCTACCAGTATCGGCCTGATGCATTCATTTATATTGTATGTCTGGCCCCCGCGGCTAGTTGCCATTCGACACTCTCCATTTCAAGAAGAGCAATCATAAAGACTTGAGCACTCACAATATGTTGTTGTTTTCTATCTAGTTGATTCTGACTCAAGGCCACCCCATGTGTGCAGGATGGAATTATCCAGTAGGATTTTTTTAAACAGTTTTATTGGCATATGATTCACATACCCATAGAGTTTTGAGACTGTGTGCAACCTCTGCCTTCCTTTCTGAAGTGCCTCTGGATGGGTTCACACCACTCACTTTAAGCTACTAGTTCAGCACATAAAGGCTTGTCCCTCCCAAGGACTCCTACTGACAATATACTGAGCGCTCATTTCAGTATTTCATAAGCATGGATCCATTTACTCCTGAAAACAATGCTCGAAAATCATGATGATTATTGATATTAGGATGAGAAGACTAAAACATACACACACAAAAACCGTACTTCCATAGAGTCAGTTCTGACTCATAAAAACCCTAAAGGATGGAATAAGAACTGTCACTGGGGTGTCTGTTTGTTTTTTTACTGGGAATGGAAAATCTCATCTTTCTCCTGCAGTTCGGCTGGTGATTTTGAGCTGCCAACCTTGTGGTTGGCAGCCCAATGAGTAACCATTACACCAACATGGTCCCAAACTAAGATACAGAGAAGTTAAATAATGTCCCCATGGTCACACAGCCAAAGAATAACAGAGCTAGGATGAAAATCTAAACACTCGGGTCTAGTATCTGTATTGTTCACCTTGATACTAGGAAGTTGGTAGATGAGCCCCAGAGAGCAGAAACAGATAAACACATTTTAGATTTTCAGTAAAAAATATGAATGGCATCCCACCCATGAGTCAATTATGCCACAATCATGGCAAAAAAAACCTTGAGAGATCAATCGATGTAGGAAACGTGGTTTCGACACTTGAAAGGTATCTTACCGCCTTCAGGTCAACATCTACTCTTAGTGACCCTACAAGACAGGATAGAACTGCCCCTGTAGGTTTCTGAGACTGTATCACTTTATGGGAGTAGGAAGTCCCATCTTTCTCCCATGGAGCAGGTTGGTGGTTTTCAACAACTAACCTTGTAGTTACCAACCCAACTCTTAATATTAAGACACCTGGTAGATTCTGTAATAGTACTGGTGGACGTTCATCAAACTTTTACCCACATCTTGTTATTACTTCTATTTTGTAGTTCTGCCTGTCCTCCAATGAATTCAAAGATTTGTGGAAAGTGGAATTAAAAGATGAAAAGGCAGTACTCACCCTGGCCTCAGAGCCTGCTAGAACAAGACGACTGCTTCCTACCACTGTGATGCAGGAACCCTGGGTCCAAAGCAAAGCAAACTCATTGCCACCAAGTTGATTCTAACTCATTGATTCTGTCCCAATAGGACAGGAAAAAACTGTCCCATAGGGTTTCCAAGCGTGGAAACTTCATGGACAAATCTGTCACATATTTCCCCCAAGGAACGGCTGGTGAGTTGAAATTGTCAGCCTTCCAGTTCAAAGAGGGGTGCTTAACCACTGTGCCACCAGGCTTCTCACGCCTGAGTCAGAAGATCTAAACTTGATTTCTGTGTCCACCTTGACTCCTCGGGAGAATAAAGCCAGAACTCTGAGCTTCAACCCTAGCCCTCTGCCGGCTGCCAATCCAACTCCTCTCTGCAGCATTCTATGAATCTAGCACACACGCAACACACACACACACATCGTGCTAAGCCAGGTCCGTCTGGGAGCTCTGGTTTACTTAGTCCCCAAGGCTTACCTGTCTCATCTCCCCAACAATCAGGAAAGCAAGGCCTGACACACTCCCCAAGCTATTTTGGACTTTGGGAGTAGGCTCTTCTGAAACACTGAGACATACTGAGAATTTTCAGATTTATAGTCATCATTTATTTTGCCTATAAGAGAATAGCCTATTGCCTGCCCTTCACCCCTCCCAGGAGACAGACTGGTGTGGCAGTCTTAGCCAAGGTCTCCAGGCTTAGTTATTCACCTTAGCCTCTTTCCCCTCATTGATGAGTCATCTTCATCTGCAGAGACTAAGAGAGTTGTTCTGAGGATCGAACGATGCTGGACCCTGGACTCTTAGCACAAGTCTGGCCCATCAGAGCTCAATCGTTGGAGCCCTTTCTGCCACGCATATCACACCCCCTTTCCACTGAGAAATCAGAAGATCAAGCCAATCCCCCTGCCCTGCAGTGGATCCTGACCCGTAGCGACCCTAGAGGGGGGAGCAGAGCTGCCCATGGGGTTTCCATCGGGCTTCCAAGAGCAGACTGCCATCTTCCTCCCAGAAAACAGCTGGTGACTTTGAGCTGCCGACCTTGCAATTTGCAGCTGAGGACTTCACCAGAAAGGCCATGCATTTCTGATCACTAGGAAATAAGACCGGAGCCATGACGGCACAGTGTTTAGCTGTTAATGGAAAGGATGTGGCCGTCAGTTTCTGTAAAGATTACAGCCTTGGAAACCCTGGGCAGCAGTTCTACTGCCCTTTAGGGTCAATAGGAGCTGAACTTTGACTTGATGGCAATGGGTTTGGGGATCATTAAGATGAATCCCTTAAAGGCTGTCACTGTGTAAATCCACACTGGAGTGATCGCTACACAATAGCTCCAGGTTCAGGAGACAACATAAACCCGGAGAAGTCAGCAGATTAGCTCAAGAAACCTAATTAGAGATTTGGAATATTTGCACAACCGTGCATGCATATTAAAATCACCCAAAGACAGTTTCAAATGAGAGATTGACACCCAAACTTCACCTTCAAAGATTCCTACTGGTCTCCAATGACGTCACTGGTATTTTTAAATTTTCCATTGCTTTTCCCACCCATCTAGCCCGTCTGTTCTTCTCTCACTGAATGCCTTCCATTCAGGTGACTTTTGCTCCTGGTAGGCTGCAGGGAGTCATCCATTATTCCTTTACCTAAGATCATAGTTTATTTTAGAAGAATTAATACCCAGTCATTGGTTACAAGTTGGGCTGCTAACTGAAAGGTCAGAAATTTAAAACCACCAGCTATTCCTCGGTTACAAGTTGGGCTGCTAACTGAAAGGTCAGAAATTTAAAACCACAGCTATTCCTTGGGGTAAAGACAAGGCTTTCTACTCCAATGAAGAGTCGTAATCTCAGAAATTCACAGGGCAGCTCTACCCTGCCTTATGGGGTCACTGTGAGTCAGCATGGGCTCAATGTCAGTGAGTTTGGTCTTGGATCTGGAGTGCCAAGGAGTTGGAGATTAAAAATGTTCCAAATGCCCAACTCTTCCAAGATGATCTTCCCCTCCAGTTCCTCCCCTCACACCCCCCACTTAAGAACAGTCTCTCCTGTCCCTGGGTTCTACTATCTGCTGCAACATCTCACAGAAACTCATGAAACTTTAAGGAAATGCCTCATGTGGTTGTGGATGTTATTGTCCTATTTCTGAAAGTCTTGCAGAAATGAGCTAAATGCAGAGTTCAGGGCCTGAAGCCAAAACTCAAAACAGGTCTTCTTACTTCTACCAAAGCTCAGTCAGGAAACAGAGGAATGACTTTGATAGAGATGGGGTTTGGGTCTTTTCACAGACCACATCCCCAAGTAAACAAAAGATGGTTTCATATCCTGCAATGGAGTTTAAAGATGCCCCCAAGGAAACAAATGGTAGGTATGACTTGGTTTGCACCATCAACTAAATGGAAGTTTTAATCCCACCCTGATTGTGTGCATTAGTATAGTAGAGAAGCTCTCCAAAATGGGATTATAGCCATAGGCATGGGGTCCAGAATTATAATACATCACATAAGAATTGTGACCATAAGAGTCATATTAATTTACTACAACTCATTGTAGCCAAACTTTATTTTGCACTTCCTTTTAGGCACATGGTGAGCCTTCTGGAATCGATTACAACCCACAATAAAATTGACTGAGCGTCCACCTACCCGATATGATTGCTGAAGACAAATGGGTGCATAAGCAAATATGACGAAGACAGCTGATGGTGCCCGGCTATCAAATATAGCATCTGCATCATAAAGGCTTGAAGGTAAACAAGCAGCCATCTAGCTCAGAAGCAACAAAGCCCACATGGAAGAAGCACACCAGCCTGTGCGATCATAAGGTGTCGAAGGGATGAGGTATCAGGCATCAAAGAATAAAAACTCATATCATTGTGAATGAGGGGGAGTATAGAGTGGGGGCACAAAGCCCATCTGTAGGCAACTGGACATCCCCTTATGGAAGGGTCTCGAGCCAGTTAGGGTGCAGTGTAGCAATGATGAAACATCCAACTTTCCTCCCATTCCTAAATGCTTCCTCCTCCCACCCACCCACCAATTATCACAATCTCAATTATACCTTTCAAATCTGACTGGACCAGAGGATGTACACAGGTACAGAAAGGAACTGGAAACACAGGGAATCCAGGACAGATGATCCCTTCAGGACCAGTGGTGACAGTGGCAATACCGGGAAAGTCGAGGGAGGGTGGGTAGAAAGGGGGAACCGATTACAGGGATCTACATATAACCTCCTCCCTGGGGGACAGACAACAGAAAAGTAGGTGAAGAGAGACATCGGACAGTGTAAGATATAACAAAATAATAATTTATAAATTATCAAGGGCTCATGAGGGAGAGGGGAGCAGGGAAGGAAGGTGGAAAATGAGGAGCTGATGCCAAGGGCTTAAGTGGGGAGCAAATGTTTTCAGAATGATGAGGGTAACAAATATACAAATGTGCTTTACACAATTGATGTATGTATGGATTGTGATATAAGTTGTATGAGCCCCCAATAAAATGATTTTTTTTAATTCACTGAGTATCTATTATGCTTGGGTAGCACTGTCGTGTGTTTGAAGGTTTCATTCCAGGGCATTGGTATTTAAGACTTAAAGTCTGCTACACATAGGATAGATGGATAAGAGGGTGGAGAAAGAGAGCAAGAAATGAGACTAGTGTGGAGATCTAAAACCTGCTGTGTCCTTCCTGCTATGTTAGAGATTTGACTCTCTACACCCCAATTTCCTCATGGGTTTATTTTGTCCCATGAAGAGGAATCGCATGGCTTTAGCGCCAAAAGTAGACCTTGTGTTAAAAATTAACTTAAATTAATCGCATCTTGGTTTAGTCCAAAGCATTTAAGTCCAAACATTGAAAAGGAAACCTCAGAGATACTTGGGATTTTATTTTACCTTGGGATTGTTACATGCCATCAGGTCAATTCTGACTCATAGCAACTCTATGTACAAAAGAACATCGCCCAATCCTGGCCCATTGCTGTTAATCATTGCCACATTCTGTTAGGTTGCCTTTCTTTCAAAATATGTTCAGCAAATGGGTACAAATGTAGCTCTCCTTCTAGATGGTCAGCTGGGTAGCTCTCTTCTAAGTTATTGGCATAGACTAGTGAGTGTGTGCACTGCTCCATCCACTTCTGGATCGTCTTCATTGGTATTCCGTCAATTCCCAGAGCCTTAATTTTCACCAAAGCTTTCAGGGGAGCCTGGACTTTTTCAGTCACATTGGTTCTTGAACATAGGCTCCATCATGAAGTGGTTGACTGCCAACCAATTCCTTTTGGGACTGCGATTCTGTATACTGTTCCTACCTTCTTTTGTTTCTTCCTGGGCCTTTCAATATTTTCCTTCAGTAGTGCAACTTCAAGCTTGAATTTTTCCTTCAGTTCTTTCAGCTAAAGCAGCGGTTCTCAAACTGTGGGTCACAACCCCTTGGGAGGTCGAACAACCCTTTCACGGGGGTTGCCTAAGACCATTGGAAAACACATATTTCCGATGGTCTTAGGAACATAGACACCACTCCTCTATCCGTCTCCAGGCAGGTCCGCCCACATGCAAATATGCCCACAGACAATTACCCGGCATGAAGACTGTGACCCATGCTCCACCATGCTCCAAGACAAAATTTCATTTATTTGTCATTAGAAATATTTCACAATATATATTATTACATATTGGTGTTGTGATCAATCACTATGCCTTAATTATGCTTAATTTGTAACGATGAAAATATTACAAGAATCTATGTATGGCCTCCTCCCTGGGGGATAGATATTGGATAGTGTAACATATGACAAAATAATAATTAATAATAATAATAATTTATTAATTACGAAGGGTTAATGAGGGAGGGGTAGTAGGGTGGGAGGGGGAAAATGAGGAGCCGATATTAAGGGCTCAAGTAGAAGGCAAATGTTTTGAGAATGATGATGGAAACAAATGTACATATGTACTTGACACATGGATGTATGTATGGATTGTGATAAGAATTGTACAAGCCCCTAATAAAATGATTTTTTTAAAAGAAAAGAAAATACATCCTGAATATCAGATGTTTACATGAAGATTCATAACAGTAGCAAAATTACAGTTATGAAGTAACAACAAAAATAATTCTATGGTTGGGGGGTCACCACAACATGAGGAACTGTATGAAAGGGTCGTGGCTTTAGGAAGGCTGAGAACCGCTGAGCTAAAGAAATGCTAGGTGCGTACTTTCCTTTTGGCTTTATAACTAAACAAATATCATTGTAATTTTTTGTGTCTTTTCAAGCCACCCTTTGAAATATTCTTTGTAGCTCTTTGAAATCATGTCTTCCATTCACTTTAGCTGCGTTACCTAAAAAAGCAAGTTTCAGAGTCTCTTCTGTCATCCATATTGATTTCTTTCTTTCTTCTCTTTTTAATAACCTTTGCCTTCTTTGTGCGCGTATTTGATTTCTTCTCACAACTCATTTGATCTTCAGAGCATCAAATCTATACTTGAGATGTTCTGCAAATGAAGGTGAGATCTACTCAAGGTTGGGCTCTGGCTCCTGTGCACTGTGTTAATTTTCTAAAGCTTGTACATGAGCAATCGATGGTCTGTTCTGCAGGTGGGCTTTGGGACTGTTCTAACATGATTTGGAGCTTCTTCAGACTCTTCCCATAGATATGGCTGATTTAATTTCTGTATCGTCCATCTGGTGAAGTCCATGCCTACAGTCATAGTTTATGTTGTTGAAAGAATGTTATTTGCAATGACTAGTTCACTGGTTTTCAGAATCCTATCATGTAATCTCTGATAGCCTCACTGTCCCCAAGGCCTATTTTCCAGCTTCTAATTCTTATTTGGTTTCAATCCACAGTAATTATCAAAGCATCATTATTACCCATTTGATTATGTTTAGACTCTAGATGTTTGTAAAAAATATTTAATTTCTTCATCTTTGGCATTAGTGGTTTTGTGCAGATTTAAGTAATAGTATTAGCTGGTCTTAAAGGCATACAGATATGATGACTGATAGCATTGTACCTCCAGATAGATCTTGAAATGCCTTTTGCCACAATGAATGTGACACATTTCCTCTTCGATGTCTCACTCCTGCCACAGTAGATCAGATGGTGGCATCATTCAAAATGGCCAACACCAGCCCTTTCAGCTCACTAATGCTTCGGTTATTTATCTTCAAGTACTTGTTTCATTTCTGACACCTTCCAATTTTCCTAGACTCATACTTGTAAATCTCAAGTTCCCATCACTGGGAGTGTTTGTAGCTGTTTCTTATTATTCCGAGTAGGGTCACGTCGGCAAATGAATCCCCAAAACTTTGCTCCATCCATGTCAGTAAGGTCAACTTTACTTCAGGGTGCAATTCTTTCCCGCTGTATTTGTGCGCCTTTTGTTCTGAGGGGCTCATTTCCCAGCCCTGTATCAGACAATGTTCTGCTGCCATCTACACGTTTTCACCTGCACTGTTTTCCAGCGTCTTAGTCTGCCTTCAAAGAGGGGCTCTACTGAAAAGACTGTCCACCATGAGTTACCCGTTGGTATTCAATCTACTGGTGGTACAGCTTCCAGCATCACAGCAACACACAACATGGCCAGCTGGCCTAAGTTAGAGGAAAGAAGCAGCAGCACTGCTATCTTTGATTGGCTTTGCCCCTTCTAAGGAACCCTGGTGCTCTAGTGTTTGCATGTTGGGCTGCCATCTACATGGTTAGCAGTTCGAAACCACCAGCAGCCCTGAGGGAGAAAGACAGGGCTTTCTACTCTGCAAATAGTTACAGGCTTGGAAGCCCACAGGAGGTTGCTATGAGTCAGCATTGACTCTATGGCAGTGAGTTTTACCCCTTCTGGTCATTTATGGTCTAATCTTAACTATACGAATAATATTTTAATGAAATAACTGCACTGTGGAAGAAAGATCTGGAGTGCCCTGTCCACAACTGACTGATGGCCTTTGATATGCCTCTCCTGGGAATTTGGCCTTGACATCGAGGATCAGCTGCATTGGGAAGCAGATTAAAAAACAAAAATGAAATATGACATTTAATTGAGTCACATTAGTGGCAAAAAGTTTGAGAATTCCAAAGCACCTCAAGAAAAAAAACAAAATCCTGGGGATTCTGTGTCAGAAAAGGCTCACCCTGGAAGCCTCAGAAGCTTTGTGTCACACACGCCTTTCCTGCAACCCATCAGGTTGGCAAGAGTCATAACTAATAACGACAATAATGTCCAAGTCCGAACATCAAGGTCAAGGCATTCTGCTACTCTGGTCCTGAGCAGGCCTGATTCCCACCCTTCCTGTGACCCAATTGTCCAAATTTGTCTAGGATTCCAGTAGGCACATGCCTTAGAATATTCTCCCCTTTGCTAATTCCAATGGCCTTCTATAAATGAACTTCAAGGTCAATTGCTTTTGCTTCTGAAAAACAAAAGCACCTCTTTTCCTGGAAACAGGACAAATATTCTCTCCCATGTTCCAGAGTTGTCTCTGAGCATAATCACCAAGCAGAAGGGTGAGGGTCTCGCAGAGCATCCCTGAGCTCATGCTGGGCTTGTGGCCAAGGTGGAAAGGAGGCAGAGAGCTGAGTACTGTTCGGGTTTTACCCGTCCTGCATTGGGGGAAGGTCCCTGGGCAGCGCAATCAATTTGTGACCAGTTGCTAACTTAAAGGCTAGCACTGAGGAGTGGTTTAAACCCACTGGGCAGTGTTTTGGCAAAAAGACCTGGTTAAATGCTTCTGTCAAAATTACAGCCAATCAACCCGTATGGCGTTCCATTCTACTTGAAATGTGTGGGTTGCTAAGAGTCAGCGTTCGCTTGACAACCTCGAACTTGTGTTTCATTGCTTTCATTTGGTTTTGTCCTGTGATGGGAAGGGACACCAGTGAGAGCAATGTAAACCTGGATGGACCCAAGGGGAAAGGGGAAAAAGAACAGAAGCTAACGTTGGCCCCACATGTGCTGTCCCTGAGTCCACTGCTGCTTCTCTGGGAGCTAGGACTGAGAATCAAGCCACAACCAAGCCCACGCTGGGCCCTTTGCCAAGCCAATAAACTGCAATTCATGGGGAAAGTGATCTCACCCAAGGACAGTTACCACGAATGAAAAACTGTGCCGGACATGCAAGTCGCTTTTTCGTGGGTACCTTCGGAAACAGCGTGGAGTCTCCTTTGAACACGTGATGTGACTGTGTATCCAATGCCTGTGTGTGTGCGCATGTGGTTGGGTTTTTTTTTCCCCTGGAGTAATTCTTTGGGCAAGCAAGGCAGCCATCTATCATGATAGAGAGCCATGTACTGTGTGCTCTGGAGTGGTCACTGAGCTTCTCTGCACCTCACTCCCATCACCCATAAACAAAGGGCTTAGTGCACACGGCAATAGAAGACAGGCCTGGTGATGCCCTTCTGACCAGTCAACCAAAGAAAAGTGTCTAAATCACCACCAGCCGACTCCTTCAGGCATGGGGTTGCCACGCGTTAAGGGCAGACTCGAGGGCGGCTCATAACAGAACATCCCCCCTATGGATATGAAGAAGCGCCGATGGGCCGGTGCTTGGCTGTGCAATGAGAGCTAAGCAATTTGAACGCAGCGGTGGCTCCACGGCACAGAAGACCCGGTGATCTGCTCCATAGAGATGCCAGCCTTGGACATCCAAGGGGCGGGTCTACGCTGTCCCAGGGAGTTAGAATCGACTCAACAAGGCACAACAACAGCACAGTTGTTGTGAGGATTGAATGTCCTAAGGCATCTTTAATAACAACAACAAACCTGCGGTTGTGGAGTCAGTTCTAAGGCTTAGTGATCCGATCGTAACCCTACAGGACACCGCGGGATGCTCCACAGGATTTCCAAGGCTGTGAGCATCACAGAAGCAGACTGCTGGCCTGCCTGGACTGGTCTGCTTGAGCTGCGAGTGGAGCCCAGTAAGGCCTCAAGGGCCCCTTCATTGTTCTGAGCTGCTCATGCCTTCAATTTCCTGTTAGACATGGGCTGGGCTGAAAACTCCCAGGACTGTGCAGCCAGCAGCATTGAAGAGAAAGGGGAACTAGAAACCTTTGTTTCTTGTTGTGATGGTTCATGTACAGCCCAAAGATGCACAGTGGGAGGGTGGTCAGAGAAAGCACAGTCCCTGGCTGGGATCGGAAAAGCAGTAAAAACTCAAAGAAGGAGTGGGGAGGGGTCGGAATTAGAAAGGGGAAGATAAAAGGAGATGCCAAGAGAGGTGCCTTGTTGAAGAGCCGCAAAACTCTAGACTGAAAAAGAAAACTAAGCCTTTGGGGCGGGGGGAGGACAGGAGGAGCAGCCATTGATCAGATCCAGTGTGATTTCTTGGGGTGCCACCCAAACTCCCAGGGGCATATAAGGCCTTGGCTCTCCACCCCCTGACCTATTGAGAATGTGCCTCTCCCTGGCCCTCCCTCACCCCCCTTGCTCCCCTCCAAACTCTGACGGCTTACAAAGGAGACACCCCCCACCACCACCCAAGGGCGACAGGTCCTTTCTCAGGCTGCATCCAACATAAAATGTTCCGCATGAATAATTTTGTTTTCATTTCACCAAGCAAGAGAAAAGGCCTGAGATGTAGCCAAGTTCAGGCGGTTTTAATCGGCTAGTTAGTGGGTGGGGTAATAAGAGTGTTGTCACACAGATTTCAATGTAGTAAAAAGCTCCAGGGAAGATAGCGAGCTGGGGAGACAGACACAGAAGGACAGACCGATAGGGATGGTCTGAGCATCCTTCTCTAACTTGGAGCCCTCCCCTGAACTCCAAGGCAGCTCCAGGAAAATGAATACATACCCCTTACCTCACTGACAGAATCCATACACCAGAGCGGAAACGGCACACCTCACCATAGTGGGCATCGTAAAGGAACGGCCCAGAGGAAAAGGCCCAGACACCTGCACACTGGTCTATGGTGAGTTTCGGGGAACCTGTGTGTCTTTTTGCCAGGTAGGCCTGGAGAGTCATGGAACCCCTCCCTAGGGCCACCGCTTACTCAGAGACAACAGGTCAGGGGATCCCTAGGTCCTTTGGTGATGAAACAGAAGGGAGTTCATTCTAAACTGGTCCAGTTAGGGGTAGAGAGTGGTTCTCCTCTAAACCTGAGTTCTAGAACCTTCTCAGGGTAGGTGAAGTAGATGGGAATATTTGTCTCCACTGGGGATGGAATATCCGCAATGACTTTGCTGAAGCAATTGCCTCCAACTGCTTCCCACCCACACACTAAGCGCTTTCCAATCTATGCTCCTGGTTAAAGGCAGCAAATCTCTGTGAAACGCGAATCTGATTCCTCAAGAGGAGGTTTTCATCTCCTGAAGACCCTCTAGTGACATCCAAGTGTTCAACTAAATACTTCCTTGTTTTCCATGGAACCAGAATAAACCAGGACTGAGATGGATAGACACCCTACTCAAAAATCCTACTCAAAAATCCTGCATAGTCTGGCCTCTTCTCTCTCTCCAGACAATCCTGAACTGCATACCTTCTCTGCTCCTCGTGGCACGTGGTCCTGCTTTCACTCCCCAGCATGCTTCTTGCTCCTGCATACCACAGGGACTTTGCACATGCTGGTTCTTATACCTGGAACCCCTTGAACCAACCTTTAGTCAAGTCGCTCCAAGGCATCACTTGAAACTCCACTTAACACCTCTGGGGAAGGCTTTCCTGCCCCCTGGCCTCAGGAAATCTTGGTCAGACCCCTTTGTTACTTACTGTCCAAGAAGCATGTCCTTTTCCTTCCAGTTGTAGCATTTCATCATGCCCTCCTTTGAAACCTCCCGTCTGATTTCACAGACAGCAGCCATGTCTCCCCCACAGATGAATGCAAACTCAAGAACACAAGCCTCAGAAGTGGAGGGAATCTCTGCCCCAGCTCCCCATGTTGGGGTTCTCAGTCATCTTTTCCCACCCTTTCCAGCCAGCGCCCTCTCAATGGACACTAGCGTAGTGAGTATAAGCCCATACTCAGCAGACAGGGCTCACATCCCAGCTCCGACACTTACTAGCTGGGCGGCCTTGAGCAAGCCGCTTTCCGCCTCTGTGTCCATAGGTGTAAACTGATCCACAGTCTTCCCTCAGAGAGGAGGGAAAGGGATGGAATGAGTCTGTGACTCCAGCCCGGTGTGCAGTTGGCACTGGCCTTGATCATCGCGAGCGGTGCGCGGTGATTCTCCGCGAGGATATAAAACCTCAGAGACATCGGGTGTGCATTTTGCTAGAAATGAAAGCCAAGGGCTTTATGGACAGAGAAGACATTTCTCAAAACCAGGAGACGCGTGCGCATCCAGTCGGGATACTGCCGCGTTGCAAATGGCAGAGCGAGAACACAGCTTGGAATCAGGGGAAATACTCAAAGGAAGCTACTTACATGAGAGAATTGTGTCAAGAGCTTTATCAAGCTATAATCTTAGGCATCTAACAACATCAGGTTTACCGGTTACGTCTTCAGATTGTCATGTTCTGGAAGTGGCTTAATCAAGCATTTCTGTTAGGGATAAATCGACTTACAGCTGCTTGTCTACCTCTCCTCAGGCTGAAGGGAATGTGCTTATGGTTTTATCTCAGATAGAGAGTTACAGTCGGCCGGAAATGGAAGATCCCAATGAGTGAAAATAACATTTGATTCAGATTTGGTTAATTGGCTTTTGCTGCGCTTGGTTACAGTTATGGGTGGGCTATAGGCGCTATCTGCTCACCTTACCTAGTTTATTTCCTAACCCCCTGTTGACCGACATCTTCTCTTACAAACATCTAAGTCAGCAATTCTCAACCTGTGGGTCCTGACCCCTTTGGGGTTGAACAACCCTTTCACAGGGGTCACCTGATTCATCACAGTATAAAATGGCAGTGATGAAGTAGCACTGAAAATAATTTTATGGTTGGGGGGGGGGTCACCACAACATGAGGAACTATATTAAAGGGTCATGGCATTAGAAGCTTGAGAACCACTGATTGTACGAACATTCTTAACAGACCTTGCCTATATATTCCTGTCTTGGTTCCAGTAGCTCCACACCAAAAACCAAACCCACTACCACCGGGTCTTTCTAAAACACAGCAACCCTCTAGGACAGAGTAGAACTGTCCCACAGGGCTCCAGCAGCTTCAGGAAGAAAGAACCCATCAATTCCTGAGGCAGCTCATTCTTATCAGACTTTTAATCCTTTATTCATTCAACCAACATTTGTGAGACTCTGAAATCTGGGCAAGACTCTCAGTGTCTATTTGTCCACTAGTGTATCCCCAGTGCCCAGAGTGGCCCTGGACGCAATGTTGTTGTCAAGTGCCATTGAGTCAGCTCCAACCCATAGCGACCCCATGCACAACAGAAGGAAGCACTGCCTGGCCCTGCGCCATCCGCTCAATTCTTGCTGTGCTTTTGCACTTTGTTGCAGCCTCTGAGTCATTCCGTCTAACTGAGGTCCTTCCTCTTTTTTGCTCCCTCTCTATTGTACCAAGAGTGATGTCCTTCTCCAGGGACTAATCTCCCCTGACAACATGACCAAAATGTGGAAGACAAAGTCTTCCGATACTTGAGTCTAAGGAACATTCTGGCCATACTTCTTCCAAGACAGATCGGTTTGTCCTTTTAGCAGTCCATACTACTTTCAATATTTTTCTCCAGTGCCAAGTTCAAATGCATCGATTCTTCTTCGGTCTTCCTTCTTCGATGTCCAATTTTCACATACAGAGGAGGAAACTGAAAAGACTGTCTTGGGTCGGCTCACCTTAATCCTCCAAGTAACACCTTTGCTTTTCAATACTCGAAAGAAGTCTTGTGCATCAGATTTACTTAATGCAACTGATCTATTGATCTCTTGATTGCTACTTCCATGAGTGCCAATTATGGATCCAAGCAAGGCAATATCTTTGACAATTCTAAGCTTTTCTCCATTTATCATGCTGTTACCTATTGAGCCAGTTGTGAGGATTTAACTCCTCTTTACATTGAGTTGTAATCCATACAGAAAGCTGCAAGCAAGGCGGTGTCATCTGCATCTCACAGGTTGTTAATAAACCTTCTTCCTAACCTCACGCTACATTCTTCTTCATAAAAGCAGCTTTTCTGGTGATCTGCTCAGCAGAGAGATGGAATAGTATGGTGAAAGGATATAACACTACTGCACATTTTTCCTGATTTTAACTCGTGCAACATTCCCTTGTTCTGTTCACACAATTGTCACTTGATCCCATGTACAAGTTCTGCAGGAGCGCCATGAAGGGTCTTAAAATTCCCATTCTTCTCAAGGCTTTTAATAGTTTGTTGTGATCCACACAGACGAATGGCTTAGCGTAGCCAATAAAACACAAACAAGCATTGCTCTCGTATTCTCTGCTTCCAACCAAGATCCATATGATATCAGCGATGACAGCTTTTGTTTTATATCTTCTTCTGAATCCAGCCTGAACCCCTGGAAGCTCCCTGTCAATGCGCTGCTCCAACTGTTATTGGATGATCTTCAGCAAAATTTTACTGGCATGTGACATCAATAATGTTGTTCTATCATTTTGAGCATTCTGTTGGGTCGCCTTTCTTGGAATGAGTACAAATATGGATCTCTTCCAGCCCATTGGTCAAGTAGCTGTCTTCCAAATTTCCTGGCCTAGCCGAGTAAGTGCTTCATCAGATCATTGATACAATTCACCTGTGGTTCATCAATTCCTGGGGCCTTGTTTCTGGCTAATGCTTTTAGCGGAGCTTGAACTTTTTCCTTCAGTATCAATGGTTCTTGCTCATATACTACCTCCTGAAATGGAGGAATGTCTACTACTTGCTTTTGGTACAGTGATTCTGTGTATTCCTTACATCTTTGATGCTTTCTGCACCATTCAATACTTTGCCTGTAGAACCTTTCAATATTGCAATTTGAGGCTTGATTTTTTTTTCAGTTCTTTTAGATTAAGATATGCTGAGCACGTTCTTTCTTTTGGGCTTTCCAACCCTAGGTCTTTGCATATTGCATTGTAATATTTTACTTGATCGTCTCGAACTGCCCTATGAACTTTTCTATTCCGCTCTTTGACTTTCTCATTTCTTCCATTTGCGTCATCCACTCTGTGATAAAGAGCACGTTTCAGAGTCTCTTCTGAAACACAGTGGGATCCCAAATACATTTTTGACCCATTGACTTCTTTGCTCCCGCTATTGATCTAGGCACAAGGGCTACAATGGTGAGTAAGACACACCGACTCCACACCATGAGGCTTACATTCGAGGCGAGGAGAGAGAGGAAGGTGGTAATGGGACATTATAATACAGTTCGCAAAGAAGGGAATAGGGTGGTGAGGGTGCAGTGAGAGTTTGTGGGAGCCAGACTAGGGCAGCCATAGGCGGCTTTTTGGAGGAAAGCACATTTAATTATTAATCTCTAAATATGAAGGAGGAGAAGGCATGTAAATAATGTGGGCCTCACGACTTACCTGCCCTGACTTCGCCAGGGGAAGGAGAATCAAACTCAACATCAACTCACAGCCAATTGCTATGAGGCTGAGGTCAGACAAGCCTTCACCCTCCAACCTTCTTTATAGATTCTGACATCCCTCCCACAGCATGCTCTGCCTCTCAGCTGGGCTCCCAAGCCCTCTGCAACGAAAAGACCATACTCACAATAAGGTTTATTAGGGGAGTGAACAGAGTGTATCATTCAAGATCAGAAATGCTCAGGATACAGTTCATTGGCCAAAACCGTTTCTTCTTAGTCATGCCCCCAGGATGCCTCTCTCTGGACCAGCCACTCAATCTCTTGGCCTCTGCCTTGCTTAGGCAATGTTTCAAAGCTCCTTTTGTGCTATTAGTAAATTCCCAAAGGACAACTCACTCTGTCATAAGCCTTGGCCTAAGGGCACTTAACAAGAGCTTCATGGGGGAGGAAACCTTTCTCCCCCAATTAAATGCCTGTAGGGACCCTGCTGACAAGGGACTCGCCTGCCTGGTGACAGGAAGCCCATCACTGTGTCCGGTGCTCTTGGTGCTGCTGCCTCTGCTGGCCCATTTCTTCCCTATCACAGCTCTTTAGCTCCAGGATTGAGGAGGTTTGGTGTACAGGAATCTCATTATGACTCTTCGATCTTCCAGATCTCCCAGTAGTGAAATCTCCCAGTCCTGCTTCAGGGTGTTCCATTTTATACCCACTGAAGTGGCAAAAAATGGACCAATCTCCATGTTGGCATTCCAAGTTTTCCAACCATAATTCACCCTGTTAAGAACCAGTCCCAATTGAACCACATAATTCAGTCAGCATCTTCCCTCACAGGAAAAGAGAAGATACATCCCATCTGCATGGTTCCACCCCGTAACTTGGTGGAAATCACAAAGACTATGGGAGAAGAGCCATATCAAGTAAGTCACTGCACAGAGGGGACATCCAGGAGACACCGTGGCAGTGGAAAGGCACTACAGGCAGAGGCAACAGCGTGTATGAAAGTTTGGTAGAAAGAGAGCCCCCCAAAATCATCTGAGCCACAAATAGGAGTAGTTGGAGGCAGCTTGGTGAGGAGACCAAATACAGGAAATGAAAACCTATAGTCTCATTCAGCACTAGGAAGTTATATTTTGGCATTTCGCCCTTAATCCTAACTCGGTGGGAAACTCTGTCTCAACTAAAGGATCAGGGAAGCGTTCTTGGGGAAGCGACCAGGAATTAGGGTTTCAAGGACAAAGTGGCCACTTATTGTTGACTGGTTTACTCCCAAGCCCCCAGTGTGCAGTGGAAAGAACACGGAACAAAAACACCCAGACTTGGGTCCTAGTCCTGGCTCAGCATCTAACCAGCCAGGTAACATGATGCAGGCCCTTGGTTTTCTCTGAGTCTCAGTTTCCTCAGCTAAAAATAAAATAAAAATAAAAATGGGACAAACATCTCTAATTCCCAGACCCGTTAGGAAGTTCTAAAGGAAATTAGCATGCAAAAGAACTTTGAAAGCCATAAGTACACATGAAAGTAAAATGTGCTTTTATTCTATCTTTGTTTAATTGCCCTGGAAGTCTGAGTGGCATAGTGGTTATGCATTGGGCTGCTAACCAGAAAGTCAGCAGTTTGAAACCACCAGTCGATCTGTGGGAGAAAGATGAGGCATTCTGCGCCCGTTAAGAGACTCAAGAACCCACAGGGGCAGATCTACCCTGTCCTATAGGGTCACTATGAGTCATAATTGACTTGATGGTTTGGGTTTTGTTTTTTGGTTTGGTGTCATTACAAAAGCAAAACCCAGCCATGGTGGAAACTTTGGGAAATACAGATTTGCAGATAAAAATGTTTTCAAAAATTAAGAAGCAGACAATATTGGAGCTCTCCCTTCAGTCATTCTCTGCACATGTGTGTATGTGTGAAAGTTTTAACAACCGGGAACATAATTGGCACACAGTTTTGGGTCTGCTTTATCCCCTTAGTGATAGATCACCAACTGTCCCCCAAGTCATTGGACAGTTTTCAACAGCATGGTTTTCTGTGGTTGCAACAGCTCCATATGACGTGGTCGTTTTCCCTCCAAATCAATTCCTTCCTTCTTTCCTTCGCAGCTGGGGAGGGGGCTGAGGGAGGCCCCTTCCAGCCTGGGAGCTGGCTTTGGGCACAAAGACACCACCAATACATCCAGACTCCAAAGTGCCAGCCTCCTGGAATTCGCTGCCTTGATGTCCCTGAACAAAATGAATTAATGAATGAAGAAGTCTCTTGAGGGACTCAGCTTGTCCATGCACCGCTGAGAGATCACTTCCCGGGGCCTGGAGCCGTGCCCTGTCCAGCTTTGCTGGGTGCACCAGGAATTACACACCAGAATCCACCCCACAGTGGCAGCGGTGGGACTCCCAAGGGCGTGGCCACCCAGTTCTCCCTTCCACCTCATGCCTTCTCCCAGCTCGTTGGGGAAGTGCTCCTCTTTTATTACTGATGAGCTTCACTGGGCTTTAATATTTGCAAAGTCCAGGTGGCCCCAGACCCTCCGAGAGGCACTCCTGCCGAACTGGTTTTCCGCCTGCGCCACTTTAAACATGATTTAAGAAAAATTACCGGAGACTCCACTCCATCTGTCTCTGGAAATGGTCTTTGTGCTCAGATCATTTGCCAGCGACACTCCATCTCCACAATTACTTCAGCTATTTTATCTTTATCTGTCTGGAACACGGAAGGGGAAGCGGCAGATATGCTGTTATTCGAGCAACTTGTGCGCCTTAAATACTTGTGCACCTGCAGTCAGAGATTCCTCAGATGCCCGGGTCCTTCCTGGAAGAACCTCCCATCCCCACCCCTGCACCAGCTTTAGCTTTAGGCATCAAAGAGAGCAGCGGATGATGAAACCATTCCATCATAACAGCACTGTATCCCACCCCTACCCTGCCCAGAGGTAGCTCTGAACCCCAGACCCTAACTACAATTGCCTCTTCGCATGCCTCCTGATGCCCAGGTGGGCCCGTAGGACAGAGGGCATTCTGACAACCCTCTAGGGGTCTCTATCAAAGGAGTCATTTGCAATAGAAGCTGCTGCGTCCTGCCTATAAGGTCAGGAGGGAAGAGCAAGGAGCAGACGGTAGGATGTTCACCCAGCTGGTCCCTCGGCTGGTGTGTGTTTTTATGCATCAACTGTGTACATGTCCTACAGACACCGCGGCGAAGGATGATACCAAGCTCCTCCTGCCTTCAGGGAGCTACAAAAAAAATGACCAAACAATAACAGCTGGTATTTATTGTGCTCTTACTACATTCTGGGTATTCAGCTGAGCAGTGCATGAGCTTTCTCCTCTGCACCTTACAACTGTGCTGGGAGGTGGGCCATTGTCAGCCTCATGAGAGCACAGAGCTCTGTGAGACAAACACCTTGTCCAACGTCGCAGAAGCAAGCAGTTGCAATCAGAGCTCTCTGCTTTGTAGGCAAGAAGGTGTTGCTCCTAGAGAGAACAGTTAGAGGGACCAAAAGGACCCAGACCCACATTTGGAATAAAGTCAATTCAGTGGCCACTTGGGCATGATGGTTAAACATTGGGCTACTACCTGCAAGGAAGGCAGTTCAAAACGACCAGCAGCTCCGAAGAAGAGAAATGAGGCCTTCTGCTCGAACACAGAGTTACAGTCTCGAAAACCCACATGGGAAGTTCTACCCCACCTGACAGGGTCGCTGCGGACTCAATGGCAGTGAATTTGGGTTTTTCGTGCTTGTTTGTTTTTTGGTTCGTGGGCTGTTTTCAGTGCCAATCCCAGAAACCCATAATGAAGACACAGAGCAGCCCCAATGGGTGATGGATCCAATCAACTCTGGTACTTCTCTGGAAGCGGGTCTGACGTGTCCCCTCCTGTCGTGTATCATGTCCTTGGAGTATTCTCTCCACCTCTACTTCAAGACAGGGCCGCTCTCTCTTCTTCCTACGGTTTCTTTCTCCCTTAAAAGGATTCCCTTTCTTTGCATTCAGGGGCTAGACTAAGCCAGCCAGAACACCAGCCACAAAAGCCAGAAGAGGGTCCTGGACGTCAGGGCAGGCCACTGGCTAGGAGAGTCCAAAGTCACATGGCCAGAAAAGTCATAAAAAGTCAAGGTAAGGAAGGGCGCCAGGGCCAGTGACAGGACAAGACGAGTCACATGGGGTGTTGGATCCAAGGAGAGAGTCGGGGCAGAGGCAGAAGTAAGGTGTGAGGTTGGGCTTATTCCAGAAGCAGGGTCTGAGAGAAAGGGGAGGGTCTGAATGGTTTCTTTGGGAAATGATTCCAAGCAGCAGTATTTGAGGAATGGGAAATTGAACAAGGAAGGGAGCAAACTACAACCGGTACATGCTAGATTGCTTACCATTGGGAGTAAGTGGCGCTCAGTCCCAGTGGGGCCCTCTGGGAGTTTATGTAAAACATACAGCAGAGTTGTCCTACCTGAGTTGTCCTACCTGAGGACTTAGGGAGCTGGACTCCTAAGCCATCGATTCTCTTAGGTTAACGCCAGGGCTTTGAACGGGTTCCTCCTGGTTTTACCCACTACTGAGAATTTGCCTTCCCGCCTCAGATGCACAGAATCAGAATCTAGAATATAGGAAGATCCCCAGGGGAAGCTTAGAGATGACATAGGGATCTCATTAAACTAGAGAGTCTGATTCAGTGTGGCTTGGGAAGGCAATGTCTCAGAAAGAGTTGGACGAGAATGAACCAGTTTAACATTCTGGTTAATTGTTGATACCTGTAGCCAGGTCCCTTCACTGCCACCTTTTTGGGGTCTCCCCCACCTGCTTAGGCAGAGTGAGTTCTTCTAGCCAGCAGAAGCACAGAGACAGCCGGTCTCGTGCTTGCAGAGAACAGGTATGGTATGTGCCCTGGGTATACGGGCAGTTGTTGAGATTGGAGCCAGAGCAGCCAGAAATTAGGAAGGAAAGAGTGTTAGCCCATGGCTAAGGCCTTCAGGACTGCAGAGGGGATAGAGGACTGTGAGTCCCCAAATGCAGATTGGCTGCAGGGTGCATGGCATGCCCCACAGACAAGTGGGAGGGGGGTTCCAGGGACCCTGCTCCTCCTGGTGCTGCTGTGACCTCTTTTCTGACCCGAGAGGAGCTGGCAGGCCAAATACTCGAAGGGCCTCCACCCTACTCTGTCCTATAAGACTCCTCACATGCTCTCTCTGCAGTCTGGGCCCAGAGCCTGACCTTGTAAGCAAATCCAAGGACCTGAGATCAAACTCACCCAAACTCACTGCCATTGAGTGGATTCCATTTCCTAGCGACCCTATAGGGTCCTAGAGGGTTCCTGAGAGTAACCTTCACAGAAGGGGAAAGCCCTGTTCTTGCTCCAAGGAGCTGCTGGTGGTTTCAAACTGCCGACCTTATGCCTAGCAGCCCAACACAGAACCAGTAGGCCACCAGAACTCTTCAGGATCTGAGACCAAAACACCAAAACCCAACTCACTGGCATCAAGTCAGTGCTGACTCAGAGTGCCCCCCCACCCCTACACGCTGTGTGTTTCCTAGACTGTTGACTGTTTGCAGGAGTAGAAAGCCCAGTCTTTCTCCCATGGAGTTGCTGGTGGTTTTGAACTGCCAAGCATGCCGATCACAGCCCCAATACAACCACACCACCACCAGGATGAGACAGACACCTGGAGTTTCACACTGGGAGAGCCCAGGTCTTTGAGCAGCAGTGCCTTTACACGGTCTTCCCTGCACTCACCTCTAACCCTTCGGCGATTTGCAGGCTGTGTCCTTTCAAGAGACAGCTCGTTCTGTTTTAAATTTATTTTTTCTCTGTGCTGGGAGCAGACACTCGGGATCTCCAAATGTGAGTTTGGTGCCTTGAGTGGGTAGCTCAAAGTTCCGAGAGTTACTGTAGGGAGTATCGGGCTACCCATCCATCTTTCCTGCTAACCCAAAAGTCAAATCAGTCCACGGAGGGCTTTTTTTTTTCCCTAGGATTTCAGGCTCCCTGAGGGCTAATTTCTCTGAAAGCTGAATTAAACTAATAGCACCATAAAAGGCCCATTGTGAGATGTAATTGGTTTGCAGGACTTTCCTATAAAAATAATAAAAAGACTGCCAAAGGCAGTTTCCAAAGGTCAATTATCTTTGTGTTGCTTGAGTTGAGTGGAGGTCAGTCCCAGAATTCCGTTTTACAGGCTTATTCATCAAACAGGGGCCTGCCCTGTCCATCTGACCTCACCAGCTGTCAGGGAGGTCACAGGTCCCGGCTGGCAGAGGGCTGAAAGGGTACCTTGGGCTCCTCTTTCCCCACGGATAGAATGGTCCGACCCCACAGTGACTGCAGAGCTAGAAGCTGAAACGCCCCAGGCAAAATGAAAGGGAGAAAAGTTGAATCTGACCACACCTAAGACAAGCATGTAACTTTATCGGTCAGTCACCACCCACCTGACAGTTTGCCCATATTGTGATGCTGGAAACTACAGCAACAGGATTTCCAGTCCCGGGAGCATCATTGTGTAAGTCTGGGTTAACTAGAGAAACAAATTCATAGACACTCATATGTGTATAAGAAAGTTTTATATACGAGAGCAATTGAATATTGAGAACACAGCCCAGCCCAGATCAAGTCCATAAGTCTGAGATTAGCCGCTATGCCCAATACCAATCTATAAATTCCTCTTCAGACTCACACAAAACATGCAATGACGCCAAATGCAGGAAGATCACAGGCCAGTGGGTGGCAAGACTGTGGATTGAGTGGCGGCGGAAGCATCTTCAGCGCTGACAGGGGTCTCCATGTTGCTCCTCTAGCTCCAGGACTCTAGCGAAGCTCCATGTGTCTTGTCATCAGGGATACGAGGCAGAGTCTGTGTCCCACCTCCAGTGAAGAATACCAGAATTTCCAGAATCCTCAGGAGGTCGTGGCCACACAAAGACCTCACTGGCTGTGGCCTGATTAACAGGCTAGATTCCATTCCAGTCCACAAATTGACAGGAGATTGTGTAACTGCCACACTCCTCCATGGTACACAAGTTTCAGCAACGCTTCCAGACAGTAGGAAGAAAGGGCTGGCAACCTCCTTTCGAAAATGAGCCAGTGACCACCTGAGGGATCACAACAGAGTACTGTCTATTATAGCGCTGTAAGATGAGGCCCCTTGGTTGGAAGGCACCACACAATCACCACAATAGACTCAATGATATTGAAGATGAGCAGGGACCCAGTAATATCTCACCTGCTGATGGGGTTCTCCATGAGTCAGAGCTGACTTGACAGCAGCTAACAGCAGACTGTGTGGACTGGACCAAACAATGGCCAGCCTCGAGAAGACTGGACATTCAGAACCCTTCATTGTGCTCATGTGGAAGGAGTACATGAATCAAGAGGCCATTGTGAACAAAACATGGAAATACTGCATAGTTAAAATCGGGCAAGATATGCCTCAGGGTTGTATCCTCTCACCACACTTACTCAATCTGTGTGCTGAGCAAATCATCAGAGCGGCTGGTTCATGTGGAGACAACTGGGGCATCGGGATTGGGGGAAGGCTTATTAGCATGGCATATGCAGATGACACAGTCTTGCTGGGTGAAAGGGAGGAGGACTTACAGCACCTGCTGATGAAGGTGAAGGATGGTAGCCTTCCGTATGGATTGCAACGCAATGTAAAGAAACCTGAAATCCTCACCACTGGGCCGATCAGTAGCGTCATGATAAACAGAGAAAAGATTGACGCTGTGAAGGATTTCACCTGGCTTGCATCCACAGGCAAGGCTCATGGAAGCAGCAGGCAGGAGATGAAGCACCGCATCGCACTGCACAAGACCTCTTTAACACGTTGAAAAGCAAGAAAGTGACTTTGAGGGCTAAGGTGTGCGTGGCCTAAGCCACAGTGCTTCCAATCACTTCACGTGCAGGAGAAAATTGGGCACTAAGAAAATTGAAAGAAGATGCGTTCCCATTATGGTGCTGGCGAAGAATATTGAAAGGACCGTGAACTTCCAAAGAACACATCTGTCTTGGAAGAAGAATCACCAGAATTGCTCCTTGGAGGAAGGATGAGAATCCGTCTCGGGGTTTGGTTTGGTCTAGAGTCACTAGGAGTTGGACCTCAGTGGATGGCACCTAACAATAAACAGTCATCAAGCGCTGGGCCGTTTACTTGGTGGCTAGGTGAGAAAGGACCTCTTTCCTCCAGGAGCTGGAGCAACACATTGGTCACGTGTCTTCATTGCATTTGACCCAAACCATTTTAAACTATTGTGGTTCAGTGCCGATGTGGAGGTGCTGATGCACACCCACCCTACCTACAACAGAACCACACACAGCCCGGCCCTGCGCCATCTTCACAACTGTTGTGTGAGCTCTGGTTGCAGCAATGATGTCAGTCCAGTCAGTCCACGGTCCTTCTGCTTTACCAAGAGTGATGTCCTCCTCCAGGAGCTGGTCTCTCCTGGTGACATGTCCAAAGAACCTGGGACAAAGTCTCACCATCCTCACGCCTAAGGAGCACCGACTGTTCTTCCTCTGAGATGGATCTGTTTAACCCTGTAGCCGTCCACAGTGCTTTCGGCATCCCTCAGCAACATGGAGCCCCCATGCCCCGGTTCTTCTTCATCTTCCTTATTCAATGTCCAACGTTCACGCGCCGAGGAGAGGATTACCACTAATTGTCAGTTTGTCACACCGTGGTGGCTTGCCTGTTGTGATGCCCAAAACGTGTCACTTGTATTTCAGACATCAACAGGGTCCCTTGGTGAACAGTTTTCAGGGGAGCTTTCAGACTAAGATCAGGTTTTATAAATAGAATAGGCTGAGGAATTCGCCTCTGAGAACGTTACAAATGTCAGCAGAACATTGTCAGATACAGAACTTAAACGAGTTTCTGCAAAAATTACGTTGAGTTGACTAATCTAACTAGGAATTTAGGATGGCTGGAGCCAGGGGCTCCAGCGATATCATTTGTGCTCTCATAGTCTCTCTCCACTGCTGGTCCCTGCCCGCATACAAGCTCTCGGCCACACCGCTGGTAAAAGGACATCAGGCTACCCTTGAAACCCATTGAACTACCTCAATGTAAAGAGAAGCTTTTATTCTTCAAATGTCTGTCTATCTATCCTGGTGGGGGTGGGGAGGGACTCTGATCAGCCCTACTTAGATCACATGCTCATCTCTGCATCAAATACTATGTCCAAGGGATTGCAGGAATAGAATTTCCCAAGCTAAATAGCATGCCCACTCTTGTGGCTAGGAGGTATGGAAATTCACCAGACCACAATGAGTGAAGGAACAGAGATTGCTTCCAAGGATGGATAATGCCAACAGATAAAAATGGCGTATCCATCTGAAGAAAGCAATCCAACTTCAAACTGCATCCCCTGACTTGCTTAGATTCAGATATTCCATTAATCTTTCCATCCTTCCTCCTTTAATCCATCCATCCATCCAGCCAGCCAGCCAGCCAGCCAGCAAGTGCTCTTGCAGGACCCTATGGTTCTAAGGGACAAAGCTTAAGCTCTAGAGCAGTGGTTCTCAACCAATTCATAACAGTAGCAAAATTTCTATTATGAAGTAGCAACGAAAATAATTTTATGGGTTGGAGGGTCACCACAACATGGGGGACTGTATGAAAGGGTTGCAGCATTAGGAGGGTTGAGAACCACTGCTGTACAAATCTCTAAGGAAACAAAGGAAAGTCTGAAAGAAACACCCCCAGCTATTAGCAATGGTTATCTCTAAGTGATATGCACGGCTCCCCTTTGCTCCTTATTTGCATCCTAGGATCTGCATCAGTTGTTTGCTGCGAACTATATTGCCTACAGAAAGACCAAAAAATAAAAAAGTCAATATCTTAATCTTGTTAGTATCACCACGTGGACTCAACAACCTTTTGGGACTTGGTTTTCAATGAACTTTCCTCCTCAACAGGGAATGGGCTGGCCATTCAGAGAACTCAGTCTCCGTTTTCATCACTATTTATTATCGTAATTGTACTCAGCCATGCTAATTTCTCAAGCTGCTTCTTGGATCTGGAACCCTGAGGCTTCTCACAAGGTGCTGCACTCTTCACAGCACAGCACGATGGCCGAGGCCACCAGGCCCAGGAGGAGAAAAAGCAGTCCCCTTCTCACAAGAGCCCAGCAATGCCTGTCCACATCCGAGCAATGGCCAGCCCCAGAGCAGTGACGCATGCATTAGCAGCTCAGTAGAATCCATGGCATTCTCTAGCATCCGCACAAGGGAGGCGGAGAGGGGTGTGCTCGATGCATTCGGTGATTTATTGTCAGTGCTGGCCATGAAAGGATGCAGCATCCCTGGGAACAAACAGAGGTTCCTTCTGGGATCGGGGCATGATAACCAGTCAAGTTCATGTTAGGAATACACGTGGAAATTACCAGACCTTCGAAACAGCTTAAATTTACATCTTCACGTTCCAAATAGGATCCCATAGTTTGGTCTTTTTGCATGCAGTCCTTTGTACACATAAGATACACATATATGTCAGCCAAAGGAATGCTACATGTGTAGACTCAGTGTCTCCTCGGAAGAGGTAGGATTTCTGACCAAGTAAAGAATAAAACCAGGAAAGGAGGTGGATGTTTCTTAGATAGTAAATGACAAAACACCAAGTTATATAAATAATTCTCCCATGGAGTCTGAACCGGATACACTTCTCCACGGAAACAGCTATCGATCAGAAACATACTAGCAGGAACCAGTCATCACCTCTGATTTGGATGAGTTCCTTCAAGGACCTTACAACCACCCTACATGTTTAAAGGGATAGGAAGTTAACTCAGGAGGCTACTGATTGGAAGAACTCGGGCTTGACCCCATGGCTGTCCTAACTCTGCACCACACTTGCCAGGACGCCAGGCCCCCTTCTCGGCCACGCGAGCCCCGTGGGTGCGCAGTGTGTGCGCACAGGGAACACCCAGTGAGCTTCTACAGTGCTCACGGAGCACAAGCTCTGCACCCACTTCCCGCGAGCTTGCAGGGAATGAAATGGATACCAAGTGAGGAAACTCCGAAGGAAAATGGATGGCGTGGTTAAATTCAGTAAATCAATTTAATTTAAAAGCTCTTTTTTCCACTGCATGGAAATTGGAGGCTGAGCCAGTTGGGGCCGAGCTTGGGCATTCCTGGCTTACACACGACCTTGCCAGAGAAAGTGTCCTCAAGTGTCGGGTGGGCGTCATTCTAGGGCGTTACGAGAACCATCCGCAGGGAACTAGCCCCTGTGGCTATAAATCCCACAGGGAAATGGAAACACTGAGTCAATATCAGCAGGACACACTCGTGTTGCAGAAAGACAAACATGCACACTAAGCCGGTGCCTCCTTTAAAGAAGAGGTAGTGACAAATTCCCTCTAGCCACTTTGCCCAGCTCTTCGTGTCCGTGCTTGGAAAGTCACAGGGCCCCAGAGCCTGGTCTCAGAGATGACTTTCTAGGAATAAGGGGGGGCGGGGCGCACCCAAATTCAGTGTATTTCTTTCTACTAACGCTGAGACTTGGGAGAGAACAAATCTTTCTTTAGAGGTTTATAGAAAACAAGACCGCCTTATGAACAGTATGGCTTTTGTGTGGTTGTTCTTTACAATTACAAGAGGACTGGGCTACACGCTTGGGTTTATGAAGAATAAATCCTGTTTAAAGCTAGCGAAGTTAAGAAGACATGTGACGCTCTTTGGAGAAACACACAGCACTCGTGTCAAATTGTCCTGAGCGATGTCCTTTGCTGCGAGTGGGGGATGGATAAATCTGCAGGCCTAGAACGAAGGGGAGTCGTGAACAGGGAACTCACTGCAAATGGGTTCAGGTAGGCATCTGAACTGAAATGAGAGGAAAGTCATTATTTTTTTTTTCATATTAAGCCACCACGCACAAGGGAAATCATTCTCTTTGCCTTATTTCGACCTGAAATCTGTTCAGAACAAGAGCCAAGACTCCAGCTCCCAGCCTTCCGAGAACTACAAAGCCGTCACTTAGCACGGCAATTAATCCAGGGAGATGGCATGAGCTGCTCCACGCTTGGCTCCATCTTCCCCAATGCCACTGACGCTCGGCAGGGACTGTCGACAGCACATTTCGGGTAGCAAGAATACTGATGGATTTGTGAGCTCTACCCGTCTTGATTTGGACAAGGCGATATCCCAAGTTTATTTCTGAACAATGGTCCCAAGAGCACTTCATAAACAAAAAGAGCCCAACAAGTAAACAGCCTCCTTAGGCAAATCTTCCTATCTGTAAATAAAAACAGCCTTCTATGAAACGACTGATCTTTAGGTACAATACTGAACATGGAGATCACCGGCAAGGCATGAAAGGTTGATCCTGCTGGGCAGGGCCAAGCACAAACAATCTGATGGGAACAGACCAGACAGCGAGCATTTGCGTCCATAACCACCAAACCAAACTTCACACTGATCGACTATATGGCAGCCCCAAATCCCACTTTTAACAGGCTCTGATTCCATGAAGCTATGCAGACCAGCCCTCCTACATCCAGCTCTTCTTGTACCTCATGAAAAGTCAAGGCCACTCAATCAGGAAATAAAACCCAAGCGTATAATTTGGCTAAAGAGGAAGACGAGGACTCTTTTAACTGGTTCCTTCTACCACTGCTGTCAACCCTCTCCATCCAGAGCAAAGGACAAGCTACTTCTGGTACCACTGCCGTCACCTGCTGCCCAACTTCCTCCCTATACTTCTGCCCATTCCTTGCGCTCACCCCCTAGAGCAGTGGTTCTCAACCTTCCTATTGCCATGACAATTTAATAGTTCCTCATGTTGTAGTGACCTCAAGCATAAACTTATTTTCACTGCTACTTACTGTAATTTTGCTAGTGTTATGAATAGGACAACCCCTGTGAAAAGATCGTTTGACCCCCCCCAAAGGGGGTGGCGACCCACAGGTTGAGAACTGCTGCCCTAGAGCTTACCAGCTTACATCCCTTACTAAATGTGTGTGTGTGTGTGTGTGTGTGTGTGTGCGCGCGCGCATAAGGGATACATATATCCTTTATATATTATACATCATATATTGTATATAATACATATATGTGATATATTGTATATCTAGTCATTGGGGGCTTACATGTGGTCTTTCTAATGCAATAAAATTTTAGATACAATGGCTTCTTTATGAGTAGAATGCCCATTCCATCAAATTTATTATTTCAGAAAAATACAGCTGCATCATATTCGTGTTGGAAGTGTTTCTTTCAGTAGCTCTGCTCCCAATCTTTCTCCACAGCACAAACCCTGCCTTTGATAACCCAGGTTCGCAATCTTCATTCACTCTGCCGCTTAAACACTGTTGGTGACAAGATCGCTGTCTCCAAGGCAATCTGTTGCATTACAGGGCTGCAAACATCTGTAGGACATTCGGCCTAGTCTTTACTCAGACTGCCTCATGCCATTCCAGATTTAGATGCTAATCCGCCTCTCAGCAGTTCCATGGAATCCATCAACCCCCCCTCTGACTTGATGAATCTTAGGCCAACTAGAGACAACAGATGCCTTCTCCCCAGCAGAAAGGACCCCCCTCCCACAAAAGCCAGCAGACACCTAGGTAACTATGCTGACACTGCAGGCAGCGAGAGGCAGTGATTGTACAGAGAGGGCACTTCCCTCCTCCAAGGGAGGCGATAACGACGTGACACTCCGTGACTGTTGTCAGACATAAGTGAAGAGCCAATGCCGCTGTGTTGGCTATCTTTCACATTTCCAAGAGAAACATGATATCTGAGTTTGTAGGTGCAATTTCCCAGTTCCCAAATGTTGACAACCCAGCTGGAAAGGCATTTTAAACCCTTAAAGGCCAAACGAAACACACCTGCAAGCCAGATCCCACTACTGCACACAAGCTGGGCTCTTCTCTAAAATCTTCTCTTCTCTGGAGCAGAGATGCCGTGTGGCTCGGGGGACAATGTAAATGCCACGGTTCTTTTTTATTTCTCACCATCCGCTGCACTGGTCCGCAGGATGAGGCAGGTCTTCCTGGGGCTATATATTGACATTTACCTGGAGATTTTCCATTTGAACGCATTTCAACAAAGCTGATCCCTGAGGCACGGCTGCCCGTAGGGATACAAGATAGTTGGCACTAAGTTGCTTAGGTACTTAAAGAACATCATCAGTCATATACCCAGGAGTGATCTTGGGAATTTAATTTCTCTGGGTCTCAGTTTTCTTATTTGAAAACCGAGGGTAAAAAATCCCGTCCTTGGTGGAGTTTAATCACTGCCATCCATCGCCTCCATGTTCAAGGGAGGGCTACATTGAAGCACCATTTCCAGAGACCAGAGAAAGGCACAAAGAATCATGTTTGATGTCACATGGAGATCGTGGGCACTGAAAGGGCACTTCACGTCTATAGTCTTCCTCCTAAAACATCACAATCTCAATCTAATCATGAGGAAAACATCAGATAAACTCATGCCAGGGTACATTCTTGGGATAGAGTTTCCAGGAGGAGGAAATAATTGGCGCAAGTGCTATAGAGAGACTGTTCAAGCTAAGAAAGTTTCCATGGGGCTTCAGTTTTTGCAGAGGTGTACAGGAGACCAAAGTTAGCCTAGAAAAGGTTGGAGAGTATCTGGGATCAAGGATAGACAAGAGGGTTGAAGAAAATTGGGAGCAGACATGAAAGAGCACATAAAATCTAGGAAGACTATTGGGGTCCAATGGTCATGTTAGGGAATGGGAATGGCCCTCCAGAAAAGAGAAAGTGATGGTGCAGGAGCACGGTAGTGACTGAAACAGCAATTCCTTGAGAGAGTGAAGAGATAGGGTTCAGGGGTACCAGCAGAGGGGCTGAGCTTTGAAGGAAGAGAGAGATACGGTGTGGCTGCAAGTAACGTTGCATACTTGATGGGAAGACTATGGCTTGTAGGAGAACCCAGGACATTTGCTGATAAAGACCAAAGCCTGGAGCCTTCAGTTGTGCTTAAAAGCCGTTTAAAACATCAGGGTTAGCAGTGGCCTTGCTTCCAAATGCCTTTTGCCAAAGCTTGACAAAAGGGAAAACCAAAACAGCTAACTAGAAGAAAATCAAGGCCAAACACCAAAACAGGACCAAGGTACCTGTGTGTGAACAGGAGGAAAAAAAACAGTTAGGGGGCAGCCCTGGGAAAGCTGAGCCACAAAAACCAGGGTAACTGGGTGGGGCCAAAGACCATGGGAACTGAGTGAGGCTAGCCACTAAGTCCCCACCCCCCACACCACTTGGTTGGAGCCCTGGATGCCATCTTGGTGAGGTCGGTAGAAGACCACATGCTCAGTTGCCCTGCAACAAAAGGGTGGCCACTGGGAGGGCCATCTGGTGAGGTCGGTAGTCACATGCTTGGCTACCTTACAAGAAACAGCTGAGCCGGGCGTCAGAGAGGAGAGAGCATGGGGGACCATCATCCTGCAGGAAGACCAATGGATTCACGCAAGCGGCTGCAACACAGAGTGAAACACTGGAAAGCAAAAGGGCTTTGGGGACCTGAGTTTCCCCAAAACTGTAGGCAGTAGTCTTCTGACTGCCTCACAGGAAGGGAGGCTTAGGGAAACATGGAGGCAAGGATCTCCCAGGAGAGCAAAAAGCCAACAGGAGGCCAAACATGGAAGCAGGAAATCCAAGGTAGCATAGAATGGCAGACGTGATGGAGCAGAGAAGCAGGCACGTGGGGGGGGAGGGGTGGTTGGTAAGGGGCTCCAGGAGAGAGCCTCTCACTGGCAGCAACTCTCAAGGGCAGGGTTGAATGTCCCAGGGACATCTGCAGCCACGTCTGGGAGCAGAAGGGCCTATCTTCCTCTTACAGAGGCCAGTGGCGTTGTCAAACTTCACACCTTGCAGTTAAACTTCAACCCAGAAGCCAATTCTGTCTCTCAGAGGTAATATGCAGTGAAGCCCGAAACAAAAGGTACACGGAGAGAGTAAATGAGGCAGAGATCTGTGCCTGCTCAAGGGGCAAGTGTCCCAAGCTGGGCTTACCTTAGCCGTGTCGTCCAAAGGTGTTCATCTGAGTCGCTGACACCACGATGCTAGGGTTCTGGCCAGAACTTGGTTCTTGGCTTCGCGCAATGAGAGAGTTCGCTCCAAAGCCAGTTTTGTAATCCAAGTGGGATTTGATGAAGGACAGAAATTTCTGGTTTTACAGTCTCAAAGGGATTCACAACTGGGTCCAACAACCATGTGGAAAAGAGCACCCATACATGCAGATCTTGCAGGGGAGGTGGGGGGGGTGGTAAGGATCTTGGGAGGCCAGAAGCCCAAGAACCCTAGAGGCTGAAAGTATGTGGGCCAAGAAACTGAGCCCCAAGTAGGCCTGGAGCAGGTATATGTGTGCCGGCGAGGGGGAGAGACTCTCTCTCCCAACCTGCCTCTGACCAGGAGCAGGGTAAGAGAGAGCCTCCCAGAGCATGCTCCCTGACCTTATTCCAGCCCACCTCCTGACTGGGGGAAGGCGTGGTTGATGGCATTGGTTGACCTCATTGGCTGAGTTAGGCCCACCTGGGTGATGTCAGGAGCCTGGGCCTAGTTTGGCCAACCCAGGTATACCTCTCACCTGGCTCGAGGGGTTGAGTACAAGCATGCTTACTTGGGGTCTTCATAAGTGTCTAATGGTTGGTTGCCTGATTTTTTACCAACCTCCTCTCTGGAGGCCTTTGCAGGCATGGGAAGGACAACCCTGTCCCTATATCTAGCTACCTAACACAGACTCTCTTTAGAAACACAGATGAAGTCTCATTTCACGTACTTTAGACATGTTATCAGAAGAGACTAGAAAAGGATATCATGCTTGGTAAAGTAGAAGGTCCGTGGAACAGAGGGAGACTCTCAAGGGGATGGATTGTCTCCAAAACCGCAACAATGGGCTCAAACCTCACACGACTGTGAGAATGGTACTGGTAGCATTCTGTTCTGACTCATGCTTGAAGACAGCTAAAATCAACACTTCAATTAAGTATTTCAATTAACAGCCAGAAGGTATGAGTTAAGGATGGGTGGTGAAAAGAAGGCAGACATGAGTCTTAGAAAGTAAATCATAAAAGAAAATAGAGGAAAAAATTAGGAGATAAAAGGAATTTATCGAGGTCTAAATATAGATATGTACATATGTAAATATATTTATTTATGATGATTGGGAAATAGATCTATGTGCATATATTTAATAAGTTTAGTATTAAGATAGCAGATGGACATTGGGCCTCCACTCAAGTACTCCCTCAATGCAAAAACACTTTGTTCTACTAAATTGGCATTCCATGATGCTCACCTTCCTGACACAATCACTGAAAACAAAGTGAGTACATAAGCAAATGTGGTGAAGAAAGCTGATGGTGTACGGCTATCAAAATATATAACATCTGGGGTCTTAAAGGCTTGAAAGTAAACAAGCGGCCATCTAGGGGAGAAGCAACCAAGCCCACATGGAAGCAGCACATCAGTCTATGTAATCAGGAGGTGTCAAAGGGATCAGGTATCAAGGGGAAAAATATCATATTGTTAATGAGGGGGAGTGCGAAGTGGGGACCCAAAGTCCATCTGTGGGCAACTGGACATCCCCTTACAGAAGAGTTGCAGGGAGGAGATGAGCCAGTCAGGGTACAGTGTAGCAACTGTGAAACATACAACTTTCTTCTAGTTCTTAAATGCTTCCTCCTACGCCCCTCCCCCACTATCATGATCCCAATTCTACCTTACAAATCAGGCTAGACCAGAGGGTGTACACTGGTACAGATAGGAACTGGAAGCACAGGAAATCCAGGACAGATGAACCCCTCAGGACCAGTAGCAAGAGTGGCAATACCAGGAGGGTAGAGCAAAGGTGGGGTAGAAAGGGGGAACCGATTACAAGGATCTACATATAATCTCATCTCTGGGGGATGGACAACAGGAAAGTGGAAGAAGGGAGATGTCGGGCAGTGTAAGATATGATAAAATAATAATAATTTATAACTTATCAAGGGTTCATGAGGGGGAGCAAAGGGGAGGACAGGGAAAAAATGAGAAGCTGATACCAAGGGCTCAAGTAGAAAACTAATGTTTTGAGAATGATAAGGGCAACAAATATGCAAATGTGCTGGACACAATGGATGGATGCATGGATTGTGAGAAGCGTTGTACAAGCCCCCAATAAAATGTTTTAAACATTTTTAACTTAAAAAAAAAAGAAAGTAAGAGTCTAATGTGGGAGGGAGGGTCACATGGGTCGAAAGTGTTTCAGCAGTGTGTTAGGCCGAGCTAACTAGAGAAACAAAGCCATATAGGCAGAACTGACTAGAGAAACAGATAAACATAAAAGAGAAGAAGTATGTATCAAGAAGTAATCGTGTTGCAGGAAAACATCCCAGCTTGTGGGGAACTGAGAACCTGGTACCAATTACAAGCTCATGGTTGCTGACTCTACACTTGAAGCTTCTCTGCCTGAAGGTGGTCTTCCACCACAGCAATCAGACCCTATTGCCCACCCCCCTTCTGATACGGAACATGGATTGTTCCCTTTCACTTCCATCAAAGCCCAGTCCCTCTGCTTGTACCTGAACCCCATCTCTCAAACCCTAGAATATATGACCTGGACGAATAGGACATGGCTGTCAGAGAGAAAAATACGGAAAAATGTACTTTTCAAGACTAGGGAATCAGATGATGACCTGAGGTGGGAGGAAGGAGGAGTCATGGGGCATTAGGGACTCAGGAACTAAGTCACCAGAGTACTGCTCAGGCATCCACACAGGGACTGAGTCACCAGAAATGATGGCAGGCGGAGGTAAGGAACAGCCCACACTGAGCCCAGGACTGAAGCCTTTGGGGCTTGAGGGACAGTGTCCAGGAGGAGAGGAGAGGAGGAAGGCTGGTGGAAGGGCTTGTGGGTGGTCCACTGGATGTCTCCAGCTTCAAAGACAATAGTCGTAATTCAGTCAGAATGACATCACCCCATCTCAAAGAGCGTGGCATCTGTGACATCTTTAAATGAAAGGTTTCCCTTCAAGAGGGCTGCAAGGGACACAGGGAGGTGTTAGGAGTCTGCTAGGCCATGGGAAAGACAGGAGCCTTCTTGCATGGAAGAGCTGGCGGCCGTGGGGAGTGAGGCAAGCGCGCGTCACACAGGGAGAGGCGGTATGGGAAACTGGGTCTGTTCAAGTCGTGTAGGGATGAGGCGGCTGTGGGGTTTGTCCTCTCTGGGATTGAGGTGAATAACGTCTATATGGGAGCCGGCAGATGCATCTTTCTTCTGTGTAATAACACAACCCAATGCAAATGACTCAGGCATAAAATCCACGGGGTATGTGCAATACCGTACACTAAAAACTACAAAAAGGTGCTGACATTTTTCAAAATATAAGTTGATGGGGGTTTATGCCATATTCATGGTCTGAAAGCATTAATATTGTCAAAATGTCAGTTCTTCCCAAATGGGCCTGATTTCCAGGCAGTGCTAACCCAGCACCCAGTAGGCCACCTCTTTCTCCTGTGGAAAGGTTAGTGGGGTTTAAACCATTCACCTTGTGGTTGGTAGCCAAGTCCTTAATCACTGTACCACAAAAATCATTTTAAAGGAGAGATCTTACATCACCCAATTTCAAGACTTATGATAAAGCTCTGTTATATCAGGGCAGGATAGACACAGAACTATGCAGTAGAGGGTTTAGAAATGGCATATCAAACCTGGTTCACTGATGATCTACAAATGTGCCATATTACTCCATGGGAAAAAAGACAACCCTTTCAGCCAACAATGCTAAATCATTGAAAATCAAATGGAACACACAGGAACCTCCACCCTCATAACCTCATCCCATCCCAAAATTTAACTCTACACAGATCACAAATCTAAACATAAAAGCTATAAAATCTAAACATAAAAACTATACAAAAAACTATAAAATGCATAGGGAGCAAACCAAAAAATCCCAATCGTGGAACAGACAAAAATGTCTTAGAATAAGGAAAGTACAAACCACTTAGGGAAAAATGGATAAATTTGGCCTCATTTAAATTGAAAATGGCTGCTCTTCAAAATTGGCTGTTAAGAGAGGGACGCCACAGACCGAGGGAAAACATTTGTAATACAGAGGCTTGTATCTGGAAACGCTCGGAGAGCCCAAACCCACAAAGAACTTTCAGAATTCAAGAAGATTAATTATTCTTTTTTTAAAAATTAACCAAAAGATCTGAAGACACTTTATAAAATAAGACCGGTGAACGGCCAAAATGCAGATGAAAAAAAGCCTTTCAGCACTGTTACACACAGGAAATACAAAAGAACACCCCAGTGAGGTATGCAATATGCCCAGTAGAATGACTTCCTTGTTAGCAGGAATATAAGATGGTGTAATTCATCTGGAAAAGAGTTTCGCAGCTTCTTACAAAGGTAAATGTACACTTACCCCTGTTGTTGTTGTTTTTCAAAACCATTTTATTGGGAGCTAATAGAGGTATCATACCATTCCATAGCTCAATCACATCAAACATTATTGTACTATTATGGCTACCACAATCCCCCCACCACCACCATACCTCCCGGAACCCTTATGCTACTTGTTGTCTCTATAAGTTCATCAACCCTGGATTTCATACAGTGAAAAACAAAAACACATAACAAAGATTGGAGAACATACACTTACCCTTTGATCTAGGGATGCCATTGCAAAGTGCTTACCCCAAAGCAAAGATATGCCTGCAGAAAGTCTTGTACATACGTGTTCACGGCCGCTTTCTTTAAAGCCCTACCGTATATGATTCTGCTCATGTGAAATTCTAGAAAAGACCAAACTAACCTACAAGGAGGACAAGCAGAGCCATGGGCGCTGGGACCCAAGGTGGGCAATAGAGATCGAGTGCAAAGGGGTCTTGGGGAGTGCTGATTCAGGCAGTAGTTACTTGATGGACGCATTTGTCAAAACTTATCCAACGGTATGCTTAAAACGTGTGTTCTTATGGCATGTAGATTATATTTCAATAAGGTTGGTTTTTAAAAGGAAATCTACATGAGGGAGCTTTAAAACAGTCATGGGAAAACTTTCATGATCTTTTCTTTCCCCTTTTCCACAAATGTTTCTAAACCCCCTTTATCGAGTTCTTTGTCGCTCTCTCTTGAGAACTCTGTATCTTGTTCTTCTCTCACCATCCATCACATTTTATTGGAAGTAAATTCCAGAGATCTCTGAGGATCTTTTCTGTTAATAAAATGAACATGGAGTCATAACAACACCAGTATGCATGTCAACGACTCCTTTCATATAGAGAGAAACCCAGTGTTTTATTCCAGAATATGCTTGTCAGTCAAGACGGCTTGCTGGGCTGTTAACCCCCCAGCTGTTCTGCCAGGGAAAGAGGAGACTTCCCAACTCACAGTAATTTTCAGTCTCAGAAACACCAAGGGGCCAATTCACTGGTCCCCACAGAGTGAATCTGCCCTCTAGGACCACTGGTAGATCCACAGAGTGGATTACCAGTTGGCCTGCCAACCATGACGTCAGAACTTGAAGGTCACAGATGATCCACAGGAAAGAAGTGATAGAGGTATACAACGTTCTAAAGATCCAAAAAGAGACACTGAAATGTAAAAAGCATTACTATTTCTAAGGTGATATTAGAAATATTTGGCACGCTGGTAAGCCCAGCCCTCCACCAATCAGAAGAAACGGTGGGCTTCAGCAATTAGAGAACCACCCCCCTATGGATGAGATGCGTGCTTGCCCAGGACCACAACCCTGTGGCTATTCTTGCTTGTGAGCCTATTGATGGCCTTCATCCCCTTCTTGTTTATCCTGACTTCCTCATTCTCCATAACCATCCGGCACTTCCAAATGAGGGGGGAAATCTATTTTTAATTATAAAAAAGAAAAATGGTATCCCGTTGATCTCACATTTCATGCTGTTGTAAAATTCTAATAGGTCCTGCAACCCTAATGGAACTTGTAAATAATAGATATGGGAAATGGTATACTACAGCTGCATCGAATTAGATGTTAAAAATGGATAATACTATAAAAATATTTCCCATCTACTGCAAAGAAAATAGAGAAATATGTCGTTTAAATGATTTTCCCACTTTAATATTTAAACGGCCCTCGCTTTGCTCCAATCCTAACCAGATCTCCCCATAATTGATTATGTGTAAGAGAGAGAGAGAAAGAGAGAGAGAGAGAGAGAGAGAGAGAGAGAGAGAGAGAGAGAGAGCCTCTTTCCTCAAACCGCCCAGGCTCTGGCATGCCATAAGTGCTCAAAATTCATTATAATAGTATTTTCTGATGGGTATCTTGGCCTAGGTCAATCTTCAGAGGCTGGCTGAGCAAGGCAGGGAATCAGATGGTAATTATCAACCCGGGTACATTTTTAGAGCAAAATGATAGCTCGTGACAAGGGGGTTGCTGCCATCTCCTCTTAGCGTGACTGCTACTGCCTCTGTGGCCGATCTCAGGAGCAACCCTTTGCTCTGCGCCATTCCTCAGAGGAAGTACAAGAATAGAGTGGATGTGGGAGCCGTGGCAGAGAAGTGATGATCTGCACATGACAGCCAGTGCTTCCCCTTTATTGTCTCTCTCTCTCTCTCTTTCTCTCTCGCTCTCAACAGAGAAGCTACACATACTCCCATCAGCTCAGTGGGGATTCAGAAGATCTTTTAGCACCACGACTCTTTTCGGAAACTCTGCAAACCCCAGGGGGTAAAATTATGTCACTGTACAATCTCCTAATGTTGCTTGACAATGCAGCTCCAAATTGTGATTTTAAAGCGGTCTCGGGCTGGGCCCACACCCGCGGTGAGTTCCCAGTTTACCCATCAATGATTTGCCAATCTCCAGGTTGTTAACAGTTCAGTTTTGTGCTTTGGCGATGGCGTGAATGCCTGCGCCTAAACAGCTCTTGCCTATACTCCCCTTGGCTGTCCAGGTGTTCGGTATACAGGAGAGAGGCGGCAGCACGATCGTCCACCCCGTCTCGTCTGTAAGTCCCTCCCCTGCCAGTTGAACATGAACGCATGGAGCCTAATAGAGCCGCTCTGTGTGCACCCGAGTCCTCCACGACCCTGCTCTGCTACATAAACAAAACAGGAGGACGCAGTGGCCAAATCAAGGGCACGAGGATCTCCCACTCTGGAGGATCGAGAAAGAACTAAAGGGATGCATGACCTCTGCAGGCGAAGGGCCGAAGAATCCCCAGGTCACAACTGGAAGAAAAGTGTTTATGTAGCACCTAAAATAGCATTTCAATGAGATACTCAATTATAAATGACATTACCAAATTTAGCTTTATCTAGAGACTTTATTATCCTCTAACTCAGGGCTTTCCAAAGTGGGTGATGATGCCCCCTGGATGTTGAAATGACCACAAGGGGGGAGGGGTGGCAAAAGCAGATACCTAGGCTTTAACCTGGGTTATAGGCGAAAGGTTTTTCCTTGCCAGCAGGGGTGGGTACTGAGTGGTATTTTTCTGAACCGAGACGGCAGGCCAAGTAAGTTTGGGAACCTATGCTCTAAGCGGTGATGGGAATCGCCCTTTGTGTTGTTAGGTGCCACAGAGCGGGTTCCAACTGCACAGCAGAGCAAACCATGGCCCGGTCCCACACTATTCTCATAATCCTTGTTATGACTGAGCCCATTGGGGTCGCCTCTGTGCCAATCCATCTTGCTGAGGGGCTCCCTCCTTTCCCCTGACCCTTTACTAGCTGGGAGCCCCGGTGGCGTAGTGGTTCTACGTAGGGCTGCCATCTGAAAAGCCAGCTGTTCAAAACCACCAGTCACTCCTTGGGAAAATGATGGGCCTTTCTACTCCTGTAAAGAACTCTAGTCTTGAAAACCCACAGGGGCAGGTCAACCCTCTCCTATCAGATCACTATGAGTTGGCATCAACCGGAGGGCAGTGAGTGAGTTTTACTTGACCCTGGGGACCTTGGTCCCTTAGCACAACAAGGCTATTGCAGCCATCCACTTGTCTTGTCCTGCTTAACACCCGAGTTGCTTACTTTTCAATAAGTGTTAAAGACAAAAACTGTAGAAGGACTCATTGTGAGAGAGCGAGGAGAAATGGTGAAGGGTGTCCTCACACATAAATACTGAGCAAACTCGCTGCACAAGAAGGCAGCTGTAAACCGATGCCCCAGTAGTGGTGGCATCACAAAAAGAAAGCACCATAGAAGCAAACAACTCACGATCTTGGCCTTTGGAAGATGCCAGCCAGGACTCTTCGTTTTATAGACTTGGTTCCTAAGAGTCAAATTCTTACCACTCAATAGTTTAAGCTTTCATTGCATGGTCTGCCAGAGCAAAGATCAAAATCTCTACACAGGTTTTTTTTTTCTTTTTATGGTGAAATGTTTATTATGTCTCTTTGGAATAGAGTCTTCTCCCCCAAGCTTGAAAAGAAATTCCACATGTAAATCATTCTCAAAACAATGCTTTAGATACTTGAGCAGTTGACCTTCTTTCTCATCTCATGCAACAACTAGTTAACCAGGAATAATTAAAGTAATTGCTTATCAGTAAGGTTTGAGGGGATGCATTGCATTTCAAACGCATTTTTTAATATAAAATCTTTAGTGTACCGGTGTCTGTAATGGAGAAATTAATAACCAAAGAATTATCCACATGGAGTGTCCAGATCTGGGGAGTTTCAAATCAATCAGCATGGCAGTAACAAAATATCTGTTACATGCAATGGGTCAGCCTAATTGAATGGATATCGTCACAATCTGTTAACAGCCCCACCACGACTGAGGAAAATCTCACCCTGGGTGGATATGGCGAGGACAGTTCTGCATTTCTTTCCATCTTGGAATATCTGGACTAGGAGCACTGATTTTTCCTTAACAAAATAAAAAAATCTGTGATCCAAAAGAGTTTTGAAAGTGATTCCTACAAAATGTTACATCTCAAACTGCCCAGCCTGTCCAACTGGCCTCAGCCAGCGGCTTCGAGTTAGGACTTCACGTTGGAGGGCTTATTGAGAGGAAATCCACCCCCGGTAAAACGAGGCACCGTCGGGTTAGCCATGGAGAAGGGGTGGTCCATGGATATTCTGTCCTTGTTCCTGTAAGAGACAGGGAGAAAAGTGAGTTTCCTTAACATCTGTTTCCTCTTTAAGTTTGATGTTCTCTTAAGTTCGTAGGTGAGTTAGCCACTGAAAATGGCTTTGATGAGAGCGTTTAGCGTTAAGCAAGGCGGCTGTTCCCATCTCCTTAGGTATTCACTGATAACACCTGGAATGAGGAAAAGACACAAGCCTGAGTGCCCTCCCAGTGTTGATCTAAACACGAACAGAAGACCTCATTATTCATGGCAGCACTGTGAAGTTGGTGGCTTCTCACCAGCAATTATCACCTGCTTTTTAAAATAATTATTTTGCCCCACAGATCAGCCTGAAGCATCTTTTGCTTGGTTCAATTATAAAAATGAATTCATCGCCTATCAACGTCCAGAATCCGAAGTTCCAAAGGAGATGAATATTTACCACACACAAGGTATCTTCATCAAGCTTAGACATTTATGATATAGTGTGAACTTTAAACAAGCAGCACTTGGTTTTAGAAGTGGTCTAAAATCACAGGTGGCAGATAACATGTTTGAGAGGAGATAGAGTTCTTCTCTAAAATCTGTAATGCTTATATGTCTTCTATGTAGATTTCCTCTACACGCACGCACACATGCACACAGCCACACACATACTCAGTTCCTGCAGAGATACCTTCGATTTACACAAGCTTTAAGGAGCCTTGGTGGTGCAGTGGGTGACGTTTCGGGTAGCCAACTGCAAGGTCAGCAGTTCAAACCCAATGAAGTAGTCCTCCTTGCCCAGAAGGGTTGCTGTGGGTTCTACTCAACGTAACTCAATGGCAGTGAGTTCGAGTCTTCGGTTCACCAATTATGTAATTATGAGGCCAACAGAAAACATTGGTGAAGCCCTTTTAAAAAAAATTAAAATGCAAATTGTCAAGACCCATCGCAATGGTAGTTGAAGACAATGAATGGTTGACCTCGGGGACCTGACTGCCACCTAAACAGTAAGGATCGGACTGGTCTAAAATTGATTGTGGGGATAATTGCACCACTCTTCTCCATATGTCTCAACCCCCGAATTGTATCAAATGTGAATTACATGTCAATAAAATTGGTTGGTTTTTTTTTAACGTTAAGGGGGTGGGGGAACGAAGAAGAATCTGACTGATAGTACAGACTTGAGATCAGTCTGGGAACCTAAGGAAAGGGGGTTGGGGGCAGGGTGGGTGTCGACTGAGACTCCAGCAGGACAGAAGGGTCGCTAAGGAAATAGAGGGAGGCTATTTTATAACAGACGTGTGCAAGGAGATCATCTGCAGAGATTAGCCTAAATTATCCCACTCAGAAAGAAGCTGTGGTGGACTGGTTAATCAATCCAGCTGTCTCTTAGCAAAATTGATTTCATTACTTAAAAAAAAAAACTCATCCTCCATAAATAGGACAAAAGCTCAAGTGGATCCAGCAAAGATTCTTCCGTGTCCTTTGGCAACTTGTCTGGCTCCTGATGCTGGTGGACGCAAGCACTGCCCCCGCCCGCTCCCCACTGCCCTCTCTTGCCTTAAATAACCTAAATTTTCCCTTCTGAAGGAACTTAAGCTTAATGCTTCTGGCTTGGTCTAAGCTGACTAATGGGAATAATGTCTCCTTTGTATTATCTTTTTAATGTATTTATAGGCTCTTATAATGACTCCCCTTCAGCCTTTGAGTCTAAACTGTCTCAGCACTTTTGTTCTTGCCTCAGCATCTTTCTCCTCAGCTCCCTAGTCTTCTATTCTCCCACGGACACATCCCTCTGTCTCCCTCCAACTACACAGGACCGCCTGTGAGGGGCTACTCGTAATGAGCATTTAAGGGCAAGATGGAAACAGGTTGAAGTAGCACCACCTGCCAGGAACTTCTGTGATGACGGAAATGCTCTAAGATGGTTGGTGCCACCGAGGGACTGAAGTTTTCGTGTGATTTCATGAAAATTCACTGAAATCTGAAGAGTCCCAAGTTTGGGCCCGTGGTGGTTGGGTGCAGAGCGAGTGGGGTTCCAGAGGATGGGTCATGGGGACAGGAGTGGTGGCGCACCTTAATCCAGCAGACCCCTGGGCATTGGTAAAAACTACAGAGAGTAGGCCAAGTACAGAGTAGAGGCGGGGACGGTAATCAGCTGGAGATAATGGATCAATGAAGGTAGCTCTTTGCAACTGTGTGTAATCGAGGATCATTGGTCTCCAAAATGGGGTGCATGAATGCTAGAGGTAGGAAGTGAGGTGATCTACTGAGGGTGGAAAGAATTCTGTTTATGCTTTTGTCTTTAAAAATTAAAAACCAAAATGCCTGCACAACATGAAGTCAGTTACCAGGCACAGAGATGGTACCGCTAGAGTTTGTCTAAAATACAGATGGAAATCATTTGTGACTTGCTCATGATTGCAGTCCACTGCTGCATTCTTAGAAAGAACCGTGTTACCAAGACCTGCCTCCGTAACAAGGTTATACATGGGTTTAAATGTGAACGCGCTTCAGATTCCACAAGGCTGATTTTCAGCCTTGTCTGCAAGCACAGTATGGCAAGATTGCCTCCCAAACAGGAGCAGACTCACTCCCTGCCATCGAGTTAATGCTGACTCCGAGTGGTCCCCTGTGGGTTTCCATGACTGTCCCTGTTTAAGGAAGTAGAAAGCCCAGTCTTCCTCCGGTAGGTCTGCTGGTGCTTGCGAACTGGTGACCATACAGCTCAACACGTAACCATTGCACCACCAGGGCTCATTGTGGGGGGAAATTGTTTATGTCTCCTTCTCTACCGTAGGCCAATCCATGAGCCTAAGGATCCTCATGAGGAGCCTAAGGAGGGTCCTCAGTCGTAGATACAGGGCTTACTCTGACCTTGTGACTTAGTTTTGTTAGGTGGCTGGATACAGGGACAAGGGCATTGTCCCTCCCATGCCTGCAAAGGCCCCATAAAGGAAGTTGGAAGGAAATCAGGCAACCATCAGATGCCTATGAAGACCCCAAACTCTTATGCAAGCCCCCACCCAGGTGGGAGGTACACCTGGGCAGTCCAAACTAGGCCTGGGCTCATGATCTCACCCAGGTGGCCTTAACTCAGCCAATGGGGTCAACCAATACCTTCAACCAGACCTCCCCCAGCCAGGGTATGGGCCAGAATAAAGGCAGGGAGCATGCTCCGGCACGCTCCCTCTCTCTTGCTCTCTGGCCCTGACTCGTCTTGTGCCACAGCCTGGCTGGCCCCTGTTCCACATGTCTGTGTGTGATTTTCCACAAGGTTGCTCATGCCCAGTTGTGAACCGCCTGAAACTTGTCCTGTCCTTCATAAAACACCCACTTGAATTACAAAACGGGCTTTGGCATGAATTCTTTCATTGTGCGAAGCCAGGAACCAAGGTTTTACCCACTCCAGAAATCTTGCAGTTTGCTGTCTTTGCTGTTGTGTGCCATCAAGTCACCCCAATTCACGGTGACCCTACAGGACCCCACAGTGGCCCTACAGGCAAGGGAACAACTGCCTCATAAGGGGGCCAGGCTGTCACCTTTCTGGACACCGTTGGCCAGGTCTTTGCCCTTCAGAGATACTGGTAGGCTCCAACCTTTCGGTTAGCAGCCGAGAGCTTCCCCTTTGCACCTCCAGGGCTCCCTGTGACTTAATTTACCCCAATGAACTTCTCAAGCCTGTGACAGTACTGCCAAGTGTTTTCTTCCCAGTGTGCAATAGACACAACAGAATTACCACATTTGGCTAAGTCTTACTTCAGAATATGTTCTTTACGCTTCTGAGCCAGGTATTTCTTCTTTATATTCATCAGTTCGTTGGAGAGTTTCTCAATCTCAAACTTATATTCTTGGCTCTGTGACTCATACATATTCAGTTCTGACGACAAAACCTACAGCGCAAATAAGGCAGCGTTAACATAAGAGACTTCAACATTGTTTTCAGCCTGATGGTGGTGATGGTTTCATTCCCTCCATGGAGCTAGAGACATAGAGCCAAGCCCCGGATCGAGAGGTTCTCTGCCCACTGTCACCAGCTCAAGGTCCCCATCGGGGTGAGAACGTAGCTGAGGGGTGAAGACTCATACTCAGATGGCAAACTTAAAATGAGAGAGCATCCCGGCTTCCCCAGAGAACTATCCGGCCGCACCACACAAGCTCCCAAATGAATGCTGTCCTTGGCTTCAGAGAAGCCTTACTATGACTGGAGACCAAAAAGCTCCCAGACATATTTTATAAATTGCTTTTAAAGCTCTTTGGCTGTTATTGTTGTTACCAAAAAAAAAAACATTCAAGAGAAATGTTACTAAGTAGTGTGACTCATCTGAGAATTGTCGTAAAAACTATTCTGGAATCATCCTGACACCACCATTAACTAGGCCTTCAATTCACAGTGTTTTCCACGGTGCTTGTTCTGCTCAATGTCTATCACCTCTGTGTTGTGCTCCTTGAGAGAATTCACAAGTCTGTTCATCCCAGCATGGGGACACTTACCTCAAAGAAGCCGGGAGCTATGGCATGCGCTTTGAAACGCGTAGCCTACGTGGAGAGATTACATAAACAGCCTGCTGATCTGCCTCCTTCCATGCGTGGGTTCAAGATATGCCACTGGTCTTAGACCGGGCAGGAAACTAGCTGAGCTGCTCACTGAAACCAAGGGGACAGACGGACAGCTGCGGTCCCTGTAGGCATGGTGGACTCTTGTGCCTCTTAATCTCTATTTGAAGATGTGTGTAAGAGGGAGGTCAGTGCCTCTGATGTGTTCACTCTCTTTTGTGTGTGTGTGTTTGTGTGTGTGTTCACTCTCTTAAGAGCCTTCCTTCCCTCTTAAAGGCTGTGAACATGACACTGTGATTGCATGAGCTAAAGAATATCACTTTCCTGTTGGGAGAAAACCTGGCTCGATCATCAGACTCTTAAGGACAGAGAGTCCGTCTCCAAATAATGACTACAGAGCTAGGGGAAGAGCTAAGACAGCGAGAGGACCATGTGCCAACTGGCTCAGGACCACCCACCGCAACATCTCTTTTCCATCATTCGTTCAGAGCGAGGAGCTGGATGTCCAGAGAGACTGGAGTCAAAGGATTCAGTGCAACCCAGAGAAGGGGGTCGGGACGGGTGGGGGCATGAGTGGTCGGGCAGTAATATCAAGATGGCCATTTCTGTCTTTACATTATATTTCTAATCTCTACCAACCCCAGAGAACCTCGGTTTTTTGTTTTGCTTGAAGTATTCCTTTTTTTAAAAAGCAACAAAGAGAATCAAAAATGTGTGCTTTATGCAAAACTCAAATGATGCCTCAGGATATGCATGTGAAATGCAGAGTTGGAGTAATAAGTTGAAGATGCATATGCTAATTAGACTTCTGTCTCGTTCGCCTCTTTAAAGTAGGATGGCGTGATTTTGATCATCCTCTTTATGAAGGGTCAGTAAGATACATGCCACATGGCTTCCACTTGAACTTGAGACAGAAAGGCAACCGCGATTGCCTTCATGGTGCAGTTGTTGTTGTTGCAGGAGCAACGGGATCCTAGTCTGAGCAAACTGGCCCGATGACCTAGTGACGGAGCATAGCCTGGTCCTGAGCCCCCCTCCCCATCGTCCCTGTGCTTGAGCCCACTGTTGCAGCCACGGTGTCATTCCATCTCCTGGAGGTCCTGCCTCTTTTTCACTGCCCCTCTACTGCACCAAGGATGATGTCCCCCTCCGGGGTCTCTCCTGGCCCTATGTCCAAAGTATCCACGATAGAGTCGTAGGTAAGAACAAGATTTCAGCTTGCATCAGCTGCATTCTCTGGTTGTGTGTGTAAGACTTCGCTGACTGGAACAAGAACATCTAAGTACTCACTTAGACCATTAAGCTTGAAACAGAGTGTGAACACACAGTTTTCGAGAATACTTTCAAAAAAGATCTGCGTCACAGAGTAAGCTACCCCACCTAGATCCCAACGGAGATTCTTGCATTACTTAGAAGGGAAGTCACACGAACAGATCCTTGATTTTCCTTATTTTCCATGACTACTTACTTCCTATGGGATCATTAAGCAAGACCCAGGGAGTCTTATTTTGTGGACAGGGTTTTGTATATACCAGGCTATGCTTTGCGCACATTATTTGCACACAATGGCCAGCCCCGATTGAGCCATGATGTGAAAACATCTCTTCTGCTCCTTCACACCACTCAAGTCTTCTGAGTCACCCTCCGGCCACCCAAGCAACCCCTCACCCCTCCATTTTGATCCTATCGCCGCCATCCTTCCTCCAGCTCTTCTCTCACTTAACTCAACTTGACTCTTTCTGGAAGTGGAAACCCAGGGAGGAGAAGAGAAGAGATCTCAGACCCGCCCGTCCCTCCTAGGACGGGACTGCTAAAGAAACTGACCTCAGCAGAGTGGGCCATCTGAGAGGATGGCTCCCTGAGCCAAGGGAGTGGACTTGTCCCGGGGTGCTGCTTGGAGTGTGGCCTTGCTTCGGCCAGAAAAGAGCAGAGGCCACCACTTACTTTGAGCTGCTTGGTCTTCTCCCGCAGAGTGTGCCGGTACAGCTGGAGCTGCTCTGCAGCCTCGGGCCCAGGCTGCCGGGCCAAGATGTGCTTTAGCTCCACGTACAGCTTCTCTTTTTCCTGGCAGGGAGCACAACCGCACGGGGAAGTAAGCAGTGACATCCAAGCAAAGAGTCAGCCTTTAACAGCAGGGGCAGGATGCGCGGGGCCACCCTACCTCCCAGCTCACATGGTTTACACAGCTTACACTTACCTATAGATGCCTGCCTTCCTGCAGAGGAGCGATTGATTACATGACTGGGAGACAAAGAGCTCAACTAAGGGGAGGGACTGACTCTGGTCGTAGGAGATGGGTAGAGTCCACACGCAAAAATGTGCATTTTTTAATGGTTCCTTAATGACTAGGAACTTCCCCCTCCAAGCAGAGTTGAAAAGAAGAGCTTTTTAGGCAAAAGCTCCGTAATGGAACACGGGGAGCAGTGAGTTCAGTTCAACAGGGCCAGCGTGAAAGGAGAAGCTGAGAGAAAAGACAGAACTCCCGACTTAGGACCAGACTGAATATGTCACAGGACAGGATTTGGGGCCCCATCTTTAGAGAATGGAGAGCCAAGGAATAGTCCTGCCCAAAGTTGTCAGAGGGACGTTCCAACACAAAGCTGAGAACAGAGTGAGGATACTGATTAAGGTCCTCGTACAAGCAGAAGAAAGATAAGCCAAAGGCTGCGAGGAGAGAGCATGAATAGATGTAAACACAATTCAGAGGCGGAACCAACACACTTTGGTAATTGATCCGATAAGAGGGCTAGGAAGGGGCAGGAGGGAAGATGATTCTGAGGTCTCTACTTGGGCAGGTGATGGTGATGGAGTCAAGGGAGGAGAGAATGGGGGGCAGGTGTTGAGAAAGGGAAATGTGATGGTATCCTCCAGGAATCATCAGGTGCACGACATGTTTCCCCTTGAGGCCCCTCGTCGATCCAGAAGAGGTGCTGAGAATAGGGCCCAGGGCTGACAGCCAAGGAGTATGTGGAAGACAGATCGTGCCTACAGCTCTGAGACGGGATCCACTGGCCAGCAAAGGGTCACCTGGTGGGTTAGGAAAGCCAGGTATTTGGGAAAACACTATATCAGGTGGCATAAGTAGGTGAGCAAAGAAGAAAACCCCAGGAGAAAAGAAGGTAAAGTGATTGAATGGTCCCCAAACCAACAAAGTGCAGCTATTCGAGGAGGAAGGGACGATTTGAATGGTCAGTGTCATCCATTTGGGTAAAGAGGGGAAAATAACCAGCAGAAGGGTAGAAAAATAACTCTTGGGGTAAGTAGGACAGCGGTTCTCAACCTGTAGGGTGTGACCCCTTTGGAAGTCGAATGGCCCTTTCACAGGGGTGGCCTAAGACCATCGGAAAACACATATTTCCAATGGTCTCAGGAACCAACCGAGACACCGCTCCTCTCTCCAGCTCTAGGCAGGCCCACCCACATGCAGATATGCCCACATATGAGTACCAGGCGTGAAGACTGTTACCCATGTGACACCATGCTTCAAGACAAAATTTCACTGATTTGCCATTAGAAATAAAAAGTTCACAATATATAGTTTTTTGTTTGTTTGTTTTTTGTTTTGTTTTTTAAACAATTTATTAAGGGCTTATACAACTCTTATCACAATCCATACATATACATACATCAATTGTATAAAGCACATCTGTACATTCTTTGCCCTAATCATTTTATTTTTTTTCTCTTCTTTTCTTTTTTTACATTTTATTAGGGACTCATACAACTCTTATCACAATCCATACATGCATTCCCTGCCCCAATCATTCTCAAAGCATTTGCTCTCCACTTAAGCCCTTAGCATCAGGTCCTCTTTTTTTTTTCCCCTCCATCCCCGCTCCCCCCTCCCTCATGTGCCCTTGGTAATTTATACATCGTTATTTTGTCATATCTTGCCCTATCCGGAGTCTCCCTTCCCCCCCTTTCCTGCCGTCCCTCTCCCAGGGAGGAGGTCACATGTGGATCCTTGTAATCAGTTCCCCCTTTCCAACCCACTCACCCTACACTCTCCCAGCATCGCCCCTCACACCCTTGGTCCTGAAGGTATCATCCACCCTGGAGTCCCTGTGCCTCCAGCCCTCATATGTACCAGTGTACAACCTCTGCCCTATCCAGCCCTGCAAGGTAGAATTCGGATCATGGTAGTTGGGGGGAGGAAGCATCCAGGATCTGGTGGAAAGCTGTGTTCTTCATCGGTACTACCTCGCACCCTAATTAACCCATCTCCTCTCCTAAACGCCTCTATGAGGGGATCTCCACTGGCCGACATATATATATATATATATATATATATACACACACACACACATATATCTTTTTTTTTTGCATGATGCCTTATACCTGGTCCCTTTGGCACCTCGTGATCGCACTGGCCGGTGTGCTTCTTCCATGTGGGCTTTTTTGCTTCTGAGCTAGATAGCCGCTTGTTCACCTTCAAGCCTTTAAGACCCCAGACACTATCTCTTTTGATAGCCGGGCACCATCAGCTTTCTTCGCCACATTTGCTTATGCACCCATTTGTCTTCAGCGATCCTATCATGGAGGTGTGCAGTCAATGATATGATTTTTTGTTCTTTGATGCCTGGTAACTGATCCCTTCGGGACCACTCGATCACACAGGCTGGTGTGTTCTTCCATGTGGACTTTGTTGCTTCTGAGCTAGATGGCCGCTTGCTTATCTTCAAGCCTTTAAGACCCCAGTCACTATCTCTTTTGATAGCCGGGCACCATCAGCTTTCTTCACCACATTTACTTGTTCACCCACTTTGGCTCCAGCAGTTGTGTCGGGAGAGTGAGCATCATAGAGTTCCAATTTAATAAAAGAAAGTATTCATGCATTGAGGGAGTATTTGAGTAGAGGCCCAAGGTCCTTCCGCCACCTTAATACTTAACCTATAAATATAGACACATAGATCTATTTCCCCATCCTCCTATATATTCACAATATATAATTATATACTGTTTTGTGATGAATCACTATGCTTTAATGATGTTCAATTTTTAACAATGAAAATATATCCTGTCTATCAGATATTTACATGACAATGTATCACAGTAGCAAAATGACAGTGATGAAGTAGCACTGAAATTAACTTTATGGTTGGGGGTCACAACCACATGAGGAAGTGTCTGAAAGGGCCATGGCCTGAGGAAGGTGGAGAACCGCTGTATGAGGGTGTGGTGGCTGACCCTGGGCAGAGAGGTTTGCGCAGCATTTGGAGAACAAACGGCACACTGGTTAGCAAATCCGAGAGAGGCCGGAAGAACGTGAGTCTCTCCAGTAGGACATCATCGTGGGAAAAGATCTGAAGTGGCTGGAGGGGTCTGTGCAGTCCAGGAAAACTTGGACATGTGAATTTGTGAAAAGTAAGGGAAAGGACTTCCTAGGACCCCAACCCTTAATTTAATCAATATGTGATATGAAATTCCCATTCATAGGTTAAAGTTTCATTGTTTATGATGGTTTTCACTTGAAGGAACGATATTACATATGAGTGACAATTTATTTCTAAGACGTATCAATTCTAGATTCTCATCTCTCCAAATTGCAATAAATTAAACAAACATTGATAAAGACTCGTGTCTCCTCATTTGTCTCTGTACATATTTAGTCCCTTAAGGTAATTATGTTACGGGGGGAAAATGGGATCCGCACAAGCCATCTTATTAAATGAAACAGCCAGTCAAATGGAAACTAAATTTTACCTAGAGCTAAGCACTCTTAGTCTTGTCATCAAACAATCTGATTTTGCCAGAGAACATAAAAGTCATTTTAAAAATCGGTAAAAGAAAATTCATTAACTAGCTATTGCTACCGTTTGTTGGAGTTTTGCCTGCTCCCTGGCAAGATTATAGAAATGTTATTACAAATAGCATCACTCTATCTACAAAGGCGTGTAACTGCAACTGGCTGGAAGCAGCTTGTGGAGACACACACACTCATACTCGCCATTGAAGAGATGGTTCCAGGAACAACCAGGAAACCCAGAAGCTCTCACAAAAGAAGAAAACTGGAGCAAATAGAATTACAAAGTGGTGACTTTCCTTTGCTATACAATACCTCCTGTCTCACCTTGCAATATGATCTTCACAGTAAATGGATGTAGCAAGCAATGAGAAAGATATCAGGAGGTGAGTTTATTTTCTATAGCTACTTAATGCCTGCTCTCTCAGAAAAAAATAACACTTCTGACAAGGCTTCAAGATTCAATTTGGAGAGGGTAATAAGTATGTGGTGAAGCCCATGAAACCATATTGCCCATTTCCTTCGGCTCGCCTTTCTTTGGGCCCAAGTACAGGTAGACTTGAAAAAGTAAAGAACTCACAATGATAAGAAAGAAGCAATCTAGTTTGGGATGTAATAATGTCTTAAACGGAAGGGACCATCTTACTCCAAGGATGTTGAAATGTTATGCAGGCGTCCATGTCTCTTAGCCCCGGGGAGAAGACGGACTGGAGGAAGAAAATATTGTGACTTCCCATCATGCGTGAGAATCGCAAGGTCCACGGAGGTGAGTGGGGTGTCCAAACTCCCTCCCCAAGTGCAAACCTAGTCAGGAGTTACTCAAGAATCCCTTTTCCCAGGGCACACTGCTGATGGGACTTCAAAATGTGTCTGGCCCTGAAAAGATCTGGATCCCGTGGAACTAGGGAATTTCCCAACACCACATCATAGCATCGACAGAATAATCAACAGGTGAAATCAGGTTCAGAGAGAGGGAAGAGGAGTCAAGTATGATGAATATGACCCAGCTCCTCCATCTCCTGACCTACCGTGTCCTCTCGCAGGACGTGCGATCTCCGAATACAAAGTGGGTGTGTCGCATTTACTGTCTTCATCTAGCACATCTAGTTCATTCGCTTGTTTGACGTGCAAGGTTGTGAAATGGATTAATGCCAAAGGATGCACTGGGTGAGGATCCACCGGTGTGGAGGAGAGTGAAGATACCGGGTGAATTCCCATGAAAATCGCCAAAGTAGTCAAAGTCAAAAGATTCTGAGAGTTAAGAAAAACAGAAGACATCTGTGTGTTTGCGGTGGATGGGATGAGTACCAAACGAAAACTCTGGGGTTAAAACAATGAAATGTGTGACGAGCAGAGAACGGTCGGCTCGGGGATTTGAGTGCGCTGCCAGACTTCAACGTACATGAACTGTGGTCTGTGCTTAGAGTGGGAAACTCAACGGATGAAGCCACCATGAAGGCTGGTCAGCATTAACATTCTTCCCGTGTCTCTCGTACAGATTTGTATTTGGGGAGAACGTGCCAGTAATTTAGATAAATATGGAGTGTTTGATGGATTGAAGGTCTTAAGTATGATTGTTTTCCAATTTATTTCCCTCCTAACCCTCGACAAGGGCCAACCAAGCTCTTCAAACATTGTGCAATGGTGTGTATAATAACCCCATTTAGAGACAAAGTGTGCGATTCTATTATAAAGAGAATCTATCTTCTGCAACAGAGACTCATTAGCTGTCCAGTGTAGATTGTCTCCATAAGCCAGCAGTGACAGAACCAGCTGCCTTGTAATACAAACTCTGTCCTTCCTCATTAAGTACATCCATTTCCTTTTAAACCTACTCACTTAATTTGTCACTGGGTTAGATGCACCATATGTCAATGAAAGAGCCTGAGAAAATCATAAATAGTTTATTACTTCCCCACCAATACAAGATGGCATCTTTGAGTTGGCATGTCATCGTTTATTCGGGTTGGTTTACAGTACACCTTACTATTCTTACTGTGGTGCATACTCCACTCTTCATCAACAGCTGTATTGGAATTAAGCTGGACTATTAACACCAAGACTCCAGATGCCTCTTAGCTGAGGATGTCTTCCAGGCATGAGCCACATGAATATCCATCCTTGAAGCCATCTCTTCCTAGACATCCTTTCTTTCCGTTGGACGTACTGTCAGGCATGATTATGGATTCTTTTGCTGTGGGACTCTCTGCCAAGTTACGCTAGGTCACAGCACAGCTCATTGTCAATACTGCTGAGTCGAGTGGCATGGTAAGAAATTAATTACAGTATTAGCTTGGAATAATGCTGTCATTACATGGTGACAGTCTGCAACCCCATAGAGGAAACTCCAGGTTTGGAGTCACTCAGACTTCAGGTATTTGTATTTTTTCTGACAATAAATTATAAGTCTACATTCTGAAGATTAGATGCAAATAAGAGCCAGTGCTATTCTGAGTACAATTCCGAAGAAGAAATGGAGTTGCTTACTGAACGCCTTTCCCCACCAGCCCACAGCTTTCTAGTCACTGTCTGCTTGTGGTCCTTTGCCGCTGCAGCTGAAAACAGGAGGGAATCCACATTCAATGTGCACCTTAACACCTCTTCCTCCTCAGCTCGCCTACACTAAGCAGTAACTGACCGAGAGGAACTAATGTATTCGCTTTTCCTCAGAATCTGTGTTTGGCAAATGCCACTGCATTGATTCTGCTCACCCTGGATTCATCCACTTGCTTGGGCGAGAGTTGGGGGTAATTGCCTCGCCCAGGAGATCTGCTGACTCACGTAATCCAGGCAGCTTCCTGCTAGTGCCCAGACCCACACTTCTGCACAGCATCCGGAACAAAAATCACCCACTCGGCTGCTTGGGGCTAATTCTTCAAGTGTCAACCTGTCTTCGTTCTACCCTCAACTGATGGGTTCAAGGTAAGGTTGGTTTTCGAAGTAATAATAATCCCATAATCACTACTTAAATGACAGTCTGCTTCACACAAAAAATTCAGGGAAAAAATTCTTTTCCAAAAAAAAATAATAATAATGTCAACAGAAGTCATGGATGTGACTCCAGTATTTAATCTTCATGAAGCCATTGTTTCTCTCCAATCAAATTCTGAATCCTTAAAGTCAGAAGCATGAAGGATCTCTCCTGGTCTCCAGCCTGCTGTTGTACGCTGCCCTTCTAGGTGCTCGGTCACTTTGTGGATGCCATTTTTATGACCAACAAACGATGCTCACCATATTTTGGTAGAACAGATAGCTTTGTGTGAAGAACGTTTTGCTTGAATTAAGCCATTAGGCATCTTCCAGTTGGCAGAACTTGGATAACTCACCCTAGTGAACACGTGATATAATTTTTAAGCTAAATTTTTCACTGTGCTTATTACTTTGAGCTCAATCTTCTCATTGCTCTTAAAACTCAGGAAATGGCTGATACACGGCTTTTATCTCTCAGTTAAATGTTTATTGAGGTGTTTCGGTGATTCAGAGAATTTCAACGGTTGTTTTTTTTTTAATTCCTAAGACTTGCATAGCTATCCAAGTTAATCGTCTATGAAAACTCACCTTGTATGTTTATGTACGTACTGGTACCTGCACATACAAAGATGCAAGACAACTCTTCATCTGTGGTCCTCAACTAAGTAATGGGTTGATTTTCTTTACCGATCCATATGCACAGAAATCCTAGTTGCGTGCATAACTCTTTTCCAAGATTCTTAAAAAGCCACTATTTTTGCCCCCTTGCTAGATTTAAGTCTCCTCCCCAACCTCCTTCCACTATCCCATCCATAATTCAAAAGACAATAGCCAGCTTTAAAAATATTGCTCAAAATTGCTGCTTCTTGCATATAAAAGCAACTCCATAACACTACCTAATTTATCTGGAAGTGTCTGTTTTCATTAGCAGGAAAATAAATTAGAAACTCCGTAAACATATTACATTTCTATCTTGCTTCGGAAAAGGAAAAATAATGGCTAACACCTTGGGGCTTTCTTGTTGATTGGCTTTATAACGAAAATGTCAGCTACATCGAGCTCAGGGCCATCTTGTTTATGATGTCATGAAGTGGTAAAGCCCCCTTGAGAAGATGGGAGATGCTGGAATTGGGGATAAAACAGAGCCGCATGCCCGGGTTCTTTCTGAGCAGGGAGCTGGATGGTGATACGCAGGGTCCAGGCTTCAGCCGGAGGTGAGTGCTTTATGAGGCAGAGGAGAGATCTGCAGGGGCTAACCTTCGCTTTTTGGTAACAATAGGAAAAATGCTTCCAGAGCTTTCTGATATAAGCAACACAAACTTCCTCCAGAGATCTCTTTGCAAGAGATTTTATTTCCAAATTGCTGTTATATATACATTTGTGGAATCTTGTGCAAAGTATATAGTTCCCTAGATTGGCCTGGACTTTATTACCAAGGCTGTTGACTGATTTTACCTTTGCACATTATCTAGTACCTGAATGTTACTGAAGAGTTTGCACAGATCAAGTAAAGACCGTGCGTGCTGTTCTGAAAGCTTGTCATGAGGCAAGTCCAGAGAAATTCAAGTCCAGTAAGTATTTAGCACCAGCACTGTGCATGCCATTTTGCTCATTTTACATGAAGAGCCATTTTGCTCATTTTACATGAAGATATGTAGAAAGTCTAACTTTAGAGGACCCCTCCCAAGGCTTTACTCCCAAGTGAGGAAAACCAAAGAGCCAGGTGATTACCCAACCAGACAGAGTCATCATGCCAGGTCCCCAAAGATGTACGAGGAGAAGGAGGAAGTGGGTGGGGAGGTTCAAAGGTAAGAGATAATATCCTTTAGGCAGACCAAGCAGGGTTCATAGAGAGGGAAACATTTCAGATGGATCATGGTGGGAATATCGGTAGTAGGAATAATAATTGTACTCATGAATCAGAGGACAATTTCACTATCAAGGGGCAAATTAAATTGATAAGACTCACTTGAAGTCAAGCCATTGAAAACGGTGATCAGTTTTCAGAATAAATAGTAGGCGAGATGCTTGAATCAGTTGTTTAAAACAATTTAAAATTCATAAAGCAAAATGTATTTTGTCTTTTAACTGAAATGTTTGCATTTCAATTTTCATGATATACTACTTATTAGGGAAAACCAAGAATTAACCAAGTGTTAACTTGGGTTTTCGTTTATATAGCTGACAATAATATAATGGTACTTGACTCCCACCATATATTTGATTTCCCCAGTACAATTTCCTGTATTTTTATAATGTGAAAACCATACGAAAGGAACATTGTTCAGCCAGAAAGAGGAAACAGAGTCTTGATGTATGCTTCAATATGAATAAATCTTGGAAACATTACGCTGAGTGGCATATACCAAGCACAAAAGGGCAGGTATTTTATGATCCTGCTTCCAGGAACTATCTGGAAGAGGTAGTTGTAGAGAAAGCCGAGTTTGTTCGTGGTTACAAGAGGTAGCTGAGAGGAGGGGTGGGGAGAGGCATTGATGGAGATATTAAATATTTACTTGTTCATGGCAATGGAAAACATGGCATACTGGTGATGAGGTGGGCATTCAGGTAATTTGTGTCACTGAGTTATGTCTGTGAAAATGTTGAATTGGCAAGTGATGTGCGTGTGTGTATTTATATTTGAATTATGGTGTTGGTGAAGAACACTGGAACTACGATGGACAGCCAGAAGAATACACCCATCTGCTTGGCAGAGGTACCACCAGAGCCCTCCATGGGAAGGCACTGTCTGACATATTTGGACATGTGATCAGATGACACCAGTCTATGGACACGGACATCATGCCGAATAAAGTGGGAAGTCCGAGAGTAAGTGGAAGGCACTTCGTCAGAGGACCTGACACACTGGCTGCAATAATGGACTGCAATCCAACACCAATGGTGCAGGGCAGCAGTGTGACTTTCTGTGGTATATGGGGTCACTCTGAGTCAGAACTCACTGGACAGCACCTAACAACAACTTGTGTGTGTGACAGCATTATATATGTAAACTTAAATCGCACAAGAGTATTTGCAGGATATAATGAGAAACCATAATAATACAATGAATGCTCATGAAACCACCACAAGTAGACTATTAGGAATACTTTGGAGTTACCTGTGTCTTCCCCTCCTCACTCTATCCCTGTGCCTCAGTACCTGCCACCATCTGCCAAGGTGTTCATGGCTGTGAATTCCGTTATCATCATTCCTTTAATGTATTTTTCATATCACTTTATCACATAGCTATTATTTTGTTTTGCTTGGTTTTGAGCTTTATAAAAATAAATCTGAGCACATAGACACAGTAGTTTTCTGAGATTTATTTTGCTCAGCATTATGGTTCTAAGATTTGTCGATATCACGTGTGTTTCTGTCAATGGACATTGGGTTGTTGTCCAGTCTTATTTTTATGGACAAATAATGCTGTGAGCATTCTCATGAATATCCCCTGGCCTTCCGAGGAGATATCAGACTATCTAGGATAAAAACCTCCTAGTGGATTGTAAGGAGCCCTCATGGCATTGCAGTTATGCATTGGGCTGCTAACCATATGGTCAGCATTTCGAAACCACCAGCCACTCTGAGAGAGTAGGTGGGGGGCTCTCTACTCCCATAAAGAGTGATAATCCAGGAAAAGCACAGGGACAGCTCTATTGACTCGATGGAAGTGGGTTAAGTTTGAGTAGAGTGGCATTGCTCATTGCTGGGTCTAAAAACCATATAAATGCTCAACTTTTCTAAAATGCTTTCTAGATTCTGTTTCCCAATTATTTCTAATATTTCCCAAAATCATTACTGAGTTCTTTTCTACACTTATTCTCTAAATTGCTGGATAAACATTCCCATAAATCTGTACCCTTCTCATTGATCCTGGCATGAAGAATGTCAGGCATTCTTGAGCAGAGGGCTAAACCGGGACTGGTGCAGGCTCCTGTCTCACACAACTATGAGATAATGAATGGATGCTGTTTTAAGGCACTAAGCTGGTGGTGATTTATAAGCAAGCAATGGATGATACAGACATCTTAACTTCAGTCCCTCTAGAAATGGTAACATGGCATTTCATTATGGTCTCATTTTGTATTTCCCTGATGATAAAATATGGGGGAACTTTTTTTTCCAAGTTTGTTCACCATCTGTGTTCTCCTTCCTGAGAAATGCCTGCTCACACGTAGTTCCTTTTCTATCGGGCTGTCTTTCTCTTATTGATTTGTACATCTTTAGATGTTCTGGATATGCAAAGATATAGAGTTGGTACCTTACATTCTTTATTATTTCCTTTGAGAACGTGGCATTCTTCATTGTAATGTACCAAGATTTAGCCCTCATTTTATAGTGAATGTTTCTTACACCTTAATTAAGGACTCTGTCCAATTACTTTGAAAAGATTTCTTTTAGCAGAAATGTTCCAAGACTTCACTCGTCTTTCCCCCAATCTTCTCTTAATCCTTTGACATTTCTGACATCCGCTTTGGAGCTGCCGCTTCTGCAGCCACCCTGAGTTGCCACTGCTTTCCTATATAAATTCCGACGTTTTTTCTAGTGTCGCTCTCGTCCAGTTTATCGTATCTGGCGTCTTCCGCAACGGTGGCAATTTTACTCTACGGCTGTGTTCTGCACTGCATTTACATTGCTGGTCGTCTGCGGTTAACCAAACTGGACATTCCTCTCAAGAAAGACACCAATGGGTGCGGTAGGCGCTGGTTAGGTGATGCCGCAAGGGGCGTCCGAGTGAGAGGTAGTCATATCAGTGACAAGTTCACCGGTGAAAATCTTTATGTTTTGACAAACTTTCTGTCTCCTGAACACTCTGGCAGCTTGGGAGGCTTGGACAATGAGCACCGGGGATGAGCAGTAGAGGAAGTGGCAGAAGTTCTGACTGACAGAACATGTGTCAAGGTTATAGATGCATAAGGTGTGGCTCAACAAACAGGTAATTTCAGCACCTCCTCACAGCAAACGTGAGAGCTGACTGTTGTGCTCTCTGGTGGCCAGATGCAGACGGTGGGGGCTCATATGTGCACCTGACTTACCCAATTAGGCTAATGGCCTAAGCAGGATTTGAACTTAATATGTGGAGGACTGCTAATCCTCTTCAGTGCTCGCAGACTGATTCTAAAGAAAGGGGTACACAAGACAAGAGAACAGTACAAGGGCACGGGGTGAGGGGGGGATGAAAGCACAGGTGCCCCCAGTAAGAAGTCCGCTTCCGAAGAGCCACCGCCCTGCACAAGGGAGCGCGTAAGGGACTACCTCACTAGACTAGGAAGGAGGACCACATGTGTCTTGAATGACACACAGATGACTGTGCTTTCAATATGACAGACAGCAGCAGGCCGTTAAGGGTTTCGTGCTGTAAAAGGAATCAACGTTGCATTTGAAGGGGGTTAATTTTCACTGGTGTATAGGACGAATTAAAGTGGGAAACGAGAGAGCAAAGAGATAAATAGACTACAATCGCTATCATTCAAGGTGCTAGTGTTCACATTTTTTCTTAAATCAAGCCCATCCATGTGTAGAACTGTTTTAGTGCACCGCCCTCCCACCCCAGCACCTCCCTAATATATATTATCTTACATGATGAGGCTCTGGAAAGTTTGTGGGAAAATGAAGTTGCCAGCCCACCGAATAAACACTGCACCATATCCACTGCCAAAGCCACTGCCATTGGGCCAAATCCAACTCATAGGGACTCGATAAGATAATAGAACTGCTCCTGGGGGTTCCTGAGACTTTAATCTTTGCAGGAGCAGACAGCTCCGTCTCGCTTCCTTTCCATGTCTAGCGGATGTGACCTGGCAACCCTGCTGCGATGAGCAGCCCGATAGCTAACCCACGGCCCCACAGAGCTCCCGCAGATCTGTAAAGAAAACGCAGTGCCAAAACCGCACGCCCCTTCCTATGTACTGTGTGATTGCTAAAGACGCAGAGCCTAGTGAGTAAGATAGACACGTCTCCAATCAAAGCCAAGCCCATTCCGGTAGTCGATTCTGATTCATAGCGACCCTATGTCGGGTTACGAGAGGCTGTGTGAAACTCAATAGGATGTTGTGATAAAAGCGATTCTAAACAGGCACAAAGGGTGCTGTGAGAACCAGCAAGGGGCCGCCCCTGGAAAGAAAGCCCCCTTGGGGTTCTCTCACCAAGAACGGTCCATTGCTTCCCAAAGGTCTCAGAGGTTCCTCTCCAAAGAACCCCGGGATTGACCTAAAATCAGTCATTTCCCTGAGCCCCTCTCATCCCAGAGGTGGGGGGGGGGGCGCAGGCTACAAGCATGCTGGGATTCCTGAGCGAGGGCACCTGACCGTGCACTTCAACTGAGCTCCTGTCTTTTGTTCTAAAAGGGACTCTTTTCCCTGCGGCCTCCTTGAAGTCTGGGATTGATTTTACCTAGATGGAAAACGCCCAGCTTCTTCTCACTAATGTGCCACCAAGCGAGGGAAAAGGAGCCCCAGCGGTGTAGTGCTCTAGGCCCTGGACTGTGACCGTGAGGTCAGTCAGTGGGCTCAAACCGCCAGCCCTTAAAGATGAGGCTGCCTGCTTCTGTAAAGACTGGAAGACTCACAAGCCCACCAGGGCAGTTCTACTCTGTCCTAAAAGGTCCCTCGGAGGTTGGATCAATTCAGCAGCAGTGGGCGTTGTGGGACTGATGCCCTGGGGGTTGGTGGGAGAAGGCAGGATCATTCCCGTAAAATAGCAGTGATCATAATTGATCGAACACATACCACAAACCCTGAAAGCCAATTCGTAGATGGCATCCATGCCCTCTTCAGACATCAATTCCAGTTCACAGATGAGGAGACAAAGGCTCAGGGAGGCTAAGGATTTTGCCCAAGATCATGTACTTCTGACTGGTCGAGTCAGAAATCCAATGATGAATGTAACCAGAGTAGAGGGCAGCATGAGAAAGGAAGGGTTCAGGAGAACCGGGCAGCAGCCATGCAGCTGTGCGCAGACCATGCCTACGGAAAGGGCCTTGCAGACTCCAGTTATAAAGCCAAGCAGGGGAGCTAGGGAAATGCAGCATCATGAAATCATCTGAACTAGGCGATATCTTTGTAACGCTACGTAAAACCCAGAAACCAAAATCACGGCCATGGAGTGGTTTCTGACTCATAACAACCCCATAAGGGAGCTCCAGTGACATAGGGGATTACAAATTGGGCTGCTAATCATAAGGTTAGCAGTTCAAAACCACCAGGGGCTCCTTGGGAGAAAGATGAGGCTTTCCACTCCAGGAAAGAGTTCCCATCTCAGAAACCCTCAATCAAAATAGTCCAACAAATAGATTCAGCACTAGAAGTCATCACTCATCTGTGCCAAGACACCTGGGGGACAGATTACTTACCAATGGGGTCACTATAAGTAACGCTGCATAGTTCTGAGCGATTAAAATTAAATTTCGAAATCACGTTGTTAGGTGCTATTAAATCCGTTCCCACCTAGAGTGACTCTATGTACAACAGAGTAAAGCACGACCCAGCCCCGTGTCACTGTCACAATTGTTGCTGTGCTTGACTCCATCGTTGCAGCCACTGTGTTGATCTCATGGAGGGTCTTCCTCTTGATGTCCATCTCCAGGTCCCTCCTGAGAATGTGCCCAAAGTACATGAGACAGAAGTCTCCCCTTTCTTCACTTCTAGAGAGCACTCTAGAAGTTCTTTCTCCTGGAAGTCCAAGGCCTATTCAGTATTTTTCACCAACACCATACTTCAAAGGCACCAGTTGTTCTTTGTTCTTCCATGTTTATTGTGCAGATTCCATGCGTCTATAAAGCAACCGAAAACACTGTGGCTAGGGTCAGGCACACCTTCGGCCTCAAGTGACATTTTCGGTTTTTAATCTTCTGCTGCAGAAGTGTCCAGTGCAATATGGCACTTGATTTCTTATCTGGAAGTTGGCTGGAAAATGAAATCCATTCATCTTCAGTCTTTTCTTCATTCATCATGTTGCTCCATGGTCCACTTGTGAGGATGGTTGCTTTCTGTATGCTGAGGAGTAAGGTGCTGCACATCCTCCTCCCTTCCATCAAATGAGATCATGTCATCTGTATACAGAAGACTGTTAAGGAAGAGTCTTCCTATCGTAATGCCAGGTTCTTCACCACAGAGGCCGGCTTCCTGTGTTATCTGCCTAGCATACAGATCGACTGTGTGTGCTGAAAAGAATACAACCCCAGCACACATCTATTTCTCATTTTAAACCATCCAATACCACGTGGTTCTATCCTAACACTGTCTTTTCGTCTCTGCACGGGTCCCACAAAGGTACAATGAATTGTTCTGGAATACTCATTTTTTGTAACATTATCAATAATTTATTATATGGTCCACACAATCAAATGCCTTTGCATAATCAAAAAACCCCACAGGTATAAATATTCCTGGTAATCTCTGCTTTCGGTCAATATCCATCTGAAATCAACCATGACTTCCTCACTTCCACAGCCTCTTCTGAATCCTGCTCAAATGTCTGGCAGTTCCTTGTCAATGTACTGTTGCAACCAGTTTTCAGTTAACTTCAGCAAAATATGACAACTGTGTGATTATGGCTCACTAGTTTCTGAATTCTGTTGGATCATCTTTCTTTAAAATAGGCACAAACAAGAATCACTTCCAGTCAGTGGACCAGGTAGCTGGCTTCCAAACTTCTTGGCACGGACCAGTGAGTGCTTCTAGTGCTGCATCTGTGTGTTGAAACATTCTGGCTGTTATTCCATCAGTTCCTGGAGTCTGGTTGCTTGCCCATGCCCTTCAGTGCAACCTGAGGTTCATCCTTCAATACCATTCGCTCTTAATCATAGGCTACTTCCTGAAATGGTTGAACATGGATCAAATCTTTTGGTACAGTGACTATGTGTATTCCTACCATCATCTTTGAATACCTTTCTACTTTGTTTAATGTTTTTGCCCAGTTGAATCCTTCAATATTTCAACTTGGGGCTTGAGTTTTTCTTCAGGTCTTTCAGCTTGAGATGTGCTTCCTTTGGATTTTCTAATTCCAGGTCTTGGCACGGTTCATTGCCTGACCTCACTTTGTCTTCTCAAGTTGCCATTTGAAATTCTTCTAAAGCTCTTTTGCGTCATCGTTTCTTTCCATTCATTCCTATGTACAAAGGCAGATTTCATGGTCCCTTCGGCCATGCATCTTAGTATTTTCTTTCTAGTTGGTCTTTTTAATGACCTTTTGCTTTCTTCAGGTATGTCCTTGGTGCCCTCCCACAGCCCGTCTGGTCTTCGGTCATTAGTGCACAGTGCATCAAATTTATTCAGGAAATGGTCTCTAAATTCAAGTGGAGTCTACTCAAGGCTGTACATTGGCTCTGGTGACCTTGTTTTGATTTTCTTCAGCTTCGATGTGCACATTAGTCATCGATGGTTGTTCTGCAGCTGGGCTCCAGTCTTTTTCTAACTGATGCTACTGAGCTGATGCACTCTTTCCAAAGATGTCGTTTATTGGATTCATTTGTAGTCCATCTAGTGAGGTCCACATGTTCCATTGCCATTTCTGTTGTTGATAAAATGTATTTCCAATGAATAGATTTCCAACAATTGATCCTCTGCTTTGTTTCCAACTTTCATGTTCCAATCGCCAGTAATTATCAGTGCATTTTGATTATATTTTTCATTAACTTCAGATAGCAAAAATTGATGAATGTTTTCTATTTCTTCATGTATGGCATTGTTAATTGGTGTCTAACCTTAATAATAGTCCTATGTAAGTACATGGATATTATCCTATCACCGACAACGGTGCTATGGTCAGGATAGATCTTGAAATGTTCTTTTTGGATGATGAATGAAACATTTTTCATCTTCACTTGGTCGATCCTGGCCGAGTAGACCATATGACTCTCCAATGCAAAATGGTCAGTACTATTTCATTTCATGTCATTGGTGTGTAGGATAATGGTCTTTCTGCATCCCACTACTCCTTGCGACTTCCAATTTTCTTTGATTTTTACATCATTCATTCCATGTTCCAATTATTAATAGATATTTGCAGCTGTTGTTCTCATTTTGAGTCATGCCCCGCCAATAACTGAAGGTCTCATATCATCAAGATTGACTCCACTTTGAGAAGGCAGCTCTTCTCCAATCATTTTTTATTTGCCTTCCTGTCTGAGGGACTCATATCCCAGGATTATATCAGGCAATGTTTTACTGCTGTGCACAGGTTTTCACCGGCTTTCCCCCCAGGAATAGATAGCTGGGTCCTTTTTTACTATTCTGCCTTATTCTGAAAGGTTCACTAAAACCTGGCCAGCATGGGCGAATCTGTTTGTATTGGGAATCATTTTTTAAATTTACTATTAATTAGGAGTTAATACATATACCATATCATTCCATAGTTGAATCACATCAAGCAGTATTACAATTTTCACCCCACTCAGTTTCCAAACATTCTTTTTCTTCCTGGACTCCTTGACATCGTCTTCCTTTTACACCACCACCACTGTATGCCCCCACCCACCACCACCACCTCCACCACTATCTCCACCACCACCCCCACCACCACCACTGTATGCCCCCCCACCCACCCCCACCACCACCACCACCACTGTATGCCCCCCACCTACCACCACCACTTCCACCACCACCTCCACCACCACCTCCACCACTACCTCCACCACCACCCCCACCACCACCCCCACCACCACCACCACTGTATGCCCCCCACCCACCCCCACCACCACCACCACCACTGTATGCCCCCCACCTACCACCACCACTTCCACCACCACCGCCACCACTACCTCCACCACCACCACCACCACCACCACCACCCCCACCACCACCACCACCACCACCACCACCGCCACCTCCGCCACCTCCACCACCACCACCACCACCACCACCACCACCCCCACCACCACCACCACCACCACTGTATGCCCCCCACCCACCCAAAGCCCTTACTCTACTTGCTGCCGCTATAGGTTCATCAATCCTGGGTTTCATATACCAAAAGACATATAACACAACTTCAAGAGGGTGACCTCCCAATGACATAACACCTCTGAGACAAACCCTAACATGAACAAACATAAATACAGACAATGTTGAAAATCAGATCGGGTCCGGCGTGCATCAATCAGGAGGATCAACAGACAAAGTTTTAGCTGCTCAAGTCAGCTTTATCCTTTTGATGTTCTATACTTATCTCTCCAATGCACTCTGTTTAGTAACCACTTTCCTCCCATCCCCCGATTATGGAGAGAGGGAGATCACCGAATCTTCCTAAGTGGTTCCCACAAAGTATCTTGGGCCCCCACTGTCATCTACAGCCTTCTGCAAACCAGATTCTCACAATTTAGGCTCTGCTACCAACTCCTCCTTTGACTTCAGATTATATAATTCAGAATCCTTCGGTGACTGATGATGGTGTGCTTCTTCCATGTGGACTTAATGGACATCTCACTTAAATGGCTGCTTGTTTGGAGACAAGTCTTTAAGACCCCAGGCAACTGTATCTGTCGGCTGGGCAGCTTCTAATTTCTTCACCACTATTTGCTATAGCATCTGTATCTTCTGTGTTCCCTTCTTCAAGGCGAGTATCAAGCAGGGTCATGATGTAAGAACTGATAGTTCTTAAGTTGAAGCTAAGATTTAATGTGAGCCTCAAACCCATTCCTGGAATTATTTTTTGTTTGTTTGCTTTTTATCTGCCTTTGACTCCTTTCAAAACCTCCTTGTTAATTTATGGTAGGGAGTATTATGGATCATCTCCCTTGGGCATAATGATCTTCCATTAATATTGTCTTTGATTAGCCCCTGGTATTAATTTTTAAAGCCCTGTTGAGAGAGGGATATTGGGTCAATGTAGGCTAACTCCCTATCACAGTACCTAAGTTATTCACTTTTGTGGCTGGCCACTATTTACACAAACAATGAGGGTTAGTTGTCAGGGAAATTGACAGTAATCATCACTGAGAATGTCTGTCACTACAATACATCTCTTCATACAGCACATCGTGTATTTGGAACTCTTATGACATAGCTTCCCACATTTCAGCACCACCAACTGGCACACTAATGGTGGATGGAATTGTATATTCACTTTGTAATAACTCCAAGTATTTTGGATTTATCATGAAATCCTAAAAAAAAACAAAACTCCCAACGATTTAGAACCCATACATCAAGAGAAGGGCCCCAAAGAGAAAAGGCGCCATCCTTTCTCTGCTTCCCTCATGTTCCAGAAAACCCAATTTACTTGATCACTGTTAGTCCCTAATCTGACAGGAAGCTTTCAAGACTTCTTGCCTTTTGACTGACCAGTTCTTTCACTGGAACGCTCTCTTCCCTGGTTCCACCTTCCATCCCTTGACAAACATCTTCTCATCCTTCAAGATTGTGCTCAGAATGATATCCTTTGGAGAGGCTTCCCATTTTTCTCAAAGTAACTGTAAATGTGTTGTTACTGAAATGTTTTTGTTGGGGTTTAATCAGTGCATCATGTATTGAGTTCATCATAGTGTTCGGTTCACCATGCACTGTCATCATTGGTCTAATCAAGCCATCTTTAATTTCCTTTGTAGCATAAACAACGCTATAAGCAATATGGTCAGTATATGCATATCTACACACCCACATACAACTGATTTGTTTGCTCTAGATTAATTCCTCTAGCAGAATTTCAGAGTAAAAAAATGCTCAGAGTTATACTGTGTACGGCCTTTTGAAAACATACCAGCAAACTCTCTTCCAGAGAGATTACATCAATTTAAACTCCATCCACAGTAGAGAGCCTATTATCTAACATTTTCAATAACCCCAGGCATCATCATTCTTTTTCATTTTTGTCAGTCTGATAGGCCAAAAATGGATAATTATTCTTCCATTTTCATTCCCTTGATTACTAGTAAAGCTAATATATTGTCATATATTTGTTAGCCATTCATATTTTGTTCTTTGGGAATGGTTTGCTTCTGATTCCTCACACTTTATTCATTGTGTCACCTTTTTCCACATTGATTTACAAAAGCTCTTAAAAATTAAGGACATTGATATATTCCCCTGGCATATTTGATGCAAATATTTCCTCCAATTTTTTTGTTTTATTTTCTTTGCATTTTTAAGGTGTTTTGTGCAATATCAATGATGTTTTATTAAGTTTTTACATAGACAAGATTTTAGCTTTCTCTTTCTTTCACGATTCATGTCTTTGGTATTGTACTTAGAAAGTTCTTCCCCTGTTTTTAAGTACCTACCCTAACAAGATGCTCCCAAATGTGTACAAGGAAACTTGTACAGGAATCTCCACTGACACATTTTTGCAATAAGGAAAGTTTTCAAAAAAAACTTAAAGTCCAGCATTACAAAAATGGGTAAGTGTATCATAAGTATACAATGAAATCATCTACAGCATCAAAAATAAATGATGTATATCAACAAGGCTAGATGTCTGGAGTGGAGGAAAAAAGGAAGAAATGAAAACTAATGTGCTCAGTCTAGGGGGGAAAGAAAAAGAATGCACTCAGTAAAGTAAATGTAAACTACATCAAAGTAATTCTATGTATTATTTTTAGATTCATCCATCTGCAGTAAAAGCATGAAAATGTACTGAAAAAGCAAACACCGAATTAGTGATGGTTGTTGCCTTTGGGAACCAAACCAAAAAGCAGTAAAAAAAAAAAAAAAAAAAAAAAAAGGTGGGGTTTATAGCCAAGAGGAATTACTGAAATCTGAATGAAGGCCAAACACGATAGCAGGACAAGAGGAAAGTAAAAGGAAATAGAGGAAAGAACAAGGAGGCAAAGGACATTTATAGAGGGCTAAATACAGGCATGTACATATGTAAATATATTTATATGTAACGATAGGAAATAGATCTATGTACATATATTTATAAGTTAAACATTAAGGTAGCAGACAGACATTGGGCTTCTATTCAAGTACTCCTTCAACACAAGAACACTTTGTTCTAATAACCTGGCATTCGGTGATGCTCACCTTCCCAACACAATCACTGAAGACAAAATGGGTGCATAGCAAATGTGGTGAAGAAAGCTGAGGTGCCCAGCTATCAAAAGATATAGCATCTGGGTCTTAAATGCCTGAAGATAAACAAGCAGCCATCTAACTGAGAAGCAACAAAGCCCACATGGAAGAAGCACAACAGCCAGTGTGATCATGAGTTGTCAATGGAATCAGGTATCAGACATCAAAGACCCAGAAAAAAGATCCTATCGATGTGAACGAGGGGGAGCATGGAGTGGGGACCCAAAGCCCATCCGTAGAAAATTGGATATCCCTTACAGAAGAGTCACAAGGAAGAGATAAGCCAGTCAGGGTGCAATATAGCACTGGCAAAGCATACAACTTTCCTCTAATTCTTTAATGCTTTCCCCCACCCCCACTATCGTGACCCCAATTCTACCTTAAAAATCTGTATAGACCAGAGCATGTACACTGGTCCAGATAAGAGCTCAAAACACAAGGAATCCGGGAGAGATAAACCCCTCAGGACCAAAAATGAGAGTAGCAATACCATGAGGGTAAGGGGAAGGTGGGGGAGAAAGAGGGGACTATTCACAATGACCTAAACATAACCCCCTCCCAGGGGGATGGACAACAGAAAAGTGGGTGAAGGGAGACAGTGGTCAGTGTAAGCCTTGAAAAAAAAATTATAAATTATCAAGGGGGAGGGAGGGAGGAAAGAGGAAGAGGAGGAAAATGAGCTAATACCAAGGGCTCAAGTACAAAGAAAATGTTTGAAAATGATGATGGCAACATATTTTACAAATGTGCTTGACATGATGTATGTGTGGATTGTGATACGTGCTGCATTTCAAAAAAGAAAGAAATCCTTAACCAAATCCAAAAGACCTGGTCCCTTTAATATTTTAATCTGAAACAAATGTGACAGAGCATTTGCATATACATCCCGATTTGGTACAGGGTGTTTGCTCTGACATATTCTACTGCAGAAACCTCTTTTTGCAAACTAAAAACAAAGGGGACCTTCCTCACCCCCCAAAACAGTGAGAGGATCATTTTATTTTAGTCTAGAATTTTTGCAATATTTTAAAGAATGTAGTGCATGGTATGGTGAATTATTGTAACTTCACATTTTTCCAAATATAAATGCTGTAATACTTTATCTATACATGTAGAAAAGTGTTTTATCATACTGCATTATAATTATTTGTTTAGAGGCTTGTCAATTCTGGTAGACTCTGCCCTCCTGGGAAGACTGCCCCTGTGCATCTTTGTATCTCTGATAAGTCTTATACGAACTAGTACTCGCTGTTGAATAAGTGATGGAAGGAATGAGTAAAGAATGAATCATTAGTGCAGTGTAGCACTGACAAAACACACAACCTTCCTCTAGTTAATGTCTCACACACACACTACCATGTCCCCAATTCTATCTTACAAATCTGGCTAGACCAGAACATGCATACTGGTACAGATAAGAGCTTGCAACATTGGGAATCCAGGACAGATAAACCCCTCAGCATCAATAAGGGGAGCAGAGATACCAGGAAGGTAAGGGCAGGGTAGGGGGTAGGAGTGGGGGCAAACCGATCACAATGATCAACATATGCCCCTACTCCCGGGGGATAGACTACAGAAAAGTGGGTGAGATGAGACAATGGTCCGTGGAAGACATGAAAAAAAAATTTATAAATTATCAAGTAGACATATGGGAGGGAGGGTAAGGGAAGGAGGGGAGAAAATAAGCTGATGCCAGGGGCTCAAGTAGAAAAAAAATGTTTTGAACAAGATGATGACAACATATATATAAATGTGTTTGACACAATGAATATATGTATGGATTGTGATAAGAGCCATAAGAGTCCCCAATAAAATAAAATTTTAAAATAAGAATGAATCATTAAATGAATGAATGGGTGACTCATCTAAATGGCATAACAATTCTCTATCATTCCTGTAAGTACCATTAATCAGATTACAGAAAACATAAACATATTCATTAAATAAAAAATAACTTATCAGTCAAGCTGATACCCAAATAAATGTGATCATAAAATAGGGCTGCCCTCCACAGAGAAGAAGCACACAAGCCTAAGTGAACACAAGCTCTTGAAGGGATCAGGTAGCAGACAACAAAGAACAAAAACCATCATTGTGTGATCACCTTCCCCAATAAACGCTGAAGATGAATGTGTGCATAGTAAGTGTGGTGAAGAAGGCTGATGGTGCCCGGCTATTGAAAGATATCGCGTCTGGGGACTTACAGGCTTGAAAGTCAACAAGCAGCCATCTAACCCAGAAGCAACAAAGCCCACATGGAAGCAGCACACCAACAAATGTAATCATGAAGGGCCGAGGGGACCAAGTTTCAAGCAACAAAAGCGGGGGGGGGGGGCATCATATCATCGTGAATGAGGGGGGTGCATGATGGGGACCCAATGCCCATCTGCAGACAACTGGACATCTCTTGCAGAGGGGTAGTAGGGAGGAGATGAGTCACTCAGGATTCAGTGTAGCAATAATGAAACTCACAACCTTCCTCTAGTTCTTGAACACTTCCTCCCCTCCAACTATAATGATCCCAATTCTACCTTGCAAACCTGGTTAGACCAGAGGATGCACAGCAGTACAGTTGGGGTCTGGAAACACAGGGAATCTAGGACAGATGAACTCCTCAGGACCAACGGTGAGAGTGGCAATACTGGGAGGGAAGGGGATGCAGAAAGAGGGAACCATCTCGGGGATCTACATATAACCTCCTCTCTGGGGGATGGGCAACAAGAAAGTGGGTGAAGGGAGACGCTGAGCAGTATAAGATAAGATAAAATAATAATTTATAAATTGTTAAGGGTTCATGAGGGAGGGGGAGCGGGGAGGGAGGGGGAGGGAAAAAAGGAAAATGAGCTGATTCTAGGAACCCAAGTGGAAGGCGAATTTTGAGAATGATGAGGGCAAAAAATGTATAAGGGTGCTTTACTCAATTGATGTATGTATGGATTGTGATAAGAGTTGTATGAGCCCCAATAAAATTATTTATAAAAATAGGGCTGTGCTGGTTAATATGACAGCCAGTGCTGTTGTGGGATAACCATTGGGCTGCTAATTGCGAGGTCAGGGGATCAAACCCACCAGTTGCTCTAAGGTAGAAAGATGAGCCTGTCTGTCGCTTTAAAATTTTGCTGTCTCAAAAACCCGATATAGAGTCATTATAAGTGAGAATGAACTCAATGGCAATGGGTTTGGTTTTTCGAGTCGTTGTTGCTTAAGTGACATGTGGATATCAAGCATTTAAATGGAGATATATAGATGCACTCTAATATATAGATGTGGTATGAAACACACACCAAAGACAGTAGAATTGGTATTTTTTTCAAGAGTCATAAAAGTTTATTATAAGAATTGGTATTTTAAAATACTTAAATGACATTAATAACTTAAAATCCATTGCATATTAAAATATTATTTAGGATTGACTTAAATATATTATTAAAGTTAATTCCATCTATTTCTTTTAATCTTTTTAATGAGGCTTCTCAAAAAACCAATCTGACTGGTATTGAGTCAATTCTGACTCACAGTGACCCTACAGCACAGAGTAGAATCACTCTTGTGAGTCTTTGAAGCTGTCAATCTTTACAGGAGTAGAAAGCGTCATCTGTCTTCCTCTGAGAGGCTAGTAGTTTCAAACTGCTGACCTTGCAGTTAATAGTTCAATGAGTAGCCCTGTTAAGCCAGCAGGACACACTTAATGTGACTACGAGAAAGTTTTAAAGTGACAATTGTGACTAGCATTGTACTTCTATCTGACAACCCTGAAACATACCACCAGTTTGTTTTGATTTAAAATTGTAAAAGAAATGGCACTTCAGCATTTATATACTACCTTACCTGAATGTGAACCAATCACTGCCCTTTATAAACAATGGCATAGAACTAGATGAAACTGTAAGAGGTCATTATGTAGCACTGCCGCCAACACATATGTGATAGGTAGGTTTATTGTGCCAACCTGGCCAGTAAACACATGTAGGATTAATAGGGTTGCAGTTTAATTGAAGGGCAAAGAGATAAATAGCTCAGCGAGTCTGACCTTTCTGTCTCTTGCTCTCTGATGATTGGACCACTATGCAGCTGCCTTAGCTAGTTCTCTGCCTCAACTAGAGAGCTACACTGTCTGTGGGACACCCAACCTGTGAACTGTATCGCTGTAGTTCGAGGTTCCTTCGAGATCTGCTTAGCCACACTGCTGGTGTATACATCACTTGAGCTGGGAACTGTCGAACCCTGTCATCTGGCTGACTGTTAGTGACCGGCCCTGCTGTGTGCTGCCTGTGGCTGGACTGCCTGCATTGCTCTACAAAGGACTCAGCTGCCTTCTTCCTTGACTTGTACCCAGCAGTCCTCATGAGTTAAAGGACTGCCAGTGTTTTAACTGTCTCATGGAAGTGAGTTGAACTGAGCCCTCTGTACTGCTCTGTGGACTAATTAGCTGTTTATTTCTTTGTGATATATATATACATTCATAAGTGTTCTAGTTTTGTTTCTCTAGAGAACCCTAACACAGCATAACTTGGCAAATGAGACCTTAGGCAAATTGTTCCACAAAGCACATAATAAAATGTTAGAGAAGTCGAAGATCTTGCATTAAGCTTTCTAATACAAAGCTGATTGGCTTTGAAAAGATAACCGTCAGGTGAGAAGTTATGTGGAAACCAAGAACCACACGGAAAAGGGTTTTGGCACTCTTGAAAGATGGCCCTAGGGTTGTTCTCCTTTCTAGTGCAGTTTCCTTTTGGCTAGATAGTGATGATTCTAGTAGAGCCCAACTGTCACTATGACCCATATGACCCAGTTCCAGAGTGGTAACATGGTCAAGGAGAACGACGAAAAAGTTCAGATTCACCCATTGAGTCAATCTCAGCTTACAGGGATCCTAAGTCTGTAAATCTGTAACGCAGACAACCTAATCCTTCTCCCTCAGAAAGACCAGAGAGTTTATACTGCTGACCTTGTGGTTAGCAGCCGAATGCCCAGATGCTTGCCCCCCAATGCCACCAGAATTCCATCTCACAAGCCCCCTTCCCTCATATCCTACAGCCACTTCCACATCCTTGACTTAAAAAACCTCTAGAGCGATTTTTATATGCTGCCCAGCTGCCCATCCCTCACTCTTATCATGTATCTCAGCAGCCTAGAGAATCGTTCTAGCAAGAACAGATGCCTCCCTAGAGGGGTAGACATGGAGGGGGCAAAGCCAGAGCCCTGCCCAGGAGGTAGAAGAGGAAGGACTGCAGTACTGGGAAGGGAGGTGGGGAAATGAAGTTTCCATGTTGCATCCTGTCTCAGCCAGCAAAGGCCAGGAGTCAAAAATGAGAAAGGATAGTGGATCCTTGCCTAGCTACGTGGTCAATGTGGGCAGCTTGAAAGACTAAAGTTTCCATTTTCATAAAACAAAAGTGAGGGACAGAGCTAAAATGCACCTTGGGTCTTTTTTTGTTTAACTTAGGAGAAATGCTTGTGCAAGATCTTGCAGCAGGGTAGGATTTCACAGTCAGAGAGTGTCTGCGATATTCTAGAAACCAGCAGGGATAGAGGCTTCTCCAAATAGGGCCATGTGGACACACACTGATTTCCAGAAAGGACATACTAAGGGGCCTTTATGTAGCAAGGCATTTAGATAAACAGTGTGTGGGACGGGTGGGGGCGGCTGGTAAGGCAAAGTAGGCCTGGCCATATTTCTTGCTTTGTCTGGTTGATATAGCACACCTAAAATTCCACAGCCAATGAACATGAATGCCATTAACTCAAGAGCTGGTCTTGAAATGCTCTAATTCCTTGTTCCCCTCTCTGAATGCAGCACCTAACTGATCATTTCTCTCCTCTTTCACTCATTCTCTGCCCTCCCTGGGACAGACAATCATTCAACCCTCCCATCCATTCAGCCCCTAGCCTGCTCCTGGCTTTATTGCGCTGCTTCGGGGCCCTACAAACCCCAGAACCAAACACCTCTAAGTGCCCTTGACAACACTCCCACCTTTTCCTCCTGACCCGCTGTGCACACCCCACTGCTACTTCTCTCCCACCCACCAGTTCTCTGCTCCCAGGCTCCGCAGTGCTGTTGGTGGGCAACGCACGGTGGTACAGCGTGGGACAGCACCGAGTCAAGCTTGGCACACTCATGTGACAATTCCCATGTTAATTTCTTGTCCACCCTCTTGATATTGTCTCCTCAGCAGCCTCTTCACAGGTCTCTCCTCAAGGCTTTAGCTCTGTTTTGATCACGAGACCTGGTCTGAAAAGGCTAAAGGGACCCTAAGAGACTGGTCTTCACTGGATGGCATCAGTGGTTACTCTTGGCTTCAGATGAAGAGATAGGTGGCCTTCATCCTCTCCTGGTACATGTCTATGAATAAATCCATGAATACATATACCCAGCCCCATAAAACCATTCATGCAATACCCACTTACATACACTGGCATGCATGCCTGCGGACTCTCTTCCTTTATCTTTGCCTATTCTTTGCACACATGCCTGACGGGCCTCCCACCCCTCTCCCCAAAATGTTTACCAAGGATTAGAAGAGCGCACGCCAATCAACTACACTCAGGGGACAGGGTTAAGATAAAAGGGAAAGAGGTCTGTCATGGGTTATTCTACGTGTTTCAATGTTATCTGAATCTTTTATAATAGGGACCTACTTGTGTTTGATATAGGTACTTACATTGTTCCCCTCCAATCATTTATGCCAAATGTCGTGTACCTGTAACGTGTCCTCTCCCCCATTCCCTTCTGAGCCAGTCCTCCCACCCCAACCACCTCCCAGGGCAGGACTCTCAAAGGACACTAAGGTGCAGCTTCCTCAGGGTCAGGTCCTTGCCTCGGCTCTTCGTTTCGCAAATGCTGTCCGCGATAAGCGACTCTCTCCTTGAAAGGTTCTCTTGCCTTGCCTCTGGACCACATTCTAAAACCAGAGGAATCTCGCAAGAAGATCTTGTGAACAAGTAAGTGAAATTTGTCCCTAAAAACAAGGGGGATACGTTCCTCCAAGCAAAAGAATACAGTTTCTAGCAAGAAGAGTAAAATAGAGGGTGGGGACACTGAAAACAGCCGTGTGTGTGTGTGTGTGTGTGTTCATATAAGATTTAACCCTCTAAACAGCACAAATACACACTCACCTGCAACTACTTGTCTGATTTGGGTTTTTTTGGTGGGGGAGATGGGGGCTAATCAAAGAATATAAACTCAAAAAGCCAAACTCACTGCCCTGGAGGCAATTCTGACTCATGTCGCTCATGTCAATCCTCTAGGATAGAGCAGAACTGCCCCTATGGGTTTCCTGGGAGTAGAGATCCCATCTTTCTCCCAAGGAGATGCTCGTAGTTTCAAACTAATGACCTTGCGGTTAGCAGCCCAATGCGGAACCACTTCAGCACCAGGGCTCAAGGCCAAACTAAAACCCCCACAACCTTAGTGTTGCCAAAGGCAAGAATAGACATTCTATCTCACCTTCAAAGACAGGAGGAAGTAGGGAAATCTGTACTTGAGAACCACGGTTAGATATGTGTTTGGAGTCCATGTTAGAAATTAATGCGTGAGATCACTCCGGGAGGGGTGCAGTGGACGTGCTCTGAAATATGTAGCTTGCTAAGGAAACATTCGATACTTCTATCCTCACCCACCTCATGGGGTTGTTAAAGACCACATGAGACAAAATATGCAAAATTGCTTTGTCAACTGGAAAAGCATTTAGAAATTTTAATTATTTTGTGATATTTTGCCTCTACCTAGATTAAGAGTCAGACCAAGCAATACTGAAGAAAATTAAAATACCTGATCATTTCTTTTGAATTCACATTCCTGGAAATGTTTATAAACTGAGAATTCTAATTAATTGTCATTTTCTCATTCTCTTTTCAGATGAATAGACTGCAATTAGTTTGCAGACTCTATTAATCCCATGGTCAAGCTCCTGGTCACTGTCAATTAGGCTACCAGGCTTTCAATAGGAAGCCTGGAAGTCATTTTTTGTGCACGGCCCACAAAACAAGACGGATCAGTTCTCTCCCTTGACCATCTCGGTTCCTTGATTTTAATCTCCTTGGGCATCCTCGCCGCATGATCCCCACTACAGCAGCTTCCTTGCCCCACACTCCATCTTTAGCCTGATTTTTAAAAACTCATTCTTCCTACCAGTGCTTAAAAACCCAATCATTTTTATTATTCCAGCTAATTGGAAAAGTACCCAAATTATAAATAATGTGAAAAAGCAGGAAATAAAAAGATAGGAACGACTGGAAAAATCTCCAGGGGAATGGATGGAGACAAAGTTGACCCAACAGACATGTGAGGACGGAGTGGGCCCGAGCAGTGTGTCATTTATTATACATGTAGTCACTGTGAGTTGCAACTGACTTAATGGTATTTAACGACAAGCCTGAGCACCGAGCTCTCTCCAAAGCACTCTCTATGAGTTGCCTCATTTGAGCCTCTCAACAGCCCTACAAGGTGGGTTTTACTATCTTCACTACTTTGTGATGAAGTCACTGAACTCTGAGTAAGTACTTGCTCAATGTCATCACACGGGCCAGTGGTAAAACCAGGACTCAGAACTAAGTGCTGACTACCAACTCCTATGTAATCCTGCCTCAGTACTCTAAGGTAGCGGTTCTCAACCTGTGGGTTGCGACCCCTTTCAGGGCCAAATGACCCTGTCACAGGGGTCACCTGATTCATAACGGTAGCAAAATTACACTTATGAAGCAGCAAAGAAAATAATATTATGGTTGGGGACCACCACAGCATGAGGAACTGTCTTAAAGGGTCACACCATTAGGAAGGTTGAGGACCACTTCTCTATGGTAATGACTGGCTGAATCATTTTCACACCTCAAGACTCAGCCCAATCACATCTTCTTTGTCTTGAGGAAGCCAGTTTTTATTTATCCCCCCAGCTCGCTCCCCACTTTGATGATTGCCAGATGGTTATAGAAATAAACACCTGAATATATACTGTCCTCGGCAGTGGTCCTACTGCATAATTGAGGCTTTGCTATTGTCAGTGTCCATTACATTGTGATTGCGTGTAATTGTGCATTGTTCACTAAGTGGAGCCAAGGCGGACTGTCCGGATGTTCACACCCAGCTCCTACAGACCATCTCTTTTCTTCCTAGATTGACCTAAAAGTATCTTCTCAAAGTGAATATAAATTTCTCACAGGTGCAGGCTATGTCTATGTCCTCGTGTGCCCCATAAACCTCTGCAGACCTTATAAACCAGTTGTCACCTCGTTGCATCCAACTCATGCGACCCCGTGTGTGTAGATCAGAGCGGTGCTCCGTAGAACGTAACTGTGTTCCTTTTCCCCTCTTTGTGTGTGGTGACTGTATATGTAACAAAGCATTTGTGATTTCACCCCCGCTCACATGTACAATTCTGTTCCATTCATCATATTCACTGTATTGTTCCACCACTACCCTTAACCATTCCCAAAATGGCCCATCATCCTTCACAGAAGAAGTTCAGCATTCACTAAGCACTGTCTCTTCCTTTCCCACTCCCTACAGCCTGGCCCTGATAATAAGCCACTTGTGAACTTTGGTCCTTGTACATCCACCTACTCTACATATTGCATCTAAGTGAGATCGTATAGTCCACGTCGTTTGGGGATGGACTGATTTCACTCTGCATGCTGTTTTCGAGGCCCATCCATGTTGTTCTCTCATGAAGGCAGACCACCACATCTTTCTGCTTAGAAGCCTGCACATGGACTCCAACCTCCATCCTTTCAGTGAGGAGCCAAGCACATGAATTCTCGGCACCACCTACCGAACCAAACCCAACCAAACAAAAAGCCAAACCCAGTGCCATCCAGTCAGTTCCAATGGACAGCAGCCCTATCACGGAGGGTACAACTGCCCCCATGGGGTTTCCAAGGCTGGAATCTTTACAGAAGCAGACTGCCACGTCTTTCTCCCACTGAGCAGCTGATAAAGTTCAAACTACTCAGCTTTAGGCCATCAAGTCAATTCTGATTCATGATGACTGTGTAGGGCAGGGGTATAATTGCCCCTGTCGGTCAACAAGACTGTAACTCTTTACAGGAGTAGAAAACCCTGTCTTTCTCCCAAGGTGCAACTGGTGCTTTCGAACTGCTGACTTCTTGGTTAGCAGAGCAGCAAGTGACCACCATGCTACCAGGGCTCCTGTACAGCATTTCCAACTCTCCAACATACTTTTCAATTCATGACTCGCCTCCCAAGCTGCCTCTCTTAACTGGGGAGGCAGGTCCCGGGGAACATGCAAGGGAAAGAATGTAAGGGGGCATGATCTTTTCCCGTCTCAGAATAGACAGTGCATTGGGTTCTGACACGCCCTTGGGGAAGTGTTCAGAAGCCAAAGGTAAACTGGCTTTGAGGGCATCAGTGCCATGCTCCTTGGGCTGCATATTTGGCCTCTGTCTCAAAGGAGGCTATGTCAGGAAACCAGAGCAGGTCTCCCAGACATACAGCAGACCTCAGTCTGTCTCCTGCACATGAAGTGCAGTCTCTGTAGGAAATGCAGGGAACGTGAGGCAGGCTTGACACCCCTCTCTCAGCCGCGTTAAAAAGAATAAAACCAGCGCTTCCATTCCAAGGGGCGGAAACTTGACGGCCCCCAGGGAGTTCTTCCCATCTAAATGATTCTATAAATTCCCCTCAAACCATATAAAAAAGCAGATTAAGGATTCATGTGAGTGTTTGGACTATAAATACAAATTAATTTCTGCTCCAGCTGCAGTTTTTCTCATCCTTGTTGGAGACACCTCTACCTCAGAGATATTTCTGTGTGAAGCACCAGCAGAGGAGCTAAAGAGAGATAGGACTCCCCTGAGTTCTTGTTGGCAAGTGTTTTCTTCTCATTTCACAAATAAATCTGCATCTTGAAATGGGCTGAATTGAATCTTGCTGCTGTCCAAAAGCATTTATCACTGAAAATCTGTTTAGTTTGGGGAGTAAGATGTAATTGTGGGCAGATTCAATAAGAGCCTAAATGTTCCGCTGAGAAATTCTTTATAGAAAATGTTGTTCTTGGACTCTAAATAATCCATTTATTTCCATTTTCAGTTAGGAGTCATATTATTACTATTCATTTTTACCCAAAAAATTCTATTTAAACACTGCACTTATAAAAAGTTTGCCTAGTTTCTGATATCTGAAACTCTTATTACTCTGTTTCTCAATTGATTTTGTAAAATTTAATTCAAACTGACTCTCATACAAGAGAAAAAAGAAAAAGTAATTCTTTTTTTTAGAGTCCCATACCTATTAAAGCTCAAGAAGTATAAATCAAAAGAAAATCATGAATGTTAACATTTCTAAAGATTAATTTATCAACTAATACATTCTTGGTTCACACATATGCTCTGATTGAATCGACCAAAACAGTCATAAATAAATGGACTGTAGATCATGTTTGCAAATGCGTGGGAGTAACACACGTGTGCCCCCAAGGAAATGTGCTCGGTTATGACATCACAGCTGGCGCTCCTATAAAAAGAACTATGTCCTGCAGCAAACTATAATTTCCTAAATAAAGGGAATAAAAGATTAAAGAAAGGAAAATCATGTCAGCAATAAAATGTAAGGGTAGCGACAAGATGGCAGGCATATTAAAATGCCATTTCTGGCAAAGAACTGAAAGAAGAACTCTTGTGCCACTTGGCTGCTTAAATACGTGAGATTTCTGCTCACAACAACACAGAACGGCAGTTGTAGTAGGTAATGACCCAAAAAAATGACCCTTTGCAGCTAGATTCTTGGAAATGCTCCTCCTGTGTGTGTTTGGGGATTGACCAGATGACTTGTTTTGGCCACACTGGTCTTAACAAACATGAGACTGAGGCTCAAAAGGTGTGTGGGGCAGTCTCTTTCTTGCTGCTCTTGGGAACCCCGAGGCTGTAGCCACTGGACTATCACTGGGACAGCTCAGGAAAGACCTGTGATTATCCAATCACTCTATCACCCCAGTCAACGGCCACCACCACTCAAGAGCCAGCACCAACCACTGTCCCTGTTACAGATGCCATTTAGCTCAACCAGGTCCTAGGCGACCCACAGTTCCCTGCAGAAGCACAAGTGAGCCCAGGCAAGGCCAACAGAAGCGCTACCCACCTGAGCCCGGTCCAAATTTCTGACTCACAGCAGGACTGGATAAGATAATGGCTTTTAAGCCATGTGTTGGGAATGGTTTGTTATCCAGCAAGAGGCAGCCGTAGCAGAGACCAACAGTAGTGCAGGAGCAGAGTTAGCAAGTCAGTCGTCACAGAGGGAAAATGACCGGCAACTCTTCCTGGAGGTGAGTTCACCTATGAAGTGCTGAGGAGTATCGAGTTGTTCTGGGCTAGTTTTTTGTTAGTTTGGTTTTTGAGATGCTTTTAAAATCCAAATACAATGTGTGATATCACACTAATAGCAGTTGACATTTATGAACTACATATTACATACTTATGAAAAGAGTCCTGGTGGTGCTGTGGAAGAGATATGGGTCTGCTACCAACCACAAGTTGCCGGTTCAAAACCGCCAGCCCCTCTGCTCGAGAAAGATGAGGCTGTTTGCTCCTGTAAAGACTTATAGACTTGAAAATCCTGCACAGAGTTGCTACAAGCCAGAATCCACTTGATGGCAGTGGGTTATAACAGGGAATAGGCTATTCAGGGGTTGGGGACCCCGGCCTCAGAGCCATATGCAGCTCTTTCAGAACATACATGTAGCTCAAGTGTAAAATTGAAATTTTTCACTTTTTCATTTTTTAAAAATTCCTAGCACTTTTATCACTGTGAAAATGTGGCTAATGCCTATTGTTCAGATAATGGAGATTCCATTTGTTTATAAAAACGTGCCTCCGGCTCTTGAGTAAGTTTGAAATTGTTGTGAGGGACAGTAATAGCTCTTCCATCTCAAAAGTCTGCTGACCCTTGGGCTACATGCTTCACAAAGATGAACTGCTTTAAGCCACATGTGAACGATCCTGCTATTATCTGTATTTTACAAATAAAGAACTGAGGCTTTGGAGGTGAAGGAACTGTCTCGAGGTGATACAGCACCGAGGAATCTGGTACCAGGCCAAAATCCCACATGTGATCTTTCCGGTCTGATCATAGACAATGATTAGGTAGTTTCTCTTCTTATCCGGAAGTTGCCCTCCCCACACCAGACCTGGTGCATTGCCTGCCTGCGTACTGCAGTTTTCTGGAGGGAGTTGGAGCCAAGGACTCAAGCCTCCCACTTCCCCCTGCTCAGTCTTATGCTCAGATCTATCAAAGAGGGCTTCAAAAAGTTCGTGGGGAAAATGGCATTGATGCTAATGGAAGTTTTCCATGAACTTTTAGAAGTCCTCTGCATGTGCATCCCACTTGCACGTGGAGGGCTCATCACTGAGAGCCTTGGCCTCTACTAAGATCTCCCTATTCGTGGTTTTGACTGAGATGCCATCCTCCACGGTGACTCACACCTGGCCCTTCCTCTGCTCGGGTCCATCCGGAGCCCGAGCCTTTTATTTGGGACTCAACAGAAAGGCAGATGCCCCTGCCAGAGCTGATCCACCTGGGCCCTCGCCCAGGGCCATTCCACAAAGAAAAAGGAAGCACCAGGAATGTGGCACCCTCTCTTGCCTCTTGCCTGGGCTGATGCAGTCAGTGAATAAAGGCTTGATTGACCATTTTAGTTTAGTTCTTGTCCAAATTGGCCACCTCCCCACCCTACTGCACAACAAGCATCATAATCAACTTGGATTCCCAGATCAGATTTGTTCAGGCGTCTGAGCTCTTAAGAACTATGATTTTCTACCCGATATGGGCCACCTCCCAAGCAAGGCTTCGGTAGCATATAGGGCTAGAGGGCTGTTGGAATCTGGAGGTCCAACCTCTCTCCCTTGAATCGTAGGTGGTCAGGCAGAACAGACTGTGCTAGTTACATGATCTGCTGTCAATTTGAGGATTAAGAGTGAAGGGGTGGAGTCTAGCCTGTCAATCATTATATAGTCAATGATCCCTCTGTGTGGGCATGGCCTTCTCCTGAAAATTCTGGGGACTTGGAAGCGGGAGACACACTCTCTCTCTGCTCACTCCCTGAGAGGCGCTCTACTTACAAGACACATGACGCTCTACTGACAAGACACCAGACACATGACGCCCTGAGAGCTGGAAAAGCCACATGGCTCTACCCTGATGCAACCAGATGTCTGGGGCCAGAGAAGCCACATAGAGATCCCTTGCCAGTGCTGAGATGCTTACAATGCCACTGGATCCACAAGACTTCCAACCCACTGGCCCGTGATCCTACTGCATTCGGCATCATTGCATGTATTTTGTGAGTCTGAAGAGGACTTTATAGACTGGTATCAGACATATTGGCTAATATTGGACTTATGGCCTTGATCTGGACTGGGCTGGGATGTTTTCTCAATATTTAATTGCTCTGGTATGTAAACTTCTTTCTTACACACATATGAGTGTCTATGAATTTGTTTCTCTAGTCTACCCAGACTAACACAGAGACCCCATAAGGCATCTGTGCCCAAAGAGAGAAAAGAGTTGGAATAGATAGTGCACCTGGCGCACCTTGCCCAAGCTTGCTGACCACACCAAGGTTAGAAGAGGAAGTGACCTGGCCCACCTAAGTCCCAGGCTCTGACCAATCAGGTTAGCAAGTCCTCCTTTTTTGAGTCATGGGGGAGCAAAAGAGATGATGCTCTTAGAAGGGAGCTAGAGAAGTAGGTGGAAAGGTGAGTAGAAGTCCCTTTCTCTTTGTGGGTACACATATAATACATGCAGTTCCTTATTCATTAAACCTCTGGAATCAAGCCCCTGTTTCATGGATTTCTGACCATCCAACACACCTCAACTCTATCTCTTAGCAATGAGATGAAAGATGGGAGGAGGAGAAGGAACTCAATCGCTTGCTTGAAAATGCTTAACATGAACAAACCCTCCCTACCCAAATCAAAGCACGAAACCAGGAGTCGTCTCTGTCTCGCCTTAGCTTGGCTGAAATTACAAGTATTTAAGGTATTTACAGTTTGCGGTATAAACTGGATTTTAACTTCTATCTGCCTAATCGAGCCTACCCAAGCTCATCTCTTTTTAAGAAACTCCTACTGCTTATAGGACTTCAACGCTATACAAAATTATTCCTGGCATATTTATAGAGAGCTACTGAGAGGGCATGTGAGAAGGCATGCAATAATTGAGCACATTAAGTATACCGAGGCAAGTGTGAAAGGACATAGGTTGAGAATCTCATTCACTTGAAACGAAGCTGAACATAATTTTTAAGAAATATCCCAAACATCTACATATTAAAAACCTATTTCTTTAAAGGAGACTAAAGGCTCCCAAGCACTCCTGGCATAATCAACCACTCTTTCAGGCCTGCCAAGAGTGATGACAACATTTCTGAATATTGCTAAGTGACTCGGAGCTTAGTTCCCTGATCTAACAGGGTTATTGTAAGGATTAGGGGATCAAATAGTAGTTCCTAGATTTTAGATTTCATGGACCTATTGAATATCCCCCGAGGCTTGGAGGCCAACAGAGTCGTGCCACAATTTCTTCCTTGATGAACTTTTAATGGGAAATAAAATGTTTGAAGAATAAAAGATAACATTTATGTTGTGCATATACATATAATTTCCCCCAACCACCCTATGAGATCGGCATGATCCTTTCCATGTTACAATGGAGAAACCTGAGCTACCACGGAGAGGTAGCAAGAAGGTGGGGAGGAAAGCACAAGTATAAAGCGTGGTCATTTCTGAGAAGACTTGACTTTTTGCATCACCAAAAGAAAGAAGGGCTGGAAGATCAGGCCAGCTTCATGCTCACACTCACTGCCTTCGAGCCAACACGGACTCGCAGTGACCCTGTAGGACAGGGTAGACCTGTCCCTGTGAGGTTCTGAGACCGTAGCTCTTCATGGGAATAGAAAGCCCCATCTTTCTCCTGCGGAACAGCCGGTGGTTTTGAACTGCTGACCTCCTCACACATCGCAGCCCAACACATAAACCCTATGCCACCAGGACGCCTAGCTTTATGCTAAACAGTTCTATGTTCTTTTCATCACAATCCAATGTGTACATTTAAGAATCTGCAGGTTCTCCCAGGACATGAACCGGCATTTGGGAGCCTTGGTATCACTAGGAGAGTCTAAGATCATGACCCTCTCAGTTACCATGATTGTAGACCATTAACAAGCACATATCTGGTTTGCTTTTTTGGGGGGAGGGTTTCAATCAATGCATGTTATGCACATTATAGGCACATTAATCATGTATGAGAAAATGGGATCACTCCAAGGTTTAGACAAATCAAAAAGACCGAGGTATCCAGTACCCCGCAGACCAGACAGGTCATTCACACAATGTAGCTGCCTCGTTGCTCACTAGCAGCATTAGCTCTCTTCTTTCTGAACAACACATCCCCAAGTGCTCACTCAATCCTCCCTGCAAGTGAAGGCCACATGCGGAAAAGCAGCAACAGGAGAAGGTAGAAGCGGTCCACAAGGAGCACACTGGGTATGTTAGTCTGGGTACACTAGAGAAACAAATTCATAGACACTCATATGTGTACAAGAAAGAGTTATTGTATATTAAGAAAATGCCCCAGCCCTGTCCAGAACAAGTAGCTAAGTCCAATATTAGCACATGTGTCTGATACCAATCTATAAATTCCTCTTCAGGCCCATGCAACACATTCAATGATACAGGAAGATCACAGGCCAGTGGGTGAAAATTCTTGTAGATCCAGTGGCAGTGGAAGGATCGCAGCACAGGCATGGGTCTCCACATGGCTCTTCCAGCTCTACGGCTCTGACTCCATCAGCATACCTCCATGTGGCTTGTCAACAGGAATGTCTCCCAGGGAGAGAGTGTGCCTGGCCTCCAGTGAGTCGTTGGCACCTCCCAAATGAGGTCATCAAGCTGCGACCTGATTGACAGGATAGACTCCACCCCTTCCTCAAGTTGACAGTGGATTATGTAACTGCCACACTGGAGAAGACTGTTCTCTGTCCATTTCCAACACTCTACATGTGCTTTGATGAGAAAGCTCTACAGAAGGCAATTTCCCCTCTCCCCAGGTTCTTCCTCCTCTTGACTTAACAGAGCAAAACCCCACAGAATTCAATGGTTTCCACTTACATTGTGACTTGCTTTTGACCCCACACAGAACACTAGTGAGAGAGCATCTTCAACAATTTCAGCTCAGCTTTGCGCATGGTGACCCACTAACAGAGCGGGCAAGCACTATGCTGAGTCTAGGCTACACATCCAGAGACTGGAGCAAGCTAGTAGAATGCTGCCTTCCAAATCTTAATGTGGTTCTTCAACGATTGAACAACTATAGAATTGGGGGGAGGGGTGTCTGTGTGGGGTGCCCATGGAAATGAACTGTTTACTGTCTCTACCAGGGGGCCGTCTAGCATGGCAATTAGTTTCTGCTTTAGGTTTCAGTGACTGGAGTTTATAGGAGCAGTTGCGAACCTTTTCTACAATGGGCCAGATAGTAATTTCTTTAGGCTTTCTGGGCCATAAGGTCTGTGTCACAGCTGTTCAACTTGGCTATAGTTGCTAAAAGCACCCAGACACGGCAAATGGAGTGAGTGAGCCTGGCGGCATATCCATAAAATCTTATTGATAGGTACTGAAATATTTTTAAACTCTTCATGGTGATTGGGTGAAGGTTTAGAGAGCAGATCATCAGTCTTATATTCAGCAATTCATACACATTCTGATGAAACCCATCTATTGCCACCCGTCAGCGAGTCATCACTTAGCCCCCTTCCTCCCTATGTTTCCAGTGTCCATTCCTCCTTCTGTAACCCTCTGAACTTTGTCCTTGGGTAAACTCTGCCTTTTGACCTTAAATGATCAAATATTCTAATACAGAGGTGAGGTCAGCTCCAGACTAAGGGCCATCATCTTGGAGGGCCCACCATTCTCTATCCAATAAGCCACCATTCTCTATCCAATAAGCTCTTCAAAAGGCATGCATTGTGTTTCATGGGGGTTTGCATGTCAGGTCATCACACTTGTAGTCAACAGTTTAAACTACTTCGCAAACATCCCTCCTTTAGCCTACTCCACCTCTATCCTTGGATTTCTCTTTTCTTCCCCTTCACCCAGGTTTATACCTGTAACCCCTCTAATCTCTAAGCTCAGTCTCTTTTGTGACTTTTGAGTTCTGGTCCACATTTTTCTCCCACCCTATCAAGGGCCTTCTAATGTGAGCCTTCAGAGCAGTTGATAGGAATGGCCAGGCATCATCTAGGTCTTCTGGTCTCAGCGTTGTGGAGACTGAAGCTTTCATAGTCCATTAGCCCCTGGGACTAATTGTTTCTGTATATGTTTTCTCAATTTTCACTACTCTACTCCAAGCAGGATAGCCCAACAGATGCACTTTAGATGGTCACTCAGTAGTTTTTCCACCAAATCACTATTCACCAAAGTGAGAACTATGTCATGCCTTTGTGAATTATGTTGTCAATTGACATTCGTGTCCTCTGAAACTGTGATCCTGAACCCCTACACCCAGTGATTTATTCCTTCTATGTTTGCTGATGCCTCACAAGTTTTTGGTATGCCCTACCACATTCATTCATGAATATACTGGCAGCATAGATGAGTACACATATACAATTACCTTCTGTCAAATGTGTGTGTGTGTGCGTGTGTGTAAGCGATATACTCCCACTTTCCCTCCCACACCTGTTTGGCCTGTATGTCTCTCCAAACATCTACTCACACATCACCACTGCTGCAGGACAGTACATGTAACAGTATTTGCCTCTATTTCCTTGACCTCTGGCACACCTCCTAGTAGACATTAAAATCTGAATTCCATATCATTTTCACAGGGCACAAACTATTACTGTTATTTTGCTCCTTTTAACAATTTTAAAAATGTAACCATCTAGTGGAATCATTTAAAAACAGATGGTCTTTGTTATCTAGTGCTGTTATAAAAGACTACCAGGAATGGGTGGTTTTAAAGCAGAGATGTTTATTTTCTCACTGTTTAGAGGGCTAGGGGTCAGAAGAAAAAAAAGCTGGCTGCAGGCTAGTTTTCACTCTTTTGGCTCTGACTCTTCCCCGCTTTTGTCTCTTGGTTCCTTGGGGATTTCGTGAGGTGTGGTACCTATCTTTCCCAATATCAGCTTGCTTGCTCAATCTGCTCTCTTTAGATCTCAAAAGAGATTGATTTAGCATAAAAGAGATCGGGTTTATTGGTCAGATGGAGACTGGTGGGACCCCCAAGATCAGGGGTCCTCAAACTTTTTTAACAGGGGGCCAGTTCACTGTCCTCAGACCTGTTGGAGGGCCGGACTGTAGTTTTTAAAAAAAAAACTATGAACAAATTCCTATGCACACTGCACATATCTTATTTTGAAATAAAGAAAAAACGGGCAAAAACACCCAGCGGGCAGGATAAATGTCCTCAGCGGGCTGCATATGGCCTGTGGGCCATAGTGTGAAGATGCCTGACCAAGATTATGGCCCTTCCCCTACAAGTCTGGGACTGAACTTCAATCCATGTCAGAATAATCAACAATTTCAAAGAAGCAGCCTTTACCCAAAGAAACTGTTCAGAGAGTTAGGGGCAAAGGAGAAATGGAAAAAGAAAACACTGGGAGGGAAGTGGGTGGGCACACTGAGAAGCTTGTAATGGATGAGTTTCATCAGAATGGGCATGAATTGTTTAATTCAAAACTATGAACCGCTCTGTAAACCTTCACCTAATTCACAACCCCACTCTCTTCCTCATGCCATTTGGGTTGATTCTGGCTCACAGGGATCCTGGGTAGCATAATGGCTTGAGTTGGGCTGAAACACTGTGATAGTTACATAATCTGTTGTCAACTTGAGACTATTAAGAGTGAAGCAGTGGAAGTTAGCTTGTCAATCTGGTTGCAGCTTGAAGACCTCATAAGTGCTAAGGAGATAAATAGCTCACTGGAGGCAGAACACACACTCACTCCCTGCAATACATTCCTGCAAGTGTTGAGATGTTTCCACTGCCACTGGATCCACAAGACTTTCTACCCACTGGCCTGTGATCTTCCTGCATTCCACATCATTGCATGTGTTGTGTGAGTCTGAAGAGGAATTTATAAATTGGTATTGTACATATGGGCTAATATTGGACTTATCTGGACTGGCTGGGATGTTTTCTCAATATACAATTGTTCTTTTATATAAAACTCTTTCTTATACACATGAGTGTCTCTGAATGTGTTTCTCAAGTCAATCCAGACTAACACAAGCAATTACAGATTAAGATCAAGGATTTCAGCTCTCAATGTGGATTGCAATTCAATGTAAAGAAACCCAAAATCCTCACAACTATCCCAATAGGTAATATCATGATAAAAAGAGAAGAGACTGAAGTTGTCAATGTTCATGGAAGCAGTATTCAAGAAATCCAACACTGTGTTACATTGGGTAAATATGCTGCACAAGATCTCTGTAAAGTGTTAAAGGACAAGGAAGTCACGTTGAAGATGAAAGTGCACCTGAACCCAAGCCCTGGTATTTCTGATCACTTCAAATGCATGCAGAAGTTGGACACTGAATAAGGAAGTCCAAAGAAGAATCAATGCATTTCAATGAGGGTCCTAACCAACAAATCTGTCTCAGAAGAATAGGCAGAATCCTCCTTAGAAGTGAGGATGGCGAGACTTCGTCTCATCAACTCGGGGCATGTGAGCAGAAGAGGCCAGTCCCTGTAAAAGAACACCATGCTTGGTAAAGCAGAGGAGCAGCAAGAAAGACAAGATGGATCGACAGAGAGCCTGCAACAATGGGCTCAAATCCAACAATTGTGAGGATGGCACAGGACCAGGCAATGGTTTGTTCTGTTGAACTTTGCTTTGTTTGTTTGTTTTGTGTGATGAGTCGGAACCAACTCCACAGCACCTAGCAACAACAACATTGAGGGGGAACAACTCAATCCATGAAATGGTATTGCTAATGTCTAGACATAATGAATGCAACCAACATCGCAGAATTGCATAGATTAAAAAATGCTAAATTGGCACATTTTTTGTTAGATGTGGTTTTAACCACAATTAAATTGTCATTTGTTTTGGTTTTTGTTTAATCTTAGCTTGGAGGATGTAGTAAGAGATGGTGAGCCAGATTTGGCCCTGCCTAGTTTGCTAATTCCTGGTTTATAATCCCAGCTCTGGAGTCTCTTAGCAGTAAATTTTTCAGTAAATTCTCTTGGGAAGCCTCAGTCTCCTCCTCTGCAAAATGGTAACCATATCAGCATCGACTTCGTCTGGATTTCCTAAGATGCACTGGAAGCAAAATGCTTAGCACAGGACTGGGCATGTACAAAGCAATCAAAAAACCTGAGCTGGTATTGCTACTTCCCCCACTATCGAAAACCCTCTGCAGCTTCTGCCAAATTCACCCAGGCTACCATCAAGTAGGATCAGGTGTTTCATGCCTCCATTAACAAGGAGACATTCTGTATTTTTCATGATAACATCAATGCACTTCAAGATGCTTCGGACCCCACATGTGCACATTTGTCAGTTTCTTCCTCAATACTCTCAGTCGCTGGCTTTCAAGAGCCAAGGACCAGAGGGCGAGGGACTCCTGCTCGACACTACAAATACTGCTGTGGGGTCTTTCTGTTTGTTTGTAATTTTTGTTTTCACACATCTTCCAATCCTCTAACAGTATGTGAAGTGCTTTCCTTTCACCTTCCCAGCAACCAAAAGATGCTGATAAGATGACGTGAGAGGTTTTGCAGAGAAAGAAAAGAGAGTGTGGGAAGGTTAAGTAACGAGACAGACCGCCTGCCTAACAGCCAGGAGGCACGGGCTTCCATGCCTCAGCCCTGCAAACTTCCTTGGAGTACTGAAATGTCCCACAAAGGAAGGGGTGGCTGTCCTCCAGCCCCGACCCCCATGCAGCTCACACCTGAATGCCTGGGGAGGCTGTTAAAATGTTCTGATTCATTAGACCTGGGAAGGTCCAAGAGTTGGCATTTCAAACCAGCCCCCAGTTGATACCAAGACACATTGCAGCTTCCAAGGTTCTAAGTCCGATTCGAGGTAAATGTTTTCTCCATGAAGGAGCACAGCAACCGGCACGCGATGGAACGATGTCAGTGGTGCTCCTGCACCCGGGCCATAGGGGTGACACTAAGCCTTCCAAGACAGCCAGCCAAGACACCACGCAGTATTCTACCAGTGCCTCTCCTGGGGTCTGCAGCAAGCAACTCAACATTCCTGAGCGTCACATCCCTGATCTATAAAGGACAAGAGAGGCAGTTCTTGTCTCACAGGGTTGTGATGATGATGAGATTGGAGCAAAGTCTGAGCAAGGGTAAAACAAACCAGACTCAAATCCACAGCTGTTGAGTTCATTCTCACAGCTACCCTGTCGGGCACAGTAGACTAAGTCTTCACAAGAACGGGCAGCCTCAACTTGCTTCCGAGGAATGACTGGGGTGGATTTGAGCTACTGACCTCTTGGTTTGCAGTGCAATGCTTAACCCCCAACACCACCAGGGATCTTTGACATAAAATAAGCATTTGACAAATGTAAGATCATCAGAAGAGCCAAAAAGGAGGAAGCATCCAAAATGTGCTGTCTGCGCCTGTTCCCCTTGAACACTTGAGAACTTGTACAGAGCCATTCGGCCCCTGACATCATTCAAACCATTTTACAGTTAAGCAAACCAGACTTCCATCCAGTCAGTCATAAAATTCAATTAGAGAGAAAGTTCACCTTGAAAAGGCAAGGCCCAGATGCCAACGGAGAAGTAAAGATTTCCAGTTGAGTTCATTGATTATTTATCTGAGTGGTGTCCCCATCCCTGGGGCCTCTAGGCACATGCAAAAGCGGTGACTGAGAAAGCTTGTGACAATTTTCTAGAGCCACATGAATCTGAACTCCACCAAGGTAGCTTTCTCACTTTGATCATTTCCGTGTGTCACTGTGCTTTGCATAGTGAGCCTCCATGCATAACCCCCTGAAAGTAATTAACTCTACTGATCACTGTGTGTACCCAGTAAGGGAAATGCCTCTGTTGTCTCATCTGTAAAAATGAGTGTCCTGCTCAGAATAAGCAGGCGCTCGCATTCGAGGGCCAAGTTTGATTCCTTCCCCCAAAATTGCCCATCTCCCCAGGCGAACCACACATCTCATCACCACACCATCTCTTGAGCTAATGCTCACTGCTGTCCTTACCACCACATGGGAAAGCTAGCCATCCCCCCAGGATGTGGCCTAACACCGTATAATCAATACCACAAAGAGCTCTTCCGTGAGCAACCAAACAGTTTTAAGATGATTACGGTGGAATGCCACCCTCCTATTGGGGTTCACTGTCCTGATGCAATTGAAAGGGAGCTATCTTAAAGGCATTATCTACTTCCTATATAAGTGGATGAGTGTGGGAGTGCTTGCTTGCTTTGGATTGAGTCTGGATCCTGTATCTGGCTCATTGATCTCTGCTTCTTTGGGCTTGATTCAATGGCCTACCATATGGCCTGTTGACCTTGGAGTTATTTGACTCTCCAGGCACAAGCCTCACTTGCTGACCTTGGATTCGTCTAACTCTGTAGATACCAGCCTGCGGTGTTCTGGCTCTTCTTGGGTCCATCAACCTTCAAAGCGACATGGGTCAGGAGAAGCCTTCAGCTTAATATCTGACCCACCAACTTGGAACTGGTCTAAAACTACCCACTTCCAAAACCATGCCCTTGATATACATTTCTCTCCTTCTATGTATGCATACATCACTGCTTTTGCTTCTCTGAAGAACCCAGCTTAACGCAGACATCGTTTTTTAAGTAAATGACAATACCAAAGCACAACAACAGAATAGCCATTTCATCTGGTACTGGTTATGAACTGAAGCAGCAATATCTGAGTGAACTTCACAAAGGCTAAACAGACAAGTGGTCACTGTGTGTTCTAAAGCTGAATTCCAATTTACAACTCAGGAGACTAAGTATGCATTCTGCAATATGTGTTAACTTGGCTGGGTCATGATTTTCAGCGGTTTGCAAGTTATGCAACAATAGAAGCCTGACAGTTATGTAATCCTATAATCATCCCTTATGGTGTGATCTGATACGATCCATCAATCAGTCGTATGGGGATTAGAGAGTGTGGTAGTTACATAATCTGGTGTCAGTTCGAGGATTCAGAGTGAAGGGGTGGAGTCTAGCCTGTCAATCAGGTCATAGCTTGATGACCTCATTTGGAGGCACTAGGGAGATAAATAGCTTGCTGGAACACATGCTCACTCCCTGCGAGACATTGCAGCTGACAAGATACATGGAAGTAGGCTAGTGCCCTGAGTTGGAGGAGCTACGTGGAGCCTCCTCCCAGTGCTGAGATGCTTACAATGCCACTGGATCCAGAAGACTTCCCACCCACTGGCCGGTGATCTTCCTGCATTCGGCATCATTGCATGAGTTTCCTTTTTTATTTTTTTTAGGTTAAATTTTCTTTTCAATTTTATTTATTTAATTTTAAGTTTTATTAGGGGCTCATACAACTCTTATCACAATCCATACATACATCAATTGTGTAAAGCACATCTGTACATTCATTGCCCTCATCATTTTCAAAGCATTTGCTCTCCACTTAAGCCCTTGGCATCAGGTCCTCTTTTTTTCCCCTCCCTCCCCACTCCCCCCTCCCTCATGAGCCCTTGATTATTTATAAATTATTATTTTGTCATATCTTGCCCTGCCTGATGCCTCCCTTCACCCCCTTTTCTGTTGTCCATCCCCCAGGGAGGAGGTCGCATGTAGAACCTTGTAATCGGTTCCCTCTTTCCAACCCACTCTCCCTCTACCCTCCCAGTATCGCCACTCACTCAGGACCCCTGGTCCTGAAAGTATCATCTGCCCTGGATTCCCTGTGCCTCCAGCTCCTATCTGCACCAGTGTCCATCCTCTGGTTAGCCAGACTTGCAAGGTAGAATTCGGATTATGATGGGGGGTAGGAAGCATTTAGGAACTAGAGGAAAGCTGTATTCTTCATCGGTGCTTCATTACACCCTGACTGACTCGTCTCCTCCCCTAGACCCCTCTGCAAGGGGATCTCCAGTGGCCAACAAATGGGCTTTGGGTCTCCACTCTGCACTTCCCCCTTCATTCACTATGGTAAGATTTTTTTGTTCTAATGATGCCTTATACCTGATCCCTTCAACACCTCATGATTGCACAGGTTGGTGTGCTTCTTCCATGTGGGCTTTGTTGCTTCTGAGCTAGATGGCCGCTTGTTTATCTTCAAGCCTTTAAGACCACAGATGCTATACCTTTTGATAGCCGGGCACCATCAGCTTCCTTCACCACATTTGCTTATGCACCCATTTGTCCTCAGGGATCATATCATGGAGGTGTGCACCCAATGATATGATTTTTTGTTCTTTGATGCCTGATATCTGATCCCTTCTGAACCTCAAGATCACACAGGCTGATGTGTTCTTCCATGTGGCCTTTGTTGCTTCTGAACTAGATGGCTGCTTGTTTACCTTCAATCCTTTAAGACCCCATGCATGTATTTCTTGAGTCTGAAGGGGACTTTATAGATTGGTATCAGACATATGAGCTAATATCAAACTTATGGACTTGATCTGGCCTGTGCTAGGATGTTTCCTCAATATTCAGTTGCCCTTGTATAAACCTTGTTCTTATCATCATACGTTTGTTTCTTTAGTCTACCCAGACTAAAGATACGGATGCAACAAACACACTTAATCAGATCACAGGCCTGATTGGATGTAAGGGGCGCTCCCTGGAGTGTGGTCTGCTTCACCGTTTTTCTTCTGACAGACAAAAGGAGAGCGAAGGGAACCTCTTATTACGAAGAACGAAGAGCCAGGAGAAGAGTATGTCCTTTGGACCTGGGGTTCTTGTGCTGAAAAACTACAGAATCAAAGGGAAGATTGACAGCAAAGGCTTTGCCCAAAGCCAACATAGAGATTAAGGCTGCTGGAGTTGGTGATCTAAATTTAGCTTTCCAGCTTTCTACATTGTAAGAGAATAAATGTGTTTGTTAAAGTCATCCACTCATTGTATTTCAGTATTAGAAGTCCGAGATAACTGGGGCAATAAGGTAATAAAATACTGAGAGGAAAGGGGGCTACTGTTTCATGGCCAGGAAACCTGATCTCATGTAGCGACACTGGAAGGACCCTGAGCCTTACTCCCTCCTCAACTAACATCTGCATTTCCACTCCAGTTAAAATGCACAAGCACAGTGATGGCCATCTGTCCTCAGACACTCCGGCAGCTCCCTACCCCAAGTTCACACCGAGTCTGCTTTTCTCCTTCAGGGAAGAGCTTCCCGGAAGTGAGGTGGAGACAGGTGGAGTCCCTCAATCTGTCTACACAACAGCCTGAATGTGGTAGGGAAGGTAGAACAAACTCTCAACCAATAGAAAATGAGATTCAGTGACCCCCTGTCCCAGTTTCTCTTTCGTGGATGGGACAATTCTGAGTGGTTCCCCCAGAGGATTCCTGGTGACACTGGGTCTAAGATAGCTCCAGTGGTGACCAGCTCTCAACCCTCTCTTTACTGACTTTATCTCCTTCAACTCTCTCCTCTGTTTCCTCACTCCAAGTTCCTGGGACCACTTCCTAGCTCCCAAACGACCAGGTCCCAGTCCCTTATCTCACTCTCGGATTGGCTGTGGCTTGAACTGAGATGGACGCTCACTCCTCCAGAGCCTGGCTTGCCATGCCATACCACCCTCTCCAGGATAACATCAACACTAGGAGATCCTTCAAAGGTGGGACCAGGGCTGTCTCATTCAGCCTAGAACCCCTGGTTCACTGGTGAGGATCAGAACCACTTACTGAATAATTACTGTCAATATAGGTGTTCCTGCCACACCATACCGTAGAGGCAATATTTGGTCTTTTCATAATTCAAGAAAGCTCTTTTATATTTGATAGAAGTTCATGAAATAAAATTAAGGCAGAGTAATGATCAGTATTATCATAAAATACATCACAAGGAGACTCATTATTTTCCATTGAACCCACCCAGTGCTGCCCCTCAGAACCCACCCAGGTGTCTCTGCCTCTTTGTCATCTTCTTTGAAGGGCCCAGCATCATGTCCCTCTGATCATCCTTCCTTGTCAGAGCCCCACGGTCTCTTCCCTGTCACCCTCCCTCTCTCCATCTCTACTTTCCCTTTTGATTCCTGGGCTCTGCTCTTCCAGCAAGGGATCACAATTTAAAAAAAGAAAAGGCTACATCAAAAATGTTGAAGATAGAAAGACTGATTGTGTAGCTGCTATAGCTTTAAATCATTTTCTCCCAAAGATCTTAAACTGACAGGTTGTGAACTAAGCATTTCTGTGTCATGGGCACTTCGCAGTCAAATTTCTGGGAGGCTCATGCATGCTCTTAGAATTTTCCAAATCACTGTCAACGTTTAAAAGTCAGTAGATTGAGCATAAAATCCAACAGTTCTCACTATTCTTGAAAAATTGAGGATTTAAGGACATAAGTCTAGAGTCAGCTAAGGTGGCATTGCTGCTTTCTAGAGATGGGACATGCAGGCCCCCTGCACTGCAGTCCCCAGAACTCCCTTTGGCCTTGGCCTCTGAAGTCTCTAGCAGCTACCATGTATGGTCATGATACACAAAATCCATTTTGCTCTTTCCTGCCTGGTACTGAGGGTGAATATATTTGGTCTTCACTGAAACAACTCACTACCATCGAGTCATTTCTGACTCATAGTGACCCTGTAGGGCCCCATACGACTGCCTCCATGGATTTTCCATATGGCCAAGGTTTGCAGGAGTAGAAAATTTCACCTTTCTCCTGCAGAGTGGCTGGTAGTTTTAAACCACATACCTTTGGTTAGCAGCCCAACTGGTAATCCACGACCCCACCAGAATTCTGCCCATAAAGTAAGCACATGGGGGGTGGGGGAGAAAGAGAGAAGCCATAGACGCTGTGACTACACCTTGTGTTTACAATGCCTGTAACAATAGGTTACAACTCCTAACTTTACTGCCATGATAAGCCACGCCCATAAACCATCTTGAGAGTGATGGTATGATGATGCCCAGATAATGGGCAACACTTACTTATGCCTCACATGCCTGCCCGAACCTATGTGACTTTTTCATTAAAGATTCCATTAATACTGAAGGATTGGGGGGGAATAAAGACCAAGAGGAGCAAGAACAGAGGGGCGGCCACTAGCAGGCATGTTTCCTTTGCCTTTGTTTTATTAAAGGAGTTGCATGGTGGGGGAAAGGAAACAAATTCTTCCCTTACGTGGCTTAGGGTCCCATTCTGGCAGGAATATAGACTTCTTCATCTTACCACCGAGGCTATAAAATCAGACGTAAGAACCATTTTCATGTTAACCCTGAGCAAGGGTAGAACTTGGAGCATGCCCACTTGAATCAACCTGCCTCTGCAGACAGACAGACACCACAAGGACACTGACAGTCCCCATCAGTTGATAGAACCACAGACACACAGTAAATTCTAGACTCTCGCAAAGTTAGAAGTTAATGGCAAAAAATGCAAAAGCTACGGGAAGTCTAATTCCCATCGCTTCTCAAGAACTGAAAGACAGAACTTCAATGACTACGGGACATACCACTTACTGGAGAATGACATTCTCGCAACATTGAATCAGCTACCAGTCAAATATTGAACTCGTGCTGAATGTGGACAAGGAACAAAGGATATATTGATGAACAAAACCGCTGTGGGCTCTGCTTTTATGAAGCTTATGGTCAAGTCATTAGACACCTGGAATTATTTACAGAATCACGCATGTGGAGGAGAGGTTAAGGTTGGGAAACAAGTAAGCACCAGGGGACATATCTTCATCGGCCGAGGAGAACGACTTCCTTGAAGAAGCATTTAAGTTAAGACAGAAAAAATGACCTTCCTTATGGAAGGTCTTCCTCTCTAATGTTTACCCTCTATCTTATCAAGCATGATGTACCTTTCCAGGGTCTGGTGTCACCGGATAATATAGTCACCGTATGTGACATAAAGTCTCACTCTCCTCACTTCCCAAAACCATTCTGATTGTACTTCTCCCAAGGTTGATTTTTGTATTACTCTAGAAATCCATGGTGTTTTCGATATTTGTGGCCAAGACCATAATTCAAATGCATTAATTCTTCCTCAGTCATCCTTATTCATTATCTAGCTTGAATATTCATATGAGGTTATTGACAATACCAAGGTTTGGGAAAGAAGAACCTTAGTTCCCAAAGGGACCCCTTTGCTCGTTAACACCTTACAGAAGTTTTGTGCCGCAGACTTGTCCAGTATAATGTGTCATTTGATTTCTTGGCTGCTGCTTTCGTGACTGTTGATGATGGACGACGTCAATCTTTTCTCCACTTCTCGTGATGTTGCCTACTGACCTAGTTGTCAGAATTTTTGTTTTCTTTACTGAAGGTAGTGGTCTTTCATCTTCATCAGTGAGTGCTTCAAATCTTCTTTACCTTTCATATTGTCATATGCAAACTGCAAATGGTTAGTGAGGCTTTTCCCAATCCTGATGCCTCACTCTTCCTCACACAGTCCAGTGTCTTGGATTATGTGCTCAGCATACAGACTGGATACAGTTGGTGCAATCCTGATGCCCACTTTCCTGGTTTCGAACCTTGCAGCAACCCTTGCTCTGTTTGAACGACTGCCTCCCGGTCTGTGTATCATTTCCGTATGAGCAGCGTTAAGTGTCTGGAATTCACATTTTTTACAGTGTTGGCCATAGTTTGCTATTATCCACAGTCAAATGCCTTTCCACTGTCAATAAAACACATGCAAACATCCTGCTGGTGTTCTTTACTTTTAACCAAGAGCCATTTGGTGTCATCAATGATATCCCTCGTGCCACATCCTTTTCTGAATCCGGCTTGGATTTCAGGCAGCTCCCTGATAATGTGCTGCTGAAACCATTTTGTTGAATCATCATCAACAGTATTTTACTTGGAAGTGATATTATTGATACTGCTTGATAATATCCACATTTTTGTGGAGTCATTTTTCTTTGGAATGGGCATCTAGATTAATCTCTTCCAGTCAGTTTGCCTGGTAGCTGTCTTTCAAATTTCTTGGCATAGATTAGTGCATGCTTCTAGCACTACATCTGTTTCTTTAAACATTTCTATCAGATCCTGCATCCTTGGTTTTCACTAATGCCTTTAGTACAGCTTCAACTTCTTCCTTCAATACCATCAATATTAATCATATGCTATCTCTTGAAATGGTTGAACTTTAACCAATGTGGAATGGTTGGTTCTTTCTATGACTTTGCATATTCCTTACATCTTCTTTTGATGATTCCTGCACCATTCAAGACATAAAGGGTGGGTAGGAGTTTTCGAGGCAGAGATATTATCCAAGATTGCTGGATACCTGATCTGTGTCAGGCATTGTTGTTAGAGAAATGAATTATGAAGTGCCTTTCCTCAAAGAGCTCATAGGGAGTGGGGGGAGGGGGCACGTAGATTAGAGAGAGAAGATTCTATTACCTTGCTGGCTGGAAAACAGTAGGGTCCCTTTACCACCATGTAATAGATTAAATAGTCAATTATACATTACTGTGATCCTTGGCAGAATTCAACCAAAATACTGTGTTGTAAGTACAAAGAGTTTCTCTAATAATTTAAGAAAACAAATGAACTTGAGAAACTATCAACCCCAGGGGTGCACTTGGGGCCTTAGCAGGATGAGACGGCTTGCTGGGGAAATGCGAGCTGCAGGAGGAACCTCTCGCCTACCCATCCAAAAGAAAGGCTAAAGGAGGAATTGGATAAAAGGAAGGGTGATAGGATATTACACTCCAGAAGTATGGGAAAAACTGCTTCGTAATTGATAATATCAGTCATCATAATAATATAATCACAATAATGAAAATGCTATATAATCACCTCTAAATGCTATACACTGGCCTCTGTGGAAGGTACTATTATTGTTCCTATTTTACAGATGAGAAAATTGGGGGTTAGGGCAAATGAGACATTTCTGTATATGGCAATATGTCAGACTAAAAATACTGAAAACTAAGCTCTGTAAAGCATTCGGTACTCCAGGGGGAAAAAAACACATATTCTTTTCATTACAAAGTGACATTTACAGGTAGTTTGATCACAAGTACAAAAATAAAAGGGTGAAGTGCACATTAGAGTAGTAAATAGACATGACAGCTATCACAAGGAAGAGGGATGCCGTGCAGGGATTTTAATGGTTACAGGTGGGAAAAAGGTAAGGTTCTGGGCCTACATAAAGCTAGGAGGTAGCAATGAGGCTCTTTAACATAAAGTTAGAAACTTATAATAATTATAACTTTGGTAAAAAGATACAACAGATTAAAAAAAATCCACCCATGGAAACAAGAATACACAAGGAAATCCAATTGTCACACTTCATCTCTGGGTAAGAAAAAAAAATCCATTCCCTCTGTGAATCTGTATTCATGGGTAATCTCTCACAAGAATCCAAGGTTCAAAAATATGTTAACCCACTGACCAGTGGAGCCCCAAAGTAACAACTTAACATAGAAAATGATCCCACGGGTACAATATCTTGTGGGATACTGGGCAGAAAAAATTAAAGGAGCACACCCTGAAGCTAGACCATCCCCACATGCCATAAATAAAGCCCTTCTAAAAACAAGTTCTTAATCCATAATGGCAAAATACAAAAAAGAAGAGCTCAACTACATATGGAAGTTACAACCCCAAAAGACCACCCAACACTTCAAGTAATCGAACAAGCAGGTAAAGGTTATTAACTAACCATATTTAAATTAATTGAAGACCTAAAAGAAGGAATAGAAATGTGAGAAAAAGATCAAGACACCATCAGCAAAGATCAGGTGTGTGTGACAAAAGAACCTCTAAAAAAGTAAAAGTGCTGGAAATAAAAATCTCCAGGGGCTCTTAGCAGATGAGCACAGCGTAAAACAGAACTGGTGAACAGGAAGATAGAGTTGAGAAAATGTAGCCAAAATAAATTTTCAAATGGAAATATCAAAAGAGACCAGTAGATAAAGAAGGAAGCACTGTCAGTCCAGCATACTTCTAACAAGAGTTTCAGAATGTGCGAATAACTCAAAACAAAAAATTGTAAAGAAACCACTCAAGCCTATCAAGCTGATTTGGACTCACAGAGACTCTGAGAGACAGAGTAGAACTGCCTTGCTGGGTTTCCAAAGGCATACATTACTGCAGGGGCAGCAAGCTTCATCTTTCGCCCACAGAGTTGCTGGTAGGATTCAACAGATAGTTGGCAGTACAATGTGCAACTCACTGTAACTCCAGGGTTGCTAAGAGGATGTGACTAGATTAAAAACAGGATTATCTATCCAACATCAAAGGAATCCTCAGAGTCTAGAAATACATTGAGTCCTAAGCATGACAACTAAAGAAAAATCATACTGAAATGTATTGTGCCAAACTCTAGAATACCAACAGCAAAGAAAAGCTCTAGCAATCAAACAGAAGGTGTCAGAAAAGGGAACAATAATTATTGTCAATAACAATATTGGAATGACACTCAGCTTTTCAATAGCATCACTAAGAGATAGAACACAAAGTACTCATACTTTCAAAGTGCAAATAGAAAATACGATGCTAATTTAATCATTCCTGAAAGTGCTAGCCATCATGAGAAACCATCACAGAAAAAAAACAAGAAATGATATGCTTCAAAATGAAGAAGGCTAAACCAAGTTGGAAGGGATAGAAAATAAGAAAAATGTTGGGGAGAAAAATAAAAACACAAATAAGCAGCTGAGTATATGAAAATATACAAAGATGACAATGACTAATGTGGAAGAGATTGAAGGAAGTACATGGAGTTTTAAAATTTGAATCACTTGCACTGTTTGTAAAGACAGTAAGATATTGAGCAGGCTTAGTGCCATGATGCATATTAAAATTTTTGTGGAATCCAGGGTGGTGATGACTGTTCAGAAGAAAAATACAAATATAATGGGAAAAGATGTAAGAGGGAGGAGATTTGTTGAGAAAAAGAGTAAAAACAGAAAAGCCAATCCAAATAAAAGTAGGGACTGATTTATTTCATGCTTAAATAATATCAAAAAGAAAAAGAAGTCTAAATTTATTAATAAATGCAAATGGATTCAACACACCAGTCAAATGACAAAATCAAATTAGGAGATATATATATATATTTGTAAGTAAAAAATATTGTTAATTATTTATAATTTAAAACCAACTGGTAGAGATTTATTAATATGAGATCAATGTGTTTTAAAAAGTTGTTATTAATAATACAAGAATAGCTGCATGTTATTAAAGGACTATATCACCAGAGAAAATAAATCTAAAATTTTACTTACTTTATTAACATGATGTAAAATAGACTAAAATCAAAAAAGGCAAATGATAACAAGAACTAAACAAATTTCCAAGCTTTTATCAGTTGAATAAAAAATTAGAAATAATATAGATTTTTTTTAAAAGAAAGAAATAGTATAGATTTGGATAACATAACTTATATAGAATCCTGAGCCCTGAACATGGAAAGTACATATTCTTTGAAAACATGCAGGAATCATTTACACAAGAAATTAGTTGGTAGCAAAATGAGTTTCAAAAAATACTAAATTATCACTATAATACAGTACACAATGTTAAAAAGAAGCCATGAATAAAAAATAACCTAAATACCTAGGTAGTTAGAAATTTAGAGATTACCATATGAGACGAGTACAGATGTTAAAGATTTTTAATTATGGGAGAATAGCAAAAATAGAAGTATTTAGAGAAAACAGAAATGAAAATACCACATACCAAAATCTGTGGAAACAACTTGTTTTTACAAAGGTCACTATAGGGTGGGAACTGACGCCTGACATGGGTGCGATCTTGCCTTTGAAAGTAATCCCGTGCTGCATCTGTGGAACCCTACATCAAATGTGCACACCACCCTGCTACCTTGAGGAAGAATTGGAACTCCTCCAGCCTCACGGACAGTTGATCAAGTCTCAGTTATCTCCTTACTTACTACTCTATTTCTTCTCACTTTATTCACGCCCGTCTCTCTGACCCACCACAGTCGGTCTCAAGGAGCTCAGATTTGTGTTGGGTTTTTTTTCTCTTTCTTCTTTTTCCTTCTTTCTTTCCCTTTTTTTCCCTTTTTCCCTCTTTCTCCTCTTCTCTCCCACTCTTTCCTATAATACGCCACTACTGGCTTCCAAGTCACTACCCCCTGCCCTCCATGGGAGTGCTGTACACCACACCACACAAGGCAGCTATGACAGTCATCTACACCACTCTGTGCTGCTGAGGAAACCTCCATCTGATCCCTAAGGCGATCTCGTCAACTAGGGAAATACTGCCCAGCACCACTGGGTCCCTACATTAAAAGGGCACACCAACCTACCAATGAGGGGCAGGGTCTAAATCCCTCTGGCCCTACATTCAAGCAATCAGGGATCAGCTATCTCTTTATTCTTTATTTCCTCCTTGTCTCTCTCTCTTCCCTCTTTACCATCACAGCCAATCTTCGTGAACACAGTTGAGTTATTTTCCCCTTCTTTCTCTTTCTTCTCTTTTTCTTTCTTTCCTCTCTCTTTCTTTGTTCTCTTAGCTTCTTTCTCTGCTTGTATGATTCTCTCTTCCCCTTCTCTTTCCTGTCACATGCCACTGCTGGTTCCCAGACCACTACCCTTTGCCTAGGGTAACTCTGCCCACCCAGGGGACAGACCAATCCCTAAGACAGTGCTGCAAACAACACGAGTCAGTGTTACGCACAGCACAGCACAGCATGGGGTCATCTATCTCTTTGCCTATTTTTAAATTCTCTCTCCTTCGCTTTCACTTTTTCTTCTTTTCTCCTCTTCTCCTAGCTCCGCTCTCTTTCCTACCACAGCCTCAGCAGATTCAGTTCTCCTTTTTTGTTGTTTTCTTTTCATTCTTTTGTTACTGGTTTCACTTTTGTTTACTCTGTGCATTTTAGTTGTGTGTGTGTGTGTGTGAGTGGGTGTCAGTTTGCTTGACATTGTTACTCCAGTCTGTGTCTTCTTCTTTATCTCCTTTTCCTCTCCTTTCACTCTCTTTCCTGTCACAAGCCACTAGGGGCCTCCAGGCCACTCCCCTCTACATAGAGAAACTCTGAAGGCCCAACTGAGGGAGCTCCCATCCACATTTATTGGCTGCAAGCAGCTCTGGAATCACGCCGGTCCTCTTCCATACACCAAGCAGCTGGGGGTTCTCCCCTGAAAACAGTGGGGGCATCCCCAGCCGAAACACCGAGCCCCTACAAGTGACTGGGGGAAACGCCTGACCACCACTGGTGTGACTCCATGCTACTGTGGTAACATCCACCCAATCTCCAAGAGATCTCTCTGATTATGGTAATTCCCCTGTCAGCTACAGATCTCTACACCAGGGATGGTATACCCACATGCCCTCATCATCACTCCAGTTGAGAGAAAAACACCACAGGCCATCCAAGGAGCTCCAAGAACCGTGAAGCCTACTTAGAGATCTTCCAGGGAAGCGACGCCCTCATGGGCCCACAATGGCCCACAACAACCCAACCAGAGTCACATGAGAGGAATATCCTACACACATTCCAAATAATGGAATACTGGATGGCTAGGATAAGAGTGAAATCACAGGAAGATATAGCAATAGCCTTATTGCTTCCGTACAGCTACTGGCAGGTAGTTCATAAAAGCACTCATATGAATTCCCCAAGAGAGAGCCCAGGGCTCTTCAACTCAGGAAGATGGCTCCAGGCTCCTCTAAAACAACATGTAAACAGCAACCAGTTCCAACAGCATCGACAAAAAAGCAGGATAAACAGAAGACAATTCCGGAAGAAGTCATGAACCTAATTATGGGCATAGAAGAAGCAGATATTGACCTGCCATAAAAAGAAATTTTCAGAATGCTGCTTGGAGTCATAAAGGATATGAGGGAATCAATGCAAAAAATTGAAATGATAGAGGAGATAAAGGCAATGCGCCCAAGGGAAAAACAAATATTAAGGAATGAAATAACAAAATCCAGTGACAAATTGACAGACCTTGCCAACAGAGTTGAGGAGGCAGAGAATCACACAAGTGACCTAGAAGATAACCAAGCAGACCTTCTCAAATTTGAAAAGCAGTCAAATAAGACAATCAAAGAAGCTAAAGAAAACTTGAGAGCCATGTCTGATGCTATGAAAAGGAACAATATTAGAATAATTGGACTACCAGAACAAGACACAACAAAGAAGGCAACAGTGAAAATAGCGAGGGAATTCTTAGAGGAAAAGTTCCCCAGCTTCATAAATGAAAATCAGGCAACCATTCAAGAAGCTGAATGTATTATTGTTACGATGCTCTACAACTATACTATACAACTACATTGAGAAACAAAGACAGTGTGTAAATATTGTCCCTGAAACACTGTGCAAAATTTATCTCTAGCCCTTTTTTTTGATTAGTTGTGGAGACCTTATCCTAAACCATTACAATTATTTCTTAGGACCTATATATAAACAAAGGTTCCTAGTACTATTTTAATGTATGGTACTTTGTATAACATTTTTCTTTGTGAAGCGGTACCTTAAAAAATTTTCAAATATACCTGGTTTCAATTCTTTTTCCATGGGCAGTGCAAACTCTACAGGCTCTGGTAGGAAATTTCTTTTTTCCATTGCTTGAAATGAATACAGGTTCATGCTGCTTCTTGAGTTATCTCATGATCCATCCAAAACAGATGGCGTGCAAAACACGAGTAAACTCGGGATCTGTCCGCAATGGACGAATCTGACCAAATTGACCTCTAGATACAGGCCATAACAAGAGACAAGGAGGAGCACTATATAATGCTCAAGGGAACAATAGACCAAGAACCAGTGAACATAATAAACATAAATGCACCTAACTAGAGACCTGCGAAATTTGTAAATCAAAAACTCCAAAAGGTGAAAAAAGAGATCACAGGCTCAACAATTATAGTTGGTGACTTTAATATACCACTCTCTGGAAAAAAAACAGATCATTGGGAAAGAAACTCAACAAGGAGGCTACAGATCTAAATAACACAATTGGACGACTTAACTTGATAGATATTATCAAACCTTTCCACCCACATGCAAAAAAGTTCACATTCTCTTCAAATCCACATGGTACATATTTGAAAATAGACCACATGCTGGGACACAAGTCGAACTTGAATAAATTCAAGCACAGACATCTCTCTCCGATCACTGTGCCATAAAGTTGGAAATTAACAGAAGGATGGTGAAGGAAACAAGGCCAAACAATTGGAGGATGAATAATTTCCTATTGCAAAAGGAGTGGGTATTGACCACATCAGAGATGAAATCAGGAAGCTTCTAGAAACCAATGAGAATGGAAATAAAATTTCCCAAACCTGTGGGATACAACAAAGGCATTTATCAGAGGAAGGCTGATAGTAATAAATACATACATTAAAAAAGAAGAGAGACTCCTGGATGATATGCTGACACAAAACTTACACCAATTAGAGCAGAGTCAACAGAACAACCCTACTAATAGCAAGAAGATAGATATAATAAAAATCAGAGCCAAGATACAGGAGAGGGAAAACAGGAAAACTATGGAAGAAATTAATGCTGCTAAAAGTTGGTTCTTTTAGAGAATTAACAGAATTGATAGGCCGCTGGAAAAACTTAACCAAAGAAAGGAAGGAACAAACAGCATTTGCAAGGATGAGGGATGAAACAGGGGACATTATAACAGATCCTAATGAAATCACAAGTATAATTATACAGTATTATGAAGGTCTATACTCTAAAAATTTCAACAATTTGGAAGACATGGACAAATATTTATCAATACAATCCTTCCCTAGACTATCCCAATGGATGTCAAGAACCTCAACAGACCCATAGCAATGGAAGAAATAGACAAGGTAATCAAGGGCTTACCAACCAAATAATCCCCGGGGCCTGATAGCTTCACAGGAGAATTCTACCAAGCATTCAGGGAAGAACTGACACAAATCCTATAGAAACTCTTCCAGAACATAGAAAAAGATGAAAAACTCCAAACTCTTTCTATGAAGCTAGTATAACTCTGATACCTAAAGTAGGCAAAGATACCACAAGAATTGAGAACTACAGACCAATATCCCTAAGGAACATTGATGCAAAAATATATATCCTTATCAAAATACTGGCCAGTAGAATACAAAAGCATATTAAAAAATTAATTCACCGAGACCAAGTGGGATCCATACCAGGGATGCAGGGATGGTTCAACATACGAAAGACCATCAGCATTATTCACCACATTGGCAGGAAAAATGATAAGAACCACATGATAATATTGATAGGTGTAGAAAAAGAATCTGACAACATCCAACACGCATTCCTGTTTAAAATACTCAAATACATAGGAATAGAAGGGAAATTCTTCACTATTATACAAGCCATATATGAAAAACCAATAGCCAACATGGTAGTTAGAGAAAAGACTAAAACAATTCCACTGAAAAAGGGGACCAGACCAAGATGCCCCTTGTCCCCCCTCCTATTTAACATCATACTGGAGATCCTAGCTAAAAACATAAGACAAAGGAAAGATAGTAAAAGTATTCATCTGGGGAAGAAAGAGGCGAAATTATCATTATTCTCAGATGATATGATTCTATATATCGAAGATCCCTTAAACTCCACAAGCAGAGTGTTGGAAGCATTAGAGGAATATGGCAGAGTGACAGGGTACAAAATCAACAAACAGAAGTCTATTGGACTGCTCTACACATCAGACAAGATCACAGAAGAGACGATTAAAATGGTAGTACCCTTTATAATAGCCAAGCACAAATTGAAATACCTAGGGATATACCTGACTAAAAAAACAAAAGATTTGTATGAGGAAAATTATAAAACACTACTACAAGAAATCAAGCATGACCTCAACAAATGGAAGAATATCCCATGCTCATGGAATGGCAGACTCAATATAGTAAAGATGTTAGTTCTGCCCAAGGCACTATATAAGTTCAATGCTATCCTGATACGAATACCACCATCCTTCAGAGAATTGGAAAAACAGATTACCAACTTCATTTGGAGGGGAAGAAGCCCAGAATTAGTAGAGAACTCCTCAAGAAGAAGAGGAAAGGGGGAGGGCTTGCTCCACCTGACTTTAGCACATACTATACGGCCACAGTAGTCAAAACAGTGTGGTACTGGTATAATGACAGATATTCAGACCAATGGAAAAGAGCTGAAGACCCAGAAATACAAACATCAGCATACAGGCAACTGATCTTTGATAAGGGCCCCAAAAATATTTCATAGGAAGCGGATGCCATATTCAATAAATGGTGATGGAAAAATGGATATCTACCTGCAGAAAAATGAAACAAGACCCTTACCTCACTTCATGCGCAAGAATAAACTCAAGGTGGATCACAGCCTTGAGGTAAAACCCCAAACTATTTGGGCCATTAATGAGGGAATTGGGACAAACCTTGGCACAGGGAATACATAGGCTGTCAGAAATCGGGAAGAACACCAACACAGAGGAGTGACAAATAGACAAATGGGATGTACTGAATATAAGACACCTGTGTACATCGAAAGAATTCACAAGAGAGTAATAAGAGAGCCCACTGACTGGGAAAACATCTTTAGCAATGACACATCAGACAAAGGTCTTATTACTTAAATCTACAATGCTTTGCAAGCTTACAATAAGAGAAAAACTAATTGCCCACTGAGGAGGTCGACAAAGGACCTGAATAGAAGTTTCACAGAGTCTGAAATCTGAATGGCCAATAAACATATGAGACAATGTTCTTGATCATTAGCCATAAGAGAAACGCAAATCAAAACAAATATGAGATACCACCTAATACCCTCAAAGACAGCCCAATTCAAAAAATCAGAAAGCAACAAGTGTTGGAGGGGCTGTGGTGAGATAGAAACTCTCATCCACTGCTGGTGGACCTGTAGGTATGTACAGTCTTTATGGAAATCGATTTGGTGATTTCTAAAACAGATGGAAATTGAGCTACCATATGACCTGGCAATCCCCCTACTGGGCATACACCAGAAGAGGCAAGAAACAAACCAGACATCTGTGCTCCAATGTTCATTGCGGCACAGTTCACAATCACAAGGAGTTGGAAACAACCCAAATTTCCATCAGCAGACAAATGGATTAAAAAATTGTGGCACATACATACAATGGAGTACTATGCATCGCTAAAAAGCCATGATGAACACATGAAGCATATCGCCACATAGGAAGAACTGGAGGAAATTATGCGAAGTGAAGTAAGCCAAGCACAAAAGGACAAGTATAACATGAGATAGATATAGATAGATAGATATAGATATAGATATAGATATAGATATATAGATATAGATATATAACAGAAAAGTAAATGCAAAGGGGGCACAGGGGAAAAGCTACTGTATACAAACACTTCAGGGGTGAGGTCCAGGTAGAATGGCAGGGGCCAGACCAAATCCAGGGGTACATATGGTAGCCAACTAAAAAGGGGCAGAAAGGGAGGAAAGGGGAAAGAAAAAAATTTGTGTGATGGGGGAATAAGGCACTGACCCACCCAAGGGGAGGGTATTGTTTGTGTCTCCACAGGGAAAGGGGACCAGACTTGAAGCCTGTGCCAGATGAATGCAGTGTGCAGGCAAGGAGTGGGGAGCCAGTGGAGGGACCTAGGGGCTTGGCCCCAATACCAGCCACATGGACAACTGCCCCTCCCTCCAGTATTTACTTGAGAGGACAGCACTGAAGCTGCAGCTAGGGGAGAGGGGCATGTCTGATCAGAGCACATGGGAGCAAATGAAGGGGGAGGAAGAGGGAGTGGAGCATATTCTGGCCCACCAGGCCTGGAGGACGATATCCTCACTCTGAACAGCCAATGCACAGAGTGGACCATATGGCTGATCCCACTACGAGACACATCGTCCCTTGCTGGCCCAGAATGACCCCATGACACTGAGATAAACCACTAAAGGCATGCAGCAGAGCAACCAAGGGAGCCCCTGAGGGAGTACAAAGAACAGACACTGGGGCCAGAGCATGGCATCCATTGGACCTGACTGAAGGACACGCCTAGAGACCAAAAATCAAACGTTGATCTATTTACAGGTTTTTCCTTCTTTCTAAATTTTTTTCTTTTAATTAATTTATTCTTCTATGGGTCATTGGTTTTCTTTTTTGTTGTCATTGCTGTGTTCTCATTCATCGCCTATATTGCTATGGCTTAATTTTTGGTGCATATTATTATCTACAGATCTATCTAGATAAGATGGGCTGGATGAATAGTCTGGAGGAGAAAACAACGGGACCAATGGTTCTGGGGGGGACACAGGAGAAGGGGAGGCAGGGGTAGGAGGTTGTGCTGACCAACCCAGGGACAGGGGAGCAAAAAGTGATCCAAAATCAGAGACAAGGAGGATGTGAGAGGCCTGGTAGGGATTCAGCAAGGGTAATGCAACCGAGAGAAATTACTGAAACCCAAATGAAGGCTGAGCATGATAGTGGGACAAGAGGAAAGTAAAAGGAAATAGAGGGAAGAACAGGTGACAAAGGGTATTTATAGAGGTCTAAATACTGGCATGTACATAAGTAAATATATTTATATAGGAGAGTAGGGAAATAGATCTACGTGCATATGTTTATAGGTTTAGTATTAAGGCAGCAGATGGACATTGGGCCTCCACTCAAGTACTTACTCAATGCAAGAACACATTGTTCTATTAAATTGGCATTCTATGATGTACACCTTCCCGACATGATTGCTGAAGCAAAATGTGTGCATAAGCAAAGGTGGTAAAGAAAGCTGATACCCAGCTATCAAAAGATATAGCATCTGGGGTCTTAAAGGCCTGAAGATAAACAAGCGGCCATCTAGCTGAGAAGCATCAAAGCCCACATGGAAGAAGCACACCAGTCTGTGTGATCACGAGGTATAGAAGGGACAAGTTATCAGACATCAAAGAACAAAAAATCATATCAGTGGGTGCCCACCTTCTCGATACGATCACTGAAGACAACCGTGTGCATAAGCAAATGTGGTGAAGAAAGCTGATGGTGCCCGGCTATCAAAAGATGTAGCATCTGGGGTCTTAAAGGCTTGAAGATAAACAAGTATCCATCTAGCTCAGAAGCAACAAAGCCCACATGGAAGAAGTACACCAGCCTGTGTGACCATGAGCTGTCGAAGGGATCAGGTATCAAGCATCAAGGAAGAAAAATCATATCATTGTAAATGAGGATGAGTGCAGAGTGGAGACTCAAAGCCCATTGGCAGGCAACTGGACACCCCCTTACTGAAGGGTTGTGGGGAGGAGATGAGCCAGTCAGGGTTCAGGGTAGCAACAATGAAACATAACTTTTCTCTAGTTCTTATATGCTTCCTCCCCCCCCCCACCCGCTTCACTATCATGATCCCAATTCTACCTTACAAATCTGGCTAGCCCAGAGGATGTACATTGGATAGCAACTGGAAACACAGGTAATCCGGAACAGATGACTCCTTCAGGACCAGTGGTGAGAGTGGCGATGCCTGGAGGGTGGAGGGAATTTGAGGTGGAAAGGGGGAACCAATTACAAGAATCTATGTATGGCCTCCTCCCTGGGGGATGGATGGCAGAGAAATGGGCGGGGGGAGACATCAGACCGTGTAATATATGACAAAATAATAATAATTTATGAATTATGAAGGGTTCATGAGGGAGGGGGGAATGCGGAGGAAGGGGGGGGGGTAAATGAGGAGCCGATATTAAGGGCCCAAGTGGAAAGCAAATGTTTTGAGAATGATGATGGCAACAAATGTACATATGTGCTTGACACAATGGATGTATGTATGGATTGTGATAAGAATTATATGAGCCCCCCAATAAAATGATTTTCTTAAAAAGGTCACTATAGGACATTTCACAACCTTAAATGCTTTGTTGGAAAAGAAGTCGGAACATTAAGAGCTAAGCATCAATCTCAAAAGGTAGAAAAAGGACAGAGTAAATCCAAAGTACGTAGAAGGAAGGAAGTAATAAAGTTGGAGCAATCGTTGATAGATAAAGCAAACTTGCAATATCGAGATTTCATAAAAAGCAAAACCCGGGTCTTTAAAAATGAATTAAGTGATCATAACAGTGGAGGCAGAGCAAAGAACTTGTGGAGAGCAGGGGCGCTGGAGCCCACTGCCTGGAGGAGGTCCAGCCTGGCCACTTACCCAGCTGCATGGTCTCGGGGAAGTGACCTGCGGTTGTCATGACTGGGAACCCAGTCCAAGTCTTAGACTGTCCGACCCGTGCCCCCATGCCGACTGGTGATCCACACAACAGGACATGCCAGCTGCTTACTCTCCCGGGAGTACATCCCTCCCACATGGAAATGGGAATGATCATCTCCAAGACTTTCCCAAACTATCAAGGGTTGAGAGGAGCCCTGGTGGCATCGTGGTTACCAATTGGGCTGCTGACCTCAAGGCCAGCAGGCAGTTCAAAGCCACCAGTGGCTCCACAGGAGAAAGACAAGGCTCTATTCCCATAAAGAGCTACAGTCTCAAACACCCACAGGAGTTCTACCCCGTCCTATAGGGTCACTGTGAGTCGGAAGCAAGTTAGAAGGCAGTGACATTTTGGTTTGGGTAGTCTATACGGAATGCAGCAACATTTTGAAAAAGCTTGAACCATTGTGAGAATTACCAAATGGTTGTCATAGAGACACAAAGTGGGCGCACACTGCTGGGAAATCTGGCCCCGACAGACTTGCCGGACACGGGTCGTCACGAGCCTTCAGTTTGTAAACAATGCCATGGCAGTGCACAAAAGGCAGCCACAGTGAAACAACATATGCCTGTACTTTGCACCAAGCAGGATGCTCAGATTTTTTTTTCACTCCTCACAACATCCCTGGGCATGGGTTCGATTACAGATTAAAGTCCATAATACAGATTAAGGTCTTAAGATGCAGAGAAGTTAAACTCACACAACTACACGTTAGAAGATGCAGGATTTCAAGCCAGACGCCCTCGTACAGGGGCTTACATTCTTGTCCACACCAGACTGCTGGGACCCAATTGTCTCATCCATCAGCTGGGAGAGCAACACCAACCCGCTAATAGGAAAGGAGACCAGGGGATAAAGCCCCCAGTATCATAGGTGACAGGCAGACAGGAATGAAGACGGTGTGTCCATCCTGATGGCAATGAGGAAGAGGAAGAGGTGGCAGCAGCGATCAATCTTACTTACGAAGACAGACGCCTGAAAGGATCTTCCAAAAACAAACACCCTCACTGCCATCCAGTCGATACCGACTCACAGAGACCCCCGCTGTGGGTTTCCAAGACTGACTGCTACTGGACTAGAAAGTCCTGTCTTTCTCCCACGGAGCGTCCGACGGTTTCAAACTGCCAGCCTCGCAGGTCGGGTCTCAGCCCAATGCGTAGCCACTAGACCACCAGGGCGCCTTCGAAAGGTTTGGGCCCTTCCTAATGGTTCCAGAATAACTCCTTGCGTAGATCCCTTAGGAAGACGTTTTTTCTGTGTTTGACACAATGGATGGATGGATGAATTGTGATAAGAGTTGTACAAGCCCCCAATAGAATGATTTTAAAAAGAGATATTTTTCCTCCCACTTCAATCGCAGACATCTTTAAGTGGCTGTGTCGTGTGAGCACGTCTCTACGTGAGAATTTATTTTCGAAATCAGAATCACAGCATTTCACATTTGATAGAGATAGGAAGGAACGTATTTAAAAGAATCTGACAAGTGAAACTGCAGAGATACGGGGGTGCAGGGGGGAGGCAGGAAGGGTGTTCCCATGATCTAATGCAGTAAGTCTAGCCTTGAACTTAATTTTCCGGAATTCTTGATACAGCGCGGCATCATCAAGGCCTGTTTGTCCCCTATATGTGAGTCACTGTTGCCACCTACAGTTCAAGGCGGGGCGTGCAAAGCCGCCCAGGGAAGGGGCATGCTGAGAATGTCGCCCTGGAAACGGCCCAGAGAGTAGAGAAAAAGAAAAGGCTACCTGAAGAAGCAGCTCTTTTTCAACCACTTCTTCGGTCTTGCTGATGAGACGCTTTTGCAGGACATGGATTTTCTGTATCAGCTCATAGGTACTGGGGTCGCTGGCCTGTCCGAGAGGGACAAAAATTAAAAAGTAATCGACATGTCATCAGTTACCAGTCACTTCCAAAGGACGGAGGCCTCTGGGTCCTATGATTTCAGTCAATTGCAGACCCAATTCAGAGAGAATCATAATCCCCAAAACATGTATCACAGGTGCGGTGGTCATAAATAACTGCCTCCGCCGCCCCCCTCTCCAACAACAACAAAAAAAGACCAGTTTCCTAATGTCTTATTTCTGACTCTATTCACCCAATCAGTAGAAGTGAATATGCTTCCTCCACCAATGAGGGTAACAATAATGATAGTTACCAGGAGGGCTTGCTTCTTGGCCACCAGCCAGAGCAGATTTTAGCCACATGGCAGCGCTGGGAGGTAGTATTAGCCTTCCCCTTTTCCAGGTAAGGCAAATGATGCTCAGAGATGTCAAATCATTCAACACCACGAGGGAAACCGGCATCATGTTAAGCTGGAACTAAAGTCAAGCTCGGATACGCCTGGGGCCCACCATTACTGTGTTCTGAGGCCACATTTCTGTTTCCGCAGGAATGAGACAGGGTTCCCTAATTTGCTTCAGCTGTAGGAGTCTCCTCTGGGGATTGTCAACAGGAAGATTCATTACAGCCCGTGATGCGGACGGTTTCTAGGATGTGGACTTTAGCTAATAGCTGGCAGCAGAACACGACCATGACATTTAGCTCTCAAATGGAGTTATCAATCTGTAGGGCTTGGATGCCTTTTCAGGAGGGGTCTTGTGCAATTCAGACAGGGGCTACAGCCCTAAATTGATCGCGTGTCCTCTCGACTTTAGCCAAAGCTCCGCTTCCAACTGCACTGACATTTTGAATTAAGATAGCTACTAAATATTTCCAACAGTCTCCCGAAGTCTCCATTTTCTAATATCATTACAGAAATTGACATAGAATTGGACACTTCAAAGATCTGACTTGGAAACATCTGGAATAGCCCCGTGCTACTGTAAATGGATTTAAAATCCCCAGATACATCCATAATATCCTTAGTTTCATAAGCTACAATGTTCTTAGTATTTGAAGAGGATAAAGTTAAGGCCCAAAAGGGGGGAAAGAAGAAGAATCCACAGACTCTGACTTTAAATTCTAAGCAATGCCGAGTGATTTCCATATATCAGGATGAGAGTTGGCATGTATTCACTTGGCATGGCTGGCTGTTGTTAAAATTCAGGCCTCGTGTTTACATAACAATTTATAATGCATTAGCCTTAATGTTGTCTTCATTAAAAGGGGAAAAAATGGAAAACAAAAACCTACTTGGCTGATTTTCCCCAGCTCTTTCTTTTGTCACCTACCTATGTTCTCCTCCAAACCTAATTGGTCGTTTAATCAAAGTCCCTTCTAGCACCTGCACGGTTGGGCACAAGGAAAGGAGATGGCCATCGTTCTCTGGAGCGAGCAAAATTTGTCTCTGAGGGGCTGATGGCAATGTCCGCCAGGAAGTCGTAAAAGAAAAATGCCATTTATTATTCAGGACCTACTAAGGGGACTTTGGTTGTGTCCCCAGACCCTAAGAGAAAGGGTTTGATTAGCAAAGACTGGTCCTTGGAAAAGAGAGCTAGTTCCCCAAAACCCCGTTGCCTGTAGGGATTAAAGGGATGTCAAGGCCAATAGAAAGAAGGTGGCCAATGGTCTGAAGTAAACAGATGGCCAGAGGAACGCTGATTGGCTGCAGGAGGCAAGGGGAGGGAATTAAACTGTTTCAAGTGCCAATTGGTGAGACCAGTTCACAGCTAGTCCTGGGTCTGTTTTAGGCAGAAGGGATTGTGTCCAAGATGTACTAACCAAAGCCCAAGGGAACCATTTGGTTCTGAAACATCTGACCCAGCCTTACATTTGGAGTGGCAATTTATACAGTATTAAATAAAGCCATGCTTCGTATCGTGGTTCTGGTTAGAAGCAGTGGGGGGTTGGAGGGATGGGGCAGGGAGTGGGGTAGAAGAAGGAGGTGTTGGGACGGGGAAAGAAGGCCCCCCAGGAGTTACCTCAAGCTTCCTCCATCTGTGCACATTCATGGGGTTCTCCAGCTCCTCCTCCAGGGCTCGGCACCGCGTCCTCTCCTTCAAGAATTCTCTCTGTATGTGGTAGAGCTCCTGCCTGCAGAAGACAAGTCTCAGTTGCAGAGAAACCCTCTGTCCTGGGAAAAAGACTAGACTTGAGTAGAAAGAAAATGGGTTGGAAATTATGGTGGCAACATATGTACAAATGTGTCTGCCACGATGGATGGATGGTTGGTGAAAAGGGCTATAAGAGCCCCCCAGTAAAATGGTTAAAAAGAAAAAGAGACAGGTGGACCCCTCCCCCACTCCCATCTGAGACACATACACACACACACACACACACACCACCACCAACAACAACAACAACAACAACACTGTGGCCATAGACACCCTTCAAGCCTGGGGTTTAAGCTACCTCTGGAGATCAACCTTCCGTCAAACAAATAACTTGCAGGTCTATCGAGTGAATAACCAGCCCAGTGAGGAGCATACTCTTCAGTATAAGTACATTCAATGATACCAGACCAAAAGGGCAGCAGTTGCCCCAAACTAAAGCCCAGGTGGCAGGAAATGAAGGCAGCTAGAATTGGAGGGGTGGGAGGCAGGACTTGCTAAGGAAGCAAGTAGGAGGAGCGCTGTTACAATGGGGGACTGCAACTGATGTCATGAAACAAAGGGAGCATGGCATTGTTGAAACGAAAACGAATTTGCTCTGTAAAATTTCACCCAAACCATAACAAAAGTCTATTGGAATGTGGTGTCTTCAAATGGTTACTATGTACAGATTAAGTCATAGATTTAAAAAAAGGTAGGGGGGTTGTCATCAAGACAATCCCGACTCCTAGTGACCCTCTAGGGGCAGTAGACTTGCCCCTGTAGGATTTCCAGGGCTATAAATATTTATGGTAGCCGACTGCCACATCTTACTCTGGTGGAGCAGCTGGTGGTTCCAACCCCACCTTTCAGTTAGCAGTCAAGGGCTTAAACGCTGTGTCACCAAGCCTTAGTTGGAAAGTTCAAATTAGTGAGACTTTGGGGAACACAGAGAGTGGCCTCCTAATCTGACCGAGACACCAAATCCCAAACCCACTGCCATTGTGACTCACGAGACAGAACAGAGGGACAGCATTGAGACTCTGAGACTTGTATGACAGAGCAGTGGCCAAGGGACTATGGAGGAAGAAGCCAAAGGACCAAGTGGCTGAGAGGCCTCAGTCCAGAGAGAGCCTTGGCTGCTGACTGAGGAGAGGTGCTGCCGTGGACCACACGCTGTATAGTCCGTGCTTTCTGATGCTGCTTTGCGGAAACCTGTTAACTCCCCTAATAAGCTTCCTTAACTGTGGGGGTTGTGTGTGAGCGCCCGGTGGCCGGTGCAGCAACTTAATCAAACCGAGTAGAAATGGAGAATGTTGTGGAAGGAACACTTGGTGGGAGACTGGAGGAAAAGAAGGCTGGAGTGTGAAGGTATGCCTGATTTCTGCCTGGGACAGACCAGTTGGAGTCTCCTTTGGGTAGTCAGAAGTATCTGAGAAGCTGTGAAAATATACTCTTAGGGGTGGGGGCGGGGCCTAGATCCAACCCTTAGGGTTCCTACTTTAATTAGGCTAATGTGTCAGCTGGTCTTTGAAGTATAGAAGTCTTGCGGGTTCATCTCATTGGCAGCCAGGATTGAGGAGGGAAGCGGTGGGATAATAATTCCTCTCACGCTCCACCCCTACATCAGTGACTTACAAATTCCTTGAGAATTAACTCCGCCTCTGACTGTGCTTCTGAAAATCCACGGCCCCTCCAGTTCAGAGGGCGGGTGGTTCTGCCCCACCCCCTGGCTGGGAAGCTTGCTTAGGGGGCGGGAAGAGAGGCTAGCACTTACATTGACGTGGGCGATAAGGATATTATTATCTGTCTTCGTCTGCTGAGGGTTTGCAGCTTACTAATACTAAGCCATCTCTTTTACTTAATTGCTTCATTTAAACCAATAAGGCAACATCCCCTCATTAGCAAAGCAAACCATTAGAATTAACTGCAGGACGTTCACTCAACAGGGAGCTCAGAACAAGCTGCTTGGAATTAAAAGCATATTTTTAACACTTGCACTTTCGAACGTGTCATCAGGAGAGAAGGGCAAGGTATCCATGACTGTGACTGGCTGCTTATCTTGTGCTGGACGCTGCACATGCATGTGCATGCCAGTTTTAACTATGCCTCCAAAGCTCAGACTCATTAGGGGATCTGCCCAGGGTCACACAGCTTGTATGTGTCAAGGCTGAGAGTGGAATTGATGGCTGCTTGCCTCCAATTTCTTTATTAAATTCTCTTCCCTGTGAAAAGAAAATGTCTATTCTCAACAAACCAGCAATAAAGACCCATAATGAATCAAATCTGGTTCTTTAAAAAAACAACAACCTCATGACTGGCAAGTTTATTGATAGTCTTGGAGATCATTCAATAGTTACTTAGAAGAAATGGATTTGTCTCCAAAACATAAGTCATGTTATCTCAAGGTAGTAAAGTTATGAATGATTTTCTAATCCTTATAAGTCTTATGCATTTCTCACATTTTGGAAAGTTTTACTTCCATTATCTGAAGGATAAGCAACTCTTAAATATTTTTATATAGAGAAGTCATATGTATATTTAACTCATAAATATATATATATATATATAGTTAAGTCAACAAAACAATATTCTCCATTCCACTTTGGTGCAGAGCAGCCATCTAAGGTGCAACTATTGGACCCTCCCCATTTGAAGCAAAGAAAAGTGAAACAAAAATCCAAGATGAATGGGAAGCACTAGCCCAAAGCACTAATGGACCATGAAAACTTCAGCCTCAATGGCCCTGCGACCAGAGGAACAAGGTCGTGTCTGCCTCCTACCTCTGACCTCTCTAGAAGGGAGCGCTATAGAAGGTCCTGGATGGAGTGGAAGAAAAATGTGAAACAAAATTCCAAATTGTAAGAAAAACCAAACAAACAAAAAGACAGGCTTTCTGGTCACAGAGAGGCCAGTGGGATCCCCAAGACTACAGAGCCTTGAGTCACCCTTCCAGGCTGGAACAGAGCTCACTCCGGTTGCTCAGTGTTCAGCTAAACAACAGGCCTACATAATGAAGAGCAACACCAGCGAGGCGCCGCACCACTTCAAGCATTCAAGCACGCCAGGTCTAAAAAGCAACAGGTGCCCAGGGGTAAAGGTCAGCGACAGGTAGGGGTAGGAAAAAGGGAGGGGTGGAAATAGGAGGAAGAGGGAAGCGTGCTGGCACCCTACTGCGGGGATTGCAATCCAGGGCACCCGACAGAAGGTGCCTGAAATGTGGAATGGAAAACCAATTGGCTCAGTCAACTTTCACCCAGAACGCAATAAAAAGTTTTACAAGAACTAGGAAAGCAAGAGAGAGCCAAACAGAGAGTGCTCCATCCTTGCCAGTGGCAACTCTTCCTGAATATACTCACTGCCTCGAAATACCAGCACTCTTTTCTAATCAAATTGATTTCAGAAGCAGATTCAAAGGGTGTCCTTGCCCCAAGGTGGCCATGGGTACCGCTCGCCTACGAGTCTGTGGGGGAATAAGCCTAACTGCTGAGAAACCACCAGACCCCTGACTTGGTGTCCAGCAATCACCCATGTAAAACACGGGGGTGTTTCCCCAGAGGGAGTGTAGCTCTAGGGTCAGGCAAGATTTCAGCAAAGAAGATGGCGCAGTGAGCTGAAACGAAAGCTGCAGGCGGTAAACCCAGAGTAAGATGTAAAAGTTGGCCACCGTCTAAGGAAACAGAGTTTGCACAACGTGATAAAAGCCCATTTTTTTCAGCTCTGTCCTTCTGAGCTTGTAAGAGGGCGACGAGCCACTGTTGCTACGATTGTATTTCAATACAGGCGCACCGCCTCTGCATCGGCCTCACCAAAGACAGTCCACGTAGCGCGCTGGAGGAAGCCTGCGTCCTGAATTGTAACTCGTGTGTGTTGGTAATCTGACTTAAACACACACACACACCCAGAAAGAGTTGGTTTTTGTTTAGTTTTGTTTTACCTCTTTTTCCCTTCAGAAAGGCAATGGGTTCACATCCGCGATGACACGGATACCATGTAGTTTCTGCCCTCGTTATTAGTTGGAAGGACTGCACCACATGAAAATGACTTGACGCAATTTCATAGAAACCCCCAGTCACCAACAAGCATGACAACAAGCTTACTTCAGGAGCCCCAAGCAAGCCCAGTGCCCTCAGCCCCAGCAGTCTCCTGTCACCTGAGCTCATCCACATTCGCCACACTTCGAGCAAGAATCCCCTTTTCCCGGCGCAGCTTCTTGATCTCAAGCTTGAGGATCCTCATGTCCTCCACCCTCTGGTTGTACTGGCTCTCCCCTTTGTTCAGCACGGACTGCTGGATCTTGATCTTCTCATAGAGCAAAGCTAACTCGTCATTGCGCCGAACAAGCTGAGACCCCAGAATGTCTCTCTCACTGATGACCTAGAACGGGGGGAAGAACATGTCCATCAGAAAACTGTCACTCACTGACCGAAAGTCTCCTGTTCCATCTGTCCAGGCACTGTGTGGGCCCAACCCACAGTGGTTGAGCCTATTCTAGCTCACAGCAGACGCTCTGGGACAGAGTGCAACTGTGCCTGAAGGTTTCCAAGACTGTAAATCTGAATGGGAGGGGACAGCCTCACCTCTCCTTTCTCCCTTAGGGCAGCTGGTGGGTCTGAAACACAAGCTTGTGGTTAGTAACCCAATGCTTAAACCACTACCACGTGGTCAGGCATTAAAACTAGCCTGCTAGGCAATCCACACAGGCCTCCTCCCATCAGCATTCACAGCTTCCTGGGAAAGAGAAAGAGTTCAACAAATAAGCCATGGCTTTGACCCATGAGGAGGATCCATGAGGCAGAGTGGGTTGAGCACTGGACTGCTAACCACAAGGTCAGCCATGGAAACACCAACCGCTCCGGGAGAAAGATGAAGCTTTCTGCACCCTCAAAGATTCACGGTCTCAGTAGTGGGTCGTTTCGATTGGTTTCCAGACATTGTTGGTCGTAATGTTGACATTTGAATGACCTGCTCCTGAGCAGCTCTTGCCAAGGTGCACCACGTCTCCGTTGGTTGGGTTGATTTGTTAACTTTTTCTCCTGGTTTGGGCAAACGTCTACAAAGCAAATTCTTCCACTCAACAGTTTATGCGCATCTTGTTTTGTGACCTAGATGTAATTCCCCTAATTGAATAGCCGTCTGCCCATCTCCTCCCTGGGTTCCCATTTTCCATCCGTCCTCCCCTCCTGCTCCGTCCTGCCTTCTGGGTTGTGGTTTGGGCAGAGGCTACCCTTTGCGTCCCTGAGGATGGGTTGGTCTGAGGGGCACACTCCTCCCTGATGCAAGAGTGTTCCTTTTACCAAATGGTCCTGTCTGTCGTTTGGCTGAACCATGGACCCCAGGCCTGAGCGCGGGTCCAGAGGTGAAGGGTGTCTAAGGGCCAATCCCTGAGCGTTTCACCAGTCTCTGTCAGACCAGTAACACTGGCCTTTTTCAGAAACCCGAGGTTAGGCCTCCTTTTCCCCCACTCTCCCCAGGACCTTCTACTGGTTACCTCACTTCTCTCTGTTCTACCCTAGCCAACCTCATCCAGTGTCGCCTGCCAGGTCCCTGAAAACGGTGGAGTTTCTAGCTGCTGAGTGACACATTTGAGTTTCCAATTCCCAAACTTCCTGAATATCATTGAGAAGTTTGCCTGAGCCATTACACTGGAATGTGAGCTCCTGGAGAATAAGGGCCGTTTTCTTGTCCATCATGTATCCTCCAGGCCCAGCATCGTGACTGACACCTAGTAAGGAAGGGCTCATAAATATGAGTAGAATAAATGAATACCTTTTTCATAATTCATCTGCAAAAGATAGACCTCTGCCGCTATTCTTGGGGTGGACATGCTTAGCTAGGAATGAGGATCCAGGAGGAGTTGGCTCAGATACCTGGCAAGGGCGGCAGGTCCGCAGGTGTTCCTACCTGGTCTAATTCCTTCTTCTGTCTCAGCCTCTCGCCATCAGCCTCAGCAATGATTCGCAGAAGTTTTCTCTCCTCTGCTTCTTGCTTTTCAATGAAGTGTTTAGTCTCCAGGGCTTGTTGCCTCAGCTTCTGGAGCTCGGCCTGAGAGAGAGGGAAAGACACAGACCAATTTCACCTGGTAACAGCACAAAGCAGGGCTGCGGGGCCCGCAGCTAGATGTCCAGTTAGGCTTCTTAGACTTCCTCTGGTGTTTCATTTTAGCACGGTTTGATCACGCTCAGTAGCAAAACAAGCTTATGCAGCGAGCACACACACACATGCCTGTACAGGAACAGTAATGTGCATTGTGGTGATCATGTTCACTCTATGAGCAGAGTCTTGAGGGATTTCTATCACTGATCAGTATATGCATGGCATGGGATTCACTGATATCCGACAATGCGCCCTCTCTTACACTGAGAGGAGGGGCACAGGATTGTCCGGAGGCTGACATGGGCTAGGAAATGCTCCTTTAACGGTCCTGCCACCAGCATGTGAACTGCAAAGAAAGTCCACCTCGAAGCAGAATGCCCACCAGTAAAACAGGCCAATGGGCACATCGTGTTAGAAAAGGCATGGAATGAGACGTACACTCTGCCTCTAGGGCATTTCCAATCCAGATGGGAAGATAAGGGATACGAACGTTATTCGACTATGAAGCCCATTTTGCGGGCAACAGGCTGGACTTGGACGTGAGGTCAGAGGCTGATGAAATGGTCAGTGTTGGGAAAGAAAGGGCGGAGCTAACGAGGATGCCCACAATAAAGGGGAGAAAGCAAAGATGAAGAATGCGACGGGGTTTCTATTTGGAACTGTAGTACAGTCCCTTCAGCACCATGCCAGAGTTCACCTGAGCTTGACCCATGGAGATACCGAAGTAGGTTACGTTCTGTCTGTGTTTACAGGAGAGCTTTTGGAGATTACAAAGGACCAAATAAATCTTAAGTTGCCAAGAATGCACAACATATGAGAATGCCAAGAACTGACAGGCTCCCAGCGTATATACCATATACACATTTCTTACTGTGAATATACCAATAAGCTGATGTTGGTCCAATGATACCAAACCCTCTTGGATATTACTTCTGTTGTAGCTTATCCTCCTGGGTGTCACTTCTGTTGTAGTTTATGTCTGAAATAAGAGTCAAGTAACTGACTGAAGGGAATGAATCACTGGACCAGGGAGCTCAGGACCACAGTCCTGGAAGACACTAAGGCCTGTTGGTTCAACATGGTCCATCAAACCAATGTTCTAAATCCTACTGTAATGAGTACCAGTAGGAGTCTACGAAGCTAGTGAAGTGCATCTTTAAAGTATCCATGGTGCGCGTTATGGTCTCTCTCCAAACACAGCAAAGAAGAGTGATGAGAATCAAAGGGCACAGGGAAATCATTAGTCAACATACTAATGGACCACAATAATGGCCATCTCCACAACCCTGAGAACAGCAGAATTAGATGGTGCCCGACTATCACCGCCAACGTCGTCTATCACATTAGACGGTCTTGGACCGCAATGGGAGAAAAACGTGGGACAAAACTCCAAATCATGAAAGAGACCAAGCTTACTGGTTGGCTAGAGACTGGACTCATGTCCATAACTGTGGCCCTTAGGCACCCGTTAGGGCTGGAGCTAAATCCACCCCTGTAGCTCACTTCTCAGCCAAGCAATAACCAGCCCTCTAAGGAAGACAGTGACCCTGGTACGGTACACACACTTCAGAATAATCAAAGATTTCGAATCAAAAGGGCAGCATTTACCCAAGGACAAAGTTCAAGAGGGTCAGGAAGGGAGGAGGAACGGAGAGTGGACGAACAGGGAGGACGTGGGGTAAGTGGTGGACCACTGCAGGGAGCACCCTGGCTGAGGAGAAACAAAATGGGAATGCGCGGTTGAATGGAAAGCTGATCACCGTCTCTGAAAACCTTCACCTAATTCACCATAAAGAGCTGAGAGGTAAATATGTAAACCATCAACAGGCAGATCGTGGCTGCTAGAAAGGGAGGGAGGAATACAGAGAAGGGTGAGAAGGAAAGGAAAAAGGAACTGACACTGAAGTGATGACTCAGAAACCTAGCACAAGGGAGAGCCTGGCTATGGCCGGCCTCACGCACTGCACCCTATTGTCAGTGCGTTCCCGGCCTCTGAAGAGAAATGAGTGCACTGTCAAGTGTCCTGGCAGCCGATGAAAGCTTAGTGTCACACACAGGCCATTCATCAATAGCACAGTGCGTGGCAAGGAAGCCCGTCAAGCATGGGCACAGGGTCTGGCACTCAGCTGACTCACAAACAGGCTTTGTACGTCTATTGGTATCTCTTCTCGGGAGGAAACACGGCATAGCCCACGGTCCACCTCTCTCCCTCGGTGAGAGTGTTATCCTTGGACGATGTCAGTCATTCCTGCAGCCCTTCTCTCGGGTCCGTCACCTTGGACCGTTGTCTTCCTCCTCTGGCTTGGAGGACAGCATGGAGCAAGAGGGACTGCGTCCTGCAGGCACAGCGCGAGCAGACAGAAAGGGGCTAAAGGGGCTTGCAGGACTAGAGAAGCGGACAGATACAGCTCTGCTTCATACCACGGTGGGCGGGCGGGGGGTGTCCAGACAGGAAACCTGCGACAGTGTTGCCAACCCTCCACAAGCCAAAGGGCGACACTAGGATCCAAAGAAAGAGCAACCGGCTCCTCAGAAATTCCTGGCCCAAGAGAAAGCAGTTGTGGACCACAGTGTGATCCCGGGAGGGGGCCCTGCTTTCATCCACGGCCAGCAAGGGTCACAACCCAACGGTGCGCTCTCGAAGGGTGGCACTGAGGGCTGTATGTCTTTATTGACTGGGGCACTGTAAGCAGCCACACAAGGCCCAGCTGTCACAACGGGGGCGAACGTGATCAGCTTTCCTCTATATATATAATATTCATATATATATGATTACTCTCTTTACTTGAGAAGAACCAACCAGGACATTATATATACAGTCGTCCCTCTGTACTTGAGAAGAACAGACCAGGAGTGGGTGGGGTACCAGAGGGCTCCGACAGGCTGGGAAGCGCTTCTCTGCCAAGCCATCTAAAACGTGAGGCAGAGGATACAGGCCTACGAAGAAAGGGAGACCCGAGCAGTCACTCTGTACAGACATTGCAGGGTGCCTGTCTGGGCCCCTCTATGTTTCCAAAAGTTTCACACCATAAAATAAAAGTTGTTGAGAGAGAAAATGCTTCATCCCACGCCTCATCCCAGCTAGCTACGTCTACAGTGCAGTGGTCTCACATGATATTTACCAAAACCCATCTGGCCTAATGAAATTTCAACCTGACTCAGTGATTCTGCACACATCTCATTCCTAAAAATAGCTCGTGTCACTCCACTTGCACAAACATCACATAGTGCCCTCATCATGGGAATACGGTGCCTGGGGATGCTCAGCACGGAGAAGGCAAGGCATCTACTGTGGCTGGATTGTAGCGTGGAAGGTGGGGATCAGCCAGAGGTGCAGCTGGAAACCCATGAAGGTCAAACTGGGAAGGGCTTTGCAGGTCATGCGCTGTATCGAGTGTGCAATGGGAAGCTGTACCGTGTTTAAGGCATGAAGACTAGTTCTTGAGAAGCTCTGTGTTCCAACGGGAAGGACAAGCGGGGACTCAGAGCAGGTCCACACAAGGCAAAACAAATGAGGAGATGGGGCTCTGCTGTCACCAGGGTCTGGAATCGGGAGGGAAATAGCAAGAGGATATAGTAAGGAGCCACCTCACCGATGACTTGCAGGTCAGGCGAACGACAGCAGGAGAGCTGAGATCTTGTTTTCCTTCCAGAATGTTTCCGGGCCCTGAGATGCAGTGAATGGTTTCATAAGTATCAGGACCCTGAGATGCAGTGAATGGTTTAATATCGCTTTTCTAGCCATAGCTTTTGCTCCTCCCACATAGCATGCTTCGTTTTCCTGACGGGTCTAGCAAAGAAGGTGGGGGAAGATACTGATTGGGGTATGATGCAGCAGTGTGTGATGGCTAACAGGGTTCACTGTGGGTGTCATCCTGCTAGGGCTAGGTATAAAATGAGCCATCTCGGGAGCAGGAGGTGGGATTTTGCTCCTAGCAGAAAAGATGAGCCGGGCCAAGTAGAGCCAGGAAGGGAGCATGACCTTTTCTCCCCGAGACCCCAGCGCATGGAGTCCCCTGGATCCAGGAGACAGCTCTGACACCAGGGAAGCACCAGCAGAATGGGAGTCATATCCTGAGACAGAGAGGTGGGTGGCTTGCCCCGCCCACTGAGCAAGTGCAGCTGAGGACTGCAGGCTGGCTTGTGGTGGCTCACAAATGGGGAAGCTGGGTTTGCTAACCCATGGGGCTGGAGCTGGAGCTGGGTGCCTTCAGGTTGAGGTTTATAATGAAGTGTCCTAACCTTGGGGCACTTATTAACAGCCTGGAGAAGGCTTCTTAACATGGCACGAGCAAGGCAGAAACCAACGGGCCAAAGGACAGAGCAGGCAAAAGACCAGAGAGAGGCGCCTGACATCCGGCAAGGCTGAGAAGAGGCTGTTCTATCTCAATCATGGTATCCTAGTCACTTGTCAGGAACCCTGGTGGCTTAGTGGTTACATATTGGGCTGCTAACTGCAAGGTCAGCAGTTCAAAACCACCAGAGGTTCCGTGGGAGAAAGGCAGGGCTTTCTAGTCCCAGAAAGAGGTACAGTCTCAGAAACCCACAGGAGAAATTCTATCCTATCCTATAGGATCATTACGTGTCAGCATCAACTCAATGGCAGTGAGTGTGAGTTTGAGTTGGTATCATTTGTAACCTATAAACTTCCTTAACAAATCCCTTAATTGTGAGTATTGTCTGTGAGCAACATGTGCCCATTGCACTGAACTGTTGAGCCCAAAAGAGAAGCAGGGAGTACTTTGGAGACATAACAGATTTATACCCACATCTACTCCCAAACCCAAAGGGAGATGGTGGCATGGGTGGAGCAGGGCACCCGCCCCCGCAAGGGGAGGGTATTGTTTATGTCTCCACAGAAGTTGGAGGGTGAGTGCAGCCCCACGTTGTGCCAAACCCTGAGGGCAACATGGCCACATGGAGCAACTCATGAACGGAGAAGGCTGCAGGGCCAGCCCTCAGCAGAACCAAACTGACCCCTCCCCAGAAGGATATGCTACAGAGGACAACCCTCAACCTACAGGTTGGGGGGATGGGCCGGCCTGCCACACCCCACGGAAGCAAACCTAGAAGGAAATGGAGAGAGTGAGGGACCAGACCCTGCATCAGCACACCAAGCCCTGAGGAAGACAGCCCTGCATGGAGCTGCTAAGGCAGAGAGGACTGTAGGGCCAACAACAGCACGAGACATGATGTCCCCTCACTGGAGCTGGACCATACTGAGGACACACAGTGGGGAGTGAATCCGGTCTGACACAAACCACAACCCCCCACCCCTCCGGCAAACCATGAAGAGAATATACAGATCAGCAACAGGAGCAAAGCCAAGCCACAGAGCCCCTGAGGAGCCCCCAAAATAGACTTCCAGCTAGGAGGGGCAGTTCCCAGAACCCTCAGGACCGGTCGGAGATAGCCAGAAAGGTCAGTAAATAGACCTGGAATTATGTATGGGGTTTTTTTTTCTTTTTTTCAATCTTTTGTTTTCTTTTTGTTTATTTCCATTATTGATGGTTTGCTTGTCTCCATAAGATAGGCATGGGAAGCAAGCCCTATGAGAAAGCAATGGGGCGGACAGTTCCGGAAGGACTCTGGGGAGGAGGCGGGGAAGGGAGCAGTGAGCAAACAACGACATAGACGGAACAACTGGGGAATTAAAATCAACAACAAGGAGAACGGAGAGAACCTGGGGGTGTTGGAGCAACAGCAATTTACCTGAGAGGCATTACTAAGAGGCAGAAGAAGGGTGGGTGTGATGGTAGGAAAGGAGGAAGGTAAAAGAAAACAGAGGAAAGATCTAGGAAGCAAAGCTATGGGTAGTGGTATAAACATAGGTGTGTACATATGTAAATATATTAATTCATAAAAATAGAGGTATTGGCCTATGTACATGTACTTATATGGCAGTACATTTAGGTAGTGGATGGACCTTTGGCCTCTACTCTCCCTGGGCTTCTAACCTGGCATTCTGTGATGCTCACCTTCCCAGCATAATCACTGAAGACAAAATGAGTGCACAAGCAAATGTGGTGAAGAAAGCTGATGGTGCCCAGCTATCAAAAGATATAGTGTCTGGGATCTTAAAAGTTGGAGTTAAACAAGCAGCCATCTAGCAGAGAAACAACAAGCCCACATGGAAGAAGGACACCAGCCTGTGCAATCATGGGGCGTCGATGAAATCAGGTAACAGGCATCAGAAGACCCAAAACAAATCAACAAAACATACTGAGAGTGAAGGGGGTAAGAGCAGAGACCCCAAACCCATCTGTAGACAATGGGACATCCCCTCACAGAAGGGTCACAAGGAAGGGATGATTCAACTAGGGTGCAACATAGCACCACTGAAACACACAATATTTCTCTGGTTCCTTGAGGCATCCTCACTCTCACTATCATGACCCCAGTCCTGCCTGGGCTAGACCAGAGCATGTACACTGGCACAGATAAGAACTCACAGCACATGCAGTCCAGGTCAGATAAGCCCCTCAGGAACAGAAATGGGAGTAGTGATACCAGGAGGATAGAGGTAAGGTGGGGAGAGGAGGGGAGGAAGGGGGAACCGATCACAATGAACAGCACATAACCAATCAAGGGGTCATGAGAGTGAAGGGGGGAGAAGAAGGGGGGAGGATCTGACACAAAGGGCTCAAATAGAAAATAAATGCAAGGGAACACAGAAGAGGGGGAAGACAGGGAAAGGAAGTGGGTATTAATAAACCCAGGGACAAGGGAACCACAAGTGATCTAAAATTGATGGCAAGGAGGGTGTAGGAGGCCTGGTAGAGTTTAATCAAGGGCAAGAGAGCAATTACTGAAACCCAAATGAAGGGTAAACATGATAGTGGGGCAAGAGGAAAGTAAAAGGAAATAGAGGAAAGAACTAAAAAGCAAAGGGCATTTATAGAGGTCTAAATACAGGTATGTACATATGTAAATATATTTATAGATAATAGGGAAATAGATCTATGTACCTATATTTATAGGTTTAACATAAAGGTAGCAGATGGACATTAGGCCTCTACTCACGTACTCCCTCAATGCAAGAACACTTTGTTCTAATAACCTGGCATTCCATGATGCTCACCTTCCTGGAATGATCACTGAAGATAAAGCGGGTGCATAAACAAATGTGGTGAAGAAAGCTGATGGTGCCTAGCTATCAAAAGATATAGCATTTGAGGTCTTAAAGGCTTGAAGAAAAAAAAAGAAACTATCTAGCTGAGAAGCAACAAATTCCACATGGAACAAGCACACCAGCCTGTGTGATCATGGGGTGTCCATAGGATCAGGTATCAGGCATCAAGGAACAAAAAATCTTATCATTATGAATGAGGGGGAGTGCGGAGTGGAGACCCAAAACCCATGTGTGGACAATTGGCCATCCCCTTACAGAAGGGTCACGGGAAGGAGACAAGCCAGTCAGGGTGCAGTGTAGCACCATTAAAACAAAAATCTTTCCTCTAGTTCAGTGGTTCTCAACCTTCCTAATGCTGCTACCCTGTAATACAGTGCCTCATGTTGGGGTCACTCCCCCAACCATAAACTCATTTTCGTTGTTGCTTCATAACTGTAATTTTGTTACTGTTATGAATCGGGTGACCCCTGTAAAAGGGTCGTTCGACCCCCAGAGGGGTCACAACCCACAGGTTGAGAACTGCTGCTCTAGTTCTTTCATGTTTCCTCCCCCCAACTATCGCAACCCCAATTCTACCTTACAAATCTGCTAGACTAGAGCATGTACACTGGTACAGATCAGAGCTGGAAACAGGGAATCCAGGACAGATAAACCCCTCAGGACCAATAATGAGAGTAGAGATACCAGGAGGGGAAGGGAAAGGTGGGGAAGAAAGGGGGAACTGGTCACAATGATCTACCTATAACCCCCTCCCTGGGGGACGAACAATAAAAAAGTGGGTGAAGGGAGACATCGGTCAGTGTAAGACATGAAAATATAATAATAAATTTATAAATTATCAATGATTCATGAGGGAGGCAGGGAGGGAGGGAGAAAAATAAGAAGCTGATACCAAGGATTCAAGTAGAGAGAAAATGTTTTGAGAATGATGATGGCAACATATTTATAAATGTGCCTGACACAATGGATGGATGGCTGGATTGTGATAAGAGTTGTATGAGCCCCCAATAAAATGATTAAAAACAATAATTTTTTAAAAGGAAAAAATCAAGTAAATATATAAGATAAGTAACTATATACAGACCACAGTAAGAGGCATGTGATTTTACAAACAACATACAACGAGCTACGATCCAGCCGGGGCAAGGTTTTCTGGTTTGGTTTTTGTTCATGGCATTTTGTTTGTTCCTTCATGAAATATGACTGGGTCGAAGGGCAAGCACAAGGAAATACTTGCTGAGAAAAAGATCTGGTCCAGCATTGAGCACTTGGAGGGATTGCCGGCCGGGAAAGAGAGTGACGAGGCAACCTTTCTGTTCCTGTGATCGTTTAAGATGACAGCAGAGACAGCAATAAAATACCTGTTTGGCTCAGGCTTTCTTGAATAAAACTATCACTTTCCCAGATGTGCAACCCTCACTTCCCTGCCCCTAAGTGCCGGGAGCTGATCAGAATCTATCAACAGAACAAAATGAAGCCTTGTCGTATTAAAATGCAATCAACGATGTGTAACAGTATCTGTCTGGAATGGAAAGCCATCTGTGTGTTCAGCATTGCCGGGCTGGGTTTGTTTTGTTCTGTTTTTAAAATATCAAAATTCTGAGTGGGTATCCTCATGTCATAAATGTATGGGCTGCAAACAAGACGTGGCATTAGACGCTGGCAGCCAACGTTGACATCAACAAAATACCTTGGGTCTGATGCAGTTAGCAGTTATACATCTGAGCTGTCTTGCCCCGGAAAGATGGGCATCCAAAGGCCCATCAAGTGGTATTCTAGGTGGGTGGGACCTGAGGTGTCGACATCCATCAGAGTGTTACTGGTGCGATAAAGTTGTAATGAGATGACAATAGAGACACTTTAGTCACTGCCTCCCCACTTAGGCGCTTTTGTGGTGGGCTGTTTATGGAATAGGGATCATCTAATTTCGCTGTGAGGCATCAATCACATCACAAGAACCATATTTGTGGGTATTTCACCATTCATTCATGATCCCAGGACTCACCGGGTTGCCCAGTACCCATCTTGTTTACTTCTAGCTAAACAAATAGGGCCAACTGAATTCTCCTAGCCCATCCTCTCACTGTGTGTGTGTGTGTGTGTGTGTGTGTGTGTGTGTGTGTGCGCGCGCGCGCTGAAGAGCTCCCCAGCCATGCCATTCCAGAGTCCACTAAGTGAAAAGATAGGGTGCCCTGGAGCCAATGGCTAATGGGATGCAGAGCTCTGGACATGGAGAATTTGCCACTGAATTATTCACCGAGAATCACAGTGCTGTCAGATGGATGTGGGATGATTGGGAGGTAAGCGGATAGCAATGGGGCTTGTTAGGGCTGGAAGGCACATACTCCAAATGAGATGGTTCTCTCAATGCTGGTGAAACAGAACTGGGACAGACTGGACAGATGAACCTCATTGCAGAGAACTATTGACATCCTGCCGTCTCCATAATGTGCTGGCAATGTCCAGAATCCTGCGGAGTCAGGAGGACGAGGGAGGAGCCGAAGGGGGAAGTGAAATGTGCAAGAAGCAAGGTTCTTTTCCGGGGGGATGGAGATGAATGAGGAGGAGGATAACCTGCAAGCAGACGACTGACTGTCCATCTGCCTGCTTTGAGAAGTGGCAGATTGGGTTGTCCTGTCGAAGGACATCTCACGGTCTAGCGAGCAGGCTAGGGCTGGCCCTTCCACGAGAGAATGTGCACCCGCTGAGCTCTGGAGAACTCCCAATTACAAGCTAAACTTCTCTTGCAGCCAAATTACTAGAAAATCTGCCATGTCCCCAAACTTCAGCTGTATATGAATCCAGAGACCTGCGCGTAACGTGATTCCAATTCTTAGGCTAAAGGAGTTAAGAGGCTCAAACTCGACATCTGAGCCGTCATATTCCTCTACAGAATGCCCAAAGGGGCTTACTGATAGGCTAAAGTTATCCAGTCGGAGCAGTGTGGTCAGTCACTCTTGGGTAACCTGGAATAATAAATCAAGCAGGCATCTTGTCTCTGTGCCTCACTCTGTCATTAATGGGAAACTCTGGGAGAAAAGGCATCTTAGTTTCACAATCTATCCAAAGCAATGGTCAACCAAAGCCAGTCAGACCTGGGATTCCCCTCTTGCAGTTGCCTCTCCAGAAGGGAAGCTCATCAGATCCACCAACTGCCAGCTCTGCTGACCTAAGACCGAATAAATAATAGAACCCAACTGCCCTGTATTATATTTTATTGCAATATTTCTTTGGGGCTATCTGTGTAGATCTTATGCTCCAAACTGGTCAAGGGAACCACCCAGAGAAAATACAGAACCCAGGGCTCGATTTGCAACCTAATTAATCAGAATCGGGGGAGGGGGGAGCCTAACGATCTGTCTTCACCGGATCCTCGGGTGATTACAATGATCAGCCAATTTTGGAAAGTTAAGAGTGTAACTGTTTGATAATGCTGGGGTATAATAAGCTTAAAAGAATTGTAATGATCCAATCAAAACACCCATTCACCAAAGTCAAGCTCTAAGGCATTTTAAAAAACCACGTACCTATACACAGGGCATCCACTGCATGCTCTGAAGCAAGATCTTAGGGAAGACACTTAATTGCGCCTTGGACCTCATTAATGGGCAATGATAGCTCTTTGTAAGACAGAGCTTCTTGGGAAAGTAAGTGATCCGGATCAATGTCATTCTCTAAATGAAAGCCGTTGACGTACTAGCAATTCCCCAATGGTATTGCCCTCAAGCCTTGAGAGCACGGGCCCCTGAGGCGCATGCGTAAAGCTGTGAATGCTCTTTGGGTTCACCCAAGGATAGATATGCCCCCACCGCTTGGGGCTCCAAGGTGAAACAAACCGCCTTTTATAAAAGGTATGCCTTTGAATAAGAGAGAAGAAAAAGACACAGAGTCTTTCCAAAACAGAGAAAATGTGTGCTCTCGGTGTAGCATTTTCTGGTCTTTTTCCATGATAACCGCAAGTGGAGAGCAGGAAGGCTCAGAGAGGCAGGTGTCTCCGCTCTTATATTGTTTACCAAAGGCGCGTTGTTCAAAGACGGGCCTGACGTTCATTGAAGCTAGTGGTTGTCTTTCCATGAGAACTTTATTGTCAACTTGGCCAAACCTATCATTTCATGGAAAGTGCATATTCCAGTCTGTGAAATCTCAGTGTCAAGGAAATAGGACATTAGACCTGTCCACCGCCAGAGACACGTCCTCAAGACGGGATATGTGTTTGGAAGCTAATCGGTGTAGAGGCCAAAATACTGTCTTCACCTTGTTGTAAGTGGTTCCCACAAGCAGCTCATACTCATTCTAAGTCTTCTGCGTAGACATAGCATGTTTCAAAATAAGAACAGCATCATTCTCTTAGCCGGTCTTTTCTAAATTCTTTGGTCAAATTAACTATAAGGGGAATCCATGGAGCGGGATAGGAAAAGAGAGACATTAGGTGTAGTGATGTGTATAGCAAAATCATATTCAGTTAGAGGATTTCCAGGCAGTTCTTTGGCGCGACACTTCTGGAAGAGAGCATCCTCATACTGTGTTGGCAGACATTGACTGTTCTAACTTAGTAGATGTCAGAGGTGGTCCAAGGAGGAGTTACTACCAAGTCCGTAGGCCCCTAAAACGAAAGAGCGTACGGAACCTGGCCCAGGGAAACCCTGGGGAAGACAAGGATTTCAAGGACATGTGTAGAGAATGATGGTGCTGGCAGAAAAGCTATGTGCACACCCAGGAAACAAAGGACAGACAGACAACAATGATTAGGAGCAAAAGGGCAGAGGGCCTTGCCAGCATCACCTTCTAGAAGGCCCAGGGAGGCGTCTGGGAGGACCAGTCGTGGACACGGGGTTGGGCTTGGGCTGGGAATGCAAAAGGCACTGTAAGGAACCTGCAGAGTCCAGGTCTTCCTGGCATTGCCAGGCTGGTCTCTTCCGCTGGTGTGATGCTAGCCAACATAACGAAACGAGGTGCTTGTGCCTATCAACGGCCCCACGCCTCTGTGCCCTGCCCTTCCTATTGGGAACACTACCTGTGAGGAGCCCTGACTGGAGATGGTAAGCTCTCCTTCCTGATGCCTTTCGGAGGTGGGCTTAGGGAACCATCAACAGTGGCCATGGGCACGCTTGATGGTCCTCCTTGCCCTTGAGTGCCTCGAGTGGGTCCAAGAGAAGATGGGCCCAGAGCTCTTATTACAGGATGGGTACCTTTAGTGTTTCCTTCTCCTTCTCTATCCGCTGCTGTTCCAGATGCAGCTTCACCAGGGCTGACTCTTTGGCTGATATTTCTTCTTTTAACTGGTCCACCTGGTGGGTCATAATCTTTAACTTCCTCTTCATCTCGGTGATCTCATCCTAGCAAAAGAAGCAGCGAAACAGTGGGAGGTCATCGCCGAGATGGAAGGTCCGGCCATCTTCCAGAGTTATTCGAGGGAGACTCTCAAAACAATGGTCTCTTGGCCATTTAAAAGTGGGCTATTCTTCTAGATGCAGTGGTTCTCCACCTTCCTCGTGTTGCCCCTTTAAGACAGTTCCTCATGTTGTGGTGACCCCTAACCCTAACTCCCCCTCCCAAACCATAAAATTATTCTCATTGCTACTCCATCACTGTCATTTCGCTACTGTTATGAATCAGGCAACCCTTGTGAAAGGATCATTAGACAACGCCCCCCCCAAGGGGTCGTGACCCACAGGTTGAGAAGCGCTGCTCTAGAGCTTGTGCCCATGCATCTCAGAGTCAGCGTTAGGCTCTCGAAATGTTCGCATGAGATCTATACTAAGTATGCACCCCGTGCATCGCAACCGCAGGCGTTTCCAGCCTCGCTTTACAAGACTGGAAGAGCAGCACAGTAACGCGACAACCAAAAAGCCTGTGAAGCCAAGCGCTGCAATCTAGCGACGGGCGTGTGTCACTGCCCGCCTGCACCAGCAGTTGGAAACACACCTCTTCCTCATTGCCACTGAGTCAGCTCCGGGCTCCTGGGGACCCGACAGGCCAGGGTAGAACTGCCCCCGTGGGTCTCCGAGGCTGTGGTTCTTCACGGGAGTAGAAAGCCTCTTCTGTCTCCAGCTGCTGACCTGGAGGTTAGCAGCCCAGCGGGTAGGTCAACACACCAGCCACGTAGGGACTCATTCTACATCACCGTTAACCATGGGACCAGGGTCTCCAGCACCTTAGCAAGCCCTCTCCTTTGCAAACAACCTGACAGTTTTACATACACTGAACGTCTCTCCTTCGGGTGAATTCCAAGACCTTTCTTTCTTGATCTGTTTTCGATTCTGCCCACAGGGTAGCCAGGGTGGGAAAGGACAGCAACGGAAAGACACCGCACGCCCCTTTACCTGAGCCTCCACCAGGTTTTTGCTGTACAGATTCCGGTCTGATCTCACAGCTTCATACAGGTTCTGCTGCTGTTTGAATTTCGTCTCTGACTCGGCGATTTGTTTCCTGTAGTCAAAAATCTGCATCTCCCGGGTTTTGATGTCTTCCATGTTAATGAGGACCTGCAGGGGAGAAGGAGACGGATCAGTTGGGAACTGACTCAGAGACACATCGAGCGCTGGCTGGTAGCAAACCAACACCAAGCTCACTGCCATCCAGCGATGCTGACTCCCAGTGACCCCCCTGTGAATTTTCAAGACTGTTGTGGTGGATAGGAGTAGAAAGCCCCATCTTTCACCCATGGACAGCCTGGTGGTTTCTAACTGTCAACTATGTGGATCACAGGTCAACACACAGCCACGACAGCATGAGGGCTCGTGGTGGAGAAGCCAGAAATCAGAACATCAGATTGTAGCTGTAATCGCCACAACACAACTCAGGTGATGAGGGATCAGCGTGTATCTGACCTGCTCCAGAGTCCTGCTCAAGCATACAGGCTTAGCACGGTTATTTCCAGATCATACCAAAGAGACAAGAGGAAGGAAGAATGCTTTTAACTCTGTAAACCTCTCCTGACAATCATACCCACCGAATAAGAAGAAAAGGGGGAGGGGTGGGAGCAGGTTTAAACAGAGATTAATACAAAGTACCGAAGAAGACAGATGAACACGGAGCGGCTGGCTGCACTCCTTGTTGGGGAAGAGTTAAACCAGGAGAAAGAAAAGTGGCCATTGGACCCCGGTAGCCTGTCTTGCCAATGTCCAGTTCACGCCATTAGGGGAACAAAAAGGCCTCGTAAAAGTGCGTTCTGCGGCGCTCACCACACTTCCAGGAAGGACGAGATGCAAGACTGACAGCCTCCCTTTTGCAGGTGTCAGAAGGCAAGGACACAACGCCACAGTGACTGCTGCACGGGAAGAAGCCCACAGCCGCGATCACTAAGCGTCAGGATTGGGCTGCAGTGTCTACACGGGGTTGGTTGGTTGGTTGGTTGGTTGGTTGGTTGGTTGGTTGGTTGGTTGGTTGGTTGGTTTCTGTTTTTATGTTGTTTTTAGCTTTTTTTTAAGGACACAAATGGGAACATTTTCTCAAGAAGAAAATGCTTAGGAGGGAAAGCTGATTAAACTGAAAGAATCAAAGGGCCCAAGGTCGATGCAAACAGCCAGAAAAATCTGTAGATGTCACGGAATTCATGGAGTCCTCTTAATTTAAAAAGAAGAAAAAAACCCTCCACTGTCATGGGATCCATTCCAGCTCATAGTGACCCTCTAGGACAGAGGAGAATGTCCCCTAGGAACTAGAGAATGTGGCAGAGCAGGGTGGGGAGATGGGGGGCGGGGGACAGAAAGAAGCCAAGAAAGGGTCCTCTGGCAAAGAGACATTTTACTAGAAGTCAGGATGAAAGGAAGTCCTCAGACCTTTGCGTGTTCATTTCATTGAGTCTGGAGGGTGTGGGTGGGGGGCTACTTGTAAACTGCATGTCCCCAACTTATTGGTTTTTTTTCCCCCGCTTGTGAAATTTGCATTCCCAAAAAATACATTCTGCGTCAGCCTGCCCTACTATTTTCCCATCAGAGTTGATGACGGCTGGTGCCGAAAATATTTAACCTTTCTATCTATAAATAGGCATTTCGAAAACTTTCTTAGACTTATACTTAAGGAGGGATAACATTTTAAAGGCCCTTTTGGAGTATATTATTTCGCACTCTTGTTTCTTATTGGATCTATGAATTCTTATTCATGTTTTTTTTCTTTTTACGATCTCTTGATTTGAATTCTTTATACATATCCCTATGTGTCATCATTTCAAATCAATAGGAAAAAGTCGAATGTACTTTTATTCCCCTCCTTTTCTACTTAGACCTTCCTGCCTCCATCACATCAGCCCCTCCCTTGTTGCATTTAACCTAGCCAGGTTAACCATCTAATTCTTTTAATTCTGCATATTCTACAAATATAATGCCTACTGCCATCGAGTATTGAAAAGCAAGGACTAAGGGGCATCTGACCCAAGCCGGGGTATTTTCAATTGCCTCATACGCATGTGGAAGCTAGACATTGAATAAGGTGGACCAGGGAAGAATCGATGCATTTGAATTGTGGTGCTGGTAAAGAATATTAAGAGTACCATGGACTGCTAAAAGGGAAAACCCATCTGTCTGGGAAGAAGTATGTCCAGAGTGCTCCTTAGAGGCAAGGCTGGCGAGACTTCATCTTACGTACTTTGGGCGTGTTGTCAGGAGAGACCGGACCCTGGAGAAGGACGTCATGCTTGATAAAGTAGAGGGGCAGCAGAAAGGAGGAAGCCCCTCAATGAGATGGACAGACACCGTGGCTGAAACAATGGACTCCAGCAGAGGAAGAATTGTGAGTGTGGCACAGGGCCGGGCAGTGTTTCGTTCTGGTGTACCTGGGGTCGCAGCAGTTGACGGCACCTAACAAAAGCCCTGAGACTGAGCTGACTCGCAGCAGCCCTGTAAGACAGAACAGACTTGCCTTCATGGGGGCAGTCAGCCTCCCTTTTCTTCCAACGAGCAGCAGGTGGCTTCAAACTGCTGATCTTGTGCTTAGCAACTCAATACATAACGCACTACAACACCAGGGCTAATAGTTATTAGGTACTTTCTTCGTACCAGGCAATTGACACATACTAACGTATTTCATCTTCACAACACACGTCTTATGATCACCCTGATTCCACGAGCAAATCTACGAGCACAGGGGTTTCTTTTCCTTTGGTTTTTATAGGTTTTGTTCTTCCATTTGTTTTACTTTGCCTTTTTAGTTTTTCCTGTGGAGGCTGGGGTTGGCCGAGTAGAGTATTATGTATCCTTTCATGTGCCTTGCTTTGATCACTCAATAATATCTTGTGAAAATCATCTGGCGTTGCTCTAATTCACTCTCTTTAGAGAGCACATGTAAGCGTCTACAGGACTACGCACCATCATATACCCAACTCTTCCTCTACTGATGGCATTAACTTTGTCTCCACTTTTCACCAATACATGCAATACTGCAAACAACAAGACGTGTACATGCGTCCTCATCTACGGCTTTTATTTCTGTGGGATGGATTCCCAGGAATAGGGTACCTAGCTCAAAGGGCATATTCTGTATTTAGCTCTAATAGATAATGCTAGATTGCTTTCCAAATTGGCTATCATACTTTACACTTGCACACTAACAGCCATTGTTTTCTTACTAGGAAGAGGGCTTATCCTGAAACTGCAAGGGTAGTTTCCTTAGTGGGATTAAACCCTCTTTGGTCATACTGGGTGATTCTTTGAATGTACGGTTGAATTTGGTTGACTAGAATTTTATTTAGAATTCTGCATACATATTCATAAGTGAGATGGGTCTGTCGTTCTATTTTAGTATCAAGGTTTCTGCGAGGCTCTTAAAGTGAGAGGGAGTTCATTTCTGCTCATTCCTTCATTCACTCACTCATTTGCTTATTTGGTTGAAGGAATAGGTATTGAGGACCTAGCTATTGTATCTTCCTTCTTTCTACTCAACCTTCCCAACCAAGGGCTCACCAGGGATCCCAGGCTCTCTCCCAGGTCTGCAATCTTTCTGTGTTCTAACAGGAGAAGGCATGAACGATACAATTCAAGCAATGCCTAGCAACACTCCCAAAAATAGCACAATACAAAGTACATGAGCAGCATTTTTCATAAGTTCCCATGCGCACGCTCACACGCGTGCACACACAGAGAGAGAGAGAGCTTACATAGTACGAGAATGATCTGATCCTTGAAAGTCTCAGTTCTAAATCACCCAGCCTTCCATCTGTTGGAGTTACTACGCTCTCAATTTTTTCCCTGCGGCTTCCAAAGTTGTCATTCTGTCCAACTGTCCGACTTCCCTTAGGGTCAAGCCCTTAATGTATAGACCACCGTATCTCATCCAATTTTAAAAATTGTATGTAACTAGAGTTGTAAGGTCTATTCTGACCTGCTAGTCATACTATCATCTACTCTATGTGGAAAGAAAATGACCCAAAGTATAATAGATACCAACTCAGTGGGAAGAGTTTGGATGGTTGGTGAGGGCCTGGAAGGAGGAAGAACAGATGACCGACGACCACGACGTTAGGGGAAGGGTCATATTGAGGGATCGCAGAGGCAAAGAAACCCCGGTTCAGTTTCTATCATTTCTCTGAGCTCTATCTCTGGTTGTTGTGGTGGTTGTTGTTGTGGTTGTCATCGTCATCATTGTCAGATGTCATCCAGTTGTTTTGGGCTCATTGCAATCCCTTAACTATGGAACCCTTCAAACTGAGTAGCAGGTGAGGTTTGCAGATACCAACACTGTCAACATTTACGACAGGAATAAGAGGGAAATCTTATCAAGCTACCCATTTCTGGAGCTGCTATTTTTCCTTCCTTCCTTCCTTCCTTCCTTCCTTCCTTCCTTCCTTCCTTCCTTCTTTCCTTCCAAGAAAGGCAATGTGTAAGCCTGAAATGTAGCCTTTCTACGGACAAGACATCACCCTCTTCCAAACAAACGGATCGGAATACTCTGCACAGCACCATCAGCATAGAGACTGTCAAGCAGCACATCAGAGAAGAGGAAAACTTGCTGTGCCATCACTGTGAGAAATAGAATAAAAACAATCCTCTGCAAAAGACAGAATAATGTTCCAGAGGAAGGAGGATGCAGCCAAGGACGGTTCATGTGGGGCATATCCCACGAGCCGGGCCCATCTTTGCACAAGCAACGCACAAAGCCACCAGCCCACTCCTGGGTTCCCGGAGCGGGGCATAAGAGCCCACCATGATAGGAAGAAGAAGATGGAGAAGGTCTCAGTTAAGTGACAATGAAAACTTAAGTACTGAAACTAAGAAAAATGACCATTTCCAGGAAGCAATTTATTTTCTAAGTGTAGAGACCCCATTGTTTTGTTTTATTAATGAATCATTTTACTGGGGGCTCTTACAGCTCTTATAACAATCCATACATCAACTGTATCACACACATTTGTATATATGTTGCCATCATCATTTTCAAAACATTTTCTTTCTGCTTGAGCCCTTGGTATCAGTTCCTCTTTTTTCCCCTCCCTCCCCCACCCTCCTAACCCCATGGGCCCCAGACAAATTATAAATTGTTATTATTTTCAGATCTTACACCATCCGCTGTCTCCCTTCACCCATGTTTCTGTTGTCCACAGGGGCAGTTATACATCAATCATTGTAATCGGTTCCCCCTTTCTCCTCCTCCTCCCCCCACCCTCCCCCTACCCTCATGGTATTGCTACTCCCATTACTGTTCCTGAGGGGTTCATCTGTCCTGGATTCTGTGTGACGAGAGCTTTATCTGTACCAGTGTACACGCTCTGGTCTAGCCGGATTTGTAAGGTAGAAGAACTGGAGTCATGATAGCGGTGGGAAGGAAGCATTAAAGAACTAAAGGAGTGTTGTGTGTTCTGTGGGTGCTGTGCTGCACCCTGGCTGTGTCATTCTTTCCTGTGACCCTTCTGTGAGGGGATGTCCAAATGTCTACAGATGGGCTTTCTGTCTCCACTCTGACCCCCATCATTTGCATCGATCTGATTGTTTGTTTTGGGGTCTTCTGATGCCTGATACCTGATCCCGTGGACACCTTGTCATCACACAGGCTGGTGTGCTTCTTCCACGTGGGCTTTGTTGCTTCCCTGCTAGATGGCCGCTTGTTTATCTTCAAGCCTTTAAGACCCCATATGCTGTATCTTTTGATAGCCAAGCACCATCAGCTTTCTTCACCACATTAGCTTATGCACCCATTTTGATTTCAGTGACTGTGTCAGAAAGTGAGCATCACAGAATGCCAGGCTATTAGAACAAAGTCCTCTTGCATTGAGGGAGTACTTCAGTAGAGGCCCAATGCCCTTCTGGGGCCTTAATATTAACATTTAAATATATGTACATAGATCTATATCCATATTGTTAGATATTAATATATTTACATATGTGCATGCCTATTTATACCTTTATAAATGTAGCATCCTAGCTTTTGCGTCCTAGCTCTTTCCTCTATTTCTTTTTACTTTCCTCCTGTCCCACTTCATGTTCGACCTTCATTCGACTCTCAGTACTTTCTCTAGGCTACACTGAACTTGATCAAACCCCATCGGGCATTCTACGCATCAATTCTAGATCTCCTGTTGTTCCTTTGTTCCTGTGTTTGTTGGCTCCCCCCGGCCCTTTCTCCCACCTTCTCTTCTCCCATGTCTCCCCAGACCTGTTGGCCCCATTATTTTCTCCTTGGGATTGGTTATCCTGCCTACCCTATATGCACAGACATGAGAAAAAGAAAACTATAAACAGTTCCACGTCTGTCTGCTGACCCTTCTGAATGTTTTCCAGTCAGATCTGGTGAAGTGCCATGCCTTGCCCACAGATTCCGAAGTCTATTTTCGGGATTCCTCAGGTACTTTATTGCTGTAATCCCTTCATGTTTTTCTCCGATGAGGGGGGTCAGACTGGACACAATTCCCGCACTGTGTCTCCAGTGCTGACCCCATAGGCCTGGGGGTCAGTGAGGGGATGTTGTATCTCATAGAGGGGCCAGCCCCACAGGCCTCTCTGTGCATTGGCTGCACTGAGCAGGAATTTCATCCTTGAGACGTGGTGGGCCAGGATGGGGGACCACATTTGTTTTGATGGAACTCATTCAAACCAATGTCAAAGTGAAGTTCAAATTCTTGTAACTTCATAAAATGTGTGGGGTATTAAACGGCCACAAAACCTTCTGTCAGCAAACCGTGTCCCCTGTTTAAAAAAGGCCTAGTGGTACGTGAGGAACGTCAGTTGTGGGGCTGGTACTTAATTGATTGATTTCTCTTTCAGATACTCACACCAACTCATGAGATAAATCACATCCAAATATAGAAAGTTTTATTATAGCCAGAGAGTTGGAGATCCTCCCTCGCATCTGCGGGCCGGCTACTTCGGGGGAGCCCAGAAAATGCTTACGGTGCACTCTGAAGGCACAGCCCTGGCTGATAAGCTACTCCTACCTGTTCTTTTTCTGCTACAACAGCCTGCCAATAGAAACAAGAGTGAGCTAAGAAATCAATAAGGCCGCTGAAGATCTGCAGCATAGCCAAAACAGCGTATAGACTGAGACAGGACACGAAAGTAGGTCATTGAATCAGGAACGCTTTAACTTACACTTGATGAAATATCAGTACAATAAGCTCCTCAAATAAGTTTTTCTGACAATGGTTGGAATGCTGACAATGCTTTAACCTCTGGTGAAACAAAGAGGCTCACTCTCTGAAAATAAAACACACCAGCGTGCTCCAACCCAAAACCAAGCTCCCTCCCATGGAGTTGATGCCGACTCACAGTGACCCTATAGGACAGAGTAGAACTGCCCTGTGAGTTTCTGAGAGTGATATGTTCATGGAGGAGCAGATGGTGGTTTTTGAACTAGTGACCTTTTGGATCCAAGCCCAGCTTATAATCACTATTCCCAGACATGGGAAATTTGAATCTGCTTTGTACCTGTTGGATATAGTTTCTCATTTTATCCTCCATGCTAACTTCAGGGAGCTGTAGCTATGCGTCTATCCCTTTGTCTAGTGTGTACTCCATTAGATTATCAAACGAGAGAGTTTAATCGTATCAACCTCATGGGACTATTGTGCGGATTTGGTGAGGAATATGCATATGCATGTCATCACATAAGCCGCCCCTGCATCAAAAACAAAACAGACACACACAAAAAAGATGTCCCTGTATATGGTAGCTTAATCACTTAAGAAGTGAGAAAGGATTTTTATTATACGTTACATGATAGAATATCAGTACTAAATAAATCAATTTGCTGGTTGTTGTTGGGTTTTTTTCCCTATAGATCAAACGTGGTTCTCTGGGAAAGAGGTGCTATACAGCCTTATTCTCTCATTACAACACGAAAAGCCTGTAATTTCTATCAGTTCCCTTGACGCCCCTCGCCAGGATTCAACCCAATTAAAGATGGTCTGTGTATAACTTCAAATTGACGACAAAGACACAGAAGCTTCATTTCATTATAACGACATCTATCCAGTGGGTAATGTTCCTTTGATCAACTTTTGCTCTCCTTGCTTGCTTCTAAGCCCACCAAAGCCCATTCTCGCTCATTTGAATAGCACGCAGAGTCTGGCCAGAGGAGCCTTTTCCCTGTAATAGGCAAATGAGTTGAGAGCTAAGGGATTTGGAGGCAGGGATTTTTGTAAAAGTATACATTAGGCATGTAAAATCTCTGGGAGGAGATTGTCAGAGTTGAATATTCATACTGGAAAAGGAGCCGCGAGGCTCCTGAAATGATCCAAGTGCATTGTGTGAAAAATGTTCGTCGGCTTCAATACTGAACTAGGGACGGCGGAGCCCTGGTGGCATAGCGGGTACCGCAAGGTCTGCAGTGGGAACCGCTCGCCGCTCCTTGGGAAGGCGAGGTTTGCTGCTCCCATGGCATCTCCGTGCTCTGATGCCCACACGGCCGTTCTACTCTGCCCTCTGGGCCTGCTGCGACTCCACGCGGTGGGTTTTTGAGCGGTGTGGTGTTGTTTCAATGTGTAGACATTTGGAAAGGCACATGGTTAGCTACTTTTTTGCGGTTCATAAAATTCAGAGTCCAGCAGATAGAAAAAAAAATCGTCGGAGTAAAAAGTGCCAGAACCGTGTATGTAGCACATTAGCTTCCGGGTCCAGCAAATAAGCACTGCTCTCCTGTTACCAGCCTCCCTGGGAGGAATAAATTGCCCCCTACTGTTGATGCTGGCTTTGGCCGCGTGACTTGCATTCGCCAACAGGATGTGAGGAAAACACTGGGCAACTAGAGAGATGTGAAACATGCCCTTGTGGTTGAGTAGGGCGCCGTCCCTCCTTCCTTCCAGCAGGAGGACAATGAGCATCTGGGAGGTTGAGATACACATGGTACAGAACTGGGCCCAGCCCAGAGCCCGCCCAGCCTAGGTCAGCTGGGTCTCAGTCAGCTGCAGGTGTGCGAGTGAGAAATAAATGTTTATTTTTGTCACTGAGCTCTGGTCGTCGGTTATTATAATGCATTGCTATGGCAAGTGTTGACTGAAACAAGCAACTAAGAAAAGATTTGGGATTCGGAGCCATCCAATTCTGGCACAAAAGGGACTCTCCTCCCTTCTAGTTCACAAATGCCAAGTGGGCTTAATAAAATAAAACATGGGGCTTTTAGCAACCTAGAGTTCGCCTTTCTGTCTCTAAGCAGAAAGAACCGAAGGCAAATGTTTATACTGTTTTTGCTTCCTCGAGGGAAAGGGGACCGTGGCCAGCATCATTCACAGCTGAAAATGCTGAGGGGGGATCGGTGAGGGTGCTCCATCATGCTCACACACGTCAAACGAATTTAAGGAAGTAAGCAAAGACAAGCATATTCTTAAAGAACAACTACAGCTTCCTAAAACTAAGTCTTGGGAGAGTTCATTTAGATGTCCAATTATGTTTTTCACTCACTCTGTCAGAAAAGATGTGAGTAGCTATCTAGTTAATAAGTAGAATAACAAGCTCAAATAAGTCCTGTCTTTCAAGGAGCCATCAGGGAGAATGAGGACAATGTGGAAATGGTGGGAAGTATGAGTACATCGAAGCTGGTCGGAGAGACAGAACCAGCAGTGGACCGCAGGTTCCCTTTCACTCGGAGCTGACGGGTCTATGAAGAACTGTCATTCCCAGAGTGTTCTGTGGCCTGGGCCGATCCTTTCTGCCCTGACACAACTCTAAGCCACACTGTTTGGAATGCTCTGGGTCAGGGCCAGTTGCTCCACTGTCTCCCCACATGTTCTCTGCAGCCATTATTTGACTAACTGCAATAAGGGATGAAGAGCCTGGTAGCAGAGTGGTTATAAGTTGGACTGCTAACCTCAAGGTGAGTAGTTCAAACCTACCAGCCCACTCCAAGAGAGAAAGATGAAGCTTTTTATTCCCATTAGAAGTTACCATGTCTGTTTGGCCTCCTCCACTCAAGTACTCCCTCAATGCAAGAACGCTTTGTTCTATTAAACTGGCATTCCATGATGATCACCTTCCCAACATGATCGCTGAAGACAAAGCGGATGCACATGCAAATGTGGTGAAGAAAGCTGATGGTGCCCACCAGGCTATCAAAAGATATAGCGTCTGGGGTCTTAAAGACTTGAAGATAAACAAGTGACCATCTAGCTGAGAAGCAACAAAGCCCACATGGAAGAAGCACACCAGCCTGTGTGATCACGAGGTGTCAATGGGATCAGGTATCAGGCATCAGAGAACAAAAAAATCATATCATTATGAATGAGGGGGAGGGTAAAGTGGGGACCCAAAGCCCATCTGTACGCAACTGGACATCCCCTTACAAAAGGGTCTCCAGGAGGAGACGAGCCAGTCAGGGTAGCAGCAATGAAACATACAACTTTCCTCTGGTTCCTAAATGCTTCCTCCCTCCCTGCCCCCGGCCACTATCATGATCCCAATTCTACCTTACAAATCTGGCTAGACCAGAGGATGTACACTAGTACACATAGGAACTGGAAACACAGGGAATCCAGGACAGATGATCCCTTCAGGATCAGTGGTGAGAGTGGCTACCAGGAAGATGGAGGGAGAGTGGGGTAGAAAGGGGCACTGATCACAAGGATCTACATATAACCCCCTCCCTGGGGGACAGACAAAAGAAAAACGGGTAAAGGGAGGCATCTGACAGTGTAAGACATGACAAAATAATAATAATTTATAAATTATCACCGGTACATGATGGGGGGCAGGTAGGGAGTAAAGGGAAAAAATGAGGAGCTGATACCAAGGGCTCAAGTAGAAAGCAAATGTTTTGAGAATGATGATGGCAAAAAATATACAAATGTGATTGACACAATGGATGGATATGTGGATTGTGATAAGAGTTGTATGATCCCCCAATAAAATGATTTTTTAAGTTCATCAATAAAAAATTAAAATAGAAAGTTCTGAAACCCACAGGGACTGCTTTACCCTAACTTTAGGATTGCTATGAATTGGAATCACCTCAGTAACAGGGAAGTTTGTTTGGGCTTGTTTTGCTTTGGGGGGTGGGGAAGGAGGGGCAGCAACAATAGGGTCGGTTATTGGGGAATGCAGAACCTGAGTCAGGGAGGAGATGGTGAGCGAGTTCTGCAGTATCTTTTCTAGGTCTTGACACATCGGCTCTTTTATGATGCAAATTCAGTTCTGTTCTGTTGACTTTATAATTCTCATCCACTCTCTTGTAGTTTCGCATTAAGCTCCATGTCAATCTTAAGTGCTGGGTGCCATGGAAAGTTTTCACATACAAGCAGTCGGGATTAGCTGCGTTCGTTCGAGTGGCACACTGGGGCAAAGCTCTGCCCTATCCACCACCGTGTTTATTTACTGGTCTATTTATAAACACACGTAGCATGGGCTACGGAACAAAAATTGTTCTCAGTACTTTACAACGTTAGCCCACTAACTCCTCGCCATCACCCTCGGAAACACACCTCCGTGTACTTTGCTACGCATGTTGACCAAATTGGGGTGTCAAACCTTGTGAGCATTCTATATTTATCAGATTCATGTTGCAATCATCTTCCCATGTCAAAATATACTGTTCAGCTATAGTTTAACAACGACGCAATATCATATCAAATAAATGTAACACAACTTATTTAAACTCCCCCCCCTCCCTTTTTTTTTTTTTTTTGACCAGGAGCCATGGGGTGCACTAAGCAAGCATTCAGCAGCTAGCTCCAAAGTCAACGAATGGTTCCAGCCCACCAGTTGCTCTGCAGGAGACAGAGGTGCAGTCTGCTGTCCTAATAGTCGACAGCATTGGGTCGGGGGAAACCTTGTGGAAAGTCTGTCCCACTACAAGTCAGAATGGACTTGATGGCAGTGAGTGTTGTTTTGTTTTTTATGTGCCCAGGATGCTGGGGGAAGAAAATGAATGAGCTAAAGGTCCTTGCTTCTAAGACGTGTGGCAACAAGGGTGCCGATAAAGAACTATCCCAGAGATACCATGGAGCATAAAATCGTGAGTGACTAATTCTGTCTGAGAGTCAGAGAAAGCTACCGAGGGGATGGCCACTTGAGCTGGCTCTTGAAGGCTAAACAGAAGGCTGCCCTACAGGGAAGGGGGGAAAACTTCCAGGGAGAATACACGAAGATTTTAACCCATAATTCAGAGTATCCCAGCAGCTGTGCCCAGCATGGATTACAACTGGGTGCTCAAATAGCGATTCAAGTACAAAGCAACAAGGTGGGAGCAGGGCGGCTGGCAGCTCTGAGTCGGTCCCCTCCAGTTCTGATGCCCCTTATCCCCATGTGCCGTGGACATGCGCTTCTCTATAGGAGCTGTGATATAAAACCACTGCCCCGGAGGCCTGACAGTTAGCAGTGCTTTGTGAACCCAGGGACCATCTTGGAAGGTATCAAGACTTAGCCCTGATGGTGACATCATGGCAGCCTGGAATGAAGAGAGGCCGACAGCAAGAAGCAGCAAGCTCCAAGAGATCGCACTGAATGCAAAAAACAAAATCCCAAACTCACTGCCATCGAGGTGATGCTAACTCCGTAGTGGCCGCCTGTGGGTGTCTGAGACTGGAACTGTTTATGGGAGCTGAGTGCCCAGTCTTTCTTCCACAGAGCTGCTGGGGCGCAGCATGACCACAACACCACCAGGGCTCCTCCAAGGCCCCTGCGTTTGGAGGGATGCACTGCTACCCAGGGGTGCCGGGCTTGGCCGAGTGGAGAAGCTCTAAGAGCATCACAGGGTTCCCCCAATTAGGTCTTGAGCCTCTCCAGGGCCAGCAAGCCTCAGGCAGAGGCAGCCGAGTCTGGAGAGCGCATTGAACAAGATTGCAGCAGATCCTCGAAGGGCAATGTTGTGAGCAAAAGTAAATCTCCACTGCTGCAAACCACTGGGTTTTGCAAACGCTTCGCTACAGATTAAGTGATGTGCTGCAGAGGCTCGTGTAGCAGCCCAAGCCAGAGGCGCCCGGGCCTGAACTGACCTCTGTCTTACCAAATCCTGAGAGTCACTCGGGGCTCTTCCCAAGGCAGGCAGACATGTGCCGTCAGGGCTGGACTGGGCCCCTGGGCAGCCCCTACCTCCCTGCCATCTGTGCCGCATCTATTTAGTCTCGGTGGGAAGATGCTGGTTTCTCATTAGTAAAGCTCGCTTCCCCACCTCCTTTACGTTTAAAACGCAAATGTCGGCCACCTTCTTTGTCATCTTCTTTGATGTCCAGCCCCCCACCCACCAAAAAAATTGAACACGATTTTAAGCATGCAAGAGCATTGGTAAGCACAGGGCTTCTGGTGCAGGACAGGCCAAACTTCTTCCAAAGTCTCTTCTCTAAAACTTTTCTCCATCCCAGAACCACTGTGCTATGCCATCGATGTGTAGAGTACTACTTTCCTTAACTGTGTGTGCTCACATAGTGTGCTAGGAGAATTGGTAAAAATAAAATCCAAATCCTTGACCGCATTCCTACACAATCCTGCCCACAGCCTTCTTCCTGTGAAGGAGTCTCCAAGGGGAAGAGATGGGGACCTCAGCTCCCTGCCACCCGGACAGACTCCACCAGTGGGTTCACGAGAGAAACCCAAAGCCTGTGGTCATGGGGCATAGTGATTTCACGCACTACCAGATAGAACCGCGCCATGGGGTTATCTTGGTGATCATATTGACAGGCGCAGGTTGCCAGGCCTTTGTTCTGTGCCACTGCTGGGGGGATGGGGTTCTAACCGCCAACCTTCAGGTCAGTTAGTATGGAATGCAAACCATTTGTACCAACTGGGGACTTAAGGTTCGAAACTGTTAAAGTAGACGGGTCTGTGGATGTGACACGTTGAGCCCATATGCCGATGGTCACTCACGACTGAACATGGGCTGCTTCGATTAGGGGTTTTCTCTGAGCCACCGCTTGAGAGCCTTGCTCTGAATGAACAGGAGTGTCCTGGAGCAAGGTGGCAGGTGGGAGTGAGGTGGCAATGTCGCCACCTGCGAGCCCCCCCCCCGCCCCCCCAGGGATGCTGCAGGGCAGGGAAGCAGGAAGGAGGGGCAGGTTCTGGAGCACAGGCAAGGAGGAAAAGGAAACAGGAGAAGGCCAAGGCAAGACTTGTCCACTTCACAGTCCGGTGCACAACCAGCTCTAGGACAAACCCAGGTCCCGCCCACATCATTCTTCTTATGCCTGTGCAAACCACATGCTGAAATCTCAAGAGCCCATCTTTGCAACAGTTTGTAACGATCAAAACTGCAGAGAGATATGCCTGCCCCCCTCCCCCACCATCCCATCCCGCCCTACCTCCACCGGACCGGCAGCGTACACACACACACACACACACACACACCATGGAAGAGGGCCGTACCTTTTGGGTAAGTTCACTGGCTTCATTGATGTACCGGTCTCGCTCCTTCTCCAGCTGGAAGATGATCTTTCTCTGCTTCTGAGCCTCTTCCTTGTAATTGTGGATTTCTTCCTCCAGGTTCCTCTTGGCTTGTTCGTGGAGCTTCACCAGGTCTGTCTGTTTCTGGGTCGCACCGACCGCCTTAAGCAGGTTCTGAAATGACAGACAGCAAAGGGGCCACATTAGCTCATCGGGTTGGGGATTCATTTTAGAATAATTAGATACATTGTCTTTTGATTGGATACAAATAATTATATTCTCGCCAGCTTATTGAGAGCTGCTTATGTTTAATTTTCCACAAGGCACTCTAAATGCACATGCAAATGTACTGGGTGACCACAACATCCCTAAGAAGAGGCATTCCGCCTTCCCACTTCCGGGAAATAAGATTGCAAGGAATGGGGCTAAATGTTTACAAGGTTTAAGGCCATTGTGGTAGTGACATAATTTCATGTCAACTTAAAGATATATTAAAGTATAGGGGTGGAGTTTAGCCTTTCAATCAGATCATAGCCTGATGGTGACTCCTTGCAGGTGAGGCCTGCTCATAAGGGGGGCCCGGGGAACCGCCCCCCTCGCTTCTCTTTCTGCCTTCACCTTCCTGCTAGAAGATCCTGATTGTTGTGAGCCCTGTGATGGGGCCACAGCCTTTGGAGCCACATGACTGCACCCACCAGCCTGTGACCTTCCTACAGGCTGCATCATTGCATGTGGCTGGGTGAGTCTGGAGAGGGACATGGGGACTAGGGGACTAGTATCTCACGTATGGACTTGATCTGACTGGGCTGCGATGCTTGCTTGATCTATAATTAATTCTTGATATAAAACTCTGCCTTGTACATAGATGAGTGTCACTAGATTTGTTTATCTAGTCAACCTGGCCTAACACAACCATCCTACTGAGAAGTGGATTGGAAACCAGGGCTGAGTGAAGCCATATGCTAAGCCCTTTACAACCTCCTAGCTCTATCCTTTTGTGTGTGTCACGGAGAGAAAGGCTCGAACGCCTGAACTAACTGATCGTGGTATCTTACTAGGAAGTAAATGCAGATTCCTAGGTCCCAACTCCAGAGATGGGGGTTGAGCAGATCTGGGTGGGAACCCAGGAGCCTGTATTTTTCTTGAAAGCTGCACTGTGCTGACTTCTGATGCTGAAATGGAAACGCCTTGGGTAAGCTGTCCAAGATCTCTGGAAACCGGAGTCACCGGCAGTGCTGCGCTGGCGGCCAGCTCAGGCAAGAGTGGCCGGCTCTCTAGTCCTGACTGGATGGACCCAAACACCGCCCTTCCCAGGGAGTTCTGAAGCAGCATCTTCAGACATTTGCAACTCAGCAGAAGTTGTAGACTTGAGAGTGGCAGCCATTTATCTGGACTGAGAAACAGACCAGCCTTCACTGAAAGGAAAAAATACAGCAGAAACTCATCAGGAAGCCTTGTGGTAGACAGAGAGACCTTCCTATGCACCTCAAGAAAGCCAAGCCAAGTGCCTACCAGTTCCTGAGACCTGGCTGTATCGTCCAAGTCCAGACACCTCATATTCTCTTCCCAAATCACTAACCAATACAGACCCACAGCCAGGACTGAACTGCATAAAGGTAAAAGGCGACTTGAACGTTGGTCAGGCAATGGCATGGCCCACAGAACAGGTCGACTTTATTTTCAAGGACCGTATTCCACAGTCGTTTGGCAAAAGCAAACTGTGTTATTGCATGTGCTGGGTTACCGCGTATGCAATGGGAAGTGCTAACGCAACGCATGCAGTAACAGTGCGTACACAACGCAGCGTGTATATTGTGAGCCCTAACACAGGCTGCTCTATGCAAGCATAATCAACATTGGGTCCACATATGGGTTAATAAGAAAATAAAAAATAAAACATAGCAGACCAAGTACTATAAATAAATGTACTGCATATCCAAGACCAGAGATAGACCGGTACTTATACTCAGCAACGCTTGGGTGGAGCAAAGGGGCATGACCAAGCATGGGCAAGGCTGTAAAGGCTACGCCATTGGTCACAGCCCTGGAGAAGGGCGGGAGAAGAAGAGTAGCCACATCTGACATTACCTGACAAGGATGCGGTGTGGCCCAGGTACACCCAGAAACACACAGAAAGGAGCAGGTTCTTGCTCAGTACGGCACACACAGAGGCTGCCGGCGTGCAGGAGAAAGGAAGAGCGGTGACAGCAGCAGTCATCGGAGCACCCACAGAGGCGGCAGACACCCGCAGATGAGCGGGACAGACCAGAGAACAGATAAGTGGGACCCACCCTTGAGCATAAGCCAGGGGGGCTTTTCACCATAAAAAACTGTGCTAAAAAACTCAGCTTATACATGAGTATATATGGTACAAGTTGGGCTGTTAACTCCGAGATCAGCAGTTCAAAACCATCAGCAGCTCCAAGGGAGAAAGATGAGGTTTTTCCACTCCTGTAAAGATGTAGCACCTCAGAAACCCAGAGGGGCAGTTCTGCACTGCCCTAGAGAGAATTGACCCCGGGGCAGTGAGAAGCTCAAGAGTGGTCTATTTCGTTCACCCTTTGTTCAATTTGGGAAACCTAACGAAACCATGAATAAATTCAGGACATTCCCATTTGGGTGAGATGACAGATGGCGTGGCCAGAAAGACAACAGACGTACAGAGGGAGCCCCGCACCCAGCTAAAGCTGACTGGTCTCTTCTTCCTCTCAGGAGGAAATCTTTGAGCAAGAAACTTTAGCCCAAATCCTCCAACGCAGTTATCTCCTGAAAGGGACTATCAGTTGACAGACTCCCTCTGGAAGTTACAGGAAGCCCTATCATGAGTAGAGAGGCCTCCAAGCTTTTACCTTCAGGCTCCCCCCCGCCCTCTCTCACAGCTTTGGGCCCCACTGAGCTCAATGGCTGCAAGGCGCAGGGACCAGCAACAAAGAGCAAACCCCTTAACCACATTGAGTAGCAGGAAGAAATGTTAGAGACGGTTGATATTGCCAACAGGCCGTTCTTACACTTCACACCTCACAGTGAACTTTTTAATAGCACTCATTGATAGTTTCTGGATTAGGCAAAATTGTAGATTGTAGACCTTAAATTCAAAAAATGTGATCAACTGTTTAGGACGCCAAATAACACACCAACAATAAAAGCAGAATCCACCAAACACTCCTGCAATCCCCTGCTGGTTTACATGCTGATTTTCTTTGTGCTCAGGAGTGGTAATGCAGTTTCAATGACCTGCCAGCGAATGGCAGGCTGGAAGGAAGTACTCGGAGGAAAATTGAGCACTATTATTTATTCTAATTTACCCGTGTTTGCCTCCAGTTTTCCTTCTGCATACAACTGGTTATAGACAGATATTGCAGCTGCTGGAGAAAGCCATCCCGTTACCACGGTTACTGTAGCAAACTCACCTTGCTTAATATGTCCCTTTCTCTCAGAAGCTCATCCATCGCCTTCTTATCAAGTTCCGCTTGTTTCTTCGCAGCCTCCACCTCTAAATCACCAGAGAAGATAACAGGAAAGATCAAGTCAAGCCCAGAGGGATGCAAGCACTGCTCTAAGTGGGTATGGCCTCTGCAAAGCCTGGCTGCCAATCACCCTGGCTCAGGCAGCTGCCAATCACCCTGGCTCAGGCAGCCCTGTGGGTGTCGACGTAAAAGTGAGCTAGCTTCCTGGGGGGCTTTCAATGGCTGATCTTTCTAAAGATCGCCCGTCTTTATTCTGAGGTCCCTCTGTGCCGGACTCTTGTCAACCTTCCAGTTAGCCTTCAAGCAAATCAACCCGTAGCACCTAATACTACTATTTACGGTTACGGCGAAGTGGCTCTGACTGTCCCAATAGCCAAAACGCCAAGTGGATTCCCACTCATAGCAACCCTACGGGTGGAGTAGAACTGGTCCTTTGGGTTTCTGAGGCTGCACACCTTTACGGGAGTAGACAGCCTCATCTTTTCTCCTTCGGAGTTGTTGTTGGAGTTGAATTGCTGTCCAGGCCAGTTAGCAGCCCAATAAGGAACCCATGAGGCCTTTTGATCGAAATCGAGGGACAGCAAGATTAAGCCACATGTCCCAAGTCCCAAGCCAGCTCAGTGGCTCTTCCTCCACAAAGCCCTCACTCTTTTTAATCCTTTTTTATTATGTAAGTAGATGGGTATCCAGAAATTAGAAATACTGAAAAGCAAGAGGAAAAATAATTCAATCAACCTAAATTTACTTTGTATTTTGATTGATCTGTTTTCTGATTTTTTCTGGTGCCGACGTGTGAATGTGTATACCAAAAGTCCACCAGATTGCAGCATGCTTTTTTCACTAACAAATATAGAAAGAGAACTTTTGTATCCTGTAAATGGCTTCGTGGTATTTCACTGTATGCAAATAACTATTTTCTTTAGCCCATTTTTAATATTTAAGTTGTTTCAAAACATTCTTTGCAATCATAAGCAATACTCTTATGAAGTTTCAAATTCCTTTGCTCTTCTAGAAGAGTCTAGAAGACCTGGCACAAGACCAGGCAGTGGTTCACGCTGTTGACCAGACTCACTGGCATCGAACAGCTACTTCCAGAAGAGGAAGTCCCCCAGGAGCAAAGCCTCGCTGCCCTGGAGTTGATGATTCTAACTCCCAGTGACTCTATAGGACAGGGGAGAACTGCCCCTGTACATTTATTTCCAAGACTGTCACTCTCAAACAGAGTAGAAAGCCCTGGCTTTCTCCCAAGGAGCACCTGGTGGATTTGAACTGCTAACCAATGCATAACCACAATGCCACCAGTTCTCCTTCCTGGCTCAAAGAGGATGTTGTTTTAAGGGAGGGGTTCTCAACCTTCCTAACGTTGCAACCCTTTCATACAGTTCTTCGTGTTGTGATGACCCCCAACCATGTTATTTTTGTTGTTACTGCATCACTGTCATTTTGCTACTGTTTGAATTGGGCGACCCCGGTGAAAGGGGTCATGACTCACAGGTTGACAACCGCTGTTTTAAGCCATTGCACCAATGGCCAATGTCTCTCCCAAACCTTAACAACGTCTATCCACCCACACCCCTTTTAGGGTCATCATGCTTTTGCATCTTGGAAAGTGAACGACTTTTTAAGGATTTAATTTGCATTTCCTGGATTATTACTGAAGCTAACCCCTGGTACCTATTTCACGCTCATTAGTTCTTCTTTTGAAAGTTGCCCACACTGCCCTCTGCCCACTTTCCTCATGGACTGTGGACCTTTCTGCGGATTGGTAAAACCCCTTTACAGTGGAACAGGGTAGTGGACTTGCTTTCCTCGTTAGAGTGATTTGTAGCGTGGAGCCTTTTGGTTTTCATTTCATTGACTTTTTTCATCTTGTTTTATGGTTTATATCTTTGGTTGTAACTTTAGAGTTTATCCTACTATTGTGTGATTTTTTAAAAACTCTTTCCTGTATTGAAATTATAGTCTGGTGAAAGGAGACATGTCAGGCGCTAACTTTCTACCCTCTCCCTGCCAAAAAGAGCAGCTTGCTGTCGTGAGATAAATGTTTCCGTAACCCCTACTTCTCATTGTTGTGAAACACCTTTATCTTCGGTGACTAATCTTCTTTAGCCGAAGGTTGTCCAGCTTTTCCGTTGATGGGTCATGTGGGCACCACTGCAAGATGACTTGACGGCTGAAGACTTAACGGTAAGGCTGCCAAGTGAGGCAGATGCTGCTTCACCGCGCTTCCTCTTCCAGATTTAGGACAGACGGATGGCACGTCTGTCCTGGGGAAACTCTAGAATCGCATCTCAAGTCCCAAGCAACCAAACTCACTGGAGAGTTCTACTGCAAACACTAAAGGCCTAGATCAATTTAGCTCGACTTCATATCTTTATCATTTTGAGTTCTCTCATGGAGCATCTGGGTAGCTCTGTTTTTCAAGTCTTCCTCGTTAACCATTCATGTCATTCTATAGCTTTAAAAATAATCTAGGGCCTGTAGCTATCTTAGCGATTTTCTTCATAGCGATTCTATTACTTTGTTTGCTATTATAAAAGGGTTTCCCCATCTTCTAACTGATTACAAAGAAAGCTATTTATATCTACATATTTCTTTTAAAAGCAACCAATCTACTGAACGCTCCTGTAAGGTCTAGGTGCTTTCAAGTTCATTCTGGGTTTTACGATAGCAAATCCTATCACATGAAGGGCCCATGCTCCAAGCCAGTAGGCCAAAGGTCTTTCTTTCTTTCTTTTTTTTTTTTCAGATACATCAAAAGGAAGCGATCCCTAGGAAGAAATAACAATGTTGGTGGTGTCTGTAAAATCCAGGAAGAGAGAACATGATTATTTTGGTAACGTGATTTAGGGATGAAGAATTGAGTTCCAAAAATAATTTTTAATTAAAAAAAAAAGAATTGAGTTCAATATTGAATAGATATTTTTCAAAAGACTTTCAAATTGCAAGGGAACACGCAGAAATTAAAATATGGACGGGTTTTAATAGCATTTAGAAATGTGCTCCACTCTATCTGCTTGTCTTCCTGTCTCCCAAAGGAAACATTAGACTGCGAACTCACGCTAGATGGCAAGCAGCCTGAGAGCAGAGCTCTCCAGGTGCCCAGCATGCAGCGGAGTGCTCACATGCGGTGTGCACCCCGGGTGCTGAATGACTGCGTGGCCGACTGGAGAAACTGTCCCCAGAAGCAGCAGCTGCAAAGGAAAACCACCCTTCGCTTCTCAGAGGCTTAGATTTTGCCTAATGTCTCTGAGGTTCGCACATGGGGATGTCCTCTGGGGCACGTTACGTCGTTCAGAGGCTGACACACTCAGTGTGGACAGGATGAGGTCAGGAAGGCACCGTTGTTCCTGCCTCACAGATTCTGCAGGAGTCAGGATTCATCGCCAGGTTCTTTGTCTCGAAGCCCAGAACTACTTCTGCCACACCAAAATGGACCAGTACCTGATATTCTACAGTACACGTTCAGTCAGAAGAAAGGAACATGACATTTGGTAGACGTCTTCTGTGCGGGCCCTGTCCGCTGTGCTCTTTGTGGACCAGCTCACTCATCACCCCAACAGCCATCGGCCCGGAGACGGGATCTGCCCGCAGGCAGATCTGACTCTCCAGTGTGTAGTGTTTATGACCCTGCCTCCTATGACATTAACAGTTTCTCCCACAGGTCTTGTTTCAGCTGAAACAGGGGTTTCACCACATGGTAAAGTCCTAACCAGAGAAATGAAATTGGAGGCCATTTTTTTTTTTTTTTTTTTGCTGCTGAGCTTGGTAGGTCATTTTGCCAACTATTGCTAATGGGGGCCACTTATTGACTCCCTCCTTTTCTGTGGCAAAAGTAAAATAAAGAGAGAGGTTATAGAGACCCCTAATGTATCACCATGATTAGGTTCTGGAGACAGGGTTGTGCAAAAATCAGCATTATGTGAAAACGGAGGATGACTACATCATTACCTGCCAACTTACCTCAGGGGGTAATTGCTGGATTGAATCGCTAGGGTACCGCCAACCCACTGAGAGGCATGACTGAGCCAAGTTGACACACAACCTTAACCGCCACAACAAGCATCCCTCTGGCCTCCATCCTCGGCATTCGTTACCACCAGAGGGATACAGTGAGGGCCCCATCATTTACTGTTCCCATCAATGCCAAATGCTGCATACCAGAGACTAAGTGAGCAGTAGATACACAGACAGTGTTAGTTCACTGACAACTACTGAAAATATTAAGCTAGATTTACTCAGTGCCAGTCTCTCTACTGAAGAGTTTGTTTTAATGTCAACCAGATATTCAAAATGATGTCCCTTTACACTGGTTGTTTACCAGCTTGAATGCTGTTTATTTTGCTGACTTCATTGGGCATGCTGGGTGTTTGCCTCCATGGAATCCTGGGTTGCCAAATGACATTAGTCACCAATTAAATGTTTATAAATGAATAAAACAAGCCACAAAAACGGTTCTTGGTCTACCTCTCTCTAACCCTAAAATCTGGTTTCTGAGGGTTTCCCTGTGCTGTTCCACTTCGGCCTTTTGATCTTCAGTCTGGTGCAATTTCTTGTGGATTTGTTCTCTTACTTTGTTGAGCTTCCCAATATCAGTACGCATCTGATGGATTTCTTCCTCTCTGGCCTGCAGATGAGTGGGAGAGAAAATGGTCAGAAATGCTCCTTAAATTAGGGGACGGGCGACTGGACAATGGTAAGTGCAGATTCAATATAAGAAGATTCTTTCTTTATCTGTGTAAAGTTGTCCGATGGGATCAGAGCAAAACATACAGTATTTGATTTAGGAAGAGACTGGAAAATTCTATCCCCTGAATACAATCCATGGCTTATAATGAAAAAAAAATTGGATATACCTGTTAGCTCAAGGTACAATCTAGTTGCTGAATTAAACAAGGCCAGAATGCTAAGGTGTGTGTCATAAATATGTACATTTTCTGCACAAATGTTATCTGACTAGCAATTTTCATGACTCACAAAGTAATATTTCTCAGAAGGTTATTAAAGCACTACAAAACATCCAGCTAGTCTTTTGGACCCAATCTTGCGGCACACAGCACAATGTCCTACACTGGAGAAGGGGTGCTCTTCCCCCAGAGGATGGTCCCCGTGGTGTGCATCTGGCACGGGGCCAAAGCATTATTAACGGACAGCTCTGCGCGGTGGCAACACTGTACTAAAAAGTAATTGTTAGAAAACAAAGTACAAGCTTCTAATCTATGGACTTCAATGTTTATGCATTTTTTTAATGTAAATTCCTTCTTTTTTAAAAGTTTGCCCCTCATGGAAATAACGGGAAAGGCAGCTGGGGCGTCTTCTGCAAATGTTAGCAATCTCCCAGCTTTAGATAATGAAGAGCCTACTGTCAGCTGTGTCTGCTATCCCTGAGTGAAGGCTAAAAGCAGAATCCCATAGGTTTGGAATTTGGTAACAGAAAGCTCCATCTTTCACAATGCCCCATTCATGTCATCTAAGGAGGGAGTTGATGGCATGAGTGGTTTTTTAAACTTTTATTGGGCATTAGGAACTAATCTATTGTTTTGAATTAAGTAGTCCTGTCACCACTGTTTCACACACAAATCAAATCATTCTGTCCTGCTTTAAATGTTTTTCAGCCTCAGAGTCTATATGGTCCAAGTTAGCTGGCTTTATGGTCCCTTTTGATTCTGATGTGTTTTAATTCCGTAGTTGTGAATTTACAGGCCTTAGACTTCAGAAAACTCCCAGAAAACCGAGGATGCATACAAAACGAGATGTGAGCTATGCAAATATGAGCGTGTGCATGCGTGCATGCCTGTATGCATGCACCTACACACGCACAAACTTTCATATTATTAAAGGTACTTGTGATAACCACACAAAAGAGTATGAGTCATGGATCTAATCTATGTATGATTCTTGTCGGGTCGCCTGCTTTAGCCTCACATTCTAACATGCAGAGTATGGAATATGGATTTTTCACAATTACAGGGACAAGCACAGCACTGCTCTGATCAAGCCTCTAAGCAAACAATTGGTATCCAAGACTGAAACTGCTACCAAACGTCCTGGGCAAGCACGCTTCAAGAGAGCAGGCAGAAGAACAGGGACCCTAGCTTGTGATTGACATTGCACAGAGGTGAGATGCAGGGTTCTCCCACCCTGGTGCCAGCCTATCACCCACCCTTCCCGCCCACCTTCTCCACACAGGCAGTACATCATGATCTGAATTCTTCGCTACTCAGGGCAGTAGTGCCTATGGAATGTGTCAGCTCGCTTTGGGGAGCATTTGCCTAGCCATAGGATCAATCAGCAGGTTTGCCATTCTACAATTAAGAATGGAAGTTATTAAACGGTCGGCTTGTGACCGTAAAGCAATCGCTACAGGCTTGCACCTGCGTCGGGTGTGTCAAGGCACCTCGTACAGCTGCCCAGGGTTACCCCGGCAAAGGCTCACCCTGCAAGGGCAAACCTGCCTGAGGAGGCCTTGAAGCGGGGCGTGCAGGCCCCCGGGTGGGCCTGCGCTCTTACTTTGAGCTCCAAGGCTTTCTGCTGGTTTTCCTGGGAGAGCTGCTCACAAAGCGTACTGTGCTGCTCGTTCTCCTGCTGCAGTTTCGTATTTCTCATCTGAAACTGCTCCAGCTCCTTCGCGGCTCTCTCGTTCAGTATCTGAAAGATGTGGAGCGAGCATGTCAATGGGGTGGTTGGGTTTTTCTTTTCCTTTTAATCTGCTTACAGTCTCCGCATAGACACATAGGTGGCCCTGCACACCTCCTGAGAAAAAAAACAAGTAACCGCATTTTTTGTCTTTATAGAAATCACTCCTTACCCTGGATGAAAGCACGGATGCACTCCAACACCATGCATGCTAAATGGCCGAGGAAAATGACGCCTTCTAATGAATAACACAGTGAGAATAATTTCCCCCCCTTTTTTTCCCTGAGAGCCTTGGGAAGTCTTGTTCACAGGTGGTGGATAAATATTTTAATGCCTGTTTGCCATTTGGCGGGCTTCACAGCCGAAACAATTGCTATAATCATTGCAAATGAGCTGGAGATTCCAATGGGTTTTATCAGCTCTGAGGCTCCGTGGCTCTGGCTTCCGGAGAAGATCTTGCATTAACATGACTATGACTTCTCCCTGACCAGCCCCGTTCACTAACACCAACACATCGCCAATTTCCCCTAATCCAACCAAAGCTGAAACCGTGGTGCCCCAGCCCAGTGATCGGTAGATCGGCCTGATTTCAGCGTCAAACTTTCTTCTCCCTAGCCTCGACTAGCCTGAGCAGACACGGTTTTATAAAAAGGGGATTGGAATTGAGGAGGGGCATTCCCACTGGGGAAACAGATTACAGTTTCTTAACTTGAAATGTAAACCTCAGCCTATTATGAGGAAGTCATCTTCCTACATTGAGAATCGTTCACAGCCAGCCAGGAGAGCTTTCCCAGCTGAGGGAAACACCAGAAACAAAAGCAAGGAGTTTTACTGACTGATATGAAAACAAGGCTTTCTGGGAAGTGAGGAGACACACAGCACCGGGGCGGGAGGCGACTGAGCACGTCCCTAGAGGGAGCAGCCTTTGTCAGGCAACGCAAACAATAAGACTAGGAAAAGGGAGAGAGGAGCAGGACAAAACGTGACAAGGGTTTGCTCAACTCCAGCTCAAACTTTTAAAATGTAATCTTCAACTCTTTAGCGTCAGCTACGCCCTGACATTTCTTGCCTTCGGAAGTTTCGGTGACACCCTGAGGTTTTAACAAGACATTCTATCAAGGATAATTAAGTCAGTGTTCTGTCACCACGGCAGCTGCCAGTCCCCTCATCATAAGGTAACAGGCTTAAGTCTTTGGGATTTTCAAAGGGAAGACAAGGGAATGAAGTGAAGATTGCAGGGAGGGAAGTCTACTGGGGAAGCGGGGGTGTCAGGAAATCATAACTGAGCCTGGCTAACTGGAGTTTGCTTCATCTTGGTTAGAGTTATGAAGGCAGAAGAGCTCCATCGTAGCCTTGCCAAATCCAATCTTATTTCCTAGACTCTGGGGAGAAGAAGAGAGACCCCTGGTGGTAGAGTGGTTAAGCGTTGGACTGCAATCTGCAAGGCCAGCAGTTCAAAACTACCAGCCACTCGGTGTGAGAAAAACCAAGCTTTCTACTCCAGTAAACAGTTACGGTCTCTGAAACTCACAAAGGCAATTCTACACTGTCCTATACTTAATTTTGTTTTTGTTCTTTGGGGAGGTAGAGGATGGGGTGGCTGCAAGATTGAGCAAAGCACTCTTTCTAAACCAGACATTCTTAACAGACATCTACAACAAACTTAGCATTCTGAATTCTTGCTCTATTTATGTTGTAAGCTGTTTACACTTTTACAAAGGAACTGAGTTGTCTCTTTAGAACTGTAGAATTGAATATTTTGGTATAATTTAGAATGGAGTTTTAATGTAGGTCTGGAGTTACCCCCATTTTCAGCTAATGCGGGCACCTCCGTTTTAAGGTCCACAGACCATTGAGCTTGCTCCAACAGAACTCTCCACCCGCAGATGACTGGAGCACTTCAAATGGACTAATGCAACTAAAGGAACACATTTTAAATTTTATTTCATTTTAATTAAATTTAAATGCGTACATAAGTCACACGTGGCTACAGGGCTATCATATTAGGCAGCTCGGGTCTATAACCCTATGGCCACAGAGGAATTCATCTCACAACTGTAATGTTGGGTGAAAGAGGTCAGATGCCAAAAAGTACACAATGGATAATTTCATTTTTGTAACGTTTAAAGACAAGTGAAACCAAACTCTGCTCAGAATTTCAGATGGAGAGTCAGTGGGGTTTCTGTGGGGGGCGTAACATTCTGTTTCTTGAGTTAGGTGTGGGTCACCAAGGTTTGTGTAGAGTTGAGATCCGTCAAGCTTTATATTGGGATATGTACGTGCCTGTTCATATTAGGAGCCCTGGTAGCATAATGCTTACATGTTTGACTGCTGACCGCAAGGTCGGCAGTTTGAAATCACCAGCTTCTCCAGGGGGGGAGAAAGAGGAAGCTTTCTACTCCTATAAATGGTTACAGTCTCGGAAAACCACCGAGGCAATTCTATACTGCCTTACAAACACAAACAAAACATACTGCTATGAGTCGGTGCTGACTCCTAGCAAGCCCCTGTGGGTTTCATAGACTGGAACTGTTTGTGGAGTAGAAAGCCTAGTCTTTCTCCCTAGGAGCTGCTGGTGGTTTTTGAACTGCCAACCATTCAGATCCCAGCAGCCCAACAGGTAACCACTATACCACCAGGGATACCCTGATCCTATAGGGTCACCGTTCTATGTTGGAATCCCCTTGAAGGCAGCGAGTTTGGTTTTTGAGAGTTTGGTGGTACAGAGTTAAAGCACTCAGCCCCTACGCAGAAGGCAGCCAGCCACCTAAACCCACCAGCAGCTTCCTGGGGGAAAGATGTGGAAGGCCTGCTTTGTTACAGCCTTGGAGGCCCTAGGGGGCAATGCCACTCTGTTCAACAGGGTCACTCCACGTCCCAACTCAAGGGTGGTGGTTTATTTTGTTTGTGTGTTTAATGTGCCTATTATGCATCAATGAAAGGATACAAATAAATTAATATGCTTGATGAAGTGAGACGATGTCCTGATGAACCAGCTATGCCACCAGGACATCGTTAGGCATTGGGCTGTTAACACAAGGTCAGGAGTTCTAATCCAGCAACTTCGTGAAAGAAAGTTGAGGCTGTCTGCTCCTACAAAGGTGTACAGCCTTGGACACCCCAGGAAGCAGCTCTGCTCTGTCTGCTGGGGTCACTAGGAGTTGTAATCAACTTGATGGCAGTGAGTTCTGGGTGGACGGACACAAAGCCAAGGCCCCAATGCCGTGTTAGGTGTGTCACCAAACATGGGCAGTAGGCGGAGCTGGATGGTTTGCTTTCAAAGGGTGTGAACAGAGGTCGCAGAACCGTGTTCTCCCGCACGGTCAGGCCTGCAGCCAACGTACCTTCTGCTCCTTCAGCTGCTGCTCCAGCTTCTGTAGCTCCTCCTTGCTTTTCTGCACGTACTGCTGCAGGGCCTTGATCTCCGACTGCCGGGTGTCCATGTCCACCTGAATCTGCTTGAGTTCTTTTTCCAGCTTCTCCTTCTTCCGAGACTCTCGAGAAGCCTCATTCTGGCGATGTTGGATTTCTTGTTGGAACTACAGGCACGGGGGTGGGGGTGGGGGGGAAGGAGGGAGAGAGAAACAGCCTCGCATGACGGCAGGGCTCAGCCAGCCTCCTGCCCCCACCCCACCCCCAACCCCTCCCACCATCCCAGCCCTTTCCTCTTAAGGGCAGCCCCTGGGAAGCAGCATTTGGCTGTAGGACAAATATCTTTGTGCATCACTGTTCAAAGGTCCCAAAGGCAACAGTCGTCTGTGTTGTTTATCGGGGCTCGACACCGAACACTCACCTTAATGGTGAAAATGCCACCGAAACCGAGACTCCCAGAGTCTTAGGGCGGGTGAACCGAGAGTCTATCTAAATGTCCACCACCGGGGACTAAACAGGATGTGGCCTGTCCTAACTACGACATGGTGTTTCACGTGAGTCCTCGATCGTGCTGGACAAAGCACCATCGTTTTTGGCAAGCCTTTCTCTAACAGTGCAAGCTCCAGGGAGCCTCGTCTTTTCCTCCTGGAGACTGTGACGTGTTAGCTATCTCTGACTCCTGGCTTTATGTAAACGTGTTCTGATGGACGTTGCCACGTGGCTTCTTATAAGGGAGAAGGGCTACAGACTGTGGACAAATGGGCAAAACCATGCATGCTGTCCTGGGGCACCAGGAGGTCCACTTGAGAGGGGGCCCAGGAGGAGGCGGCGGCCTGGGGAAGGACAGAGCATCCTGCCCGCCATGGCCAAGCTGACCTGATTGACGGCCTGCTCCGCCTCGTCCCTGGCTCGCTCCGTCTCCTGCTGCTGCTCCGTGTTCTGCGCTAACATCTCTCGCAACTTCACCACTTCTGTCAAGAGCTGGTCCCGCTCCTTCGTGACTTCTTCTTTGAACTTCAGTAAGTCTCGGATACTGGAAAGAAGAAAACCAGAGCGTGGCTACGTGGGCCATCTTCTCAGGGGTCCTTCTGGTCATCCTGTGGGCTTAATTTCGTGGGAACAACTTCCGGTCAAGTGTTCACCCCCGTCAGGCATTAGAGAGAAAGATCTTTACACCGTGACCTGAGGAGCTGGCTTAAGACAGCTTGACTGAAAAGAAGTTCCCATGTATATAATGCCCCTGGAATTTCTCAGAAAAGTGTGTGTGTGTGTGTGTGTGTGTGTGTGTGTCTGTGTGTGTGTGAGAGGATTTCTCTAGTAATCCAGTAAAACGACCATGAAAACAGGAACTGGTTGCCTCAGAAGAGTAAAGTGTAGGGTGGAAGAACTGAGGGAACAATGTTTTTATTCCTTATTGCCCACGCCTTCCGTATTCCTTGTGATTGCTGACACTAGATTACTCTTGTCAACACCTACAATTAGCCCTAAGGAGATGTCAACGGAGGAAATTATGTGTTTAATGTCGCCACTAGAGGGCTACGATCACAGCTATAAGGTCCAACGGAAGCCTAAGCATGAGGAAATGGATGCGCCGCCAGTCCTCACTCATCCACACAGAGATTCCTTTCCGCCGAAAGGATGTGACCGAGATAAAATGTGTCCAAAAACGAGATTTGGAAAATCATTTATGCAACCCCTTTTTTTTTGGAAGGTGTGTGGTAATATTCACCAATTTTCGCTGTAAACCAGTTGCCTTGTATTTCAACAACCATGACATGACGCAGCTGGATTTCCGGAAGGTATTAAAACGACCTGAGCACCAGCATTAGTCTAGAGCAGCGGTCCTCCACCTTCCTCAGGCCACGACCCTTTCATACCGCTCCTCGTGTCGTGGTGACCCCCAACCGTAACATTATGTCCGTTGCTACTTCATCACTGTCATTTTGCTACTGTGATGAATCGGGCGACCCACAGGATGAGGACGGCTGGTCTAGAGCGAGGTAGACAGTTTAGAGCGGAGAAGGCTGAGAACTTGCCTGCCAGGCTCTTGCGGCTGCCAGGCATCAGACAGCTGTTCAGAACACAGTAATCTGTTTACTTACTAGCAGCTTTGATATAAATAAATGTTTAAGAAGTCACCTTGCATGTTTCACTCAAACTCTTCTTCCCCCAAAACAAAACTTTCAAATTCTAAGGTGGCTGTGAAGAGAAAGCGTCACATGAGCGCACGGTTGGGGACACGATTCTGGACTGGGTGGTTTCTTACGCTCCATACCCTGTTCAATTCTCGAGAGAAGTCCTAATACCTGAATGTAAGTATTCTGTCTGTATATAAGTTCCTTGCTATTACTTCATTGCTCTGAATGTGCTTGACATCTTTACTAAGAAAACTGAGGCCACCATTGTATGTTACGATCTCCTCTTTGTTGTTTTTCCCATTCTCCACCCCCACCCCAACCCCTAAAACCACCTGTGCTGTCCATCAACGTTTGATAAATGTACTTTACAAGGTAAGCCGCCCAGAGAGCATTCGCACTTGGTTAAGAGTGCCCCTAAGGAAGTGAATGCTCATTCCTGACTCAAACCTTCATTCGAGCCTGGCATACCTTCGTGCAGAGCTAGACCCTTGGTGGGGAGATAAAGGTGTCTTCCTTCCAGGAGCTCACAGCATTATGGGTAAAGAGACCCGCCAACCGATCATTGTAATGCAGGGTGAGATCGGTTCCAGTCTAGAGGTAAGGAGGAGGTGCGATGGAAACCGAAAACACCGTGACTTTCTGCCTGGCCATCCAGTGGTGAGCAGGGAGCTGGAGAGGCAAGGCTGGTGCAGAAATGCAGGTGGAGGTGAAGTGAAGGAGGCGTTGGAGGATGAACAGGGCTTGACTGTGTGGAGGAGGCAGAAGAAGTTTCAAGAACAGAAAGCAGCATTTGCAAAAGTAAGAGGAGGTCTGAGTAAGCGTGGTATGGCTTGAAAGGGAGGCTGCTCAGTGCAGATGGATGAAGGGCTCTGGAAGACAAACTCAAGGGTTTGGGTTTTCCCCTTTGGGCAGGGGTCGTTATTGGAGGTGTTTATGGGGGGTGGGGGTGGGGGAACATGCAGGTCCATGTTTCAAAAGCAATGTAAGGGTCGGAATAAAGATGGGCAGGGAGGTTGCTATAAAGTCCAGCAGAGAAGTAGAGGCGCAAACCAAGGCAGGAGCACTGAGGATGGGGTGTTTGGAGAGGCCAAAGTAAGATTTTAAAGACTGAGTCAGCACTACAGTTTCAGGGCCACAGGGAAAGCAGAGACGAAGAACAATTCTGTGTTCTGGGTTAGATCCTATAGGGGTAGGGAGGAGGGTGATACATTTCATCACGGGGAATGTATTTGAGGTGCTGGGAGTCTGAGTAGAAAGGCAGTCCATTTCAGTCTACAAACGTTTGGCTAAAAAACCTAAAATCTTGACTCATTTTGAGATGATAGTAACGGTTTTGTGTTGTTTTGGGTTTTGACTTGGAAGTTGAATATAAACACAAATTAGAAGTTCTTGAATGTAGAGAACGGGGATTTGAGAAAGAGAAAACAGCAATGCAAAGAAAACAATCACCAGGAACCCATTCAGGCACAGTCTTGCACCACAGAGAAAGTTCAAGAAGACACTGGCAAAACCCAGCTCTCTTTTCAAGAAGGAGCCATCTGCGAACTTCAACGCACATGAAGACGTCTGTGACCTACTTGCTATCTTGATCCATTGATAATCCGGAGCCTTGCTCAACCAGCTTGGTCAAGTTCACGATTTCCTCTTTCAATGCAAGAATGGTCTCCTTTGCCTTCTGTTCCTTGTCATAGGCAGAGTCCACCATCTTCCAGGCCTTCTCAATTTCCTGGAGGGGCCACGGGACATCGGAGAGGGAAAGCAAACTGGACTCCGAGTCAAGACGACCCGAGTAAAGGGAGCAAGATCATGACTATATGACTACAGTTGTTTATAAGAGAAAATTAGATAAGGCACATTAAGCACTCACTCACTTACTGAGCTGTCTGTTCCACGTGAGCTAGTCGGCACTGAACCTCACATTTAAGGAGGTGACGTGACAAAAGCTATTTTATAGGTGAGTGGAACTACAAGGTTTACACGCTGTAAGGGCTGAATAACAAGGACAACTATTTCTAATGAAGATATTACTATAGGCTCGCAAAATTAGGAATGAACGCTTCTAGGATTCCCTAGTCCAGATGTTTGATAGAGAAAAATAATAATAAATTTGGGCACATAAGAAATAGTTAGATGTCCCGGCCTTAAAATTTTAAGTTTTGGATATATATCAAATTTTATATATATATTGCCCTCGGGTTCCAAGTGAGCTCCCTGCTGGCTGTGTGAGCTTTGGAACAATGCGGGGCAACCGGGTTTGCTCTGTACCCAGCTGTGCATGAGGACACTGGCAACTCCCATTGCCTGAAACCCAAGCTGCCCAAGCCTTCTCGGCAAATGCATATGGCGAAGAATGGAGACAGGGACTCGTTCCACTCCAGTCTCCTTGCTATTCTGAAATGTTCTGTGGAATATTCAAATAAATATGCAAAGGTAAAATTCTTGAGCGAACTCCCTTTGAGTAAATGAGTGAGCAAACATCCTACGTGGTATAACAGCCTTGAATTGTATACCCTCGCTTAACTTTCTTACTAAAAGTTGTCAAGTGAAATGTGGGTCTCTACGGGTACAAACCAATAAAGTTGAGGGAAAGATATTCCATCTATAGGCTCCCAGGAAGTAAAATGAGTCAATGAGAGCATTTCATTCGATGTAATAGATCCGTGTTTTTCCATGGACGTGAGAAGAATGTCTCTTAGGTAAGCAGGGCTCAAAATGCAGTGATTTGAAACAAAATGCCAATTTGTGGGGATGTTCCTTTGGAACAACCATGTGTGCTGTTTCTGGAAAAACAAGTGAAGGATATTTCGATGGAAAGAGGAGTAGACGAGGCTTACGTAAATCACCTTCACCAATTAGATTTTAATTAATTCATGATTTCTATTTCCAGTTTTTAAATATTAAATTTTTTTAAATCAAATCATAAAGTGATTGGAAGCCTTCTTATTTGATTTTGTTGGCAAGGAGGAGAAGAAGAAAATGTCACTACACAATTGGGCACCAAAAAGAAAGCAGTTGCTGAGACAGCAGAGGAGCCATCTTTTGTAAGTGGTTGTTATCCACTGACATCCAAAACCGGAGCCTCTCGGGGGAATGAAGTCCAGATGTTATACATTCGCTGTCTTCGTGAAGATTTTCATTGTAAATGAAAACCTCTCAACGTCCTGTCACGTCCACTCTTACATGGAGCAGAGATCAGCTTAACTCTGAGGACGGATAAAAATGAAGCCAGACTTCCTCACGCTCCCACTAGGCTGATTCTCCCCTGATGAGGACTTGGAGGAGCCGGGGAGAAGCAAAGGAAGAAACATCATGAAAATTACCATCTGGGAATGCTCAGATTGATCGCTCCTAAACCTTCAGGGAAAGGTAGAAATGGTGCGATGATCTTTAACGAGCCACTGCCGCCCACTACTGAATGGCTCACCTTTGAGATGGATAACATTGCATGTACTCATCTGCCGTTCTTTTTGCTTATTTGTTCGCAGAAAGCTAAACCAGAAGGGGTCTACATTGTTTTCTGCAAGATGAAATTCACCCAGGCTAATTATTTTATTTGGAAATGAACATTGGTCCCTAGGCTTAGAGAATATGTAAATCATGCAAATGTTTCCTTAGTTAACTCATTGACTACCCACCCCCCCAACCTGGAGCTGCCAGGCTAATGAAAGGGTGATGCTTTAAATAAAGGATGCAGTTGGGTGGGCTCTCTTGGGGGTTCACTTCTAGACATGACTGACCTTCTTCAAGGAGGCAATGGTGGTCTGGTCATCCTGAGAGAGCTTCAGCGCAGTGGCGACCTTCGCAGAATTAACCACGATCTCTGCGTTTAGCTCTCTGCACTTGGCCATCAGCCGCCTCTCGTTTTCATACGACCTTTTCATTACCGTATGCAGCTTCTCATATTCAATCCTAAATTTCTCCAGACTTCTGTCTCCTGAAAGTTCATTGAGAACCTCATGGAAATCCCTCTCGATTTCTTCAAATGCCGTTTCCTCCAGCACTATCTTGTCGGGCTTTTCCTGTCCAAAAGAGCAGAGACAGGAGTGGCCATGTCAACATTCACACCATCGCTGTTAAGAAAGGACCCTCCCATTCAGGATTCAGTGTAGCAACAATGAAACTCAAAACCTGCCTCTAGTTCTTGAACGCTTCCTCCCCTCCCAATTATCATGACCCCAATTCTACCTTGAGGACCTGGTTAGACCAGAGGATGCACAGCGGTGCAGTAGGGATCTGGAAACACAGGGAATCTAGGACGGATGAACCCCTCAGGACCAGCGGTGGGAGTGGCGACACCGGGAGGGAAGGGGGTGTAGAAAGGGAGAACGATCTTGGAGATCTATGTGTAACCTCCTCTCTGGGGGATGGGCAACGGGAAGGTGGGTGAGGGGAGACTCTGGACAGGCAGTGTAAAATAAGATAAAATAATTATTTATAAACTATTAAGAGTGCAGGGGGAAGGGGGGGTGTGGAGGGAGTGGGGGGAGGAAACCGAGCTGATTCCAGGAACTCAAATGGAAGGCGAATTTTGAGAATGCCGAGGGCAACGAATGTATAAGGGTGCTTTGCTCAATTGATGTATGTATGGATTGTGATAAGAGCTGTATGAGCCCCAATAAAAAGATTTATTAATAAAAAAAATTTTTTAAAGAAATGACTCTCCATATGCTGTAGATGAAAGACAAGAAGAAATTAAGACAGCGGGGAGGTGAGAGGGCCCTAGTCGACAGACCGATGCAGTCATATGAATACTACTGGAATAGTCACATAGCCTGCACCTTGTGGCATCTGTTAGGTGGGAGAACCTAGGTCAAGCCCTTCCTTGCAGCCTGCTTCCCAGGGCTGCAGACCAAGCCATGACATGTTGAGGCCAGGCAACGGGAAGTCTCGGAACATGTACCATGAAATCACGAGCACCTGCTGAAACCCACCTGAGGGATGCCATTTTTATTCCTTTTTTTAAAAAAATGGGCTAGATCATCCCCACAAGTAGTATTTTCAAATACCCCAGTGAGCAATGCTCACAGCCTTTTCCAAAGCCACCTTTCATGATTTTTAAAACAATTTATTTATTTTACAAAGTCAGTACCGATTCTTGAGGAACTGATATGCCTCAGAGTAGAATTGTGTTCCTTTAAGATCTCTCTTGGGAAGAGACTACCTGGTCTTCCTTTTGAGGCACTTCTCCGCGGGTTCAAGCCACACAGTCTCCAGCTTTCGTGTGCTTATGAGATGACCTGGGGGGTAGGAGCTGAGGGCTAAATGATTTACTACCTCCAGGGACTGATTGCTTGGGGAAAGCATATTTTAAAAATATAACCCAGACATATATACCATATATACTCATGTATAAGTTGCGTTTTCCAGCACATTTTTATGCAGTTTTTGTGGTAAAATTAGGTGCCTCGGCTGATATTCGGGTCGGCTGATACTCGAGTATAAACAGTATGTGATGAAAGCAAGCCAGGCTACGAATTAGATAAGAACCCAGGGATTCTTACTTGCCAGATCCCTGTGAAATACAGCACAATCATCTTTTAAAAGAGAACGGGTGTGGTTAGCATGGCGCGCATTCAGGAAGCATGTGTTGAACATGTGCCGTGTGTAAATTCGGTGGCGGCACCTGTAGAAAATGCCAAGGTCCTCCCAAAGTGAATTTAAACCCCAACAGCCAATGGAGTATCATTCAAGTAATGGAAGTGTGAGACTGGTTACCTGCCAGAAATGTTGCTTTGAGGACTAAGGTACACCAGAGGAAAACACGGGGTTCCCTGTCACCTCATACGCACACCAAAGCTGGAGAGTGAACAGGGATGACCAAAGAAGAGCTGATGCTTTTGAATTAAGAAATTGGTTAAGAACGCTGAAGATACCACGGACTGCCAGAAGAATGCACAAATGTGTTTGGAAAGAAACACAAGTCAGAATGCTCCTTAGAAGGGGAGACTTCGGCTCCTTAGAAGGGGAGACTTTGGCTCCTGCCCTTTGCACACATTATCAGAAGGTTGCAGTGTCTAGAGAAGGATAGCTTGTTTGGTAACATACAAGGTCAGCAACCAAGAACAGGCCCTCAACAGGATGGATTTATGTAGCAGCCACAACAATGGGCACAAACATAACAGTGATTGTGAGGATCATGCAGGACTGAGCAGTGAGTGGTCCTACTGTGCACAGAAACTCAATGAGTCAGAACCAGTTCAACCGCATCTCCCTACAGCGACACCAGTAAAGTCAGAGTTCTACATGCATCGACCCTGTACAAGCCTACAGGAAGAAGTAATGACTCTCAATAACAACAATGAGAGCAAATTCCATCATGGAGATGGCATTTGAGCAGGATGAAAGAGAAGAGCAGAGTTTTCACAAGGTACATGTGAGGGGAAAGGGTATCCTAGCAGAACCAAGCTTGGGAAAAGACTCATGACCTTGGTAGAAGCCCAAGTAGGCAAAAAGCCAGGGAGTTGGGAAGAGACGACCAACGGCATGATTGGCCTTTTGCAGGATGTGGAGCATATTGATTGGCAGCCCATGACCACCAGTCGAGATTTCAGAGCACACAAGGGACAAGACCTGTAGGGTCTTTGTGTCAGACAGGGTTCTCTAGAGAAACAAAACCAGGACACAATATTTTACACACACAACTTTGACATCAAAACTCTATTGCTAATCAAAGGCACAATGGAGGAAATCTCTAGGAATGGAGTGAAATTTCAATGCTCCCTGAAGATTTTGAATAAGTAGTCCAGTTTACCTTCTGCTTTGACAAGTGTAGTTATTTGGGGTCTTCAAAAACACATATACTGCTAATTAAATCTCTAAAGATGAGATGCAAACCAAATGCCGTCTTGAGGGAGATTCGCCCTAAAACCGTTGGGGCCTCACAAGCACGCCGATTCCATCTCGTATAACAATGTTAGTACTAATTTTGAACTTTCTTCCTAAAAGCAGATTATTGTAATGTAACCATTTCACAAAGGAGCAAAAATCATATTAAGGCAATATGCAACTGCCGCCTCTCTTCTGTGCTTTCCTCTTGTTGATACTAAACGTGAGCACACACACACATTTATCACGGCAATGTTCTCGGCTCCGGCCTGTAAATGGTATTAATGCCCACACGTGATCACCAGCCTACTGATTTGTTTGTGGGCCAGGTGTTCCCTGTACACTTGGCAGTGATTACGGGAACAGAAATTTTTCCAAAATATAAAAGTTTTGAAGAAACTTTCTGGGCAGAAAAGATTTGTTCAAATTGTTATTAATACCCTACTGCTATTAAAAGGAAGAATGGGTGTGTCTGAACTGCCATATTGGTGGAGAATATTGAAAGGACCACAGACCGCCAAAAGGACAAACCAATCCGTCTTGGAAGATGTACAACCAGAATGCTTCTGAGAGCCAAGGATGGTGAGACTTTGTCTTACATACTTTGGACATGCTGTCGGAAGGACGTCATGCTCGGTAAAAGAGAAGGGTAGCGAAAAGAGGAAGGCCTTCAACGAGATGGGTTGACACAGTGGCCAAAACAATGGGCTCAGGCATTGGAACACTGGTGAGGATTGCGCACGCTGAGTAGTGTTTCATTCTGTTGTGCATAGGGTCGCTATGGGTTGGGACCGGCTCCCCAGCACCTAACAACAATTACGGAAAGGAAAGCAAGGGTAATCTCTTGGCTGTGACCAATATATAGTTGGTATCTACCGTGTAGAGTTAGTAGCCCATGTTGGCATTTTTTCAAAAAGCAAGATTGCATCAATGTATCAGGGAGGCACTGTGGTGGCCTTCCATCAGCTCCTATCCATTGAGTGTTTCCTATGTAGGAGGCACTGTTTCAGGTCAGAGCACCAACTAGTGGGGAGAAGGAGAAGGAAATGGGGAGAGACTGAGCTGCAATGAGCAAGGAGTCAGAGAGAACATGGAGACTTGTGAAAGCAAAGCAGAAGGAAAACTTGGTTGAGGTTAAGTGGGAAGGAAAACGGGCGCAAGTTGGAAATGAGAGAAGATCGTGAAAGGGAAGGTAGATTAGGAGATGAGGTAACCCTCATCGAATCAGTTTGGGAGGCGTATGAACAGGGAATGAAGACAAATGGAATACGCCAAGCTATCACGTTAGGGAGAAAGAAAGGAAATGCCCAAAACAAATCAAGAAAAGTTGAAGGTGACCTAGGCAGAATCGGAAGAGAACATGGGAAGAAAGTTGTTATGGGTGAGTACCAGTAATGGGAGGAAGTAACAGGACCCCAGGCACCTGGCTGTCAGAGGCAGATGAGTGTGATGGAGCCCAAAGAGTGAAGAAGGTGGAGGATGTGAAAGAAACTGGATGAGAAGAAAGGAGGGAGTTGTTGACCACAGGGAAGACTGAGCCTATACAGGGAAGAGTAGAAGTGGAGGAGATGGGGTGAGGGGCTGTGTGTAGTATGGAGATGACACGGAGAGACGCTAGAGGAGTGGGGGGAGGGGGTAGTGAGAGAATCTGGTACCAGAGTCAAGGTTGTGAGCACCTGACTTGTACAGGCACACGAGTTACTGGGCTTAGATGGGCACTGCCCTTGGCTTAATGCTCCACTGTCTTAATTTTTGCTCAAAAGGTCCCACATTTTAATTTTTCACTGGATCCTGCAAATCACATAGTCGGTACTGTCTAGGACTAATAACTCCCATGTGATTAAGATGAGGGGCGGTGGGGCAGGAGAGAGGGGAGGAGGAGACCATGAATGGCAGGTGAATGACAAGAGTCTGAGGCTGTGAGCTATAATGGACAGACAGCGGTCATTGAAGAGCTTCAGAAATAGCCCTTCATCGGTGAGCATGGAGATGGGGCTACACTATAATATTTAATATTATAAAAATATATCACAATATAAAGGATTGAAAGGAGGCTACAAGATAATACCACAGGGATCAGTGAATGAAGGGGCACTGTAGACTGGAAGTGGAGGAGATGGAGGTGATTCCCGATCATCTACCTGAGCACCCACATCTAAAGCAGGGTGGGCAGAGTCGTGAATGGGGGTGACCATGATCTCTAACAAGTCTTCTTCCAGATCCTCCCAACCAGGGGTGATTTCTCCAGCATGTCTGGGTGGTCACGTGATACCACGCTCACTTATGGTATCAATTTATAGCTCAAAATGGGGGGTGCATGCTAGCGTCAGTGTGTCAACTCATTAATTTCCACCGCGCCCAGCAGAGTGCCAGAAGCGGGGTATGTCCCCAGAACTGAAAGCAGAGCAAGTGGTAAACGTGACCCAGGGGCTGCGGGTGATGATGGGACACACGGGAATCAGTGATGTGACAGGAAGGAGCCCACCGCAGACTGTGGTCCAATCGGGAGGGGCGGGCGAGAGGCGACAGAGAGAGGGGCGCTGACTCCTGACCTCCGTCATCCTGATGTCTCGGGGCGGCCTCAGAGGCTCCTGTGGAGATCGCGGAGTCTGAGGAAGGGGCTGTGCTCTCCCCCTGGCGTCTAACTCGGCGCCACGTTATCACCCTGCCCCCGCCCGGCCGAAACCCGGCGCTCGGCGCGTCTTCCCGTCGCCAGGCAACCGCCACGCCCCCTAGGGGGAGCTCGCGGGCGTTCGAAAGGGGCGGGGCGAGGAGCGTCCGCAGCCACCCACTGGGCGTGTTCCGCAAAGAAATATGCAAACGTCTTCCTGAAGTGGGCGGGGCCAGATGAATAGGGGCGGGGCCACAGAACCTGGGCGAGGTCCTCAGGTGTGCGTGGGAAACCCCGAGAGAAAGGAGAGGGCCAAAAGGCAAAGGCTTCCTGGGAGGAAGGAGAAGGATTGGGGGGCTGTGGAGCTGGTAACTGGAGCCCCAGAAGGGAGGGTTCCGGATGAAGGAAGAAGAACCGGCTCCCACTGACAAAGCGACTGGATGGGGCACCAGAAATCATCCCCTTTGAACCCCTTTAGCTACTGTGTCTGGGAGCACAGAGTGAAAGCCAAGGGGCAGAAAACACAGGCCCTGCCTTGAAAGGCTTCACAGTCACGAGTGGTGGGGGAAATAGGGCGCGGAGCTCAAGGCACCCTGGAAAAACATTTGTGGAATCACTCTGTGAAAACCCCTATAGCATCCGGTGCTCCTCTCATGGAAGGCCAACTTTTCCCCCCCTCCTCTTTTTTCTTAGGAGCCCTGCTGGTAGTATCAGTTACCTGTTGGGCTACTAACCTGCAAGATCAGCAATTCGAATCCATCAGCGTCTCTGTGAGAGAAAGATGAGGCTTTCTATTCCCGTAAAGATTTTCGGCCTCAGAAATCCACAGGGGGGCAGTGCTGAGGGTTTCCGTCTCTGGAGGGCTGCACATGTTGGTTGTGCATCGACCACATTTGACTTGCATTCCCCAAGGGGTGGGCACCAAAGCTGCCGCCAGCTCCCCAGCACTGCAAATAACTCAGTGATGACTACTCCGTCTCTACTACTGGGGGTAGGGGGTGTGTTGTTAATATGTGTAGCCCCTTATAAACCTGTGTGCAAACCCCTCTGAATTTGCCAAGGAGTGAGATTATTTTATTGTAGCTGCGTTCGGTGTTGTATCTGTGTCTCAAAATGCATTCGCATAAAGACCTCAAGGCCAGGCACCAAACCAAAACCTAAAACGAACTCCCTGCTGTTGAGTGGACTCTGAGTAGAGCTTCCATCTGGTCCCTCTTCACAGAGGCACGCTTCCAACGACCTACAACCTTTTGGCTTGCAGCCAAGCACTGGCACCAGGGTTCACTGCTGTGTGTCAAAAGGCATGGGAGCCACATTGGATCTCCTGTGGCTATACAACGGGGAAGGAGAATCCAACTCGGCCAAGGCTGAGTTCTAGGGGGCAGAGCTCAGACGTGCCTCCTGGAGGCTCCAAACATCTTTATTCTGCACTGACACCACCCCTTCCTTCCACCACACTCTGCTTCATTGCTGGGTTTGATCATGCGTGTCGGTGGCCACACATGGCTCACAGGCAATGCTCACGATTATGGGGGTATCTTAGGGAAGTTAACTGATTACAACAAGTCATGATGGGAAAGCATTAAAATACGCTTCTTTTGTTTACGGTGCCTCTTCTCAACCATCCCTGCAGGTGTGTCTTTCTCTGGTCCTCGACTTCTCACTTGGTCTTTGTCTTGCTTAGGCAAGTGTTAACAATGCTCCCTTCTCCCTGATAAATGACCAAGGGGCGCCCTACTCTGCAAGCCAGGCTCCTGCCAGAGGCATGGCCAGGAAACTCACCACTCTGACTCTGGCTCTCTCAGGAAACCCCCATCTGCTCTTCTCTTGAGGCTCTTCATTCTTGGTGGGCAGGAGATTCTTCTTGCCTCTGAAATGGCTCACTTTCAACACAGGGGAATGGCAAAATGGACCCACCCCCTCATATTAGGCCCAGGCATCCCACTAACATATTTCCACCCAAGTCATTTGGTTACAAAGACTATGGATAGAAGAGCCAGACCAAGTGATTTCATTTCCCCACACCATGGTACCAGTTGAGGGGGTGAAAAATTACCACCATTCTCTTTTCCAAGCCATGCGCCTGAAAAAGATCTATCTTTTTCTTCCAGAGCTATAAAACTTAACAGACTGTGACTATCCCGGGAATATGCCTTTATTAAACTCATCTGCTCACAGTTGGCATCATGGGGATGGGGTGGGGCTCTCAGAAGTGGCTGACGAAGTTGGAGAGATAAGCTGGCCTAAAAGCTAGTGGAAATGGGCTGGAGAGGGGGGAGCAGCGATTGGACTTGGGTTGCTTTGTATGTTTATGGGAAGCCTATTAGACATGGGGACCACCAGCTTGTGGGACCATTATAATCCAGAGAGAGCTATTAGACTCCCAAAGGTACACAGCAATGGAGAAAGGCATGGGGGTTCCTAGCACAGCTGTCAGTGTGGGCTATCTATCTTCACAGTTCCTAGGAAACTCCTAAAGGATTATTCCACAAGCAAGCAAGTGGCCTACAAAGGTGTCGCAGCTACATAAACCACTGTCAACCTGAGGAAGGGGTGGAGTCTAGTCTGTCAATTGAGTCACAGCTTGATGACCTAATTTGGATTCACTAAGGAGATAAATAGCTCCCTGGAGGCCAGGCACACTCTCTCCCTGCAAGACATTCCTGTTGACAAGCCACATGGAGATACGCTGATAAAGCCAGAGTCCTGAAGCTGGAAGAGCCATATGGAGACCCGTGCCAGCACTGGGATGCTTCCACCATCACCCAAAGACCACAAGACTCACCACCACAGGACTTTCCACCCACTGACCTGTGACCTGCCTGCATTCTGCATCATTGCATATGTTGTCTGAGTCTGAAGAGGAATTTACAGACTGGAATCAGACATACGGGCTAATATTGGACTTATGCACTTGATCTGGACTGGACTGGGATGTTTTCTTAATATACAATTGCTCTTTTATATCAAGCTCTTTCTTATACACAGGTGAGTGTCTGTGAATTTGTTTCTCTAGTCTACCCAGACTAATACAAAAGGTAACAGGAATTCAGTCTGGCCAACGCACTTTTTTTTTTTCTGCATGGTAAGCGCAAGGCTGGTCACAGAAAGCACAAGGTTGACTAAGGTAGGGTCACTGTCCCTTAGATCCATAATTTGGCATTGGAAGAAAGAGAGACTGGAACATTTACCATTAAGGCTAGCACAACAGGACTGTCTCATTTAGGATGTAGCATGAGCACAGAAAGCACTCCAGGAGTTGAGGGAAGGTAGGACCTGGTAGCTGGCAGCTTTTAAGTTCGGGACAGAAAGACTCCACACGGGAAATCAGAGAGCCATACGAAAGTTGAAATGGCTGATGACATGTTCAACTTACAGGAAGCGCTGCAGATGGGCATCCACATTTGTGGATATATAGCTGGCAGGAGAGCAGGTTGGTAAGTTCACGTATACCAATGGAAAGAAAATGTGTGCCTATCAATTTAACCATGGGGCTCCCTTGGTTGTAATAATGAAAAGGAGCACTAGGTGGCATCATACTCCCAAAGAGTAGCCATAGGCGACACCTCTCCAGGAAACTCCAAACTTGCTGCCGCGGAGCCAATGCTGACTCATAGCAACCCCTGGTGAGTTTCTGAGACTGTCACTGTTTATGGACCTGGAAAGCCCAGTCTTTCTCCCGCGGAACGGCTGGTGGTTTCCAACTACCAATCATGCGGATCACAACCCAATGCGTAAGCACGACACTCCACAAAACTCAGAGAAAGAAAACCAGAGAATGGGTCAGCTCCTACCTTTATCCCTACCAGAAATAAAGTCGCTTCCTATTTCTCATTACACTTGCTTCATGATAGGCTGCCTGCCAGCCCGGTGCTGTGCACTGGAGAACAGAAACGGAGTGGAAGACGAGATCCTAGCCGCGAGGGAGCACCAACCAAACGGCAGCAAACCTATGACCACAGAGATGATCCGACTCAGAGCGACGCTATGGGACAGACTCGAGCTGTCCTGTGGATGGTCGTGGGCGCAGACTGCCACCCCTGGCTCCTCTGGAGCAGGTGGAGGTTAGAACCAAGGACCTTCTGGTCAGCGACTGCATCGCCAGGCTCTTGGGTGGAAGGAGGACAAACAAAGCATGCCCACCTCCCCCACCTGAAAGATGTGGAGGCAACCGCGCAGAGCGGGATGAGGGAAACACTGACTTGTGGGTGTTGAGACACAATGCCCGCGACTTTCCAAAGCCGGAATCCCTCCCTGACACTGGCACACTGGTCTCTCAACACGCTCCTTCCAACTGCCTGGACATCCCGAATCCGGATCTCTGGCTGAAATGCCTATCCCACCCTCTGTGTGGCTAATACCCGTCCATCCTTTTACTTGCCCCGGGGCAGATCTTTTCTGACCAGCCTTGCCACCTGGCTACTTTTTCACGTTTCATGGACTTGCATTTCTTGGGATCTCCCACAATGGTAGTTAATGGTGTGTCTGTGAGAACGACTGCTTAATATCTTGCCTTCCTTCTGAGACTGTCAGCCAATGAGAGGACACAGATTAGTTATGTCTTGTTTAGCCGTGAGTCCCCAGAAACTGCCACTGGCACAACAAATCATTATTGGCTGAATGAAAGTTGAAGAAATTCTAACGTAAGGAAAATCATTTAAGAATGGCATGTGAGGACCCAGCAATCCCCCGACTGGGCAGATACTCAGAACAAGTAAGAAACAGACTCCAGGCAGAAATCTGCCCCTAATATTCATCACAGCACAGTTCACAATCGCAAAGCGTTGGAAACAACCTAAATTTCCATCATTGGATGGATGGATCAAAAACTCTGGAACTACGTACAGTAGAACCGCATCAGTACTCGGCACAATCAGATTTCGACGTGAAATGTTGAGAAAATTTTGCATCAGAGTGCAAACCATCGGAATGCGACCCCACGCACCTGATTTTTGTCAACAAAAGGGGTTCGTGTTGCGTCACTGGGCATGAGTTGGCGTTGTTAGTTCGCGTTGTTTAAACCTTTTGTGACTGTGTTCCAACCATTTTTGCTATAATTTTCTTAGTTTCTGTGGCTTTTTGTACCGTTTTTAGATTTTTAAAAACATGGGTCCTAAGACAGAGTCATTTGAAAAGAATCGTCATGATACGGAACTGTTTAACTGTGTTGTCAATATTGTTGTTGATAATTTAGTAGGTCCTTTTAGAAAACTGATAAGGAAACACCAGCAGCAGACCACATTAGACACTTTTTTTTTTTTTTTAGAGAAAGCCAGCCAGGTCCTAGTGGAAAAAGGCAAAGAAGGGGAAAAAAATCTCCTGAAAAGCAGCTACCGGTTGATTTGATGGAAGGGGATTCCCCTTCCAAACAATGACTCTCTCCATCCCTCCTCTCCACGTCCGTGTCCACAGACCCAGATCCTCATCAGTCTCAAGGGATGGGCCATACTGTAGTTGTTCAAAACGTTTTTAATGTGTTTCATATTCAAATTATATTATTTAACTCAGAACTTATTTACTTTGAATTTTTCTCTGTAATGTTTTGTATAAAAAGGCAAGGTTGGGGTAAAAACTTGGTAGTCGAGAATGGATTAATCTATTTTCAGTTATTTCTTATGGAAAAAAATGATTTAGAACTCGACTGTATCTCAACACACCTCCTAGAATGGATTGGCATCACGATCCAGGGTTCGACGGTACAATGGAGTACATCACATCCCTAAAACGCAGTGATGAACGCATGAAGCACATCGTTGCATGGGACGAGTTGGAGGAAATTATGCTAGGCGAAGTAGGCCAAGCACAAAAGGACAAGTACAACATGAGTCCATCGGGGTAAGCTTTAAAAGCACAAGGAGCATGGGAGAACCCACTAAATGCACAAATGCCCGAGGAGAGGCCCAGGCACTCTGACAGGGGGCAGACCCAACCCAGGGATGCATATGGCAGCCAACTAAAAAGGAGGGGAAAGAAAATAAAAAGAAGTCATGGATAGTGGGGGACAGGGCACTAATGCACCCACAGGGAGAGTATTGTTTATGTCTCCACAGGAAAGGACGAGAAGGACCAGGTCTCAACCCGGTACGCCAAGCCTTGAGGGCAACATACCTGTACGAGGCAGCAAACAGAGAGGTCTTCGGGCCAGCCCCAATCCCAGCTACAGCGACCCCCTCCCCAGAAGCATGCTCTACAGAAGACAGCACTGAAGATACAGCCCGGGGAGTGTGGCAGGTCTGCCCAGACCACAGGGGAGCAAACTATAAGGGAGAGGGAGAGATAGAGAGAGAGAGAGGGAGCAGCACCCTGGCCCACCAAGGCCTGAGGACAACACTCCTGCTCAGAGCAGCCAAGGCGCAGAGAGGACCCTAGGGCCGGGCCCACCACAAGACAACAGCACTTCCCCTCGCTGGCCCACAGCACGCAGGGGAACACCTGAGACACAGTGTGAGAATTGTGTCCGATCTGACATCCCCCCATGTCCCCCGCCAGAGTGAAGCACAAAGGCAGAGCAGCAAGGAGAGCAAAGCAATGAAGTCCTGGAGGAATCCCAAAAACAGATGTCAGACTTGGGGGCAGGGTTTGGCACCTCCTCAGACGTGATCGGAAAACATTCATAAGGGTCAGCAGACAGACCTGGAGCTATTTAGGCCCTTTTTATCATCCTCCCCCTCCTCCTCCTCCTCCTCCTCCTCTTCTTCCTCCTCCTCCTTCTTCTGCATTCTATCTATATAAGATAGGCAAGATAAACAACTCCTATGAGAAAACAATGGGACCAAAAGCTCTGGGGGAACAGGAGAGGAGGGCTGGTGGGGAAAAGGGAGCGGGAAGCCAACAAGCTCAGGGACAAGTGAACAAGAAATCCAAAATCAATGTGAGGAGGGTGGAGAATGCCTGGAAGGGTTTGATCAAGTGCAATGCAGCTGAGAGAAAGTACTGAGAGCTGAATGAACGGCGAGCATGATAGTGGGACAGGAGGAAAGTAAAAAGAAATAGAGGAAAGAGCTAGGAGGCAAACGACATTTATAGAGGTCTAAATATAGTCATGCACATATGTAAATATATTAATATATAACTATACAGATATGTCTATGTACATATATTTATAGGTTAAACATCAAGGTAGCAGGTGGACATTGGGCCTTTAGTCAAGTACTCCCACAATGCAAGAACACTTTGTTCTAATAACCTGACATTCTGTGATGCTCATTTTCCCAACATGATCACTGAAGACAAAATGAGCGCATAAGCAAATATGGTGAAGACAGTTAATAGTACCTGACTATTACAAGATATAGTGTCTGAGATCTTAAAGGCTTGAAGTTAAACAAGTGGCCATCTAGCAGGTAAGCAATAAAGCCCACATGGATGAAGCACACCAGCCTGTGTGATCACGAGGTGTTGATGGGATCAGGTATCAGTCATCAGAAGACAATCATATTGATGTGAATGAGGAGGGTCAGATTGGAGACCCAAAGCCCATCTGTAGACAGTTGGACATCCCCTCACAGAAGGGTCACAAGGAAGGGACGAGCCAGACAGGGTGCAGCATAGAACCTACAAGACATACAACATTCCTCTCGTTCTTTATTCCTTCCCCACCCCACCTCCATGACCCCAGTTCTACCTTATAAATCCGGCTAGACAGGAGGATGTACACTGGTACAGATAAGAGCTCTCATACAGGGAATCCAGGACAGATAAACCTCTCAGGAACAGTAATGGGAGTAGCAATACCATGAGGGTAGGGGAAAGGTGAGGGGAGAAGGGAGAGAAAGGGGGAGCCTATCAGAATGATTGACATATAACACACACATACACATACCCCAAGGGGGATGAACAACAGAAACATGGGTAAAGGGAGGCAGTGGACAGAATAAGTTATGAAAATAATAATTTATAATTTATTTAGGGCTCACAAGGGTAGGAGGGTGAGGGAGGGGGCGGGGAAAAAAAGAGCTAATACCAAGGGCTCAGGTAGAAAGAAAATGTTTTGAAAACGATGATGGCAACATATGTACAAATGTGCTTGATACAATGGATGTATGGATTATTATAAGAACTGTAAGAGGGGGGGGGAAGAGCTGTAAAAACCCCCAATAAAATGAGGTCTATATATATATATAAGGATGGCATATTAGGGGAACTTGCATGGCTCTTGAGGGGGCTTCAAAAAATTCGTGGGAAAATGGACTAAGGAATGGAATTTTTCCACAAACATTTGGGTTTCCCTTGTATAAGCTGGAGACGTGGAGGAGAAGGAAACACAAGCATAGGAAATACTGTTGAGCAGATGCCAAGGCAAGAAGGCAAATCGATTCTAGAGAGGCTTTGGGGGCTCCCTTCCAGGGAAACAGTGGACTCTGATGTGTACTGTGGACAAAAGGGCATGGGCAGACTTGGAAGGATAGCCAAGAAGTGACTGTCAACATAACGACTGGGGACTGTCAGAAACAAACAAACAAACAAACAAACTCACTGCCATCAAGTCCATGCTGACTCATAGCAACCTGCATTTCTGAGGCTGTAGCTCTTTACAGGAGTAGAAAGCCCTATCTCTCTCCCTAGAAGCAGCTGGGGGGTTCAGCTGCTATTCTTGCAGTTAGCAGCCCAATGCCTAACCACTCTGCCACCAGGGCTCCTTCCAGGATGGTCAGCGCGACACCCATTTGCTCTGCTAGATGACTGGAATCGATGATCACGAGCTGTGATAGCACTGCTGAGCTCCTTGTCTGAGCCGGGTTTAATTGGCTCCTATCAGTATCCAACGAGGACCTCTGAGCTGAATGCTGTAATGTGGGAATAAGAACAGCATTATGTAGCTCGCCTCTCCAACAACACCCGATACAGATACAAAATCAGCCTACAGAGAAGCAGAAAGAAACACTGACATGTAGCTCTGGGTGCGCATCCGCAGGTCTGTCATGCACGATACTAAACCCCAACACAAACCTGTTCTCCGACTGAATCAGAGAGGCCCCTTGAGACCAGTACCTACCCCTAGAAGTCTATGCCACCTTCTTCCGGGCCATAACTGAATGGGTCAGGGGTGAATGAGATACCTCAACCATGGGAAGCCAAGTCCATTATTTCTCCTGGGAATTTATAGTTGGGCAAAGAGCTATAAATCAATCATTGCCGGGGACTGGAACGGCGTTTGCAATGTCCACGAGAGGCAGAGAAAGGCAGGTTGCATTGGGGGAAGAATGAAGCAATGAATGCAGGCGGAAACCACAGGTACAGGCAATAGAAGCCAGAGGAAGGGATGGCAGCGGGGGGGGGGTGTCCTTCTGTTGTCGCTGATGCCTTTTGAGATCCTGGCAATAGTCTCCAAGGATGCACAGCGGCATCTGCTCTCTTGGGTTCTGCTGGATATCTTGCATGCATCCTCTTAAGAAACCGACCGTGCTCGTGTTAGCTAGCTGAGGCCCTGCTGAAATGATCATAAGAAATACATAAAGCTTTGCAGCACAGGCCCTGTTTGTATAGGGATTCTTGTGTGATGTTGCTGGATTTGGTACCTAAAAGTCCTAAAACCTGCGTCGAGGGTCCCAAAGGACGAGGTAAAAACTGCTCTAGTCATTACGTCGAACGTTCGCCTGCTGGCTGCTGGGAAGATGGAAAGCCCACACACGGCAGAATATTGCTATCATTTATCAGCCGACCCAATGGTCACCTTAGATGACAGAGCTGAGTCCCAGCTGGCTACTGCTCTCCGAAACTGTTCAGGGCATATTTTATTACTATAATCTGCTCCTTCCCCAGCCGGCTGCACATCCAACTTAACAGAACATTTTTTGATCATTTGACATCTGATCCCAAAGGGTCTCCAGACACACTGCGCTCTAGGTACCCAGAGAGGGGTGATGCCTGGGCAGATTGATGAGGAAGATTGAAAGGTCAGATTGGAGGTGGCCGTGACGGGCACTGCAGGTGATCATTTGTGCCAGGGGAAAGAGACAATAGTGTGACAACCACCTGGGCGTTTCACCTGCCTTAAATTTAACTGCCCTAACAATGACTGTACTTACCCAGTCCAAGTACTTTGGACAGTGACTGGTTAGGCTACCTCATTCCGTTGGTGCTTCGCCCAAGAGGCCAAGGTTGTAATTTACGATTTTGATGTAGTTGTGTGTTGCGCTACACACCATGAGGTCAGCGATTTGAAACCTCCAGGGAAGAAAGAGGAGGCTTTCTACTCCCAAAAAGAGTGACAGTCTCAGAAGCCCACAGGGGCAGTATTTCCCTGTTCTCCGGGGTTGGTATGGGTCAGCAGTGATTTGATGGCGGAGTTATTGTTGCGTTGACAAACGATTGATCGGGGCTTGCCCAAACCACTTCACCAGATTGGCTAAAAAGTCCAAATGGCTTGATGCAAACCTTTAAGACTCAAAACCACACAACTCGCTGCCATCCGGTTGATGCTGACTCAGAGAGACTCTACAGGACAGAGTAGAACTGCCCCCGTGGATTGCCAAGACGGCCACTGTTTATGGCAGCAAGGAAGCTCCAGCTTTCTCTGCAGGAGCTGCTGGTGGTTTCAAACGGCTGACCTTGCAGTGAGGGGCTCAACACAGCACCACTAGGCTACCAGGGCCCTGGAGAATTAAAAACACCCAAATCATGAAAGCACAGATTCCTTTGCTGAGAAGCCATCCTACTCTGATGTGAAAGTGCCCCGTGTCCAAAGATCTCTAGACTTCAAACAGGCTGGCCTTCTGCCTGGAAGAGTTGGTGTCCTTTGCCCAGGCAGCCCTTTCAAAATTCACCTTGGGGTCACCTCCACCAGGAAGTCCTCCCCCACCCTTTGTGCTGGGAGGAAACCTGGGCCTAGTTCTGAGCTTTGTATGTATCGCGCAGCACTTTGGTCATGAGTTTCCCCGTCTCACACCATGTCTCCTTCACCAGCCTGGAGAAGCCAGTCCTTTCTTTTTCTTTACATGTCCATCAACTTGCACACGCTGGGAATCGGCAGCTACTCTTGGACATGGTTCCTAAAGCTCTTGGCGCACGGACATTTAAGATCCTAAGGCAGTTAGAGAAAATCATCTCCAAGCACACACAAGGGCTCCAGAAGCACATGGGAAGCATTAGGGATCACAATAAAGAGCATGTATCTGGGTTATCTTCCCATGTTCAATGCCAGTGTCTGAAATTGCCCACAGGTCAAGATGCGCAGTCGGTGCTGACACATTGCCCCTTTGGTTCTCTTAGCAACAAGAAATGTCTATAAAAGGAAACTCTTGTGTTAAAGGATTGAAGTGTCTTTTTCTAGCCTGAGTCAATTGCTTTCTTTCCGATAGCTGCTACCAAATTCACCGAATAATTTCAGCCACAGAAAATGCCTCCCCGGAGCCCACAGAGAGCCAGGTGCTCACACAACTCCCTCCTGTCGAATCATGGCGGCCTCCGGTGGGCTTCCCAGAGGGTAGCTGTTCATGGGAGTAGAAAGCCCAGTCTTTCTCCCTTGGAGCTGCTGGAGGTTTTGAACTGCCGACCATGCGGATCACAGCTAACCCGAGTAACCAGTACACTAGCAGGGCTCCTTCAAACACAGCACAAGGGAGGCAAAAATGAACTGAGACCCAGTGGTTCCCTTCAAGTAGCATGGAAACCAATTAAATGAAGCAGTAGCCTCCAGGACGATGGGAAAGCAGTCTATGATGTTTGCCTTTGAGTTTATAATCTATCACTTTCCAGGGGGTTCCAGTCTTCCACGGTTGACAAACCCTGGAAAGGAACACACACACACATGCACGTACACACACACACACACACACACACACACACCGTTGCCACCCAGACAGTTCTAGCTCATAGGATCAGATAGTACATATTTTAAGCTTTACGGGTTCAACAGTCTGACAGCCATGGTTGTGCGAAAGCCTCCTAGACAACACATAAAGGACTGCACGGGGCTGTGTTCTATGTACAAAAATAAATGGCACTCTGGATTTGGGCTCCAGCCACAGCTTGCCAACCTGTGATCTAGCACCGATGTTTGGCAGATAGTAGGTGTCCAATCAGAAGACCTGATAACGTAGAAGTTATGCATTGGGTTGCTAACTGCAAAGTCAGCAGTTCGAAACCACCAGCCACTTCTCAGCAGAAATACAAAGCATTTGACTTCCTCAATGAGTACAGCATCTGAAACCCACAGGAGCAGTTCCACCCTGTCTGTAAGGCCACTAAGAGTCAGAATGAATTCTATGGCAGAGGACATGGAATTAGAAATTCAAAGCGCTCAAACTCATTGCTGTCAAGTCCATTTGATGACCTTGATGACCTTACCTGCTTCAGAGCAGAACTTTGCTCCATAGGGTTAGCTGTTGACATAGTTTACTGTGCCAACCTGGCCGATAAACACTTGTGAACTTAATTGAAGGGTAGAGAAATAAATGGCTTGGTGAGCCTCGCTTTTTGAGTTCTCGGGTTTCTTGCTTTGTGATGGTCGGACCAGGGTACAAGACATCCCCAAGGAGAAGCCACATGGACCTACCCCGATGCAGCCCTGGGTGCTGGAGCAGCCGTGTGGAGACTCCTGCCAGCACTGAGATGCTTACACATTCACTGATTGGGCTTTCCTCCTGCAGTCGGCGTCATAGTGTGTGCTTTGTGAGATGGAGGACTTTGTGGATTGGGGTTGGACATATGGGTTAATGTTGGACTTGTAGGCTTGGGCAGCACTAGGTTGGGATGTTTTCTTGATGTGCACTTAACCTTTATATAAAACTCTCTCTTATACATGAGTTTCTATGGATTTGTTTCTCTAATGCACCCAGGCTAACACAGCTGTTAACCAGGCATTTCTTCTGTGGGCCTGATAGGTGGATTGATATGGAGTCAAACCACCAACCTTTTGGTTAGTAGTGCAGTACAAGCCAATTGTACCAGTTATGGACCAGAAAGAAGCTTGATAGACATCACCTGACAAGTCTTTGGAACCCCACTGTACATGACATCTATCAGTGGAAAATAGTCATTAATATTTACAAAGCACTAAAGTCTTCATAACTGAGATATGAGATGAAAGAGTGGTTTAAAGGAACTTGTATTTGTTTTTCAAACTGCAGACGATAGCTCGTTTGTGAGCTGTGCCCTGTGTTTTATTCAGAGGAGATAAGAGAGAAAGGAGGGAGGGGAGCTCACCTACACTAGCAGAGGGTTGTTCGAAGAAGCGTGGCTGTTGATTGTCATCACGTGGATGTGTGAGTTTGCTGGGGCTCTGAGGTCAGATGTATTTCCAAAAAAGTTTTAAAATGCTCTTGTCCAACTACTGGAATCTCTTTCTTAAGAAATGCTCGCGTAGCTGTATGTTTCAATGGACTTACTTGACTTACTTTGAACAAAAAGGATGGTGTGTAATAGAGAAAGGCATGATTCTGGAGCCCCAAATACCTGATTCAAATCCCATCTCTGCCCTGTTAGCTGTGAAACATTGAACAAGTGCTTAGCCTCCTCTGATGGATGTGAATACTCATGATATATATTGCACAAGGTTATTATGAGAATTAAATAAGTGGTTGTGTTAGTCCGGAAACACTAGAGAAACAAATCCATAGAAACTTTTATGTACATAAGAAGGACATTTATATACAAGAGCAGTTGAACATTGAGAAAACATCCCAGCCCAGTCCAGATCAAGTCCATAAATCCAATATTAGCCCATATGTCTGATACCAATCTATAAAACCCTCTTTAGACTCACGAAACACATGCAATGACACCGAATGTAGAAGATCACAGGCCAGTGGGTACAAAGTCTTTGGTTCCAGTGGCATTGGAGACATCTCAGCGCTGGCAGGGGTCTCTGCATCAGAGTGGGTCCATCTTGTCAGCTGCTACGTCTCCCAGGGAGTGACAGAGAGAGAGAGAAGTGTCTCCCAGATTTCCCAGATTTCCCAGAATTCTCAGGGGAAGGCCATGCCCACACAGAGGTCTCATTGGCTATGATCTGATTGACAATTTAGACTCCACCCGTACACTCTTACTCCTCAAATTGACAAACAATTATAGATCTACCACAGGGATGTAGAGAAAACCCAAATCCTCACAACTGGACCAATAGGCAGCATCATAAGTGGATAAAAGATGGAAGTTGTCAAGGATTTCTTTTTGCTTGGCTGCTCAGTCAACGCTCATGGAAGCAGCAGTAAAGAAACCAAACAACATATTACATTGGGCAAATCTGCTGCCCGACAGCTGTTCACAGCAAGATGTCCCCTTTGAGGAATACATTATGCCAAACCCAAAACATCCTGTTTTCAATGGTCTTATTTGCTTGTGCTCTAAATGGCATGGGAGGACATATCTGACCTCCTCCGGCCACGAAGCAGAGGTCACACATGACTCCACATTCCATCCTCTTGATTTTGTTTGGACACCAACCATTTCTCCCATGCTTCTATGCCGGGATAGATCATTCCTCACAATAGGCACGCAGGAGTCACAGAAAATACTCTCAACTGAGAGGATTCTGTGGGGGAGTTAACAGGTTCCACGAGGCGGGACCAGCAAACAGCAAGGACACAGTCATTGGTCCTCAGCCCAGCAGCCATGTCTCTCTCTGGTCCTCAGCCTCTCAGCCATGTGGTCCCTTGACCTTTGCCTCTGTGGACCAGGAAGCCCACCCGTCGCTCTGTCCCATGGTCTCACAGTCTCGGGCCAGGTGAGAAGGTGCCCTATAGGTGCTGCTCCTCTGAGTCTCCTTGCTGCAGGTTCTGGGGCCTCTGACCTCAGCGTCTGGCACTTGAGACAGCATTCCAATCATGTACTTGCTGGTCCAGGGTCCTGGGACTTCTCAAGGTCTGAGATGGCCCTTTACACAGAAACATGGCTTTCAGGTGTTACTCCCAAGGAAACAAAGGCTGTGAATTGGCTCACGCCCATGACTACATTAGAAAATTAATCTAATCTAATAATTCAATCCTGCCTGCATTCACATAGCAGAGAACGCCCTCCAAACAAGGAGACCAGACCCACAGGCAGAGTCCAGAATTCTAATATAATTATCTAATTCAAATTTTAATATAAACCCAGAATATAATCCACATAAGGTATTATGGCTAGAAGAGCCATGTTAGTGGACTACATCAAAGTCAACATTGGAAGACCCTGGAAGAACTGCGACATTTAAATCACGGGGTTGGGCAAAAACATTGGACGTACTGTGGCCTGTTAGAAGAACAAACAAACCAGCTGGAACAAAGTACGACCTGAACGCTCCTTCGAAGTGAGGGTGGCAAGACTTTTGTCTCATGTATGTTCGACATGTGTGCAGGAAAGCCGAGTCCCTCCCTGGCAAAGAACAGCATGCTTGGTCAACTGGAAGGTCAGCGAAAAAGAGGAAAGAGCCTCCACATGATGGAGCGACACAGTGGCTGCAGCAATGGGCGGAACCATAGCAGAGACGATGAGGATAGCGCAGGACCGGGCAGTTGTCCAGAGGGTCTGTTGCCCAGAGCGTCACTATGCCCTGAACTGGCTGCACACCGCCTAGAAACAACACTGTTAGGAAGCTAGATTTAGGGACGGACGTGCCTGCAAAGGCCCCCGTAGAGGAGGTTGGAAAGAAATCAGGCAGCCATTAGACACCTATGAAGACCCCAAGCTGAGCATGCTTGTACTCAACACCCCCCGCCCCACTCCCCAACACACACACTCCCGAGCCAAGTGGGAGGTACACCTGGGCAGTCCAAAGTAGGCCCAGGCTTATGACATCACCCAGGTGGGCTCAACACAGCCAATGGGATCAACCAATACCTACAAACATGCCCTTCCCCAGCCAGGGGGGTGGGGGGAGGGCCAGAATAAAAGAAGGGAGCTCCCTCTGGAATGCTCTCTTGCCCCCGTGCTCCCGTATCCTGCTCCTAATCAGTGGCAGGTCGGAGGGTGGGGGTACACATGCGCTGCCTGCGTGTGCCCCCTCAGGGCCTGCTCCAGACCTCTTGGGGCCACATGTGCCTGATCCAGGCCTAATCACGGCCCACAGTCTCTCTGGCCCCCACATCCCCAGTTCTGCACATGTGGGTGCTCTTTGCTGAGTCCAGTTGTGAACCCCTTTGAGACTGAGACTGTAAGACTTGAAACTTGTCCTGTCCTTCATGCAAACCCACTTGGACTACAAAACAAGCTTCGGCGTGAATTCTTGCATCGTGAGAAGCCAAGAACCGAGGTATGACCCACTTAGGAAACCTAACACAACAACAGCATCCACGTGCGCGCAGTGCTTAGCCTGTAACGTAAGGGTCAGCTATTATTTTTCTAAGCAGCCACGTGGCTTTAAGAAGTTTACTGAACCAATAGAAAAGTGGGTGAAGGGAGACATCAGGCAGGGCAAGTTATGACAAAATAATAATTTTTAAATTATCAAGGGTTCATGAGGGAAGGGGAGTGGGGAGGGAGGGGGAAACTGAGGAGCTGATGCCAGGGGCTTAGGTGGAGAGCAAATGTTTTGAGAGTGATGAGGGCAATGAATGTACAAATGTGCTATACGCAATTGATGTATGTATGGATTGTGATGAGAGTTGTATGAGCCCCCAATAAAATGATTTTAAAAAGAAAAACACATTCACTGGACTTCTCTGGGCTTCCTCTGTTGGACTCGGACCTAGCAACAATGGCGAGGGTGGCGCAGACCCAGTAGCATTCAGATCTAGTTACACAGTGTGTCAGTCTGGGTTCTTTAGAGAAACAAATCCACAGCAACTCATGTATAAAAGAGAGGTTTATATAAAGGCTATGTACGCATCAAGAAAACATCCCAACCCTGTGCTGCCCAAGCCCACAAAGCCAACATTAATCCATTAACCCATATGTCCAACACCAGTCTACAAAGTCCTCCTCCATCTCACAAATCAGACACAATGATGTCGACTGCAAGAGGAAAGCCGAGTCAGTGAGTGTGTAAGCATCTCAGCGCTGGCAGGGGTCTCCACACGGCTGCTCCAGCACCCAGAACTGCATCGGGGTAGGGCCATGTGGCTTCTCCTTGGGGATGTCTTGCAGGAAGTCAGCCTTGCAAGCTGGAGCAGGGAATTGCTAAGGCAGCTGCATCCTGGTCCGACCATCACAAAGCAAGAGACCTGAGAACTAGAAAGGCGAGGCTCACCGAGCCATTTGTCCCTCCGCCCTTCAATTAATCGCACATGTGTTTATCGGCCAGGTTGGCACAATAAATTAATTCAAATAGTAATCTCTAAAGGCCCTGCTGACTCCCACATTTCCAAGGGGGGTTGGGGCCGGTATTCCCCAGCACTGATCTGAAGGAAGAAATAGCCAAATGCAAGGGTTCCATCCTTGTGTTAGTCGGGTAGACTAGAGAAACAAGTTCATAGACACTCATGTGTATAAGAACAAGCTTCATATAATGAGTAATTGTACATTAAGAAAACATCCCAGCCCATTCCAGATCACGTCCATAAGTCCAATATTAGCCCTATGTCTGAAACCAATCTATAAAATCCTCTTCAGAATCACGCACCACATGCAATGATGCCAAATGCAGGAAGCTCACAGGCCAGTGGGTGGAAAGTCTTGTGGGTCCAGTGGTGTAGAAGCATCTCAGTGCTGGCAGGGATCTCCACGTGGCTCCTCCAGCCCCAGGGCTCTAGCAGAGCTCCATGTGTCCTGTCAGCTGCAGTGTCTCCCAGGGAGTGAGCCTGTGTCCCGCCTCCAGCAAACTATTTATCTTCTTAGCACCTCCAAATGAGATCATCAAGCTATGACCTGATTGACAGGCTAGACTCCACCCCTTCACTCTTAATACTCAAATTGACCACGGATTATGTAACTACCACAATCCTGTTCAAATGACTCACTTGAGGTCTCAACTAGGCAGCCAATCGCAGTTAAACACCCCCTGCGGAGAGTCCTTGTGAAAGTGAATGCTGGGTGGTGATCAAGGGAAATGGCCCTGACCCTACTCATCAGACCTCAGTGATTAGTAACACTCCTTCCTGCCTCTTCTCTCATATCCTGGTTTTTTATCCCATGTACTCCATAGCCAACACGTGGGTGTGGGGGGTGAAGGGTGGGGAGTAGGGATGAGGGCAGGAAATCTGGCCCCATGAGTGGTTTGTTTTTTTCCGTGTTCCTGACAGTGAAGTTAGGCTGACCTGTCACTGACAATGTTTTGTCACAAGTCTCTTTTTACTATGGATTCTGAGGTCTCACCCAGCACCTACAGTCAGTCAGAAACACATCGCCCCGAGCCAGGTTGCTGAGACTACATCTTTCTCTCTCTCTTTTTAAAACAGTTTTATTGGCACTTAATCCACATATCACACAATTCAGTAGTTCCATCGCATCCATGTGGGAACCAGAGAAATGAACAGGGATACAGTGTTTGCGGATGAATTCTTTATTCTCATAGTTTAAGAAGGCTGGTAAGCGGGGTTCTGGGATGGAGGGAGGACTTCACTCTTGTGACTTTTAGATGAATCCCAATCCTATTCTCATAATTAATAGTGATCCCCACAATATCCTCCCACAATATTGCTGCCTCCAGTTACCTCTTAGGAGCGCATGGCTGATTGCTCTCTAGACAGTAGCTTTAACTATAGGAGCAGACATTGTTCCCCCTGCTCATGAGAAAGTCACACCCCCTTACCTGCCCCAGCACTGGTGTTAGGTTACTCCTCCAATGGACTCAAGGACCTTTAGGGTTAGGGTACAGCCCACTTTGTTACCTATGTGATTACCTGTAATTAGGGGGGCTTGTATGGCCCAAGAGTATATTAGCTGATATTGAAGATATATTTTCTCTCTGCGTGGACCTGGCTCCTGAAGTCATGGCGGAGGTGAGCACCCCAAAACTTTTGTCTATTTCTTAATTTCTTCCCTTCAATTATACAGCAACCCCCTTAGGACCCATCCAGATGTGAGGCTGGATCTCATGTATCAAGAAGACATATAAAATCATTACTGCAATCGATTTTAGAAAACTTTCTCTTTTTTTCCCCAAAGTGAAATCATTTTTAAAATAAGCTGTGTAATCACCATCAGTTCAAGTGCTCCCTCCTCCCTCCCACATACATTGTTTGCTCCCCCTGCCCCCTCACCCTCCCTATCTCCCACCCGTAACCCCCAGCTCCTCTATAAACCCTGCATGAGTTCTTATCTCTATGCGTCTACTCTGTCTGTGCTCCACAAACTGGAAAACCCTACAGAAAAATTAAAAACAGAAACAAAATAAAGCGGTAAGGATAAAATGATAATAATACAAAGATAAAAACACAAGCAGTGAACAAGGAAGAAAAGGTCACCGTGAATCTGTAAAAGGCCAGGGAAGAAATGTTTGTCATGGAACTGGCAAGAAATACTTGCACCTAGAAGAATTTCAGTTTGGGAGGTCAACGGACCAAGTATCCAATTCGATCAAGTACAATCACGATCACAACGATCCCTATCTGATAGTAAAGCTGTTCGAGACCCTTGCCTGTGTCTAGTGGGATCTACCAGAGGCTTAATCTGACCAGATATTCTGCAGATGGGTTTGGGTCCCCACTGTCCGCCGGAGCCTTCTACAAATTGGGTGTTCAAAATTTAGGCAGGCTCAGACACTTTTCCCTTTGTCATATTTGATTTGCGTTATTGTCGCCTTTGGGTCACACAAGCTGGTGTGCCTCTTCCATGTGGACTTAGTTGACTCCTCCCTTAGAGGGCTGTTTGTTTGGAGACAGCCTTTAAGACCCCGGACTCTATTCCGATTGAGAGCCAGGAACCATCTGCTTTGCTGTAGCGCCCTTGTCTTCAAGATCATTGCATGAAGCTGAGGACTGAGCAGGGTCATGTGATCAGAACTAACTGTTCTTGCATTGGGACTAGAGTTCATCCATCTGCTTGTCCCTGGGATATGTGTGACTCAGGCTTATGACAAATTCAAAACCCCTAAGACCAACTGTCTCTAACAACAGCAACAAACCAACTCGCAGACAACAAGAGACAAACAAACAAACAAATCAAAAGAAGCAAACTAAAAGCAGAAAAACAAGAACCCATGGAGCCAGAGAAGTAAAACACTGTCAATCATCCCTCTGGGGTATAAGGCCATTGTACTTATAATGTCACCAACGTTCCCAATGACACATCACTGCACATGGAAGGGATGAGGAGTCTATGGACATACAGCTTCACCGTGAGCCGTATCCCATGAGTTGTTGCTTCACAACGTTCGGTCTCCCATTCCATCGGGCTCTGTTTACCCTCAGCATGGGGGTTAATGGCAGGGGGAAACTTCCTGGATCATTTCTGCCAAGTTCAAATCCCCACCCAACAAATCAAAACCTGTCATGTCACTGAAAAGGGGGCATCGAGGTACTAAATAGAAAGGTGATTCTGGGTTCCTTTCCATTGGTTATGCCACGCTGCCCTCAAGGTCAGCATTCACGGTCAACATGGTGCTTAGTCCATGGTGTGTTTCACTGAGGGTTGGGTAGAAATGTATTCCTAGTGTCTACCCGGGACCATAAAATGGGGATCATTGTCCCCCTAGGGCCCCTACAATCAATGGTTAACAGTCCTTCCTGATGCGAGGCTACTTCTCCCCAGTCACCCCCATACTCACCAACAGAGCTATCAGTGTCTCCTCCAAATGTAGATGATCCTCTCCCCTGGTCTTGGCTTGATTTTCTGATGGGTGGTGGTGGTGGTGGTGGTGGTGGTGGTGGTGGTGGTGGTGGTGGTGGTGGTGGTGGTGGTGGTGGTGGTGGTGGTGGTGGTGTGTGTGTCTCTTTTGACCCAGCCTTATCTTGATGTTGTATAACCTTAAGTGAATGGTCTCTTCCCATCACCCACCTCTTGAAGGAGTGACTCCCGACAATGTGAGGTTCTTGTGAGGTGCATAAAAAGGAGGCGGTGTCTGGTTCAAGGCCAGTAGGTAGGCTGGACATCATGAAAGCACCAAGCCCCAGCTCGCCCCCACCCCGGAGCAAGTGGTGGATTCAAACTGCTGACCTTGCAGGTAGCAGGGTACCACATAACACAGTCATTACAGGGAGAGAAAAATTCATGAACTAAAGAAGAAAGGGAGTGGGAGGGCTGGGGAGGAAGGGGCTGAAGGAGGGGAAGGGGGAGAGAAAAAGAGAGAGAAGCTAGTTAACAGGAAAGTCAGTAAGGTCTGACTACTCACAAGATATAAAAATGGTCAAGGAAAGAGACAAACAGGGCAGCATGGATGCTAACCCTCGGTCCTTAGCCATTTCATCTTTCATTCCTGTCACATAGGCCCACCTTTGCCTTCGCTCTTCAATCTCCCGCCTCCACCTGGAGCGCTCCCTTGCCCCCTTCCAATTGGTGGTACGTCCAATTCGGCATTTCTGTGGCATGGGTTAAGAGTTGAGTTGTAAACCGCACAGTGAGTAGTTGGAACGCAGCAGCCACTGCTCGGGCAAAGATGAGGCTTTTCTGCTCCTGTAGGGAATTACAGCACCGAAACCCACTGTCGTTGAGCCAGTGGCAGTTCTACTCTGTCTTAGAGGGTTGCTGTAATTCAGAATTGACACAGTGGCGGTGAGTGTGGAGGTTTGGGGGTTTGGTTGCTTTTATCCCCTAGCATGAAGCTGCTATGGAAACTTTGTCTAGGAGGTTCAAGGAAGACGTCCTGAAGGAGAAATCACCTATGTGCTAAGTCCTGAAGACTTCGCCCACCCTGCCAAAACCCAACACAGGGTTTTCCTGACTCATAGTAACCAAGTTACCATGTAACATAGTTTCCAAGGCTTTAAGTCTCTCTTGGGAGCAGACAGCCAGCCCTGTCTTCCTCCTGAGAAGTGGTTATCAGCTCAATATACAACCCACTCTTCCACAAGGGTCCATCCTTCTGACATACATCAATCAAAACCAAGTCCACTGCCACAGTCAATTCCAACTCATAACAACCTTTGGGGAACAGCCAGCCAGCCTGCCTCATGTTCCTAGCTCAGAGCTGCTAGTGGGTTTGAACCCTTGATATAAGGGTGAGCAACCCACCACTTACCTACACTGCCACCAGGGCTTCTTCAGACAGAATTAGCCAGGCAAAATGCACTCTGTGTGTGTGGGGGGGGGGCGTTCACACACGTTGAAGAGGGCAGGCTGGAACACAGTGTGTATGGAGATCCAGCAAGGACAAAACTTGGAACCCCAAGTTTGAAGAATTGATAGGAGTTGGGTGTGGAGTGAGACAGGAGATACGGCTGGTGAGATCAGCAGAGGCCAGAGAGTGAAGGGCTGTACGTGCCAAGTGAGCCCTGGGCCCTTGTCCTGAGAGTGGTGGAAGCCCATGAAAGGGTACACAGAGGAGAGATGGTCAAGTTTAAAAGAAAAACAAACCTGCCAACTGTCCTTTATAGGCACAAACGTGACTGTAAGTGGAAGACTTAATAGAGTCTGCTATGAACTACAGTTTCTTCATGGTTGCCCCCGAGCTACCCTCTAAAGTTATGCCCCAAGGCTGACCCTGTAAAAAGTACTGCCCAAACAGGGAGATTGTGCCTTTGTCAGAAACCAGCAGACCAAGGACAGTGACGACCACAAAGGGATCAGTGACCCACGAAGGACAACAACCGAAAATGACTATCTGGATGGAGCTTTCATGATGCTGATCAATCAAGAAGACTTCACCCTGTGTTTTCCACCAAGCCCAGCCCCACTTTCTGTACAGTATGTAAGGACACTAGTCCCTGAGCTTGGGGCTAATACATGGCATAGACTCAGCCCAGGACGATGCCCTATTGTTCTACTTCAGCCCGTCTGCACCCCCAGACGAGAAAGAAACTATGCTGTTTGCAACCCACCTGTCCCTATGACTGAATTGAGTCTCTTCTTTCAACCTTACAGTTAGAACAGGCTGAACCAACTCTGCAGACAGGATGACCACCCTGGAGCGTCTTGGGGAGAAGCATTGTCCTTGGCACTCCAGGGGAACCAAGTATTATCCTGAGGGTGAGGGAGGCAGCAACTACTAACCCTTTGCTGGACAAACCAATTCAAATGCATAATGGTGCTACAGGACAGAGTAGAATTGAGGCCTCCCCCACCGCCGGGACCTGCACCCAGGGTTTCCAATGAATCAGCTTCAATTCATAGGGACCCTATTGGACATAACAGAACTGCCCCCACCCCCAGGGTTCCTCTCTCTGTCTGTCTCTCTCTCTCTCTCTCTCTCTCTCTCCTCTTTCTCTCTGCCTTTCACATCACAGGCAAGTGTTTAACCCCTGGGTCACCAGGGTTCTGGAGTTAGCACACTACAGCAGGGTCCAGTGCCCTGGTGACATAATGAGTTATGCATGGGGCTGCTAACTTCAAGGTCAGCGGTGAGAAACCACCAACCGCACTTAGGGAGAACAACGAGGCAGTTTGTTCCAGTAAAGAATTGAGTCTCAGAGACCCACCAAAGCACTCTGCCATTAGGGTGGCTGAGTCGGCATAAACTTGATGCCACCGAGTTTGGGGATGGACTTGGAGGAAACGCGCCTACTATACAATCATGAATCTGAGATCACAGATGGTATTGGTTGCATTTATTGCCCGTGTGTTTTGTTTACTTTTGGTGGGACGGGGTTGGTGACTTTGGGCAGGGTGGGTGAGTACTGCCCCCACCTGATGGACCTGCACAGCTCTTTCAAGGTGATTTCCAGGGATCATTCCACTCCCCCTCCTCCCCCCCCCCACCACACTATCACCCCTGGCTCTGACACAAGGAAGGGGCAGCGAATAGCAATAGAAGCTTGAAAATACAAACACTTGGGCCATTGGCCAGGAGGTCTATTTTTAGAAAATGTTTTCATGGTCTGTTTATCTTTTCGTCTCTGTTTTAAGGTCTTCCAAGCAAGTGTCCCCCTTTGTCTGGTTTAAGGGAGGTGGAGGGGTCAGGACTGGAGTTTGGTTCCTCCCCAAAGGACTCCTTGTGGAACTCTTGCAAGCGCTTCCTAACTACTTCTGCAGGTTGTGGAATTCGGGTAGGTCACAAAAGGCAGATCATGGAGGGGGTGGGGCAGGGGTAGGAACTAGCTCAACAGCTAAAGGCTATGCTGCAAAACAAACAAAACGGTAGGCGATGAGAAGCCACCCACCCATCAGCCACTGCTGAGAAAGGCAGGGCAATTTGTCTCTCTGCAAAGACTCACACCAAACCCAAGCCTCTAAGGCGGAGTCCATGCTGATTCATAGCAACGCCATAGGGGAGGATGGACCTGCCCTGTGGGCTTCTGAGACGGGAACTCTCCTCTTTTCTCCTTCCACATAGACTACAGCCTGCAAACCCTCCTGGCATAGTGAGAGGTTGGGCGGCTAGGTGATCTGCCAGGTCAGCAGTTCAAGATCACCAACCCGCTTTGGGCTGTCTAGGCCTGTCGACAGTTAACAGTGCTGGAAGCTGCAGTGTGTGAGGATCGAGCATGGGGAACGCAGATGTCAGCTACAGATAAAAGCTTGTGGTCCTTATTCTGCTCCGTGTCTGTTTGCTCAGGGAGAAAGCCAACCCGGGTTAGTTAGGTTTGGTTTTATAAAGTGAGTTCTTTTCAGTAGGCCCAAGCTACAGACAAATGCAAAGGGCCGTTTTAAGTCAGGGGACAAAATAGGCGGCCCTGGAATCTCACCACTTAAAAAAAAAAAAACCGCTGGGGAGAAAAAAAACCCACCAATTTGGCGCGCTGACTTAACCCCTTCCACCCTAGACAGTTCTTAAGGTCGTCCTCCCTGCCCCTGTCTCCACCCGCCTCAGCGGGCTCCATTGACCCAATCCTGTCTCGCCAGGCCACCCACCGGTCCTGCGGCCCCGATTTATGTGTCTCGCGCGGGGGCGGGAATCATCGGGCACACCTTCCTGGAGAGGCCAGAACCCTGTCTCCCTTACTCTTATGGGCCTCCTTAAGCATTTTTTCGGGGCCGACCTAGAGGCGGGTGTTTTGTTCTTCTCAAAAGGAAAGTTGGTGACATCAAGGAAATGCGTGCGTTCGGGCCCTTGAGAGCCAGGCTGATGGAGGCCAGGAGGCGCGAACGGACCGGACCACCGCCGAGCCCCGCGCTCTAGCCGCCCGCCGCCTGCAGACTTCGGCGCCCGGGGCTGCTCGGCCGCCGCCCGGGTCCTGCTCGCCGGGCTCCAGGTAAGTGTCCGGCCGGGCGCGGCGGCCGCACCGACCGCCACCTCGTGTGCTGGTGGAGACGGGGGTGGACGCCGGGCAGCCCGGGGATCGGCGGGGCAGCGCGCGAGATGGCGGCCGGAGTGGGGGTGCGGGGGCCCGGAGGTTGGGCTCAGACTTTGGAGACCACCCCCCAACCCACACCCTGCCCCTTAAAGCGCCCTGCAAAACTCGGTGGTTCCGGGCAGGGTGATCTGTGCTCCAGCTGAAGTCTCCGCGCCAGCCGCGGTCCCAAAGTTGGTGGGCGCTCTGCCGCAGCCGTGCGCGGGCGCCGGCAGCTCCTCCCCGGGGCCCACGGAGCCCAATGCGGGGCCACGTGTTTTGGACCCAGCGCCCCGACTATCCGTTACTTTTGACCTTCTGAACAGAACCGAAAGTTCGGGCCATTTCGCCCAGCGCCTTAGCCGTCCTCTCTCCACTGGCAGGATGGAGTAGGAGGGAAGTTTGTCTTTACTTTCGTTTAAGAGAGTGAGGCGGTGGGGTCTCCTCGAACACCTCCCCCCTGCCTCCTTCGGGACTGAAGGGGTTGGGGGGGGTGCTCCATCCAAGCTGTGCAGAACTTTCTCTTGGGGCTGCAAACAGCCGCTGCCACCTGACCTCTCACCTTAGCCCCAGCCCCTGCCAGGTTTGGGGAATCAAGCCCCAGCCGGCCCCTCCATCCTCAATGCCCCTTCTCTTTCAAAGCAAAAACGCTGCTGACCTGGAAAGGGGAAACCTTCTTTTGTCACTGTGAGAAAGGACCCCATTCCCGGCCTCACCCCCTTTCAAAAGGAGAAGGGAACAGGTCACTGACCACATCCTGAGTCAGGTCTTTGGGAGCTAAAACAATGTGGGGTCATATTTCATTTTCCTGGTCCTCTCTCGGTGGCTTAGTGGTTACCGTTTGGTAGCCATGGGTAAGGTCCTCATTTCTAAAGTGCCAGCAGCTCCTCAGCAGAAAGATGGGGTTCTCTACTCCTGTCTCAGAAACCCAAAGGGCGTTCTACCCTGTCCTATAAGGTCGATAAGTCTGTATTAACTTGATGGCAATGAGGTAGGGGGGTTGCTGGTTTGTTTTCTTGGATTTGACGCATTTACAAACCAGCCCTGCCTAGGCAAGACTGCCGGTTACAGCTCACTCTGTTGGGTGGATTCTCAGGCCTAGGTTAGCACCCTCCTCGCAGGCAGCCCACGTGCTTAACTGCCTTTCATTATTTGCTGATTCCCAGTGTGCTGCTGCCGCTGCGGGCCATTTCTGCCCTCAGATTTTCCACTTGTGGGTAACCATTAAGTGGTTATACTGACGCTGCACTCTCCCTGGGTGGATGAAAAGGCTTTGGTTCAAGTGCCTGCCATTCTCAAGGTTGCCACGGTTTCAGGCTTCTGTCTTTCGGGAGGGCAGACAAGGAGTTTAACCTTTACCCCAAGACGCCATCATCCCAGAAGTTGTCACCTTACCAGGAACAGGCTCTGCCCTTCTGCAGGCCCATCAGGGAAACCAAGTAGAGGGTGTGGGGATGAATGTTTTTCTCTGAGCAAAGGAACAGGGTGGAACTTCTGTGAAGAGGCTTTTAGGAAAGTTGCCCGTCTGAGAGGGTTTGCTCAGAGGAATTTACATGGTCTGGTGTCCTGCTTTACCAATGTTAAAATCTGGTCACCTTAGTCTTGGGGAGACAGTGACAAATATGTATGGGGGCCTGGCACAGTAGAATTGGATGGAAGGACCACCGTAGGCCACTTCTCGGGAGGGACACCACTGTCCAGTGTGAATGTGTTCAGTGGAGGAGGGCTGGCTTGGCACAGAAGCTCTGAGACGACTGTCTAGTGAAGGAGAAGGGATTGAGGGGAGATTGTTTACGGCAAGCATGAGAAACCTAGAGTGACAAGACTGTGGCCTTCAGGTATCTCAGACACAGCTTCACAGACTCACCTGCATGGACTCACCTCCGTGGTTGTTGGGAGAGGCAGAAGGCAGGGTGACACAGAAGTGTCCCTTGGCTAGAGGTGCCCTTGTCAGCAGAAGCAGATGACCATCAACAGGTAGGAAGGAGAAGGCTCCCGCAAAGCCTGCACATCTGTGGTTCCATGTTTGGCATGACAGGTGATATGTTGGAGACAGGTGATGTGGCAGTGGGGGTCTCGGGGTACCCTGAGAGGGGGGCATGTGTGCCAGATATGCTAGGGAGCTGAGGATCCAAACCAAACCCACTGCCATAAGTTAATCCAGACTCATAGTAACCTTGTAGGCCAGAGTAGAGCTGCCCCTGTGGGTTTCTGGGACTGTAACTCTTGACGGTGGTGCGAAGCCTCTTCATGGTCCCAGGTAGCTGCTGGTGGCTTCCAACGGCTGTCCCTGCAGTCAGCTGCTCAGCGTGTAACTGTTAGATTCCTTGGGTAGGAAAGACCTCGATTCTTGGCTTCGCACAGGAAAGAATCCCCGCCGAAGCCTGGTTTGTGATCCAAGTGAGTTTTTATAAAGAACGGGAGGAATTTCAGGTGCTAAAGGAACTGAACACCAGCACCCTCATGGCACTGCACACTTACCTGTAGCAGCCTGAGGTCCGAGAGGGAAACCACGGCCCGGATAAGTGGAAGGCCGAGGAGCAGCTGGAACAAGAGGGCGGTGGTCTCCAGGTTCCGGTTTTAAGGGAGGCGTGGTCGATGGTACTGGTTGACCCTATGAGCTGAATTAAGCCCACCTGGCTTAGATTGGGCCAATCTAGGTATACCGCCCACCTAAGTGTACTGCCCTCCCTGGCTCGGAGGCCGGAGCCTGAATTTGGAGCAAGCTCAGTAGACACACCTGGTCCCTGCTCTAGCTACCTAAATAACCACTATGCTACCAGCGACCTTATAGGATAGGGTGGGACTGTCCTCCTTAGGTTTGCAAGACTACAAATCTGAACAGGAGCCGACAGCCTCATCTTTCTCTGGCAGAGTGACTAGTGGGTTTGAACTGCTGCACCTGTGGTCAGCAGCCCAACACAAAAAGAGGGGTTGTGTTCCTTGTTGAGATCAGTCCAACCCACCCCCTCGAATCTTGTGCTGCTGGGAAAGAGAAGGGAGTGAGCGTAGCTGGGAGGATCTGAGAGCTTAGTGGTGAGAGCCTGCTGGCTGCCTAGAGCCTATGGGTGTCAGTGATGAATTAGAATAGGATGTCCCCTCTGGTTAAGGTGATGGCACCTTGGTAGCATGTACCAAAAGGTGTCTCCTGAGTAAACCCAGCCAAGCCGCATGGCTGGGCAAGTGGTATGTGGACAGGCCTTATCCTCAGCCTGTAGCTGGGTGGGTGCCCTTGAGCAGTGCCCTTCCTGAACACTCACTCTCAGCCGTCTTGACCACTAACCATGATTGAGAGCAGATATATGGTTCTAAATAACCACACATTGCCAGCTTCTTGTTCCCATCAAGAGCACTTTGACTATATATATGAATTGCGACGACTCGTATGAGCCCCCAATAAAATGATTTTTTTTAAAAGATCACATTGCCTGTATTCGAGCATTTAATCCTCATAAGATCCATATGATTGGTGGGTATTATTGGCCTCATTTTACAGCCGAAGACACCCAGACCCTGAGAATAAAGTGTCCAGGGATCTGGAGGCTGCCCCCCAATCACAGAGTGAGGTGCAGACAGAGCTGAAAAAGCAAGTTTGGTAAGGTGCCCTCATGCGGAACGAGGAAAGAGCAGTTGCCTTTTGTCCCTCTTGTCAGCGGAGAAAATGCCTGCTCCTGCCCCAGATAAAGCCCACCTGGGAGGACGGAGGTGAAGAAAGGGAAGAGGCGACCCCAGCCTCTGGCTGCTGGGTGGCCTGGGTCAGGCATCACTTGGCTGTCCTTCTTCGCTGGGTGGTGTGAGGTGGCAGATCCGGTTTGGGGCTGGCATGAGGGTGATGAGTAAGTGCCCCCTGGGTGTGGTGCCGAGGGAAAAAGCCACAGCTGTGTCCTGACACTTACTTCCAGCACCCCACCCCTGTCCCTGTCCTGTTCGGTCCACGTGCTGGGCACCTGCCAGAGCCTGCCCGAGCGCGACCACAAAGCCTCTCTTCAGAGCTTCCTATCTGACGACGCTTCTCGCAGTTCGTGGTATCATTCCATGATCGTTTCTGCCTTTCCCCTGAGCTTTTCGAAGCCCCCTCGCATACAAGCATACCCCGTTCTGTTGAGCTTCACTTTCGGGCGCCCCACCAATCACTGGCCTCTTTACCAACTGAGGGTGTGCGGCAAGCCTGTGTGGAGCAGGTCTTTGGGCGCCTTTTCCCCAGCGATGTGCTCCCTTGGTGTCTCTGTGTCGCCTTTTGTTCATTTTCACAGAATCTCAAACCTCATAATGCTTAATAGACTACCAAAAACACAACAACAACCCCGAAGCAAAACCAAACCTCCCTGCCATTGAGTCCATTCTGACTCCTAGTGACCCTGTAGGGCAGAGTAGAACTGCCCCTGTGGGTTTCTGAGACAGCAACCATGACGGGAGTAGAGCGCCTCCTCTTTCTCCCACGGAGCTGCTGGTGGCTTTGAACGGCCAGCTTTGTGGATTGCAGCCCAGGGCCGCCAGGGCTCCCTCACAGACTGGTGCCGTGGAAACGGAACTTGTATCTGGCGGGGAAACGTCATCGCTGAGGTATGCCTGCTTCGCCGCTTCTTTTCCACGCCGTGCAGCCTTTCATTGGCTGGAAAGGAGCGTTTCACCGCTTACTGAGGAGTCCTGGTGGTTCAGTGGACTGTGCCCTGAGCTGCTGACCATAAAGTCAGCAGTTCTAATCTACCAGCTGCTCCCAGAGAGAAAGATTTAAAGTCTCAGAAACCCACAGGGGCAGCCCTGCTCTGCCCTGCAGGGTCGATCGAGGTGAGTGGAAATCGACTCAGTGGCAACAGTTTGGTTCGTCTTTGTTGACACGTTAAGCTTCAAAGGCAGAATTCTGAGCCAGTGAGGAAGTCAAGATGTCACCGGGGAAGGGCTCCTGGAGCCCAGCAGATTGCGCAGAGTGGCTTTGACCTGGTGGTGTCACCTGCCCCAGGGACTGGCTCTTTGCTGGGCAAACACACAGAGCCTCACTCTGCAGTTTTCGGCATGATTTGGACTTGGGGTTTTCAGTCTCCCACAGAAAGCACCCAGAAGTTGTAACTCCGAATCAGACCACCAGTTGATACATTTATTTGCAAGGAGACTTTGAGACCAGTAGGCAGACTGGATGGCATCTTTTCCGGCTTTCTGGCCAAAGGACCTAAGAAACCAAAGATCAGAAGGTGGCGTGTTTGGTTGGCAAGGCAGGAGTCAGAACAAGGTGACCGCAGAGATGCTTGCCCGCCCAGGGCTCTGTGGCTCTCTGACCAGAGGCGTGATGGGGCGGACCAGTCAGCCGCTCTGTGGGCATCTCCTGGGTCAGCACATGCCTCAAGGGCTGCATTTACGCAGGAGGACTGCTTCCTTTCCTCCCATGATTCAGCACTTGGTTTTGTTTCCATCTTGGCTGCCATCCCTGCTTCCCTCAGAGAAGTGAGGGACTTTCATTAAAGGAGCCTCGGCGGCATAAGGATGAAGCATGTGGCTGTCAACCAGCCTGAGCCCACCCAGCAGCTCCCCGGGGAAAGACCTGCTGCTCTCTCTGCTCTGTAAAGATGCAGCTGGGAGAAGCCCAGGGGGGTCAGTCTACTCAGCCCTCGAGGCCCTAGGTGTCAACATCAACTGGGTGACACCTGTCACCATCAGCAGTGGTAACCTAGAGCAGCTTATTGTCGGATCCGCCTAGCCCACAGTCTGTCTGTCGCCATGAGTGTGAATTGATTCAAAGGCAGTGGGTTGTTATTGGTTTTCTTTGGGGGGGAGGGGTTTGAGGGATTTCTTAGGAGCCCCCATGACTTAAGTGGTGAAGAGTTGGGTTAAAGAGAAAGAGAGAGAGAGTTGGGTTGCTACCCATAAGGGCAGCAGTTCGAAACTGCTAGCTGTTTCTTGGGAAAGATGAGAGTCTCTACTCCCGTGAAGAGTCACGGTCTCTGAAGCCCACAGGGCCACTTCTACCCTGCCCGGTGGGGTGGCCGTGAGCGGGACAGACTCCGTGGCGGTGAGTTTGCGTTGAGCGAGGGATCTTGTCACAGGAGTGTGGTGGTTCCCGTTCTGAGCTATGATGAGTCACGTTCCCAGCGTAGCCCTCCTGCGTCATTCTTCTCACCTTCCTTCCCTGGCCCGGCGCTGCCACTCGGAGGTCTGGCCTCACTCCTGGTGGTAGTTTCCTGTATGTAAGAGCTCCCTCCACAGTAGGGTTATGAGGCCCTGAGTTGGGAACATCCCCAGAATTGAAGAATTGATAGGTGGCTGGAGAGCATCCAGCCCTCACCTCTCCATCCTACAGATGAGGAGATGGAAGTGTGGTGGGCTGAATTATGATCCCCAAAAGGTGACAGCATCCTGATCCCCAAAACCTGTGATTTTGTCTTATGGTACGTGTCAAAAGGGACTTGGATCTTGAGCCGGGGGGAGGAGCCTGCCTTATCCAGGTCCCCCTGTGCTATCCAGGTGGGCACAGATGGGCTCCACGCGCCCAGGTACCCACATGGCTCCTCTTTACTGACTCACTTCCTGCTTATGCCTGGGGGTCAAGAGAAGTGGTCCCGTTGGGCTTGGGAGACACCGACATGGTTGCTTAGGAGTTGAGTGTTTCCTGGGAGGTCAGCCCCCTGTGTCATCCACCATCAGCGTAGTGGCCCTGCCCCCTCACAGGATTGTTGGGAGAATTAAGCTGAGCCGTGTGTGTGGAGTGCTTAGCGCAATGTCTGGCAGAGAGCCACCAAGCTGGCCAGGATCAGTCTTAAGGACAGGGGCAGACATTCCCAGCAGAATCGGTCCCAGCTGTTCCCTCAGTGCCACTGCCACCCCCTCGGAGTCTGGTAAAGGGTGAGAGGCCACAGGGACCCCGACCGCCCTAGACAGGAGGAAGGAGGTCACTGGTGCCCAGGGGGTTGGGGTGCTCAGAGCTGAGGACAGAGCTTCTTCCGCTGACCTTTCTGTTGACTCCCAGAGGGAAAGCCGTCTCTGAGGTCTGGCCAGCAGCACTCTGCCAGGGATGTGGAGGGTGAGCGGATTTCTGGGGAAAGAGGGGAGGGGATCATTTGGAATTCCCTAGAGGTGGAAAGGATGCCCCTCTGCAGTTTGGCACCTGTGATGTTTTCCCAGAGGAAACACCTTCCCCCTCCATCTGCACAGCCCACCCGGTGACATCAGCAGAATGGAAGCACCTTGGGGGGGGTGACATCACCGTTGCCACAGGCAACATCTCCATCTTAAGGTTGCAGGAAGGAGCAAAGAGAACCACCCTCAACTGTAAGACACATGTTGGAGGAAAGGAACCAAGCGGCAGCAGCTACAGGTGTGTTTCTCAGAGAAGGAGGGGGTAGGGGAAGGAGATGGGCTTGAGTTTTGAAGTCTGGGCTCTGGGCCAGTGAGAGATGGACCTTCAGGCCTGGCTGGGGTTTGATCAGAGGGCAAAGAGCTGACAGCTGGAGTCTGGTTAATTGTGAGCTTTGCCTGCGAATGAAGAGCTGGACTCCTGTGGGGTTGCGGGTGCTCTTCCTAGCCCTGCCTCCACTCTGCAGCCAGAGTCTGTGACGTGATTGTGAGTTGTGGTGGTGGTGGTTGTTAGCTGCCATCCGTTGGTCCCAATTCATGGCATCCTCATGCAACAGAACAAAACGCTGCCGGTCCTGCGCATGGGCTGATTTGTGGAAGATCGCCAGGGCTTTCTTCCTCGTCTCTCTTGATCTGGGAGCTCTGCTGAAAACAGGTTAGCACAGCAAGACACCAGGCTCCACTGACAGACGGGCAGTGTCTGCACACGAGGAACACTGGCTGGGATGCAAACTCAAGTGAGATTTCCCCCACTGAGTCACCAGGGTCCCCGATCTGTGAAGAGGGGCAAGGATGAGTGATGGGGCGATAACGAATCACCCTCCACCTGAAAGGAAAATAAGAAGCAAGGGTGCTCGTGCCTTCTTAATGAATGGAATAAATGAGCCAAACAACTTGCAGGGCACCGGGCTCGGGTTCAGGGGACTCCTGGAGCTGCGTAATCAAATGTACCCAGAGAGGAGGAGTGTGTGGCATCCATTGCCTGAGACATGGCACCTGCCAGAAAGATAAACAAGGCAGCAGCTCTCTGCTGGCCACCCCTGGGATTGCTGGGTAGGCTCCGGGTGGACCTGTGGAATCCCTTCCCCTCGGTAGTTCACGCAAGGACTTGGAGGCGTGGAAGATGGACCTGATGTTTCTGACACAAGTGTGACAGCTGAGGGAGGTTCCTGTAACCACATGTTTGCGAGGCTGAAAACGAGAGGAAATTCTGATGCCCATCATTTGGCCACCTGTGGTTTCAGCCATCTCTTAGAAGATGACACTCCCTGCTCTCCTGCCAGGCTGCCAGCTGCGGGGTGGAAGGTCTGCACCCACCTAGAGAGGCCGCATAAGAAAGGCCTGGCGATGTACTTCTGCAAAAGCCACGGTCGCAAAGCCTACGGAGCCCAGTCCACACACCATGAGATGCCACCAGGTAGTGGCAATGGCACTGCCCTCCGTCAGACAGGAATTCCTGATTCTGTCTGTTAGCACCAGGGATACAAGAGGCAGGGAAGGGAGAATTCTCTCCCCTGACATGGAGGGAAACTTCAGGTGTCTCTCTGAAGAAGTTTCGGGAACAGGGAATTGCACCGAAATCTCCTCGCCATTGTACCTTAAGGAATCTGATTAAGTTTGGGGATCACACAAAGAACCAGGTAACTTAAGGCACGTTGGCCCTAGCTGCCCTGACGCCTGGCGTACCCGTGGCTAAGGTGATTGCCTGTGTTGTTGTCTGGATGGTGCATTTTCAGAGTTATACATGAAAACTAGAATATTATCAGTGGGGAAGATTCGTTCCAAACTGGGCTTCTGGCTAGAAATCTGGCCCCCAATCAATGTCATGACCTTTTGTTCCAACATGAGCTAAGCACCTACTCTGAGCAAAGCCCCAACGCGAGGGCTTTACATAAATCTGTTTCTCTTCCTACCGGGTAGGCGTTGCTTGAATTCTACTGGCTCAGGGAGACCAGGGGCTTACCAGAGTCACAGCTGAGACCACAGAGAGAGGACTCAAACTCACATCTGCGTGACCTCTGCCTGGACTCCCTTGCCCAGGGCATGTGCAGGGGCATAAAGAGTCCCCCTGGTTTCCCTGTCAAGAGGGGAAAAGATAATAGGCACTCCAGCCCAGAAGTGGCTCGTGCTGTGGTCTTAGCCGAGGGGGCTCCATTTCTCTGCCTGGTTACTGGGGGAAAGGCAGCTAGTCCCAGATACCAGTCAGAGCACGCTACGATGGGAGTCCCAAGAAGAAAACACAGGGCCCACCCTGACCAACTGTAGTTGGCTTCCAGGTGAACAAGCCAGCAGCAGGGCAGGGCAGGGCCAGGGAGCAGGGAGCTGGACCCGCGAGGAGCTTAGCCCTGGAATGGCTGCCCCCTTCTCGATCCGAGAGAAGTTTCCTTCCTGAAGCAGACACAGGGAATTGCCTTCTGCATCAGACCACCAAAAGGGGAGATGATGTCAGAATATTGGCCCTGCCCACGGGTGCAAAACCACGTACTCCAAGAGCCGATTCTCCTGGGAGCCCGTTTCAATAGCCTTCTTGCCAGCAGTGCGGACCGCCTGTATTTCATGAAAAGGTCCTTTGTCTTCCGAGACTTTGTTCCAGAGGCTCTCAGGAGCCTGGCTGTGGCGTGTCTGGACTGGAGTGGAAGAAATCAGGGGCTGCCTGGGTCCCGCCCTGTATGCTACCCTTCTTTCTCCTGTTCCATGCCCCCCCCCCCCACCTCCCTCTGCTTCCTCCCTGATGCCTCAGCACTCCGCACCACCCAGTGTCAAGATAGCCCTGGCTCCCTTCTCCTGGCCACTGCAGAGACCTCCACTTGCCTGAGAAGCCACAGGGCATCCTGTTCACACTCTCGGAATCTTGGAGGGGGGGTCTCTTAAGTCACTGCATGAAGTCCAGCTCTGCAGAATGCCCAGATTTCCCTCCAAACGCCCACTACAGGTCCCTAAACAAACAGTACAGGGAGGGAGAATGTTTCACAGATGGGAAGTCACGGAGCAGCTTGGGTTTGAATCTGGGCTCTGCCCTTCAGAGCTCTGCACCTTTTAAAAGCTCAAGACACCTCTTGGTGCCTTGATTTCCTCATCTGTGAAATGGGGTGTTAGTCCAGGTAGACTAGAGAAACAAATCCAAGGACACTTATATGTGTGAAAGAGAGAGCTTTATATCAAAGAGTAATTGTATTATCAAAAAGACAGCCCAGCCCAGATCAAGTCCCTAAGCCCGATATTAGCCCATAGGTCCAATAATAGTACATAAATTCCTCTTTAGACTCACACAGCACATGCAGGAAGATCACAGGCCAGTGGGTGGAAAGTTGTAGAGACCCAGCGGCGGTGGAAGCATCTCAGCTCTGGCCTGAATCTCCACGTGGCTCCTCCAGCTCCAGGGCTCTGGCTCCATCAGTGTGTCTCAGAAATGTCAACAGAAATGTCAAGCAGAGAGAGTGTGCCTGGCCTCAAGTGAGCTGCTTATCTCTGTCGCACCTCCAAATGATGTCATCAAGCTGTGACCTGATTGACAGGCTACACTCCACCCCTTCACTCAAGTTGACAGGAGATTATATAACTGCCACATGGGGCTAGGGCCCCACCTGCCTTGGATGTTTATGGTGATGACAGACAGGCGGACAATATAGCCGAAGCATTTTGCAGAAGGCCTGAACCTCACTAAGTATGGTTGTTGGCTTTTACTTGTACTAAGCTCTCCCACAGCACGTTGATGGGTCTCCGGGGAGACAGTTCACACTCAGCTGCTCGCCTGATGACCTAATGATGGCAGTTCTAACCCACCCAACAGTGGCGTCGAAGAAAGGGCCGGAAATCCACCCATGTGAGGATTCCAACCACATCAGCAAGGGGGAGGGAAAACGGACCCCCACAGTCGGGAGATTTTCGCCTGCCAGGAAGAAGTGGGCAGAGTGCTGCTCACATTGAGGGAGCCGCAGATAACATTACGAAACAAAACATATATGGATTATTGAGGGGCAGATGTTACGAGACAAAATGTGTACACGTTACTGACTGGCAACCAAGTTGTTCCGTAAACGTTCGTTCAAATCACAGTCAAAGAAAAACCTCAGTAAAAGATCCCAGCCAAGACAAACAGTATGGAGCAGTTCTCCTGCGTAACACCAGGGGTCGCCATGAGTTGGACTTAACTTGATAGCGACTAACCACCGGAATTGGGGGGGGGGCGCCTTCTTCTCCCCTAAAGAATTCCAGTGTCGGAAACCCACAGGGGCAGATCAGTCCTTCTCTATGGGGTCGCTATGAGTCAGAATCAGCCCGATGGCCGGGAGTTTGGTCTGGGTTTTGGAAACACCACCACCACCACCCATGGTGTGCCAGTGCAGGGCATCCCCCCTCTGCAGCTACTCTTACCCCATTTCTTTGTGACCCCCCACTTTGTCTTCCACTTCTCCAAAGCTCTGGGGCAGCAACACCTTGGGGTGTCAAGAGGAGAGGCAGCTGGGTAGCTGTGGGTTGGATACACTGGTGTTAGGCTCCACCCAGAGCTGACTTCTGATAAGTGTTGACATGTGTGAGCAAGACTGGGCCGGACAAGAGTGGTGGTCTCCAGGCCTGGGGTGGGGGTGGGGGGCTATCTCAGATTTCTCACACACCTACCCCAGTTAGCGCGTTGGCTGACGGTGAGGCGCCTCCCAGGAAGAAAACACCTAGCAGTGGCCTGGTCCAGGAGCTCCCACTCCGCCCCCGTTGCAAGCTCCTTCTCCTGGGAGACAAGGCTGGCCAACCCAGAGCAAAAGGCTAGACCCCACAGCTGCCGCTGAGCCGCTTCCCGTGCAGGTCGATGCCAGGTGTTGCAGGGTCGAACTGTGCTTTTTGACGCCTTTCAGGAGCAGGTGCCAGGTGGTTTCTGCCAGGTGTGCCTGGGTGGGTTTGAAGCACCTTTTCAGGTCGTAGTTGAGCACTTAACCATTAACCATTGGCATAGTGGTTACCTGTGGGTTACCACAAGGTCAGCAGTTCGAAATCACCAGTCGCTCCTTGGGAGAACGATGAGGCTTTCTACTGCCGTGGACAGTAACAATCTCAGACACCCACCAGGGCAGTTCTACTCCGACCTGTAGCATCGCTAGGAGTCAGAATCGACTCGATGGCAGTGAACGCTGCTGTTTGTTTGTTTTTTAGGGGCAACTGGGAAGTAAAAGTTTCAAGGTTTACTTCTGGCACTGGCTGGGTAGTCCAGTGGGGTTGGAGGGTTCGGCTGGGCAAGAAAACAGTGAGTCAGGAATGACATTCTTACCTTTGTCCTAAGACTTCCTGGGAGCTTTGGGGACACTGGTGACACCTGCCTAACCGAGAGCTCCTGGATACAACCTGCCAGACTTAGTAACTCCAAAGGAAGACGTGGCTTTATCACCCATGCCAGTGACAAGTGGTATTCTTCAAGAAAGCCTTCCGGGTTCCTCTAGGCTAAACGGGACTGGGGAGTGTTCAGCCTGAAACAGATTAGGAAGAGAGGCTGGGAATCTGTTTCCAGAGCGCAGCCAGTGAGAACCCTGTGGCTCAGATTGGATCCATAACCTATCATGGTGTGCGGCGGCATTTCATGCCCTTGGCGTGGGGTCACCAGGCATGTGTGGCTGACTGGATGCCAGCGATGATCAGGCTGCTGCCCCTGTCTGAAACCTCACCTGGCCATTGGCTCATGCGCTCCTAGGGGTTGTGATTTGGGTGCCTACTAGGTGCCTGGCTCAGCACATGGAGCTCCCTGTGTCTGGTGTCACTGCCCGATTGGCAGGGGCAGGTGGTGGTGGGGAGTGTTGTGCCGTTGACAGGGAGCCATCGCTGGGTGTAGTCACAGGGGCACGCAGGGTGACATGTCCAACTGTCCCTAGCCTGACAGTCTGCAGCCCCGGCATGGGAGGGCAGGCCGACCCCCCACCCCGGCGCCATTGTTCAGCCCGGAGCACAAGCAAAGAGGCGACCACAAGTTCTTCATGTTGTTTTACAACTGAGCCGGCCTCCCTTGGACGGTCGCCTTTGCGTTGCTGGCAGTTCCTTGTTATAAGATGAAAGGGGTTTTTAGATCTTTGCAGGCTCAAAGCTGGCGTGTGTGCATGCGTGCGTGCGTGTGTGTGTGTGTGTGTGTGGCCTCCCAGCACCTCCCTTCCTCCCTGCCTCTCACCAGCAGCCCCGCTGGGGCCCAGGCATTGTGTCAGGTGCCTCCCAAGCCTCAGGGACCAGGGTAGAAGAACAGCCTCCAACACGGGACCAAGAATCCCTCCCAGCCAGGAGGTGGGTAAGGCAGGGAGGTGGGTGTGGGGAAGACTGCCTTCCTACAGCCACCGAGAAGGCCTGGTCCCAGACTCTGCACCCATCCCCACTCCCCATCCCCCGCCCCTCCCATGAGACGCAGGTGGAGGACAGGGACCAGGCTGTCTTTCCAAGCTGGTCTCTCTTTGTTCCCTTCCAGGGATAAATAGGCCCCCCAGTTCCTCTCTGCAAGGAGATGGCCAAGGGGGCCGTGGGCTCTTTGTTTTCCTTTGTGTTTACTGTCTGCCCTGCTCAAGCCCCACACGCATGCCCCCGCCCCCACCCCAACCTGGCCGGTGTGCGTGCTGGTGTGTGTCACTGCTGGTCTGGCTGCGGCCTCCCCTTTTTTCAGACCTGCTTTCTCTGAGTACCCGCTGGTGGACCTGCTTTCTCTGAGTACCCGCAGGCAGAGGTGAGGGGTGCAGAACAAAGCGGGGAGAAGGGGAACAGGGGAAGGTCGGGGATCCCTGGCATGCCCTGCCCTGAGGAGGTGGGTGTTAATATTACACCTTGGTGCCAGGCACTCTTGTGTCTGCATGGGAGCCACAGGGCCAGAGGGAAGCCTGAGAAGTAAGCCATGGCTCTGTGTGGCCGCAGTGGGGTCGCCTCACTGCTGAGCAGCCTTTCTGCAACCCCCCCCCCCCCCCCCCCGTAGCACCCTATGATTTCAAGTCTGTCTGGGAATCTGAAGAGGGAGTCCCAGAGATCAAGGGAGGTGGCTCCCTGCACACATGCTGTGACAAGGTGCCCTTCCAGGAATGAACGTGGTCTTAGCACCATCAGCGGGCGGCCCCGCATCTGGTCTGTGCCAAGCCCTGTGGTGGCTGCAAAGAGAAACCAGACCAGGCCCTTCCCCTGGAGGCCCAGGGAGGTGGTGGGTCGAGACCAGGCCGCGGCTACCTTTGCTGAGAAAGCAGGCTGGGATGCAGACAGGACTCTCCAGCTCTCCCTAGCTGGCCACCTTGCGGGGCTCTCAAGCCTCTTCAGGCCCCCAACCCGCCCTCCCCAGGATGCAGCACCCATCAAGCTAAGGAAGGGAGAGGGGACCTCCAGCCTTTGAGAGGGTCCCTGCTGTGACACGGGCCCAGCTCTAGAGGCACCTTGAACCATACAAACACCAGTTGCTCGCCTGCCCGCCCACATGCAGTCAGAGAGGCTTAATAAATATGTTCGTCTGCCCCCTCTCAACCCGCCAACCCCTGCCTTGTCCATCTGTTCACAGACGGGAAGTGCAGGTGTTGGGGGGAGGGGGGGGAGTAAGCGGTCTGTAAACGGAGGCGGGAATAGAGTCCCCTGAGGCTGGTTGTGGCTGGGCAGACCTCGGACTTAGAGCATGTGAACTGCCTGCCCTACAAACCGGAAAACCACTGGCTTGGGCAAGGGGGACCTCCCGCTTTGGGGCGGCCACATAACTGGGTGTCAGGAAGCGCCCAGGGGTGCTGGTGACGATGGCGCACGCTGGGCTGAGCAGGGGAGTGAGAGCCCATCAGGTGTGGAGGCCAAGGCGGGGTCAGAGCCGATGGGGACATGAGGCACCCCGAGAGGAGAGGGAAAGCCCGGTGGGGAACTGGTGGGCAGAGGCTGGCGCATCCTCTCGGCGCTTGTACTCACTTCCTGAGCCACACACACTTCTTCCGGGGCCGTGGGAGCAGCGGCATTGATTCTCCTTGGTTCTGGGGGCCAGGGCTACACTCTCAAAGGCTCTAGGGGAGGAAGGACCCTTCCATGCCTCGTCCAGCGCCCGGTGGCTCCAAGTGCTCCCTGGTTTGTGCTTGAACGGCTCTCATGAGTGGCTACGTCCTCAAGTGGGCCCTCTCGTGTCTTCTCCTCTTCTGGTTCTTGGAGGACTTGAGTCACGGGCTTATGCCCCTCCCGTGCGGAGATCTTTAAATGCAGCTGCAGCGACGGGAGAAAGAAGGCTTTGTACTCCCTCCTGTAGAGTTACCGTCTCGGACGCCCACCGGGGCAGCTCTGCCCTGTTCCATAGGGTCGCTGTGTGTCAGCATTGACAGATGGCAGTGAGTTTGGGTTCAGCCCTTACTTGAAAGTGCCCGGCGGCACCGCGGGGAAAGCGCTGCCCCCACCCATCGCTGCGAGGGAGAGAGATGGAGCAGTCGGCTCTTACAAAGATGTGCAGCCCCACAGCCCCGCAGGCCCTTCTGCTCTGTGCTTCGGGGTGGCTGCGAGCAGGAATTGTGGGGCTGGTTCGATTTTATGACAGCCAATGCAGGTGAACAGGGTGCCCACTCGGCTCTGCGGAGCCTGTTTCTTGTCGTTGTGACATTGCTACGTAGCAGCCTGACTCACAGGTCTCCTACCCCCCCCCTTTTCCCCACACCCCAGCTGTAGGCCCTGCGCCTCTGCCTGTCTGTGTGTCCCAGGCCGCTGGGATTTTCCATGACACCCCATGGGCCAGGGGTGGAAGGCAGGCTCTGGGGCTGGCCGGAAGGACACTGTGCCCAGGAGATGGATGACTTCCCCGCCTGGCCCTCTCACTCTCCCCGGGACATGCACTAGCTGCCGGTGGAGGCACGGGAACAGGAAGGACATGGGCTTCTCCACGGGATGCAGCCGGGCCAGGCTGGCCGAGGGACACCAGTCTGGAGAACAGGCTTGGGGTCCTGATGACCTTTGGAGCTACCTCTCCCTCTCCCATGTGTGGCCTTCAAGGAACTTAGTGCTTTTAGCAGGTGTTACTGCGCTCCTCCTGTGAGCCTGGGTTGGGGCGTCCACCATGGGGTGGCCACCGGGGTCCGTGTTGTAAGAACACAGATGGTGGAGCACCCCCTGCCCCCACAGCTTCCTCTCTTGTCTATTGGCTCACTGAGGGGGCCCCTTGGACTGGGCATCTGGGGGGCACTCTCATCCCGTCCTGCTTCCCCACTCTGGGTCACCCCAGGCTCCAAGCTTGACCCCAGGGCCTCCTTCAACAGTGAGGGGAGGGAGACTCCCCACTTCTCCAGGTATTCAGAGCGGGGACCCCGGATTTGACTCTAAGACTGACGTTCCTGAGCACATTCGCAGGAGGCCGCCGTGGGCTGGGCCGTGGGGAAAGGAGAGAGCAGGTTCTGGCGTTTATGTAACGGTGCCCGCAGCACAGCCCTGGCATGCAGTACACCCACGGCGAGGCTGGGCATGATGCTTCCTCTGCCTGTGGCTGATGGGGCGTCACTGACATTGAACTCTGAATGAGTTTGGGGAGAGGGGCTCAGCTGGGGATGGGACCGCTGGGGGAGTCGTGTGTGCAGAGCACATGGGAGGCGATGGCATCGCTTGGGGGGGTGGTGGTGAAGAGAGGCCAGGGGTGGCCTTGAAGTATGCTTCATGGACTAGAGAAGGCTGCAGACCAGCCTTCCCTCCCTCCAGGCTCTGAGTGGCCCCTAGGTATCGTTTGTGGGCTTCACGTGTTTTTTTAAAAAAAAAACTTTTGAATTAGCACTGAGTGTTTTAAAAGATGAGGGGATTTCTGGTCTCTTGAAACCCCGAAAGGACTCTGGGCACCCCACCCAGTGCAGCCTGGGGCTGTGTGTGGGTGGAACTGCACGTAGACTAAGTCTTTGCTGCCCAGTGAGGCCCCCCACCCCCACTCCACCCAGCTGTCCAGCCCCTGGAGGCACCGGGTTTTGCCATCTCTGCCCTCAGGAAGGGGTGGAGGGAAGGAACCCGGTGGTCGGGCAGGGGGTGGGTGCAATGGGGGTGGGGGGCATGGGGAGCCTGGCTGGAGTCCCGTAGGAAGACCCTGTCCAGGGGGAGGAAATGGAGGTGGTTTGGTGTGGTGGGAGAAGAGGCCAAGACGAGAAGGTGCCAGACCCCAGAGCCACACCCTCTCTGCCCACTTTCTCAACCGTGTCCTGCCTTCCTCTTCCTTCCTCTTCCTCACTTCCCTTTCTCTGCCTGCCCTGCTCGGGCTGAGCCCCAGCCCTCCGCCTCCAGGGCTGCGCCTTCTGGGTGGCAGGTAAAGAGGGACCCCGGGCGGAGATGCCCGTGGCAGCCGATGGGTGGCCTGGCCCTTGCTGGGATATAAGTCAGCTCTGCCGAACCATTCTCCCCTCTCACAGACCAGCACATCCAGGGAAGGTGGGCACCAACTGTGGTGAGCAGCCAGGGGAGGAGTGCAGCTCGTTTCTAGCCACGTTGAGGCACCCGCGTGCCCCCTGCCTGAGTGAGGTGAGGAGCAAGCGCGCCTTGCTCAGCCCCCAGACCTGCCCTGGCCTTCCCTTCCCTTCCCGAGCTGGGCAGATTGCTCCTGCAGCATCCTGGGAGCCTGCTGAGTGTCCAGACTGGTGCCTGGGGCGGGGAAGTGGAGATATAACTCTGGCCCTTGCCAGAACTAGGGATCAGGGCATAGGAACAGTGAGCGCCCCTAGTCTGGAGGCTCCCTGGAGTAGAGGCCCAGTGGCCCTGGAGGAGGGGAGCACCGGGCATGACTGGGAAGCTGGTCTGGCTCCGCTGTGGGGCATGGGCTCTGTTGGAGGAATGTGGCATCAGGGCTAGGACCAATGTGCCGGGCGGTAGAGGGAGGGCCCCCCTGGAATTCACACAGACTGTCCGTGGCGTCCAGGATCCGGTCAAACCTGTGTTCTTTATTAAGCCCCTCCTTCCTATGGTCCTACTTGGCCAAGGCCTGGGAAACTTGGGGGACAGACAGTCCAGCTGGTGGGTTTGGGTGGTCTCCATTGGCAGTGTTGCTGGGAGGGGAGGCAGGTCTCCCTCTGTCTCCAGCCTCCTGGAGGTCTGGAGGGCAGGGTCAGGCACAGCTGAGGTGCCGCTCATGCACACAGTCAGGCTCCGCAGACCAGGGAACCTTAGACTCAGCACGGACCTTAGGGCCCACCCCGAGGGCCTTGGTGGCCTGCAGGCTCTTCTCGTGTGACATGGAGGCAGTGGGACTGCTACAACCCTGTCTCAGCAGACTGACCCAGCCCACCTGCCTGGTCAAGCGTGCCCCGTGCTACGTCTCATTCTTCTCATCTGTAGCGGCTCTGGTGGTGGCGTGGGTTACATGTTGGGTTTCCACCTTCAATCTCAGCAGTTCAAAACCACCAATGGCTCCACTAGAGAAAGATGAGGCTTTTTACTCCCCTAAAGGGTTATGTCGCCGAAACCCGCAGGGGCAGGTCTACCTTCCCCAGGAGTCGGCATCGACTGGATGGCAATGAGTTTAAAAATGACAAGTGAGACTGAAACAGACAAATGTGACTCTCCTGAATCATTGACTTTGTGTCGTCCCCCCAAATGACTCACGAGCTGTATCTCGTTAGTGGGGACCATGCATCTCCAGGCACACACAGCAGGGACTTAGCCCAAACTTTCAGACCTTGTGGGCCTCCTAAGGTCCCTTCTGTCACAGAGGCCCTAAAGGCTCGGCGGTGAGAAGGGGGCCCAGAGAGCCTCGGGCACCTGGACCCAAAGGGCACCCTTCTGTTCTGTTCTCTCTTGTAAAGGAAACACGTCCACAGTTCCTTAGGGCTCTGGGGATGACGCCAAGCCTGGGCTGCTGGTGCCATCGGAATGAGCAGGAGGAGTCGGCGGGTGGCAACCAGTATTTGGCTTTAGGGCCAACGTGACATCTGACCAGCTAGCTGAGTGCGGGGCAAACCTGAGCGCCCTACCCTCCGCCACCACCCTTCTCTGGCCCATCTGAGAGCAGCTTGGCTTGGGGGAAAGGGTTCTCAAACTTGAGCAGGCGTTAGAACCACCGCACTGGTGGGAAGTGTTACTTTGGTTATTTTTAGCACCCAAGCCTTTGCTTCTCAAACACCTTTGCCAGGTGCTGCCGCTGCCGCTGCTGCTCTGGGGACTGTCCCAGGGGAGGACTTGGCTGCTGAGCACAGACTTCCGAGTCCTGTCGCCCTGAGTGAGGCGGAGGAGAGAGGAGGGCGCCGAAGGAGTATTGGGGATGAGGCCCAGGGGCTGCACACTGTCCGGTCCATGGTGGGACTCCTGCCCGGAAAGAGGGGAGGAGGTGGATGTGGCAAAAAGAATTCGCACGCTGGTATGGACACAAGAGGTAGGACCAGAGGGAAAGTAGAGAGACCGGGAGAGGCCTCCCTAAGGACATGAATCAAGTGATCTCCCTCCTCCTCTCTTTTGTAGCCAGTTGTCTGAGCAGCTCATGCCCCACAGCTCGCTCTGCCTGTGAGGACACTTCGTGGCTGGCTTCCTCTCTGTGGATCTTACTGTTTCCACTGCCGGGGGGTCCTGTTGTGCTCATGGCTGTGGGCCCTGTACCACCGGCATCAGGGGATGGAGTCGGTGCTCTGTAAACACAGCTCAGTGGCTTTGCAGGAGACGGCCTGCTGAACAGGCTTGAATCCCGGCCTGGCCACTCTCTTCAAGCTGCGTGGCTAGGACATGATTTTGTCTCTTGGGCCCTGGTGTGTGTGTCTGTGAGACAGGGCTAACACCCGCTGAGGAGCACCCAGGGAGTTTCTGTGACCACCACATCCTGGTGAGAAGTTTATGAATCGAAGCTGTGGCCATGCGATATCTCCTAGCGCTGTGCCCCAGGGTAACCTGAGCTGGGGTGCTGTCGAACTCCGGGGAGGCAGGAGGCCCACTGACAGAACCATCTGGCGTTAGCCCCAGGGTCCTGGGCTCCTGGCCAGTCTCGGAGGAAGGGTCTGAGGTAGCTGCAGGCCCTCGCCCAGGCACACAGCGGGCTCTGACCCCTTCCTCCACCCCTGCCACCCTGTGACCCTGGTCCTGGGCCAAGCTAAGTTTAGCCGTGAACTGCGTAGGCCACCCCATCTCTGTGGGCAAGGCGGGGGTGGAGAGGAACTCAGCAGGTTTCCTGTCCGCTTCCTGGCCAGCAGACAGACAAACTGGTCACCAAGAGGTGAAGCCAGGGTTATTTTCAAACCAAGCCCGAGTTGTCAAGATAAGAGCTCCTAGCCACGGCCTTGTGAGAAGGGGTCCTTTGGGGGTGGAGACTCCATGTGTGTGTTCATGCACGTAGCTAGCTCGTGGTTTGGAAACGGCCCTAGCCACCCACGGCTCTGAAGGTCCACACACCGTGGCTGCCCCCTTCATGCTTCTGGCCTGAGTCACCCCAGCTTGTGCCTTCCCTGCCATCTGGGAAGGGAAAGGAGACGTTTTGAACTTGATCCTGACTAGTGGGCACAGAGGGTCGTTGCCCCATCCCATTCCATCCCAGCCTGGCCCTCCCTGCCCATGCCTTCAGGTGCTGCAGACAAGCCATGCGCTGGGAGCTTCAACCAGGAGTGAAGTGGCGGCGGCCCTGGGGCCTGGGCGGGAGGCAGTGGTTCAGGCCAGGAGGTGAGTCGGGAGGAGCCTCGCGCTCTGCCTGCCGGGAACTCCAGGTCCTAGGAGGAGCCGAGCACTTGCTGGGGGGCAGGGTGGACACGCAGGGTGACATGCCAAGGAGCAGCCGTCATCTCAGCTCACAGGAGCGGTTTGTGCTTCCTGAGCACTTTTGAGCGTGTGTGCCTCCACACCCCTGTGAGTCGGGCCGGGCTGGTGCGTTTGGCAGGTGAGGAGACAGGGGGTGGGGTAAGCCGAGAACTGGGTGAGAATGTCACGCAGCAAAATCCTCGGTGCTCCTACGTACTGATCTGGAAAGCCGACTCCGGTGGGGGAAGACCCTCACAGTCATGTGATATTATAGTAAGTAAATCTTAATACATATTCTCATGACTGGACACAATCCTCCCAATAACCTCCCACCCCCACCCCCATTAAGGAGCTGTCTTAAAGGAGCTACCATGATTGATGAATTGTTTCTGTGTCTTGACTACTTCACTAGGCTTGGGGGTTACCTGTGGAGAAGAGCAGTCAGGCTCTATAGCCAATCCAAGGTAAAATGTAGCAAACTCTGTGTCGACATCTCTAGCGGATACTGACGGAGATTAGAACCCCTGGGAGGCCTCAGAGGGCTTTGAAGTCAACTAGCACAAGGTCAAGACGATGACTCACCTCATTGCTAGGTATATTATGCTACCCGGTTATGCTGTTACCCAGTGACTACGGACATGGTAGCTATGTGACGTGCATGCCTTATGAAAGATCTGTGGGCCCCCTTGTATAGGCCCATGGGGAAATACAGTCACTCTGTCAGTCCTTTGCCCTGCTGTCTGTCTTTAATATTTTCCATATTCGCAAAGTCACTCCCCAGGACCCGTTCAAGTGTTGGGGAGCCCCCCTCACCCCAACAGGAGGGGAAGGAGTGGATGATACGTGTGGAATAAGTGACTCTGTGCCCGGCCCTGGGCTAAGCACCCAAGATACATGATCTTGATTAACTCTCACTATCCCAATGGATATCAGGCGGCTGTTAGCCCCATTTCCCAGGGAAAGCAGTGGCGTCCAAGAGACACCGACTCACCGGCGTTCACTCAGCAAAGGGCAGCAGTCAAGATTCAGACCCAGGTCAGGCTGGTTCTACAGCCCAGGCTCTGATAACCCTGTGTCCGTGTCCTCCTTCCAGTCTTGTTGGTAGCCCTGCTGTCACCGTCTCTGAGGGCTGACTGCTCCTGCCAGAGTTCCTTGTAAGTGTGTCTCTGGTCCGCTCTGTCATGAACCCCTGTAAGTAGGCGCATCAGCCTGGATCTGTTCGTGGCAGCTTCCCCCGTGTAAGAAAACGTGCCCAGGCAGAAGCACTTGCTATGTTGATGCATCATCTGGTCACCGCAGGTAAATCTGCTGGGCATGTGTTGTCGGAGTATGACCTGAGTAACAGGTCTGTCCCCCATGCAGCTTGCACACCAGCATGTGCATCTTCCGTCAGCCACTGCGTGCCGCGGTGCACCAGCTGTGGTGGCCAGAATGCTCACAGGTTTGCCAGTTAGGCAACAACGTGGTCATCATCCGTTGGTGACCGGCTGTGGCCATCCTCCATCTTGGCATAACACCCACTTTCCCATAATGGCCCGGCCTTCGAAACCTAACCATGTCGCCGATAAGTGAGGAGTGGGTAGATTAAATAAATATGACCCATAAATAAATCCTCGTCTCTCCATTCCACAGGGGAAGAAACTAAAGTTCCGAGGTCTTGAGTGATTTGTCTGAGGACAGCTGTCTGACAGGCGCGGGGGCTGGGGGACTAACTCTGTCTCCTCCAATGTCCGTCCTCTTAACCCCTGGCTCAAGGTCCTGCGTGAAGTTGGCCTTAGGCTGCATTGGTCCTAGGGGACTGTGACAGCCCGCCGTTGCCCTGCACAAAGATAGACGGGGAGCATCAGAGACTTGTTGGGTAGGGAGGAGGACTTCTCAGTGGCGGGACTGGGTGATGACGCCAAACCTCAGTGGGTGGCGATGCCAAACCTCAGTGGGTGGCATCTGTCCCTGTGTTGGCATGGAAACAGGGGCTTCCAGCGGTTGTCTGTTGCCAAGGACTCTCCCAATGACTGGTCAGGGCCTGCTGTGCTCACAGCTTGTACAGGGGCTCCAGAGGCACTCAGAAGCCCCAAACAATCTCGCCATTGCCCGCTCTCTGTTAGAACTCCATGACTGGGATCCACGGGAAGCAGCCGCCCTCCCAGTTTGGCCGTGGACCACCCTGGCTCTTCTTTCCCTGCCCATTGACGTTTCCCTAATGGGAAAACCAGGGCTGGCCTGTTTCTGCAATTATCTAGCGAGTGGCTGCTGGGTGTGGAGAAGAGCAGCTGGCAGACTGCCCCTCCGCTTGTTTCTCACCCCACCGTCCTTCCAGTCTGCTTCCTCCACTTTCACTGGTCCCCAGAGTTCCTTCTCAGGGGGAGCCACCCCCCAGAAATACACTTGCCTGCAGACTGACTTCTGCAGAGCCCAGACCACCCTCCTGCCCCCCCCATGCAAGCCCACTCCTTTCTTGTCTTGCTGGCGCGTCCGGCTGCAAGCAGGGTGGAGCTGCCTGAATCATTGGAGCAGCTGGCTGTGCACAAGGTGGCTGGCAGCCAAGGGAAGCCACCTGTGTCTTCCCTCTTGCCAGGGATGAGCTGCAGAGGTGCCCTCACCTGGTGACGCATGCCTGCTCCTTTGTGCCCATTAGGTCTAAAGACTGGCACGTTCCTTGTCCTGGGGCAGGTGGGAGGCCAGAAGGTATGTGTGTCTGAGCTTGGAGTGCAGAGCGGTCTCCAACTCAGCAAATGTTGGCGTGAGTGTGCGCTGTTCACTGTGCCGCATGACCACCGATGCAATAATACTGGCAAGCCTCCGCTTGTTTAGGAAGGAAACTGGCGCTCAGAGAGGTGAATCCACACACCCAAGGTCACACAGTGAGACAGGGATGGCTTGGGAGCCCAGTCCCTATCTCTTAGCCACTCGGTTTTACCGCATTGAGAGAAGATGGCATCTGCCAGAGAGGATTCCGTAGAGGAAGAGAGAGCTGCTGTAGTCAAGACTGTCTCCATTTCGGGTGCCAGACAAATAACTCAAACTGGCTGAAACCCAAAAGTGGACGTGTTGGCATAGAGGATGAATAGGTCCATCAGTCATGACTGCAAACATTACCTGGATCTGGAAGCTCAGACTGTGTCCCCAGGACCAGGCACAGAATCCTGTGTCCTCTGTTGGCCTCTTTCTCCAGGAGGAGCTCCTTCATGGTAGTAGCGAGCCATCAGCCCTAGAGGTGCAGTTTTGTTCTCGTGGTAGCCCTAGGCAACACGGCCAGTCCTTCTCGCCATTGGTCCAGGATTTCCGAGGCATGTCTCCCATTGGTCTGAATTGAGTCTAATGCTCCATTCCTGAACCTATCACTATGACCAAGGGAGTTGAATAGGCTGATGGTCTGGGGCCTGGGTTATCGACTCACCCTTGCAGCTGGGAGATGGGTTCGTTCCTGCCCTGTCTCCCACAGCACTTTGCTTTTCAACTGGGTTCAATACTTCATTGCTGGGGCCACAATGAACTCACAATGCTCATGCTTATGGAGTGTATTAGAGAAGTTACCGGGGTGCAGTTATAGTAAGAAATACTAAGGATATCGCTGTTCTGTCTGGCCAGTTTGTTCTCTGCCACACCCACAGGTTCTCTTCTGGCCTTCAGCCGAGGCAGTGCTCCAACACTCGTTAAGGGGCATCCTACTCCACTATAACTCCAACCTGAAAGTACCAGTTCCCCTACCCACCCACCCCTTACATGCCCAGAGGCATCCCGTTCCACGAGTCAGCCACCTAACCCGAAGCAAGCAGCTTTACTTACTCGGTGGGCCAGGAAGTCCACTGCTCTGTCTCATCCTGGCTCTGCTGCTCTGCTGCTCCCCGGGGGTTGAGCTGTCACCTGGGTCAAGGAGGCTCAGTGCCCAGGGATCTCAGGGTCCAGAGGACACGCCCACTCCTGGCTCGTGTCTCTTGCTGGTAGTTAGATCCCCCTTGCTTGCTTCTGAGATGACCGAGTTCACGCCCACCAGGCTCATTCACAGCTGAATCATATCATCCCATCAGTATCTTCTTCCCCGGGACCATTTGGAGTAACAAAGGCTTTGGCCAGAAGCACCTTGTTCAATAATTCACTGCGTTGCTATTCCCCATCCAGACCATCTGGACTAAGAATGGAAAGGGCAAAGTGAGGTGCTATTGCCAGAAAGGGGGTTGGCTACAAGGCCAGAAACAGATGGGTTACTAAGCCAAGGTTGTGGGTGACTGCGCCAAGGTTGACAGCAACGTATTGGGGGATGAGGGGTGGTTCTTTCCCAAGGCCAGACTGAGGTTCCCGAGGAAGTCACAGGGGTTGGTCGGGAGTGCTGTTGGTTGGGTGGCCTTCCCCGATGCAGGGACGCTCGGTGTGACTGTCTGCCTGTCTCTGTTCCAGGTCAGCACGGGCCATGGCGCTGGGGCTCTTCCGGGTGTGCCTGGTGGTGGTGACGGCCATCATCAACCACCCGCTCCTCTTCCCTCGGGAGAACGCCACCATCCCGGAGAACGAGGAGGAGATCCTGCGAAAGATGCAGGCGCACCAGGAGAGGCTGCAGCTGGAGCGGCTGCGCCTGGAGGAGGAGGTGGCGCAGCTGGCGGCCGAGGAGGTGGCTATGGAGCAGGCGGCAGCCGAGGGCCCGCCGCCGAGCGAGACCCACACCGCCTGGGACCTCTGGAGTACCCTGTGCATGATCCTCTTCCTGATGATCGAGGTGTGGCGGCAGGACCACCAGGACGGACTGCCCGCCGAGTGCCCAGCGGGGGACGAGGATGAGCTGCCTGGCCTGGGGGCCACCCCGCTCCTCGGCCTCACCCTGCCCGACAAGGCCACGCTCGGCCACTTCTATGAGCGCTGCATCCGGGGGGCCACGGCCGATGCCGCCCGCACCCGGGAGTTCGTGGAAGGCTTCGTGGACGACTTGCTGGAAGCCCTGAGGAGCCTCTGCAACCGGGACACGGACATGGAGGTGGAGGACTTCATGGGGGTGGGCAGCATGTACGAGAACTGGCAAGTCGACAGGCCCCTGGTCTGCAACCTCTTTGTACCCTTCACGCCCCCTGAGCCTTACCGCTTCCACCCCGAGCTCTGGTGCTCCGGCCGCTCAGTGCCCCTGGGCGGCCAGGGCTATGGGCAGATCAAGGTGGTGCGCGCGGACGACGCAGCGCTGGGCTGTGTCTGCGACAAGACCAAGCTCGGCGAAGACATGCTGTGTCTCCTGCACAGTCAGAACGGCAGGCGCCGGCCTGGCGGGGAGATGGAGGAGCTGCTGTGCGCCTCGGGGTCCCCGTACCTGGACACCGTGCAGGTCATGAAGTGGTTCCAGACGGCCCTCACCCGGGCCTGGCACCGCATCGCCCACAAGTACGAGTTCGACCTGGCCTTTGGCCAGCTGGACACCCCGGGCTCCCTGAAGATCAAGTTCCGCTCAGGGAAGTGTATGCCCTTCAACCTGATTCCCGTGATCCAGTGCGAGGACTCGGACCTGTACTTTGTCTCCCACCTGCCCAGGGGGCCCTCCCAGGTGAGCCCAGCATCCAGCACCGACTGGCTCCTGTCCTTCGCAGTCTACGAGCGGCACTTCCTCCGGATGAAGTCCAAGACGCTGCCCGAGGGCGCCTGCCACCTCAGCTGCTTACAGATCGCCTCCTTCCTGCTCTCCAAGCAGAACCGCCTGACCGGGCCCAGCGGGCTCAGCACCTACCACCTGAAGACGGCCCTGCTGCACCTGCTGCTTGCTCGACCGGGCCCCGACTGGAGGGCCGAGCAGCTGGATGTCCGGCTGCGGGAGCTGCTCCGATCGCTTGAGAAGAGCCTGCTGGAAAAACGGCTCTGCCACTTCTTCATCGGCAACCGCAAGGTGCCGGAGGCCACGGGACTCCCGCAGGCCATCCGCAGGGCCGAGCCCCTCAACCTCTTCCAGCCCTTCGTCCTGCAGCGGAGTCTCTACCGCCAGACGGTGGACTCCTTCTATGAGATGCTCAAGAACATCCCGGCCCTTGTGAGCGAGTATTCCCTGCACATCCCTTCGGACCATGCCAGCCCGCTCCCCAAAGCTGTCATCTTGTAGGACATTGGGGACCCAGAGGCCATGCCGGTGGGCACCCCAGCACACCTGTACTCTACAAGCCTTCATGGGACGATGGTGGCTCTGTTGGGACCCGTGGGTCTTTGTGCCTGGAAAGCAAGGGTCCGTAGATAGGAGGAAGCTGGTGTGCCTGGACAGCCATGGGGCCTTTAGATAGAAGCTGTTGTGGGGCTGGGGAGCTGCTCCTGTGCTAGGCCACTCTTACATCTCCGTGGATGGCCAAGATGGGGTCAGAGCCCTCTGAGGACACCAACATAGACACAATTCCAACACGGGCTTCACACCGCATGTCCAGCCTTTGCTTGAATGTTCCCAGAGGAGCTGCCAACATGCCGGCTGACCAGGAACAGCGAGAGGACTTCAGCCAGGACACTGATAGCTATGAGCTGGGGAGGCTGGGCCCTCCGCTCAGGGGCTGCACGGCACTTGGCATCCCGTAGGCTGCCACCTGCCTACTCTGTGTGGGGGAAAGACCTGGTAGAGATCCAAGCTCATTGGTGGCCACATTCTGAGCCTCACGTCTTCCCCTCCTCCCCACAGCATGGTGGGTCTCAGCATGTGGGGAGTGGGGGTGGACACTGGGAGGCTGCTCAGAAGAAGAGGCCCAGCTCCCTGGGACAAGCCTTATTAGCCCCACAGAGGGCCAAGGAGGTTATCTGTACCTCCCCAGCATCTGGCTCTCCCTTCAGTGTAGGCTGGCCACGCCCCCCACACAACACCCAGTTCAACAGGAGTGCCCAGGGCACCTCAAGAAGGGCAGGCAGGAAGGAGTTTTCCCCCTGCCCCTCACCCCCAGAGTACACTCACACCAGGGACTCAAGAAAGCTCAAGGAGATGGACAGTGTACATGGCTAAGGGCCCAGGGCCCCTTAGCTGTGAGCAGGCCCCTGACATTTCTAGGGGACCTTCCGAGTAGTCTGGAGTTTCACAGGGTGGCGGGCTTGGGTCTGTCCTCCCGGCCTGCCCTCCCTTGTCCTTCAGCAACTGGCCCCATGCCCTGGAACCAGCCTGCATGAGGGTGTCTTGTCAGGAGCCAGATCAGGACCCATTTCCCTCAGGATTCATCACCAGAATCAGGGGGTGGACTTCTTTATTTATTATCACCTGTGCCTTTCTTGCCCCCTCTGTCTTTACCCCCCTGCCCCCCCCGCCGTGCTTGGGGGAGACCCCAGCCACCAGGAACCAGCCTCCAAGAGCCACAAACAAACCTGAGTCACCTCCCCGACTGGACAAAGCCCACTGAGGAAACCACCCTCCAATGTCCTATTGGGACCCAGACAGCAGATCCCCCACGGGACGACGGGATCTTTTCTGTACCAGAGATACCTCTGAACTTGGGCGGGGCTCTCGTGGGACACCTGGTGTTCCATGCTGCCTTATTTTTAATAAAAGGAGAATGGTGCGCTTGCGCAGAGTGGAAGCGGTCTCCGGGTTTGTCATTCACCTGGGGAAACTTGGGAGGCTCCCCGGAGCTGCGAGCAGGGTTGGGTAGGGGGTGCATTTCCTGTTGACATACAGAAGCTCATCTTCCCTTTCCAGCAGACAGGAAACTATCTGCCCTGACAGACCCTTTCCAGCGCCTCCACCCTAAACCCCCCAACCGTGAGGCAGCACCTTCTGCAGAGTTGCAGAGAGCGCCTTGGGAAGGCAGGTGGAGAGTGGGTTCCTCCCTGCTGGCCGACCTCCTGTCACAGAGTGTGCACCCTGGGGACCCAGTGGTTACACTGCGGGCTGCTGACTGCAAGGTCAGCGGTACAGTACAGACCACCAGCCGATCCACAGGCACCCCATGTGGAGGAAGGCTTCTCCCACCCTTTATAATGGGCATTCTCTGGGGAATGACTTTCCCTACAGTAGCGCTCAGGGCAGAAGTGCCCTGGAGAGTCTGAGGCATCATGGGAACACAGCGTCTTGTGACAGGAGGAGCAGGAAGAGCGAGGGAGGCAAAGGGTGGTCGAGGCATCTTTCTGGAGCAAGTCCACAGGGTTGTGGCAGTTGCCGAACATGCATGAGGCAGGATGGAAGCTCGAAAAATGAGGAGAGCCAAGCTGTGCCCCGGGAGGGGCCGAGTCAGGTCGGTGCCTGACTACTTACCTGTGAACAGCACAGGCAAGACCAAGCCATGCTGGTGGGCTCCGAGGAGGGAGCCAGTTCGTTTGGGCTGCTTCTCCAGGTGAGGTCCCGGACTGCTCACGTTGGTATCACCTGGGGCAGGTTCCTGGGCCACACCGCAAATGACAGCATCTCCATTCTACCAAACTGCCCAGGAGATTCCCAGAGCCCAAGCAGCATAACTAGCTGAAAGCAGGTAGGGAAGGTCCCGGGGTGCTGCCCATAGATACAGGCTGTGTGCAGGCATTCCAGCCAGAACCATGGAAGACGGGGTGGAGGTGGGAAGTAGGAAAACCTAAGAAGGTAGCATTGAAGCAGGACCATCATCCTCACAGGAGACCTGGTGCTATAGAAGGTGTATAATACGTCGGACTGTGTGTTGGTCTGGGTTGACTAGGGGAACAAATTCATATTCATATGTGCATAAGAAAGAGCTTTATATAAAAGAGCAGTCGTATATTGAGAAAACAGCCCAGTCCAGTTCAAGTCTGTATGTCCAGTATTAGCCCATATGTCCGATACCAATCTAGAAATTCCTCTTCAGACTCATGAAACACATGCAATGATGCTGAATGCAGGAAGGTCACAGGCCAGTGGGTGGCAAGTCTGATGGATCCAGTGGCAGTGGAAGCATCTTAACGGTGGCAGGGATCTCCATGTGGCTCCTGCTCCAGGGCTCTAGCTTAGCTCCATGTGTTTTGTTGGTGGGAAGATGGAGCAGAGAGTCAGTTGTGTATCTGGCCTTCAGTCAGCTCTATCTTCCAAGGCACCTCCAAGTGAGGCCATCAAGCTGTGACTTGATTGACAGGCTAGACTCCACCCCTTTGCAAGTTGACACCAGACTACGTAACTACTACGGACTGCTAGCCACAGGTCAGGAGTTTGAAACCACCAACAGCTCCCCAGGAGAAAGACGAGGCTCCCTCCTGTAAAGTTTTACAGTCTCAGAAACCCACAGAGGCAGTTCTACTCTCTCAGATAGGGTCACTGTGAGTCAGAAATGATGCAATGACAATGAACTCAGAGAAACCAGGCTGCAGGGTGTTCTACCAACATTCAAATAGCCAAGGGCCACTCCAAAGTATTGTTACAACAATATCCCGGAATCTTTCTGAAAGGCAAATCGCAAAATGCGGAGCTACTGTTTCTCCTTCATCCAAGCACACACACTTCTGAGAATGTTTCCATCTCTCTTAGCTACTGCCACCCCAAAAGAATTGTGTGCCCTTCTATGTACCGCCTGTCGAAACAACACTTGGGGCATGTGGGGAAGACTGGAATCATGTCTGTGGTCATTTTTAAAATCATTTTATTGGGGGCTCTTACAGTGCCCGTGGTCTTTTAAACGTCCTTTGAATTTGGAGAACACAAGTCTGCAGGGGCAAGAGGAGAGCTGCAGGGTGGTTGGCGCAAGGTTTCCCAAAGAAAGTCTCCTGGGACAGCCCCCGAGACCCCCAAGGAATAAACAGGTGCACTGCCGTGCTGGGAAATGCCTTGAATCAATTTTCCTGGCCTTTTGCTCCGCAGGGCAGTTTTCAATTTTCCTAAAGTGTCTTCCCACTCAGCCCCCATGGCGGTCAGGTGTCCTTTGAGAAAAATCTGCCAAGAGGATTTCTTTGGGATCCCAAAGTGTATCCCAAAGTGTGTGACTGAGAGCGCTTGACTGCAGCCATCCACGGACTGCAGAGACAGGGTGAGACAGGTTTTGTTTAGAAGCAGCCTGGAAATGTATGAACTGAAGTCCAGGCAGCAATAATTTTTGCCTTGCCTTGGTATTAACTCAATTAATTCCCATGTCATCCCAGTGAAGTGGGGTCCCTTATTGTCCTCCCTGGTCTCCAGATGAAGAAACAGAGGCCCCGGGGCGAGTG